>NC_056629.2:101859452-102492230 GCF_002870075.4 Lactuca sativa | reverse complement strand
TGTATGCAAAGTTTATCCTTTTTCACAATGTTCGACAAAGTATAAGTCATAAGTTCTTTGAATGTATAAAACGGTTTAGAAACGATGGTTACCCTTGATATGATGTATTTGTATGTAAACGTATAATTAAAACATATTTCTATTTATAAAACATACTGTATCCCAAGAGGGTAAAGTTTTGTTGTGAGGTGTTTTGCATGATAATAACTTCATAAGATAGTTAAAACAACAGTATGAAAAGTATAGCAAAAGATCGATGTTTCAAACGATTTTAGTCGTGTGTTTACTTGTATTCCCCCCCCCCCCTTAGAAGAGTATAAAAATCATTTAAAAACGTATTTAAAGTGTGTTTGTAGGGGTATGAACTCACTTGATTGATTGAAGAAAGCGTTACGAAAACCGAGCAGAACTTCTACTCGAGAAAGTGGATCTCTCGAGATTCTCGGAAAATCTCGGGAGTCTCGGGAGTGTAAAACTTTCTTCCCACCTTGGATATGAAAACCGGGTCCTTGGGATGACTCCGAGGGTTGAAACGCAGAGCTTCGTTGCGAGAAAGGAAGGAAATTAGCAAATATGGCCGGCACCTTCGCATCCCTTTTATAGGGTCTGGAAGCCTCGCGTACGCGGGGCGTATGCTCGTACGCAGGGCGTACGAGATGTCATGGCTTACCGCATCCTCGGAAGAAGCATCGAAGCGACATGGACAATCCGGAGCCTAGCATCCGAGTACGCGGGGCGTACGACGGTACGCTGGGCGTACGAGGGATCGTGATTAAGGAATTTCTTTAGAAATTCAACTTCTTTATCTGACGTCGGTTTTTGCCAGACTTTTTACCGCTGAATTACCATTGTCGAGACCTTCGATTCTCGTTTAGGTCATTCCGGCCAAAAGTCGCTCGATCTCCGATTCGAGTTTTTAGCTGCCTACTGCTATATCCGTAACTTAGAAAAATCATAACTTCCTCATACGAAGTCAGATTTGGACGTTCTTTTTATTTATGTTCACGGTTTAATGATATCTATTACTTTCATTCAGATATTTAAGGCTAAAAAGTATTGTATTGGAACTTCGCGTTTTTCGTTTAATCGGTGTTGCCGGTTTTGTCGGAAATCTTAGAATGGTCATAACTTCTTCGTTATAACTCGGATTGGTGTGGTCTTTATATGTATGAAAACCTTGTTACGATATCTACCACTTAGTATACTTAATTACGGTTTTATAAAAGTTTAAATTTTGACCTGAATTTTGCTGTTGTTACATTATCCCCCCGTTAGAGAGAATTTTGTCCCGAAATTCGCATTTTGACTGGGACTCCAACTCTTGTGGGCAGGCGTGAGTGCTTCTGGTCCATTTGTTCCTCTTGTTCCTTTATGAATCTAGATCCTAATGTGCGTGTTTCAGTGGTCCTTCATTACTCCGCCTATCACTTCGATCGATCGGGATTGTGTGGTTTTGGGTTTATTTACTTATGTTCTTCTAAATGTTAGCTTATTCACTCGATGCATTAGGGCAGCTATGTTTTGAAGTTCATGGTTGAATTCACTGTTAGTCTCTGAGCTTGGATTTGACTTGTTGTATGCGTGGTATTTCTAAATGATCTGTTGGGGGATATTACGGGAAGGTTGTAAAGATTCCTCACATGAGTACTTCGGGGTTTTGAAAGTAGAAACCAATTGGTGTTTGTGTGGGGTTTGTCATTATAAATCGATCGAGTTTCGTTAGTCGATGGTTAAAGTGAAAGGGTCTTTTATAACACATGGAACTGGTATGGGTAGGGCCACACCAATCCACGTCGAATGCCAATGTCGGTACTTCTCATTGTAAGACGTTCGTTAGTGGGATAGGGCATTCTATGTATGTGTTTTCAGTGCTTTTTAGTCTATCTCTATTATTACTACAATGAAAGTTTTGTTTAATGATTAGGGTGTTTGTTCGAGTAGATTTTTAAACTTGTGACTCACGGAACTCTTCTGCATCCCTACTATCAAATGGAATGTATGCAAATAAGTTATCAAGGAGAAATGTACCCAGAATAACCGTGGGGTCTGCAATAGCCTCCTCTTGGCCCATTGCGAATACTTGGCCTCCTCCACTAGCATTCATGATGTTTGACTCCAGGCAGTCCCTTCGGAAGTGTCCCGTTACTCCGCACTCATAACAAGCACGGTCTACTCCTACATTTGTGGCTAGAGCAGTTGGTTGGGCTAGTTCTCTGCAGTAGCGGACGGTGTGTCCCTTTCTATTGCACCTAATGCAATACATTTCACGGTAGGATCCGTGATGGTGAAAGTTGCATCGGTTGCACTTAGGCTGGTTGCCGTTGTACGACCTTTTGGGTGTAGGGGTATGGTTTGTTGATTGCTTTTTGGCATTTCTTTGAGTTGATTGGCCTCCCCTCTTGCTTCAGGGTTTTCGTTTCATGTTCTGGTGTTCGCACCTTGCGGTATTCTTGTAGGTATCTACTGGTAGGTGGTTTCGATTGTTTCTTTGATTAGGATTTTTGATATCGTTTCCTTCCCTGCTTGAGTTGACAGAGTTATTGTATGCTATAATGGCTGCCACTATGGCTATAACTGTAGCTTGCAAAGTGGCGGTGTCCAATCGTAGGAATGGGGTTGCGTTGGTAAGTTGATTATTTCCAGCCCTTGCTGCGCCGCTAAAGTTTGGTTGAGACAGTGCAGCTGTTACTTCCGCAGCGATAGCGGATTGCACTATGTTGGGGTCATATTGAGGAGGTGGTGGTAGGGTTGCGTTTCTACGTGCCGATCTACGAGGAGACATTGTTCTGATAAGGAAATAACATGAAAAACTATAAGTTTTAATGATTCGAAAGTCGCGCATTAGTGATTTGTTATATCAGAAGTTTGGTTTACCCCTAAATAGGGTTTTGAGTTCGACTCATGAGGAGAGTAGATAAACTCATGAATTTGAGGGGCATGCAAAGGGTTTAATAAAGGAAATACATCATACATATTATAAAACATGGTACGTTACATTTTGTAGTTAGGAAAATTTGACCTATCTAAAGGTCTCCGATTACAAGGTTAAGAAAAGTAAGGACTTTATCCGAGGTCTTATGTTATGACAAAATTTTGGAAGTCAGACAGGTATTATTTGTTACGTGAGCTGGCTACTTGGGCTTTAGATTCCGCCAACTGACACTCCATCTCGAGCATACGTAGTTCATGTCTTGCCTGGCGTGCTCGAAGTTCTATCACTTCGGTTTGAGTTGCCGTTAGTTCTCTCTGCAACGCTTCATTTCGATTTATGATTCTCCCGTGAGCTAATTCTAACTGTCGGATGCGAACTGTGTTGACTCCAGTGTTCGCATCATTCTCCTCAGTTCGATGGATGGTCGTCCGTCCTTGTTCACCAATGCGAGAAATTCGACGAACCAATATAGGGAGGGCTCTGTCTGCTGATCCTCCCTCGCTTAGATTGTAGAAGCTTCGGTCTCTGTTGAATGGAAGGGGTTGATCTTGTTCGCGGCTCCACCTATTCAGGTTAGTTGCCCAAAGGGGCGTCGAGCCATGAAATTCCGGTCGAGGATTAGGATTTTGAATTGGAGCTGTTAAGGGTAGGTTATCGTCCTCGGGATCTGAGTCTGATTCTTCTTGCATTCCTTCTTCAGGATCATTCTCTATCCTTTCTCCATTTACCTTGGTTGGGGTAGTAGGGGTCACCGGGGTGATGGAATCCGGCCATTTGAGTCTATACGAGAATAGGGTTAAGAATTGACTGTAAGCTAAAGCACATGGAATTTACCCTTAAGTTTAATGGTTGTAGGTATTCGAATACTCCCTTAGTATTCTTTAACGATATGCGTTTGGTAAGTTTTAAATTTGTTGTCCATTGCAGACACTCCTTGGCATACGTTAGTCAGCTCTCGGACAAATATAGTTGATCAGGCTATATTCTTCCCAGTTCCGATTACATGTCCCAAGGCATACCTGCACTGCACAACTTATTTATAATACTTCTATATTGCTTTAATTATGATACTGACCCTGTTGTAAATATGAAATGAATGCATGCCTACTTTACAAAAACTAAATAAATTTATAAAAGTATGACTCTTACTCAGAGTGTTTTTGCCCAGTTGAGTTTATAGTTGCATACCAAAAATGGGTTTGATATACTTAATTCACTATAAACAATGCTCTGATACCAATCTGTCACACCCCCAAATCAGAACGGCGGAAGCGTTCGGGGGCGGAGGACGTCATATTCAGTATCATAACAGTTCATAGAAAGGAAAGTACACACCACCATATATATTAAAGTTTCCAAAATGTTTACATAATTGTATTCATTACATGTTCAAAAGATAAATACATAAACATCTTTCAAAAGAAGTATTTAACGTCAGCACGTTAATCCCCAAAAGTTGATTTCCAAATCTGCTTAGCGGTTCCCTGAGAATACAAGTTATTTCAAAGAAAAAGTGTCAACAATTAAGTTGGTGAGTTCATGAGTAGTGTTTTTGAGAAAATGTACGCCATTCGAAAGTTCATGTATGTTTTCCAGAAAATGCGGTATTTTCAAATGAAAAGAGTTATGATTCGTTGGGTTGAAAATGAATGTATTAGATCCAGAAAATCCCATATTTTCCCTAATAGTTGAGATATGATTTGTTGTGTTTTCCAAGAAAAACCCTTATTTTCTTATAAAAGTATGAAATGCATATGAATGTTCGTGTTCTAAGCTGTAAATAGTTGCACCAAGAAAATCCCTTATTTTCCTATTAGTTGTTTGTTTTAGATGCAGGAAAAACCCTTATTTTCCTAACAGAACTGGCAGTCTCTAAGACCGAAAATTGCAAGCAACTGACATGCTTAAAAGTTGTAGCATAGTTTTATATAATAAAGCTATACGAAGATCGCACTTGTTAGATGAAGAATAGTTTTAATAGCTACTCGTTCATAAAAACATAATACCATAATAACTGTATATCCGATGAGTTTTATAACCATACTAAACATAATATGCCTGTAGCGACGTTCTTCAGGCGTCGTAGCATTATGACAAACTGTCACCCCAAAGGACGGACTGTAGCTAACAGTCAGGGCACGGGATCATGACTTCCCGTATAGATCTATACACATTTGACACGTTCTTCGAACGGGAGACTCTGGTTATAGACAGGACTTGTAGCGATACCTTTTAGCAAAAGGTAGTATTTGAAGATGTACACGTCTCACGGATTGTCAACTAAGTCTATATTAAAGTAATAGTTTTGTATGCAAAGTTTATCCTTTTTCACAATGTTCGACAAAGTATAAGTCATAAGTTCTTTGAATGTATAAAACGGTTTAGAAACGATGGTTACCCTTGATATGATGTATTTGTATGTAAACGTATAATTAAAACATATTTCTATTTATAAAACATACTGTATCCCAAGAGGGTAAAGTTGTGTTGTGAGGTGTTTTGCATGATAATAACTTCATAAGATAGTTAAAACAACAGTATGAAAAGTATAGCAAAAGATCGATGTTTCAAACGATTTTAGTCGTGTGTTTACTTGTATTCCCTCCCTTAAAAGAGTATAAAAATCATTTAAAAACGTATTTAAAGTGTGTTTGTAGGGGTATGAACTCACTTGATTGATTGAAGAAAGCGTGATGAAAACCGAGCAGAACTTCTACTCGAGAAAGCGGATCTCTCGAGATTCTCGGAAAATCTCGGGAGTCTCGGGAGTGTAAAACTTTCTTCCCACCTTGGATATGAAAACCGGGTCCTTGGGATGACTCCGAGGGTTGAAACGCAGAGCTTCGGTGCGAGAAAGGAAGGAAATTAGCAAATATGGCCGGCACCTTCGCATCCCTTTTATAGGGTCTGGAAGCCTCGCGTACGCGGGGCGTACGCTCGTACGCAGGGCGTACGAGACGTCATGGCTTACCGCATCTTCGAAAGAAGCATCGAAGCGACGTGGACAATCCGGAGCCTAGCATCCGAGTACGCGGGGCGTACGACGGTACGTTGGGCGTACGAGGGATCGGACCGCTGACTCGTTCTTCGGATAATACCGAGGCTTAATTAAATTTTTATTTTTATTATTTACCAAACTTCTAAAATTCATATATTCGTCATACGAACTCCCTTTTCGATGTTCTTTATATCCACGCGAAGGTGAGACTACGATCTACAACTTTTGTTTAGACTCCGTCGACAAATTTCGAAATTATTTTTATTATTTATTTTTAAAATGTCGTGATTAAGGAATTTCTTTAGAAACTCAACTTCTTTATCTGACGTCGGTTTTTGCCAGACTTTTTACCGTTGAATTACCATTGTCGAGACCTTCGATTCTCGTATAGGTCATTCCGGCCAAAAGTCGCTCAATCTCCGATTCGAGTTTTTAGCTGCCTACTACTATATCCGTAACTTAGAAAAATCATAGCTTCCTCATACGAAGTCAAATTTGGACGTTCTTTTTATTTATGTTCACGGTTTAATGGTATCTATTACTTTCATTTAGATATTTAAGGCTAAAAAGTATTGTATTGGAACTTCGCGTTTTTCGTTTAATCGGTGTTGCCAGTTTTGTCGGAAATCTTAGAATGGTCATAACTTCTTCGTTATAACTCGGATTGGTGTGTTCTTTATATGTATGAAAACCTTGTTACGATATCTACCACTTAGTATACTTAATTACGGTTTTATAAAAGTTTAAATCTTGACCTGAATTTTGCTGTTGTTACAAAAAGGATATATTCATATTTTTTTTATACTATAATATTCGTAAATAAATTATAAAAATAAAAACTCATTTTTGTTTACCAATCTACAAACATAATAGTACAATGTATTTTGTATGCTACAAAATAGAATATAAAAAACAAAAAACGCTACAAAATTTCAAAGAGTTTTAACTTCTTCGTGTCAAGATTTCCATATTTTCTTCAATTAATCACTTTTCACATCTTCAATATTTTCTCCACATATTCTTCCAATTCTACAAGAAAATTTAATTAATGCAAGAACACTCGTAAAAATGCATATGTGTATATCATGCAAGATTCACATGTCATTGTATCTGTTAAGATTCAAATGTGAAATTCATAATAAATTTAAAAAAATAATAATAATTAACGAAGAACACTCATACAAAATGTATGTTTCTATATAGACTTTATTCATATGTGATTCACTTGTGATTTACATGTGAATTACATGGAATTCATATATGATTTACATGTAATTAATATATGAATTCATATGTGAATTCACTTGTGATTTACAAGTAATTTATATGTGATTTACCTATAAATCACATATAATTCATATGTGATATATTATTCACTTGTGATTTACATGTGAATCAAATGTAACTCATGTGTAATTCACTTGTGATTTACATGTGAATTACATGTGAATCACATGTAATTCTTATGTGAATCACATGTGTTTTACTTGTGAATTACATGTGATTCATATGTAATGTAACTCATATGTGATTCACTTTTGATTTACATGTGAATCACATGTAATTTATATGCGATTCACTTGTGATTTAGATGTTATTTACATGTTATTGTTCATTTAAATATAACTTAGCATGCTATTTTTTTCCTTACAAATGAAATTATATATGATACATCTTTTTTCCTTACGAATGTAATTCACATGTGATTATATCATATGAGATTTCATAAATCTCAACAATTTAAAAAATTCGATATCCTTTCAAGTCATAAAACATACTTGAATTTCAATAGTTAAAACCAAGAATGTTAGTTTATATTTAAGTCTTTTTTTTTAAATAGAAAACAATTAAAGATTAAATTACAAATGGTTATGAGTTTTGCACTTATTTAAGTACCCCAAAAGCTTGAGCATTTACTTATTTTCTGATAATGAGAGTAAACAATTAAACATTTACTTATATCAAGATATTGACAATCATATGGATCACATCTAATTAGTAATTAGGGAGAATAATATATTTGATTGACGCTTTATCTTCTTATGGACGGAAATTGATAATTAAACTCAATTCCATAAACAAGAAATTGGTTTATGAATCATGACCTTTTAAATATGGAAGAGAGTCACCAAATAAGTGTTTAGGTATACACCTGACTGGACAAAAATTTTAGGCTGATAAAAAAAATATTTGAGAATTGAGAAACATGGTAAAATGATTTAAGCTTTAAAAAAGAAAAAATATAAATTTACTCCACTGACACAATGATGTTAGTTTCTTCGTTTGTATATAGGTGTGTGAAAGACTTGGCTTCAACAAATATTTATGTATAACAATTAACATATATGAGAAGTTAGAACAATATAAAATGCATTTGATTGTGTTAAATGATACAAGAAATTTAAAATATCAATAACTAGGAACTGTATATTAATATTAATATTAATATAAATATTCAATAGTGAATACATAGTCTGTTGTACACTTAGTAGGAAATAAGTAGCAGTTATGTAATAAAGTGATGAGACAAGAGGAGTTTGGTAATTCTCCTAATTAGGGTTATCTATCATCTTTATTTGTTCAAAACACAAATTTCATTTTTGTTACAATACCATCAAAATTTATACAAAATCAAATGTTTTAACAATTAATATAAAAAGACACAAATAAAGTTTACTTGGAATCTGCTATAAAGGAGGAGTATGATGACACAACATATGTGATAAAATGAACTCATAACGAACGTTTCTATTTACTCTAATGACTTGGAGTGATTATAAAAATTAAAACTTTGTTTACGCCTTGGACTCGTCGAGCCACAAGAACGGACTTGCTGAGTCGATAACGTCCACACCCTAAACCCTCAATTTCTGATGTACAACACTTGTCCAAATGATAGATCCAAGCCCCTAAGCTCGATCTAGCACGTAAAGTTATGAACTTTAAGTGCATGCATGAGACTTTTGAGCATAAAAGGCCCTAAAATGGTTCTTACAATGCATGGGACCTTCCTTGAGTGCAAAAGCAACTCCAATCTGCCTTGTGACTCTTCCTAAGTGCTAGATACGAAGTCTTGACCCCCAACCATGTTTGCAAATCATGGTTGGTCACCTCATATGGCTTAAAAGCCCTAAATCTTCCCCAAAAAGGGATCTAACAATTAAGCAAGCAAGGTATAGGCTTTATACCTTTCAAAGACTACAAATGATGTCCCAAACATGAATCCTTGAGTCTCATCTTGGTCCTTTTATGCTCTTCCTTCTTCCTTGTGAACAAAACCACCAAAATCACCACAATTGCCTTTAGATCTGCACACGCTCGGCTAGGGTTTGCTATGGAGGGTCTTTGGGAGCAATACCACCGAATCCCTCAAACCAGAGATCTGATACCAACTTATAACATCCCAAAATTCAAGCCCGAAAATTTAATTTTAAATTAAGTATAACATAAGTCATAACACCAGAACATTGCCAATAAAGGAAATTGTAAAGTCATGTCTCAAAAATCCATATCATCAGTACAATAAAAATCAGAGTACAATCCCAGAAAGTCCAATGCGGAATCATGTGAGTGTGTGTGATGCGATGCTACGCCGCCGACTCCTTCCCCTTAGACAAAGAGGTACCTGGAACCAAAACTGAAACCGTAAGCATAAAGCTTAGTGAGTTCCCCCATCATACCACATACCATACAATATCATTGATATCTTTTAACCGGTAACTTCCATCAATATCTTTCAACCGGTAATCATCGTCGGTATCTTTCAACCGGTAATCATCATCGGTATCTTTCAACCGGTAACTGTCATCGGTATCTTTCAACCGGTAACTGGGGACTATTCCACCCCTACCACTAGCATACAACAAGAAGATATAAACATACAGTCATACATATCCGGGTACTGACCTACCCTTCGGTCCTAAGGACCGCTGTCAGGGAAACTGATCCCTACTATACACATAACATATCATACAGATAAATCTCATGACCAAAGCACATAATCAAAACAAGATAATTATCACAAAGAAAATCATCTTCTAAATACCCCTCTTTGGTGGGCCGACATTGTGGCCTTAGACCCACCCCTACTGGAAGGTAACTCACCTCAATGCCGTGTAGTGTTTGAACTATCCTTGGCGTACAAGTCGACTCCCTTCGACTCCTCGATCCTTACACGACAACCTTCAAGTCACCATACAGAACGTGCACCCTTAAATAGGGTTAGTTCAAGTCCAGTCAAAGTCAACTTCAAGTTGACCCGAATCGCCGAGTTGGGCCGTCAACTCATCGAGTCCCTAACCTTTTACCCATCCTTGTCCACGACTCGACTCGTCGAATTTGGCAACGACTCGGCGAGTTCCTCTTCTTTACGAACATCGAATGAACCTTCATCCGACTCGCCGAGTTGTATGAACAACTCGTCGAGTTCACGTTCATCTAATGAACAAGTCCTAAACTTGACTCGCCGAGTTATATGAACAACTATTCGAGTTCATCTTCAACCATAAGGAGATTGCCTTGGACTCGCCGAGTCTGTTCTAGCACTTGTCGAGTCCCATGAACTCCAGGTCTAAAACTAAGTCCAACGTTGGGTCACTCCTTCTGACCTGCTACAACCCTTCTAACACCCAACTGAGTTCTTTTGACCCTCAACAGATATGGGACTTTATGCCTTGGACTCGTCGAGCCCCAAGAACGGACTCACCGAGTGGATAACATCCACACCCTAAATCCTCTATTTCTGATGTACAACACTTCTCCAAATGATAGATCAAATCCCCTAAGCTCGATCTAGCATGTAAAGTTACAAACTTTATGTTCATGCATGGGACTTTTGAGCCTAAAAGGCCCTAAAATGGTTCTTACAATGCATGGGACCTTCCTTAAGTGCAAAAGCAACTCCAATCTGCATTGTGACTCGATTCGAAGTCTTGACCCCCAACCATGTTTGCAAATCATGGTTGGTCACCTCATATGGCTTAAAATCCCTAAATCTTCCCCAAAAAGGGATCTAACAATTAAGCAAGCAAGGTATAGGCTTTATACCTTTCAAAGACTGCAAATGATGTCCCAAACATGAATCCTTGAGTCTCATCTTGGTCCTTTTATGCTCTTCCTTCTTCCTTGTGAACAAAACCACCAAAATCACCACAATTGCCTTTAGATCTTCACACACTCGGCTAGGGTTTTCTATGGAGGATCTTTGGGAGCAATAGGGACGAGTGGTGGCTGAAAGAGATGATTAAATAGGGTGCAAACCCTCAGATTAGGGTTTTTGTCCAGTAGAGCCTACTCGTCGAGTCTGGCCGCCGACTCGATGAGTCTGCCACTTAAGTCCCATGTCCAAAGTCGTTCCTACTCGACGAGTTGGGCCTTCAACTCGCCGTGTCCCAGGCCAAAAATGAAAACTACTTTAAATAAAATACATACCAGGAACCGGGTGCTACATGGAGACTGACCAAGAACGTTAATGTTGTTTTTAGACCCTGCGACTACAAAAAAGGAATGCCATATCCATAAATCCTTTTGTTCGATGACTTCTAGGATTATACTTGGTTCACCTACGTCTTCTCGAGTGAATTGACCACGCCATGCATTTTGACATTTTTTCAAGCCGCATGCATACAGTCTAGACTGCCAAGCAAACTCGGATATAATCTCTCAATATCACGTGGAATTGGTTTACACAAATATTTTTTAATGAAAAACCTCATACACACATGCGCAAAACCAGTCTACACAATCAATTGCGGTCCTCTCGGATACTTTGAAGTATTCGTCAGATGCATCAAATGTTATATGTATCCCAAATACCTAAGCACAGCCGCACACTTTTGTATACTGCTAAAACCCATTCTTCATCTATTGTCGGGGTTTTTTTTGAAAAATTCATAACGAGCATTTAAAACATTACTAATACGTAAAAATATCTCCTTATTTAGACGAAAACAACATTCGAATGTGTCATAATTGTAAAGACAATTATCGGCGAAGTAATCACGTACCTATAGGTTGTGTGCGGTTTGACAATCACAATTGACGATCGCCCTTGTACAAGCAACATTCGAACTTTCTTCATCTTGAATGTGTTGCACAACATTGAGGAAGGTCGAAATAAATTCTCCGTCATCATCCGAGTCAATTTTTTTTAACAATTCCAAATCTTCCCAGGGTTTTTTTGTTTAGAATGAGAGTAAAATGTGAGGATTTTATTAGATTTATATAGGTATTAAGTTTTTGAAAAAAAAAATAAAATTTAACAAATATACAGTTGAACAGTCAAAAGAAATGAAAACGATTGATTGGGCGTTTGAATTTGTCGTATGGAACACGGACGAGCACGACCACGATCGAACAGGATGGTGTGCACGGCCGTGGTCGTGGTCCAGCTCAACCACGATGGTCATTGTTGTATGCATACCGGATGATCTTAAAGTTCTTTGCTCTCTTGCATAAGGAGCAATTTAATAATTGACATGTGTCGTCACCTTAATTTATTTCCATAAAAAAACTTAATTTATTAAAGAAAAAAAAATGTCTAATGATTGTCAAAAAGCAAATGTATTTTTTTTTTCCATAAATTGATGTTTTTATTTTTATTTTTAAATCTATATATGTTAAGTTATCACTTGAAGGAATCAAATGTTGCTACGATGCGGAATCGATTATGGAACATTATTTTTAAACCATAACGCAAAACTTAACTTGATTAAAACAATATGATTCAAATTATATAATTTTAAAACTTGATGATTCAAAAATGACATAACTAAAAATGTTATTATATGATTTAAAATGACCGGATTCAAAATCTTTGATCCATAATAATATAATATAATACAATTCGATCAAAAAATAATATGATTTAAGGGTATGGTGGTAAATTTGATGTTATAAACATGCCATGTCTTTCGGACTTTCCCTGTAAGGCCATCCGTTATACAACCACTAACCACGATAATGGTGGGTGTCACATAATTACCACATTGTCTACCACTAACCATAGGATAACTATCAGCAAACACACCATTCAACCTTATTTTTTAATTAAATTTAAATCAAAATACATAAAAAAAATCATATATATATATATATATATATATATATATATATATATATATATTAAAATACTAATTTTCATTAATTTAAAATACCAAATTACATTAATTAAAATACAAAAAAAAAACATTAAAAATGAAAATACAACTTCAAACTACGTTGCTTAATTAATCTAGAATAAAAAAAAACATTACATTAGCTTAAATAACCTAAATTTACAAAAAAAAATGAGTAAAAAAAACTTAATCTTCGTTCATGTTGAGTTGGTACAAATGATATGTGACATCTTATCGAAGATTGAAACACATTTAGCTGTTATGAATTTCAAAAACTCGTGATAAAAATTCATTCGTTCCAGATACGAACTCTTCAAGCGAGATGACGACATCATCTAGATCATACGTGCAAATCGCTCGGCCTTGATCTTCAATGATCATATTACACATTATAATACATGCTAGGACTATTCGTTTAATTCTATCCTTATCCCAAAGTCGTGCAGCGTATTTCACTACATGTCACGTCTGCTTAAGGACTCCAATTGCCATCTCGATATCCTTCCTCGTTGATTCCTGTCTCTTTGTGAACAACTTTTCCATTTCACCTCAAGGAACCAAATATGCCTTCATTAGTGTAGAATAATCCGAGTATATCCCATAACAAAGGTAGTAACCGTATTTGTACGAATGTTTGTTCACCGTGAACGTCATATCAGGTGCTTTGCCAGTCCATAGATCATTAAAAAGTAGAGAAATGATCAAGGGAAGAACCGCTAACAAAGTTGAAGTTGGCGAGAAAAGGAAGTTTGAAGGATCTTCAAAGACCAAAAAGGAAAGCAAATTCCTGAAGTCTGGAGGAGGAAAAGGAAGTGAAGCAAAATGGTGCGAAAAGTGCAAGAAGAAACACTTGGGAAAATGTGGCAAGGAGGTGACATATTTCAAGTGCGGAAAATTGGGGCATTACGCCAATGAATGTACATTCAACAAAAGGACGTGTTACGAATGTAATGAGGAAGGTCACTTCAAGTAAGACTACCCAAAGAGGGAAGGAGCTATAAAGCCAAATGCACCACCAAAGCCAAAGGTGAGAGTATTCCACATGATCCTTGATGAAGCAGTCAATAACGCAAGGGATTAGGAGCAATGATCAATAAAGTAATATATAGTATCGTGTAGTGTAGCCTAATATATGAGGCATAATATAGGGTGAACTTGAACACATATGTAATCGTTTCAAGAATTAATATAAACACTTGATTTTGTTATCTGATGTGTTAAATTGCTATGCGATTTTCTTGTATGGTGACTTGGTGAACTACAAGACAATACTTGGGACAAGTATGAGTTGGTGTGAATGGTAGTAGAGGCCTATACTAACGGAAGCACATGACTCATACTTGGATAAGAGAAAGTCACAAGGTTACCAAGAAGCTAGTAATTGATTCTGTTTTGTTCAAAAATGTTGTTACCATCGTTTCGGTAATGACTAAGAAGATGATTGATATTCTCACCCTGGTGGTCATATCAAATCAAGTCTAACTAAGATGAATATGTTACATGGTTCAAAGAACCAAGATTGATTTTGCATTTGACTTAAGCTAGGCGATTGAAATGAAAAATAATCGAAGCAATCTGTAGAAGCATCGCGATAGTGGTTAAAGTAAGAAGCTTGTAGCTACAAATGCTATATGCTAAAATATGATTATATCCCATTAGAACATTAAGGAATGTATATTCCATTTTGAAATTTGAATCTAAGAGACGTGAGTCTAAGCGTTTGCATCATACAATGAGAGGTCGTTAGAACAAGACCCATCAATCTATTATGGTAATCGAAGAACTTATCTTTAGTTGTTAAGAAGAAGAATGAGTCTCAAATAAGGATCAATATTGTGACTTGAAGGTCATAATTTGGTGTTTAACATGACATAGAGAGCGGGTGCAAGATCGAGCACCTCCTACAGTCAAGAAGCCCAAGAGTTAAATACTCGTTTGAAGAAACATAGAAGTCACGATTATTACCTAGGATGAAGAGATAACGTATGGAGTCATTATACAAACCCTTTCTCATTGATGATTCCGGGACGTAATCATCCTAAGGGGTAGATAGTCGTAACGCCTGCAGATTCGGGCTAGTCAATTTAAAGATAGTAAGTTTCGAGAATGACTTTTAGATATAAGATTATTTAGAATAAATATCTTAACTAATTTTCAGTATACGTCACAAGGGTTCCGTACATATAAAGAACGTCGAAATCCGAGTTATAACGAAGAAGTTATGGCCTGTCGAAGTTCTGCGACAAAACCGGCACGGCACTGTGTGACGTAAAAAGTGAGTTTACGATTAATTACTTAGCCTTAGTGATCTAAATGAAAGTTGTAGCATACATGAAAATCGATAACATGCATAAAAAGAACGCCCAAATATTACTTCGTATGAGGAAGTTATGATTTTTCCAAGTTTCGGCATAGCAGTACGCAACCCGGAGTTTGAATATTAGATCGACCCATTTTTAGCCAACACAACCTAAATGAGAATCGAAGATCTCATTAATAGTAGCTCAACGGTAAAAAGAGAGACGAAACCGAACGTCGGATGAAGAAGTTATGAATTTTTAATGGACTTTTCATGTCCCGGCCTGTTAAAAATATAACTTTAAAAATGATTCAAAACTAGCCAATAGAGTCTAAACGAAAGTTATAGAGTACGGTCCCACCTACGCGTGGAAATAAAGAACATCGAAAACAAAGCTTGTATGAAAAGGTTACGAATTTTAGAAGTCGAGAGGGTGATTTGCGAGACTACAAAGGAACGCCCCGCGCAATGAAGCCCTACGCCTCGCGTTCACATGATCGGTCCAGAAAAGGACATGTCGCCCCAGCAGGCTTCGGGCATCTGCCCCCTCGTACGTGCTGCTTACCCTTATATGCCCTGTGTACCGAGGAACGTGCAACATACCACCGCAGCTACGCCTAGCGTTCCGAGGAGCTAGAGCCTATAAAAGGCATTCAAGGGTAGCTGCCCAAATGGGTAGATGAATAATGAGAGATGAAAGCTGATATAGATGAACGTTGATAGCTGTGGACTTAGCACCCTTTAGTTGAACATTGGCAGCTGCGCCACAACCTGTAGATATTTTTAAACTACGAAGTACTCTAAACATCCTGGAAGCTGTGCTTAAAGGATAGCATCGACAGGTGTGCCTAGTAGAGACATCATAATCATGGCAGATGCGCCTAAAAGATAATATCAGCAGCTACGCCTAAATGATAATACTAGCAATTGTGCCTAACAGATAACATTGGCAGTTGTGTCATAGGCAATGATGGACTTCGTGCCTATTCCTTAGGAAGATCCTTAGGAATGAATGAATGAAGGATAAATGATTCTTAGGGTAGATTTCTTAAGAATAAAGAAGATAATGGGGATGGGTAATTGGGTTTATTGTTTGTTATTTAAACATGATAATTATATTATTGTGGATTGAAACCCCTATGTACTCACCAGATTTCCCAACCTGATCCACTTAGATTATTTGTATCACATGTATCGATACGAGGCTATATTACACCGAGAGATTAAACAAGACGCAAATTACTAGTGTAAATTAATGTAAGGTCTATTTATACGTATGTTTCTGTATTGACAATGACATCCTAATGTTTTAAAATGAAAAAATACATTTCTTTGAAAATGCTTTGATAACGTATTTATTATGTTTTCTGGGAACAAATTCTGCAACACTTTTCTTTAAAATTTTACTCTGATTTTCAAACAAATCATAAACGAATCGGTCTTTTCTCGCCGTGAAAATGGGGGATGTCACAATAGGAAAATCAATATATGTAAATATTATAGCAAGAGATTGAGCAAATTTGAAATCCTTATGTGAGACATAACGAATCGATTCCCAAGTTGTCACACCCCCAAACCGAGATGGCGGAAACGTTCGGGGGTAGAGGAGTCATGTACAGTATTACAACAACTGTATAATAGTAATCAAAGCAACAATAACCATTGTATTAATATTATAGTGTTTACATTATATTATAATCACATATGATTGACTCCAAAAGTAAATAGCAAAACAAGACTTGAAGCTACTATGCCCCGTCTTCTAGAACCATGCGTGTGTACCTGTCTACTAGTGTCCTAAGATTATAATTGGTTTTGAAAGTGTCAGCATTAAAGTTGGTGAGTTCATAAGCATTTGTATTTAGAAAGCATGTTCTTTGTTCCTTGAAAACCTTAGTGTATTCCTCCTTAAAATCCTACATAATGAAATGTAATGAAATGTAAGAAATGTGATCCATACAAGTTCCTTCTATGAGTACTTAGTGGATACAAGTTATATACAATCCATATCGAACAAACAATCGATTGTGTGATTCTGCCCCAACCCCACAAGCAAACAAGGAATAGGAAATGAGGCGGAAACCACACATTCCACTATCTGTCAGATCTTCATTGAGTATAACCCTAACGTATTCACTAGGTACTTATAGAGTTAACTATAATAGTCATTTTAGAAATGTCAGTGTATTCTTCTAGAAAATCCTATATTTTCTGATGTAATGAAATGTAAGTTCTTTTGACTTGTACTAGTTCCTTCGACGATCACTTAGTGTATACAAGTTATATATATTTCAGATCGAATGGACAGTCGAATGTGTGGTTCTGCCCTAAGACCACAACCATTCAAGGAACAGGAAGTAAAGCAGAAATCACACATTCCACTGCCTATCGGATCTTCATTGTATATAACCCTGGCGTATTCAATAGGTAATCACATAGTTAACAGTGATGGTACTTATTAAATGAAATCTACATTGTACTTAGAAAAGTAATGTAATACAGTTGTGTTTGTACGCAACCCTTTTTGTATGTATGTAACAAGTTAAACGTTCTTTCAGAAAAGTATGTTTTGTACTAGAAAATAGTATACTGTACTTATATGTAGTGACCTGACCCATACCTATTTCCCCTATGATTACTTAGTGTATACATGTCATATATAACCAAGATCGAATAGGTAGTAGACTGTGTGAATTTGCTTTAAGCCCACAACCAAAAGATGAACAGGAAGTAAAGCGGAAATCACCCATCCTACTGCCAACCGGATCCTCTATATATATATATATATATATATATATATATATATATATATATATATATATATATCACCCCAATGTATAAACTAAGGGATCATAGAATTAGCATTATGGATCCTTTCTAAAATGTATGTTCATGTGACTAGAAAAGTAGTGTAGTGTAGTTCTATTATTTAAAATAAAACCATTTGAAGCTAAGTAGTGCCCATAAACTAAACGAGTTAGTTGATCCTATTGTGAGTTTCATATAACCATGCTAAAATGGCTAGTGGCCCGCACGACGTTCTTCAAGCGTTAGAATGAGATGACATTTGTCGCCCCTGAACTTCTGTTCGACTGTAGCTAACAGTTAGTGCGGGATTTTCAGTCCCATGTAGATTTATACATAAATTGACGCTCTCCCTCAAGGAGACACTGGTTATAATTTATAGGACTTTAACCTGTACCCTAATGGGTACAACGAAGTAGTGTCTCACAACCCTGTATTAACTAGTTTACGTATATGTATTACCTTGTACTAGTAGTGTACAATAATTATAATTAAATAATTATTTTTGGATAATATCCTTGACTTAGTAAAATAGTGTAAGTGATCCCTAAACTATACCTATTATAGTTTACATGTATGTTCTGTATGCAATGAAAATCTTAGAATTTAACAGTTTGTATAATGCAATGAAATAATAATTGAGAAAAATACCCTTTTGCTTGACATGTTACAAAAGGGTTAAAGTTTTATCTAAATAAGTTTTATATTCATATATATATATATATATATATATATATATATATATATATATATATATATATATATATATATATATATGTATATGTATATATAAAGCATATATAATTTAGATAAAAAAGGCAATCGGACAAATGATTCTATCCTTCGTCCACAACCAGACAAGGAGTAGGAGTTAAGGTGGAAACACCAGTCCTCAGCCTGTTGGATCTTAATTAAATATATATATATATATATATATATATATATACATATATATATATATATATATATATATATATATATATGTATATATTATAAACATATATTTTGGAAAACTAAAGTATAAAGTAATTTGAAGTAGTTTGAAACAATTTAAAATAGTTTAAATCAGTTGAAATAGCTTGTCAAGTTTTAAAACTATTTGAAATCTTTTGAATGTTAACATAAGATTTCCTTGTGTTTTACTTATATTTCCCCCCTAAAAACATTGAAAATAGTGAAAACGTAGGGGTATGAACTCAACTCTAGTGCGTGTGCTTGTTTGGGTAGCAAAACGATAGAGACGATCCTCGGGCTAGCGTATGTGAAAATAGCGATACCCTAATAATATTTATACATTATATTGTATTTATATTAGTGTAATAATAATTTAAAGTGTTAGTAAACACTAAATTGTGCAAGAAATATTTACAAAAACAATTGTTAAAGTTGTTTAAAGTGTTCCTGGGTGTTCTTGGTGAAAAAATTGAAGATATGAAGGAATCTTTGAATGTTCTTGAGGGATTATGAAGATTTGAAGATTTTGGGCAAAATCTTATGAAGATTTGAGGGTTCTCGGATGATTTTTAAGAGCAAATCTGGAAGGAATTTGGTGTGAAATATGAGAAATGAGATTGGTTTTCATTTGAAAATACATTGTTTTACTATATAAAGATTACAGTTAGTGGATTTATGATTAATACTTGAAGAAATAAATTCAAGATCAACACAATAGGGTTTAGGGTTTATGGTTTAGGGTTATGTTTACGTTTAGGCTTTAGGGTTTAGGTTTAGGTTTAGGGTTTAGGGTTTAGGGTTTAGGTTTAGGTTTAGGGTTTAGGGTTTACGGTTCAGGATTTAGGGTTTAGGGTTTTAATAAGGAAGAAAGAATTTGGATTATCTTTGCCCTTCATGACAGTGGAAAAAAAGTAATGTTCACTTTGGTGAAGTAATAAACGATAATGGAGGAAAGAAAAAGAGATGTTAAAACGATAATGAAAGAAAGAAATGTTAGCGACGACGGTATATTTACCAAGTGAAACCAAACCGGGTATATTTAGCAAGTTACAATGACATATTTGATAGGTTTAGTACCTAAGCTTAGGTGGGAGTGTAATGTATATTCCCTATCCCCATATATATATATATATATATATATATATATATATATATATATATATATATATATATATATATATATATATATATATATATATTTATATATATGAATGAGAATTCGGTCTTAAAGGGCCATGGGCTTTGGGAATTCGGTCCTTAATGGGCTTTACATTCTGATTTCGGTCAGACCTAGACCGAAAACACTTCCTGAGTTGATTAAGGACTGAAAACCTAATTGTGAAAAGATTCATAAAATCGAATTCATATTTTGGTTTGATTCCTTGACCGAAAACACAATTGTGTGTGTGTGTGTGTGGGGGGGGGGGTTAATCTATGGTTTAAACCTTAATCCTTTGACTTATATTACTTTATACTAACGTAAATAAACTTAGGTTTCAAACCATGATTAGTTACTAGCTTATAAACATGTCCTAATGGTCATAGGGGATACAATGCAACAAGGTTGCAAATATGGTATTCACTTATACTTAGGTAGGGTTTAGACTTTTCTTGATCTAAAATTTTCGATTTGGGATAGAAGTGCTTTGGATATATGATTGATCATATATGCTATAACATTTACTTATTCTAATTTTTCAAATGCTTTGAGAAGTTTGAGAAAAAGGGCTAGAATTTTACTTAACTGGAGTTACTAAACAAACTGTAAGCAACATTCTAAAGTTTACCAAAGACTGGTTGCTTTCGGATAGCTAGAAGTATGATATTATCTAGGATATACCATATTGACATTTTTCTAGATTGAGATGTTCTTGGTCTGAATTGATGGTCATATGGAAATATGGAAATGTTCCCATATTGGAGATGCTTATAAAATCTAGAATGAGTTGTATACTTTAATGCAAGAGAAGTATTCCATGCATGTACCTTGAAATTGAGACTTCATTATCATAATATGTTTTCTAGTAATAAAGTTCCTATGAAATATTTTGTACCACATAAGATTGAGTCTTTGAGACTTTGGAATCTCGATATCACTAGAGATCAATGCATGTAAAGTTTGAATTCTACTGCATCTTGGATAGTGATTAGAATTTGGAATTATGAAATATGCATCATTGCAGTAATGTCCAATCGATTTGATTACAAAGGAAGGACCATAAAGAGGCATAGTATGCATGTTCATAACATGGCATGACTCGTGTTATTTATTTTAAGTGGTTAGCTGATTACTCAAAAAACTATACAATGAATATATTCCTAGTTGTTATGATGATTAAATAATAAAGATTTATTTATATTCAAAAGTTTGATACCATAATTGTTTATTATTGTGCTTCATATTGCTTGTTTACTTCATGAATGATTTGATTATTCAAATTCCACAGTCCCTCATACTTTTGAAAGTAAGTAGTAAATTAAGATTGTCATGAATTAAGTTGTAGATTGTCTATGGGGATTAGACATTCCAATAAGATTACTACAATGATCATGAGTACATAGAAAAAAGGGGTATTTTAAGTATTGGATAAACTCACGATTAGAGAATTACTTCATGGATTCTATCACGAGTAGTTTTAAGACGATAATATCTTTTATTCGATCAAATGGAGACATATAAGTTGTAATTTACAAGTCAGGTTTGCATTGGTATTGTAACATTCTGTTTGAAATAAAGTAAATAAATAATAAGCCCTAAAAGCCCGAGATGTAATTTATATTTTTTATTTTATTTTAGCCATAAATCCGTAATAATTTATCAGTGTTAGCCAGAAGGAGATAAATGTTATAATTTTTGGAAATTGGGAATTACTTTGTAATATTTAGACTTGTAATGAAAAGATTTTGGAGAGCAGGGAGCTTTTTTGTAACTTTGGACTTAAGCTAAAATAAATCTAGGAGGGAGGGACTAAAGTGTCACAATGGAATGAATGTTTGAAAGGTCATGGGACTTAAGCTGTGGCTTCCCTTCCTCCTTCGTGCCTGCTATACGACACCCCAAACCCTAACCCTAAGATACCAGCCGCCTCCTTAACCCTCCACATCCTCAACTGTTGCTGATTTGCTGCTGTGAATAACCGATGCCGCCACCTCCGTTCGATGTTGCACCATACCGATGAACCTCGTGCGTTCCTTCCTTTCCGGAGAGAACAAGTGGCGACCATGAGTGCATCCGCTGCTACCATTCCACCATCGTCTTCTTCTTTCTTCCGCCATCCACAGCGCACTCAGCAGTTGCCAGTGCTGTTCCAGTTGTACTCGCTTTGATTTTGCTCGGCAGCAACTAGCCGTTGCTGCCACTCTTGCAGCCTTCCTTTTCAATTGCTCCCGTCGATGTTCACCATCCTAGGGAGCGACCAGTTGCGTTCGCATTTGTGTGTGGGCTAGCGTCAAGGTGAGTTTTGGATGTACTTTTTGGCTATGTGCGTGTGTTTGTTGGCCGGTAACCAAAAAGAACCACCATGGCTGCCAGCCATGGTGGCTGCCGCTTTCTGCTATTTCTTTTGCCACCACCAGCCACCATGAGGGGTGGTTGTGTGTGTGTGTGAATATTTCATGAGTTTGATGTTGTATGGACTTTTCTTGGTCAGGAAACCGAAGAAAACTCATCACCACCACCGTGAGGTAGTGGCTGTCACCTTTTGTCACCATTCTGCCAATATCTCCAGTGGTTGTGTGCATTTGGGTGTAATTGGACTAATGTTTGGAGTGTTTTTGGTATTGTTTAGGCCTAAAATCATAACCACCACCACCGTGAGGTGGTGGTTGTCGCCATGAACCGCCGTTGACCACCACTGCCCGAGATGGCAATGGGTGGTGCCCGACTTAGTGAAACCTTAATTAACCTAAAAACTTAACCTTGGACCTAACTGGCATGTGTTTGGGTTAGAAACCCTAATTAGGACTTAGGAAGCACTAATCTTGGAGACTTTTGTTGGGACTTTCCAAGACCCACATTTTGGATTGTCGGGTTGGAATTATGAATTATGCTCGACCACATTGTATGATTGACCTAGTGGGGTGATGGGCTTAATGGATTCAGTCCTTAATGGGTTAAGTGATCTTACTTAACCCTAATCGTCATTTTATGTGTAAACCCTAATTTTGTTTGGGCCCTGAGTTTGGCCTTTCTTTTGGGCCTAGGTGTTTGGGTTCTTGTTGGGCCTTGGTTGATTGTTTGGCTTTTGGGCCTTCAGAGTGTGAGTTTGGGCATTGGGTTTAGGTCAAGAAAGGTTGGGGTAATGTGGTCTTTTTACCCTAAGTATGGATTTATTGTTACTCTTTGGAACCTAATTACTAATTGGGTGTTGTTTTGATGTTGACAATTCGGGGATCTATCAGTTAGCAGCCAGGGATCGCTTGTGTGTTTCGGCAGTGCGAGGTGAGTCTCCTCACTGAGTTTAGCAGGTCGAAGGAAGCAATGCCGACCCATGATTTATATGTTAGGATGCTAGATGTATGCCTTACTCTTGCATGTATTGTATGATACTATGCTTAACGGGCAAGGCCCGATACCAGGAACGGCCTGATGAGTAGATTGTATGCCAGTTATTAGTATCTGATTTTATGCTTACTAGGGCCTGATGTCAGTCGGGGCTTGATGATTGTATGGTGTGCTATAGTCTTTGTGAATATTGCATGTGCTAATATGGTTATATTCCTATATGATGATATGGTTATATGGTAATGTCTGTATCGGGCGGGGCTCGATGACGAGCGAGGCCTGATATGTCACATCGGGCTAAATCAGAAACACGGGGCGTGGTAGTACAAAGGGTTTCATAGCAAAAGTTAAAAGACAACACCAACCATAATATTAAAAATCATTACAAATTTACAATGAGTTTGAACAAGTTTTTAAAAGAAATTACAATGTATTTAAAAGTCAACACATGCAAATGCTCCAAGAAGTGTTGTGTCTCTACGTGCCTCTTAATAGATGATTCCTGAAAAAGCATGTAAAACAAGCATCAACTTTAAAAATAGTTGGTGAGTTCACAGATTAAAAATAATACTAGTTTCATGAATCAGAATCAATGTTTTGATAAAAGTTTCCATAAATAAAAATATATTGCAAAAATTGAGTAAATAAGTTTTCATAAACAAAGTTCTTTGTCATCATAAGAGATAAAGTATATTGCCCAAATGAAATGCAGCGTTCATATTCTCATGGGAAATAAAGTTCGTTACTAAACGAGTAAACAAGTTTCATTGTTATAATGAGTAATCAAGTTCGTTACTACAAGGAGGAAACAAGTTTGTTGCTACAAAGAGCAACAAGTTCGTTTCTAAGACAAGTAAATAAGTTACTAGTAACAAAAGCTCGTTGTTATAATGAGAAACAAAGTTCATTGCTATAATTAATAAGCAAGTTTGTATGTATATGAGCAAACAATGAGTTCCCAACCAAGCCTATGACAGATGCCCTATCGAGATCTATGCTTATCGTTCCATAGATTATATGGTATCATGCACTCCAGCAATTGGGCGAGTGAGGAGTTGTCAATTCCTAATAGCGCAATCCATAAAGACCATTGGCTCAAGGAGTTAATGGTTGGAGTAAAGTGTAAGGGAAGGGACTTAAGACGATAAGGCCTCATGTTTCAAGTTGCATAGACATACATAGAAAAGTATAGCAATCAAGTTTGATACAAATCAATTTAATTACAATAAACAATAGATAGTTTTTCGGACATGCTTTTCCACCCAAAGCATAAAAACCGAAAATAGGGGGAGTCATAAATACTCACAAAGGTTTGAGATGATGAAAATGGTGCCTTAAACTATGTTTCACTACCGATTCCTAAAAGAATGGTATATGCTAGTGAGTCTCTAATCGAAATCTAACACTAGTATACTTACTACTATAATAGAATTACGCCAATATTGCGTCAAAATTTAATATTGTGAGGGGGTGGCTGTGTGTGTGATTTGATTTGTGTGTGTGAGCGTATTTCATGAGTTTAATGTTGTATGGACTTTGCTTCGCTAGGAAACCAAGGAAAACTCATCACCACCACCGTGAGGTGGTGGCTGCCACCTTCTGTTGCCATTCTGCCACCGCCAACGACCATCTCCAGTGATCGTGTGCATTTGGGTGCAATTGGACTGATGTTTGGAGTTCTTTTGGTATTTTTTTTGCCTAAAATTATAAACACCACCACTGTGAGGTGGTGGTTGCCGCCATGGACCACCGTTGAGCACCACTGCCCGAGATGGCAGTGAGTGGTGCTCGACCTAGTGAAGCCCTAATTAACCTAAAAACTTAACCTTGGACCTAATTGGCATGTGTTTGGATTAGAAACCCTAATTAGGGTTTAGGAAACCGTAATCTTAGAGACTTTAGTTGGGACTTGCTGGAGACCGCATTTCGGACCGTCAGATTGGAATTATGAATTATGCCCGACCACATTGTTTGATTGTCCTAGTGGAGTGATGGGCTTAATGGATTAATTCCTTAATGGGTTAAGTGATCTTACTTAACCCTTATCGTTATTTTATGTGAAAACCCTCATTTTTTGTGGGCCTTGAGTTGGGCCTTTCTTTTGGGCATAGGTGTTTGGGTTCTTGTTGGGCCTTGGTTGATTGTTTGGATTTTGGGCCTTCAGAGTGTGAGTTTGGGCCTTGGGATTGGATCAAGCTAGGTTGGGGTAAAGTGGTCTTTTTACCCCAATTATGGATTTATGGTTAAGCATTGGAACCTAATTACTAATTGGGTGTTGGTTTGATGTTGACAGTTCGGGAATCTGTCAGACAAAAGCCATGGATCGTCTGTGTGTTTCTGCAGTGTGAGGTGAGTCTCCTCACCGAGTTTAGCAGGTCGAAGGCACCAATGTCAGACCATAATTTATATGTTAGGATGCTAGATGTCTGCGTGACTCTTGCATGTGTTGGATGATGGTATGCTTACCGAGACAGGCCCGATACCAGGCAGGGCCTGATGAGTAGATTGTATGTTAGTTATTAGTATCTGATTTTATGCTTTCCAGGAGAGGCCTGATGACGGGTGGGGCTCGATGACTGTATGGTATGCTATAGTCTTTGTGATTATTGCTTGTGCTAGTATGGTTATATGCCTATATTATGATATGGTTATATGGTAATGTGTGTATCAGGCAGGGCTCGATGGCGGGTGAGGCCCAATGGCTAGAACATATACTAGTGTTTATGATCACTTTATATGTTAGCATGATTATGTGATATTTTGTATGTATTATGTCGGGTGAGGCCCAGTGAAAGGAGAGGCTTGAGAATAAGATATTTGTAATCCGAGCGGGGCTCGATGTCGGGCAGCACCCAAGGCCGAGTCGGACTTGAGATCGGGACAGACCCAATGGAGGGCAGGGACCCAGTATATGTATGTGCGGTATGTGGTATCTTGGGTAACTCACTAAGATTTGTGCTAATGGTTTTCACTTTATATTTCAGGTATTTCCTTTTCAAAAGGAAGAGGTCGGGTTGATTGAATGGCAAGCACACTTTATGTTCTACACTTGACTTGTTCTGGAATTTATACTCTGATTATAATGTATCGGTTTTATTTAATCAAGTAATTGATGATTCTTCTTCTATAAAACGAAAATTTTATGTCAATATTTTGGGGATGTTACAAGTATTGCGAAAATGCATCAGTAACATAATGTCATAAAACGTAGTGCCATGTACGATTTGGTGAGTAAATGATACAAGTATATGAGTCGAAGTTTATTCGTTCCTTTTGCTTTAACAAGAAAAACGATATCTTTGGGCCCTTCGATGATTTGTGTTCGACATCTGAAGTGCTTAGCTAATCCTAAACTAAATTTATGTGTTCAATTAGTAATATGAATTTTGTTGTTTGGTTATACTTGCAATTGTAGTTATGGACTTATTCAAGTGGCAAAGTGTTGGATTAGGGTGTCTAAGCTCATAAATATATCTGTATATACTTGCAAATAGAAGCAAACTCCTTTTTAGGTTTCTCTCATAACCAGAAATAGCTTGAAATGATACTAGGAGAGAGAAAAAAATGATTTGTTAATATATTAATTGATTAATATCTTAAATGGAATAGATAATTCGTATGTTAACTTGTTATGTGATTAATAAATTAACATGAGATCAATGGTTAAATAATTGACTTGTTAATTGATATGGTTAATAAATTAATAAGAAAACCATTAGATTTAAGTAATTTATAAGTTGAATTAATCTGAAATTAATTCAGGCTTGATTGGAATAAATTAAAGGTACAAGGGGTGAATTGTAGTTGCTCAATACTTGAACAAAAGAAGCAATTCTAGAACCGTCCATGGCATGGACAGTTTTTGAGGGATTCTCAGGGTTGCAGGAAGTCTCCTGGATGTCGAAAAAGAAAGGATTTGAATTGGGATTAAATCTGTTATTTAATTTATTCAAATCTAGCTTTTCCTGCAAGTTACCTAAACTATAAAAAGGACCACTTGGCTCATTATTTTCATTCATACATTTACCTACAATAATAGGAATGAAATTTCTATCCCTCTCCTATCTCTCCTCTTCATTCTAGGGTTTCTAAGGTTTGGTTACAAATCAATAGAGGCACTAAACTTTTTTTTTCAAGAAGGATATTAATGTGATTATTTTCTCTAAAAATTATGACAACCCGAAGTTTCTACCTTGTACAACCATTCCACTCAATCAATGTCAGACTTATTTCTACTATCTTTTAGCACCGTTTTGGGTATGTTTGAGTGTTTTAAGACTGGTACCCTCCATAAGGAATGTTAAGAAGTATATCCTAGAGTTCAGAACACTACATAATATCCAGAAAACTCCAAGGATTGGAGTTTACATCTGTAAACTCTTGGCTGGCCGTAAACTCTCACTATATATATATATATATATATATATATATATATATATATATATATATATATATATATATATATATATATATATATGATACATAGCCATTTTCCAACACTTTTACCATTTCCAAGCCAAGAAATCGGGTTTTGCTCGGAAGGATCTTCATTTTTCTTCAAAATGTAAGTGTTTTATCCCTTGATTAGTTACTACATCTTCTTAACTAGCATCACCCATTGATTCCATCCATTAACATCATCTTTTGGGTTAGATCTTCAAGAACACCAAGAACTCCAAGAACATACACTAGTGTTTTGGTCCAAAATCAACATTTTAGCTTCTATATCGTAAGTATTACTTCCCTGTACTCGATATCTAGTTGAAACACATGTTAAACACCTTGAAATCGTCTATTTCCCAAGAACAAGAGGTGTTTACGGCCAAGAGCATCTCCATTGGCCGTAAACCCTAGTTTGAGGTGCATATGAGCCTTAAACTCTTCCTAAGGCTTGTACTTGAGGCTAGAACACTTCCTACTGGTTTGTAAGAGCTTAAAACACCATTTGGCACTTTTCATCATGAGTTTATGGCTGTAAACTCATGTGGCCGTAAACTCATTGGCCGTGAACACTTGGCCGCAAACACCAAGTGTGGCCGTAAACTCACCTTATACACAATTATTTCTGATTTTTACCTTTCCATTCAAGTGTACCCTAGTCCTTATGGTGTTTCCCTTACCTGATTAGTTAGATAAACACTAATTATAAACATATATGTATGCTTATATGCTAAATAGGATCCGTGTGTATGTGCTCAAGTCTTCACTTGACACCTAGCATCCAATACCACACTTTCATCCAAACCACTCACTACCGGTGAGTTCATACCCCTTAATCTACCTTTTAAATGATTTTAAATGCTTTTACAGGAGGGAATACAAGTTGAACATTATAATTATTGAATCCATCGCATGTGATTAATAACTATCAAACATATGGATTTCATATACTTCAAAATGTTTATCAAACAAATCTATTTCAATACATGTTATCAAACTCTTTTACATGCTAAACTCTTTATCAACCTTGTCTTATATGCTAAACCTTTCCTTTAATATTTTAAACTTATATATTGTTAAAACCATGTCTATGCAGATATAGTTATATAAATAAGGTTGGAAGGACTTAGGACTAACAACTCACGTTATTTCCTGTTCCTTGTTTGGTTGTGGACTTATAGTACCCTGTTGTTTGTCTAAGTTTCGTTTGATCCTTAGTTATGTATTATGTATATATGTATAGATATAAAAGCTGTTACCTCAGTTACAACACCTTTGGGTAGCAAAGGTGTATAAACATACTTAGTCACTCTAACAACATTACTAGTAAACTATAATAGGTATAGTTTAGAGGTATACTATTCACTATTTCTAGCATAATGAAACATACAGGAGTCTGTTCATACATGAGTCAATACAAACATACAATGATGAGAAACTAAGAAAGAACATACTATTATGAGAAACAGAAAGAACATATTATGATGAGAAACTAAGAAAACATACTATTATGAGAAATAGAAAGAACGTTCTATGAAGTGAACCAAAGAGAACATACTATACACTATACAAAGAGAACATACTATACACTATACAGATAGAGCATACTATACATATACAAGAATACTATAACATAAATGTGAGCCACTACTTCGGGACATGCAATCACTGTTGTGTCTCATTTTGTAACCAGAATGTCATAAATGTGAGCCACTCTATACTGGACTGACCATCCTACACCTTGTTTCTAGCTACAGTGGGACCTGCATGTCTACGGGTGACGAATGTCATAACTTTTCGGCGTATTTCAGCTTCGTGGTTATCATTAGTCAATCAAGAATGGTTACAACATATCACATTTTACCTTAATTAATAATTGATTTAAGGAAGTTAGTACAACAGTGGTTACTATATACAATACTAAAGTACTATATTATTTTCCCATTGCATTCACTTTGTGATCTTCTCACATAAACGATAATGTAAACTATATTTTGATAATGATAGTCATACTTGGGAAAAACTCATACTTTTACAAAAGAACAAACATACAGAACAATCGGGTCTTGGTAGAAGACTACATTTCAGTAGGAAATATAGGATTTTCTAGGAAACACAGACATTTGCAAACATTTACATTACACTGTTACAAACATTTGCTTCAAACTTATGCAAACAAATGACACTAAATACTTATGAACTCACCAGCTTTAATGTTGATAAACTATTTCAAAATAACTTGTATTCTCAGGTCATCAGTAGACAGGTACCAATGGCAAGTTTTGAGAAGACAGAGCACTTTCAGACTCGTCTTTATTTTGATTATGCATTTTTGGTGTCTTATAAACTATACACAGAACACACTTGTATTGAATTATATTATTAATGTAATGGATGATGTTGTTGCTTGTTTACTATTATGCATTGTTGTGATACTGTACATGATGTCCTCCGCCCCAGAACATTTCTGTCGTTCCGGTTTTGGGGTGTGACATATTGGTATTAGAGCATTGTTTATAGTGAATCAAGTATATCAACCCATAAAGGATATACAAACTATAAACACAACGGATTTAAAATACTTTGACCAAGAGTTTGTACTTTTAAATAATAAAATATTTAACTAAGTATACATACCTGCATTCATACTAAAATCAGTGTCACTAGGACAGAACAAAAGTACTACGATTGTTGAACATCACAAGTAGGCTTGGGGATGTATGGTCAGTTCTGGGAATGACATAGCCTGATCAACTATGTTGGTCCGAGAATTGATTAGCATATGCCCAAGAATGGTTGTGAGGTTTCAACAAGTCTAAAAACTTACCAACACTACTACAATGAGAACATTAGAGCAAAACATGAACCTAAAATACTATAGGAGTATTTTGTGTTACTATAATTACTTATTTGAGAACTAAAAAGGTCTTTACTAGTAGGTCAATAGTTGCTAAGTGGATATGCTAAGGTTATATGTGACTAAGTTGTCATAGAATTAGAATCTGTGATCTTTGCTTTACTTCCTGTTCCTTGTTTAGTTGTGGATTTGAAGTTAGGGTCACTTATTCAAAGGTCTATCCTGTTTTGATTTCATATAACTAGTATGCACTATGCAAGTATTGATGTAACTGGTAAGGATCATATTATAATTATCTTAAGTAGTATGTCTATTTATATAAGATTCTTATACTCCTTTTCTCGCGTAGATATCATGGCTAGATTCCATCCTCCTGGCGACCCGTTCTTCCCAAACCAAGGCAATGCTGGATAGCTCGAGGCAGAGCCAGAAGAGGATCATCCAATCCCTTTGGATGATGACCTCGTAGAAAACTTCTCCGAAGGTTCTGACTCCAAACCAGAAGTCAACAACCTACCTCAAGAGGCTCCAATCCCAAACCTCAACCCCCGACCATCATTTCAAGGCCCCACACCCTTGTGGGCAAAAAACTTGAACCGATGGAGTCATGAACAGGGTCAACCTTTACCCTTCAATGGAGACCGAAGCTTTTACAATCTAAGCAAGGGAGGCTCAGTGGACCGATTTATGCCCATTATGGTCCGCAGGATTGCTCGGAATGAAGAGCAAGGCCAGGCAACCATCGGTCGAGTCATGGAAATTGATGCCAATTCAGGCGTTAACACGGTCCGCATTGTCCATCTCGAAGAGGCTATGGAAAGGACTAGGAGAGCCAATGAGGCTCTACAGCGGGAACTAGCTGCATCCCGAGCTAAAGTCATAGAACTTCGAGTGCGTCAAAGAGCTCATGAGCGGCATCTTCAAGATGTAGTATGTTAACTGGCAGATCTGAGGGTTCACCCGACGAATACCCGTCGCCGGTAGAAGATGTTTGGCTCGTCTTTTCTTTTGGTATAAGGAATAGCCTTTCTTATCTGTGCTCTATGAAGCACTTTTCATGTAAAATATTCCTGTCTTTTAGGTACTATAACTAGACTTCTAATCTGTCAACATTTTCCCTACTTGGTTTGATGTAAGACCTACTATTAGGTCATTTTCCCGAACTCATTACATCGTTAATACCCGTAATATTGACAGTTATATCTCTATTTCAATCATACACTCATTCAATTATTGGACTATGGCGATTTAGTCCATGGATCACTCTCATTATACTTACAAATGATTCTTACTATTATCTTCATCTTTATGAACTTTTAGTTAAAAGATGCCTTCGCATCGATCATCAAAATGTGATCTTACGATAACTTCAACTCAACCACCACCACCACCACCTCCTCCATAATACGATCCTGCAGCCCTCCAAGCTGCAGTATCTGCTGCTATTGCAGCAGCCTTAGCACAATTCAGCAATAGCGGCACTAGTGGTGGGGGTGCAGCTGCTCAATCTGCTAAAGTCGAGGCTCCTGTGCGTGCTAGGGAGTGCTTGTATAAAGATTTCAGCAACTGCAAACCGAGGTCCTTCAATGGGACTAGCGGAATCATTTCCCTCTCATAATGGTTCGAGAAGAGGGAATCGATCTTTGAGATATGTTCCTATCCGGAAGGAAGCAAAGTTAAATTTGATGCCTGCACCTTCGCGGATAGAACCCTGACGTGGTGGAATAGCCATGTCAAGTCACTAACTCTTATAGTGGCTAACACTATGGGATGGGAAGCTTTAAAGGAGCTCATGATTGAGGATTACTGCCCGAGGGGTGAAGTTCAGAAACTTGAACAAGAACTTTGGAGCCTAACCATGAAGGGCTCTGACGTAGTGGGCTACACCGCCAGATTCAGTGATCTGGTGGCATTATGTCCGGGAATGGTCCCTATGGAGGGAAAGAAGATTGAGAGGTACATATGGGGGCCGATGCCTCCATTCCAGGGGAATGTCCTAGCTTCAAACCCTGCTACCTTCGACAGTGCCAAGCATCTTGCACAACGGCTCGTGGATCACGGAGTCCGCACCCCGTCGACAACAACAACCCTAGCCATCCCGGTACCTCCCAAAACCGATGACAACAAGCGGAAACACTGGGGTAAAAAGAAGGAAAAAGGGGCGCAGAACTCTGCCAAAAGGCAATAGGTCGTTGTTGTTCATGATGCGATAACACCTACTGCTACTGCGCCAGCAAAGCAGTATGCTGGGAGTTTGCATAAGTGCGACAAGTGAAACTTCCACCATAACGAACCCTGCCGGGAAATGCAGTGCTCTAACTGCAATGGGAAGGAACAAACTGTCTGTTTCTGCAAGGCTCCGGCAAGACCAATCAACCAAGTCCCCGGCGCTGGTGTGGGCCAAGCTTGCTATGGTTGTGACGAGGTGGGCCACTACAAGAGGAACTACCCGAAAGAAGGGAACACGGGCGGCGTTGGAAGTGTTTTGGCTATAGGCCACGAGGAAGCGGTAGCCGACCCCATAGTGGTCACTGTACGTTTCTCCTCGATAACTCTTATGCACGCATACTATTTGATAGCGGAGAGAAGAGAAGTTTCGTGAATTAGAAATTTGCTCACTTATTTAAAAAACAACCACACACACTTAAAGAACCATTCATTGTAGAAATGGCTAACGGGAAAACTTAGAGCACTAGCAGTATATACATAGGATGTACTCTAACAATAGATAGCCATAACTTTCCAATAGACCTCATGCCGGTCTAAATTAAAAGTTTTGATGTCATTATCGGCATGGATTGGTTGAGTCTTCAGCATGCCGACATCATGTGTTATGAAAAAGTTGTTCGCTTTAATCTTCCATCTAGTGAAACCCTTTATTATCTACGACGACAAACCCGACACTTGCCTTCGTATTATCTCAAGTATTCGAGCCCAGAAGTACTTGCGTAAGGAATATCATGCATGCCTTGATCACATTGTGGATACGAGGCAAGAATCGAAAGACCTAAAGAACATTCCAGTAGTATGCGATTTTCCCAACATCTTTCTAGAAGAATTACCAGGATTACCACCGCAACGCCAAGTCAAGTTCAGAATCGACTTAGTTCCAGGAGCTACCCCAGTAGTCAAATCTACCTATCGTCTAGCACAAGCAGAGATGCATGAACTATCTGGTCAACTTTACGAACTACTTAGCAAGGGCTTTATTAGACCATGTTTCTCACCATGGGGAGCACTAGTCTTATTCGTGAAGAATAAAGACAGATCGTTCCGTATGTGCATCGAATACAGAGAACTCAACAAGCTTATGGTCAAGAATCGTTACCCTCTACCTCGTATAGACGATATTTTTGACCAAATGCAAGGGATGATTTACTTTTCAAAGATTGATCTGAGATCCGGGTATCACCAGTTACGAGTGATGGAGGAGGATGTTCCGAAGACAACCTTCCGAACTCGTTATGGACACTATGAGTTTGTAGTGATGCCATTCAGATTGACTAATGTGACCGCAATATTCATGGACATAATGAATAGGGTATACCGTCCTTACTTGGATCAGTTCGTTATTGTATTCATTGATGAAACACTTATCTACTCTCGTAGTGAGGAGGAGCATAGTAAGCATCTACGATAGATCCTAGAAACACTACGATCAGAGAAGCTCTATGCGAAGTTCTCAAAATGTGAATTTTGGATCCGAAGAGTCGAATTCTTAGGTCATGTGGTTAGCGAAGAAGGAATCCACATGGACCCTTCCAAAATCAAAGCCATTGAGAACTGGTCAGCACCGAAGACGCCTACATAAATTCGTCAATTTCTAGGCCTCGCTGGCTACTATCGCAGATTCATACAAAACTTCTCGTGGATTGTGAAACCTCTTACGATATTGAACCAGAAGGGCGTGGGCTTTGACTGGGAAGAGAAGCAAGAGAAAGCGTTCCAAACGCTGAAGCGAGCCTTATGCACCACACCAAGGGCTCGGTTGTGTTCTGATGCAGCGAGATAAGGTCATCGCCTTTGCCTCTAGACAGCTAAAGACACACGAAGTAAACTACACCACACACGGTCTTGAGCTAGGAGTAGTTGTGTTTGCTCTGAAGTCCTGGAGACACTACCTGTATGGTACGAAAAGCACTATCTTTACAGACCACAAGAGTCTTCAACACATATTCAACCAGAAGGAACTCAATATGTGGCAACGACGGTGGGTTGAGCTACTCAATGACTACGAATGTGAAATTCGTTATCATCCGGGTAATGCCAACGTAGTAGCGGATGCCCTAATTCGGAAAGAATATTATGGTCGTAGAGTCAAATCATTGACTATGACTATCCATTCGCATCTGTCCACACAAATTAAGGAGGCTCAAATCGAAGCCTTGAAACCTGAAAATGTGGCGGGTGAATCCCCGAGAGGGATGGATAAGAACTTGGAAGTCAAGGGTGGCGGAGCCTTATATCTCATGGACCGAATCTGGACACCGAAACACGATGGCTTCAGAGACTTGGTCATGATCGAAGCACACAACACTCAATATTCCGTCCACCCAGGTTCAGATAATATGTATCTTGTTTTTAAAAAGTTATACTGGTTGTCTAACATGAAAGCATAGATTTCTAACATCATGAGTAAATGTCTTACTTGTGCCAAGGTCAAGGTCGAATACCATAAACCCTCATGTTTACTACAGCAACTAGAGATACCAGAATGGAAGTGGGAGCGGATCACCATGGACTTCATAACCAAGTTGCCCAAGACAACGGGTGGTCTCGATACCATTCGGGTGATCGTTGACAGGTTAACAAAGTATGCATACTTCCTACCCATCAAAGAGACTGACAAGATGAAGAAGCTCACAAGAACATACATTAGGGAGATAATACGACTGCATGGTGTTCCTATATACATTATCTCCAATAGAGATAGTGGATTCACTTCAAGGTTCTGGAAGTCTCTACAAAGCTTCCTAGGAACGAGGCCGGACATGAGTATAGCCTACCATCCATAAGTCGACGGACAAAGTGAGAGAACTATACAAACCTTGGAAGATATATTGCGAGCCTGTCTGATCAATTTTGGGAAGGCATGGGATACTCATTTACCCCTTGTCGAGTTTTCCTACAACAATAGTTATCACACGAGCATAAAGGATGCTCCATTCGAAGCCCTCTATGGCCGGAAGTGCAGATCCCCTCTATGTTGGGCTGAGGTGGGTGACACGCAGTTAGCTAAAGGATGAGTTCATGACATGTAACACCATAAAATTAAAACAATTTTTTTTTTACATTTGAAAAACACATTTTAATTAAAACCATTCATTCATAAAATATCATAACATCATATTTTAGTTTCACAAATATCTCCCAATATCAAAATACATCCAATCCCATATGTGTGTACGAATCAAGTCGGCGCCTTCCCGCGGTCATCACTGGTACCTGAAATACATAACACTGAACACTGTAAGCATAAGCATAGTGAGTTCCCCAAAATACCACAATAATCACATAATAGCCACTCAAGGCTATAGCTCTGTTGACCCTCTGGTCAATGTGTCTCAGTGGGGCCCTCCAGCCCCAACTCTCTGTGGACCCTCTGGCCCTAACTCTAGGGACCCGAAAGTCCCAACTCTGTAACTCTGAATCATGCATATCACATATCACAATAAATCACAACACATAATAACATGCAATCATACTGGCATATAACTCTATAATACTCTGTCTCTTAAATCTGTTACCACACTAGGTAAAGTATAGTGAGAAGACTCACCTCGGGTATCTCGGTAAATCTATGACGCGGTAAATGCTTGCCTAGCCTCCGCCTAATCATATAAAAATAACACTCTATTTAATATAACTCTCAAAGGCTAGACTATGTTCTCTTATGACACTCTCAGAAGGGTAAAAGACCATTTTACCCCTCTCATAGCTCAAAGGCCCCACATTAGACCATACCCTAAAAGTCAACTCTCCGGGTTACGCTGCGCGTACCAGATGTGTACGCTGGGCGTACCCGACTGCACCACAGAATCGGGGAGCGCCACCCAGTACGTGGTGCGTACTAGGGATTACGCCCGACGTACTCCCCTGCTTCAACCCTTTTGCTCTTGAGGTCTTAAACAGTTAAGACCTATGTCCATATTTTAGATCTGACCCCTTCTAAGCCCCTTAATCCATAAAGTTGATGACTTTAAGCCTTTGCATGGCTGAACAAGTCACTAACTCCCAAAATGATCCAACCTTCAACTCTAGAAGGCTTAAAACACATGCATGACTCCAAAGTAACATCCAAGATGGGAACTTTATGGCTCTACATCACTAATAACACTGAAAAGGGACAGATCTCGGACCATGGAGTACTTTACACTCATAAAGTCTCCACCTTTGGGGCTTTTAGCCCTAAAAAGGACACATACAACAACAACCAAAAGAAGAGGAAAGTTTTGAACTTTATACCTCCAAGAGTAGCTCTTTCCTCTGTAGATCTCAGATCCAAAATGGCACCTCAAGCTTTAGCCTCCAAGATCTCATTTCCTTCTTCTTCACCAAGCCACTAAAGCACCAACAATCTCAAATCAACACTCTCACACACTAAGAACGATGGGGCTCTCTTTTAGGGTTTCACTCACTGATATGGAGGCTAAGGAATGAGCCATAACACCCTTTAAATAGTGCACAAGGAGGATTAGGGTTTTTTGCACCTGGGTCAGGTACGCCCGACGTAACTCTAGGTACGCCCAGCATACCTTGGCGACTCCGCGTCTAAATTAAGCGCGTGAGTACGCGCAACGTACCCCTCTGGTACACCCAACGTACTCACTTGCTACACATCCTCCACTCAAGGACTAAACATGACAATTCAATAAAGAACAAGGATGAAAGATATGCACCTGAATCTCAGGGTGTTACATGACAGAACTCTCACAGGTCCGTAGATCATTCGGGAAACGACAGAGAAGATCGATCAGATTCGTGAACGATTGATAGCCTCTAGAGATTGACAGAAAAGCTACACAGACAAACGAAGGAAACCTTTGGAATCCAGGTTGGTGACCATGTTCTTTTGAAGGTCTAACCCTAGAAAGGCTTGATACGCTTCAGAAAGCGTCGAAAGCTAAATCTAAGATACACAGGGTCTTTCGATATTCTCGCTAGAATCGGCCCTGTAGCTTACAAACTCAACCTACCCTGCGAACTTAGTAACGTACATTCTACTTTTCATGTCTCAAACATGAAAAAGTGTCTATCCGATGAGACTCTTGTAATCCCACTCGACAAGATTGAGATCAACGAGATCCTCAACTTTGTGGAAGAACTAGTAGAGATCATGGACCAAGAGGTCAAGCAAACGAAGCAAAACCGTATCCCGATAGTGAAGGTTCGTTGGAATGCCAAGCGAGGCCCTGAATTCACTTGGGAGCACGAGGATCAAATGAAATTGAAATATCCTCAACTTTTCGCTTAGTTATTTGTAACTACTTAATTTCCTAAACTCTAATTTCGGGACGATATCCCCTCTAACGGGGGGATGATGTGACAACCCGGAGTTTCTACCTTGTACAACCATTCCACTCAATCAAAGTCAGACTTATTTCTGCTATATTTTAGCACTGTTTTGGGTCTGTTTGAATGTTCTAAGCCTAGTACCCTCCATAAGGAATGTTAAGAAGTATATTCTAGCGTTCAGTACACTACATAATAGCTAGAAAACTCCAAGGATTGGAGTTTAAAGCCGTAAACTCTTGGCTGGCCGTAAACTCCCACTATATATATATGATACTTAGCCATTTTCCAATACTTTTACCATTTCCAAGCCAAGAAATCGGGTTTTGCTCTCAAGCATCTTCATTTTTCTTCAAAATGTAAGTGTTTTATCCCTTGATTAGTTACTACATCTTCTTAACTAGCATCACCCATTGATTCCATCCATTAACATCATCTTTGGGCTAGATCTTCAAGAACACCAAGAACACCAAGAACATACACTAGTGTTTTGGTCAAAAATCAACCTTTGTAGCTTCTATATCGTAAGTATTACTTCCCTATACTCGATATCTAGTTGAAACACATGTTAAACACCTTGAACTCGTCTATTTCCCAAGAACAAGAGGTGTTTACGGCCAAGAGCATCTCCCTTGGCCGTAAACCCTAGTTTGAGGTGCATATGAGCCTTAAACTCTTCCTAAGGCATGGACTTGAGGCTAGAACACTTCCTTATGGTTTGTTAGACCTTAAAACAGCGTTTGACACTTTTCATCATGAGTTTACGGTCGTAAAGTCATTGGCCGTAAACCCTAGGGTCGTGAACACTTGGCCGCAAACACCAAGTGTGGCCGTAAACTCACCTTATACACAATCATTTCTGATTTTTACCTTTCCATTCAAGTGTACCCTAGTCCCTAAGGTGTTTCCATTACCTGATTAGTTGGATAAACACTAATTATAAACATATATGTGTCATTATATGCTAAATAGAATCCGTGAGTTCATACCCCTTAATCTACCTTTTAAATGATTTTAAATGCTTTTACCACACCTAGCATCCAATACCACACTTTCACCCAAACCACTCACTACCGATGAGTTCATACCCCTTATTCTACCTATTAAATGATTTTAAATGCTTTTACAGGCGGGAATACAAGTTGAACATTATAGTTATTGAATCCATCGCATGTGATTAATAACTATCAAACATATGGATTTCATATACTTAAAAATGTTTATAAAAAAAGTTTATTTCAAAACATATTATCAAACTCTTTTACATGCTAAACTCTTTATCAACCTTGTTTTATATGCTAAACCTTTCCTCTAATCTCTTTTAAACTTATATATTGTTAAAACCATGTCTATGTAGATATAGTTATATAAATAAGGTTGGAAAGACTTATGACTAATAACTCACTTTATTTCCTGTTTCTTGTTTGGTTGTGGACTTATAGTACCATGTTGTTTGTCTAAGTGTTGTTTGATCCTTAGTTATGTATTATGTATATAAGTATATATGTATAGATATAAAAGCTTTTACCTCAGTTACAACACCTTTGGGTAGCAAAGGTGTATAAACATACTCAGTCATTCAAACAACATTACTAGTAAACTATAATAGGTATAGTTTAGAGGTATACTATTCACTATTTTGAGTACAATGAAACAAACAGGAGTCAATACAAACATATAATGATGAGAAACTAAGAAAGAAAATACTATTATGAGAAACAGAAAGAACATACTATGATGTGAAACTAAGAAAACAAACTATTATGAGAAACAAAAAGAACGTTCTATGATGAGAAACAAATAGAACAATCTATACACTATACAAAGAGAAGATACTACATACTATACAGACAGAGCATACTATACATATACAAGAATACTATAACATAAATTTGAGCCACTACTTCGGGACATGGCATCACTGACGTGTCTCATTTTGTAACCAGAGTGTGCTGGAGGGAGAGCGTGAATTTGTGTATAGATCTATATTGGACTGACCATCCTACACCTTGTTGTTAGCTACAGTGGGACCTGCAGGTCTACGGGTGACGAATGTCATAATTTGTTGGTGTATTTCAGCGTCGTGTTTATCACTAGTCAATCAAGTATGGTTACAACATATCACATTTTACCTTAATTAATAATTGATTTAAGGTAGTTAGTACAACAATAGTTACTATATAGAATACTACAGTACTATATTATTTTCCCATTGCATTCACTTTGTGATCTTCTCACATAAACGATAATGTAAACTATATTTTGATAATGATAGTTATACTTGGGAAAAACTCATACTTTTACGAAAGAACAAACATATAGAACAATCAGGTCTTGGTAGAAGACTACATTTCAGTAGAAAATATAGGATTTTCTAGGAAATACAAAAATTTACATTACACTATTACAAACATTTGCTTCAAACTTATGCAAACAAATGACACTAAATATTTATGAACTCACCAACTTTAACGCTGATAAACTCTTTCAAAATAACTTGTATTCTCAGGTCATCAGTAGACAGGTATCGATGGCAGGTTTTGAGAAGACGGAGCACTTTCAGACTCGTCTTTATTTTGATTATTCATTTTTGGTGTCTTATAAACTATACACAGAACACACTTGTATTGAATTATATTATTAATGCAATGGATGATGTTGTTGCTTGTTTACTATTATGCATTGTTGTGATACTGTACATGACGTCCTCCGCCCCAGAACATTTCCGCCGTTCCGGTTTTGGGGTGTGACAAAAATCAAGAGGTATGTAAACTCTACCTCTACATAAATTTTGATTATTATAGAGTTCCCTAGGGGTTCTTGATATTCGTAGGTTATTTCTATCAATAGAGAAACATAGATCCAAATAGGTTTCATGTGAGCTTAAGAGTTAAGTAATTTTCCACCTCATGCATGAAGTTATAACCTATAAAACCCATCAGTTCTTGTACATGATCTAATCTATGTGGAGTTTGTATAACTTGTGGATGTGGTATCTCTCAAGTTGAATTGAGTGGTATTTCATAATTATTTATTGAGGAGAGTGATATGGAGATTTAGTTGTTCGAATTAGAAATTCCAATGAAAGAAATGAATGTGCTTAAGTCTAAACCATTACAATACATTAAAATTACCAAAATCCAGTTAATAGTATGAATTACCATGTTTACGTTGGATAACTACTACAAGAAATGTCGTTTAATGTAGATCGAAGAAGGAGAAATTATTCAATGTCGAGTTATTTGTTTTGAGAAAGTAGAAATTCTTGTTAAAAGTTGTAATGGGAATGACAATAATTGTAAATAATTTTGGTGATTGCTATGAAGTAGAAAGATGATATATGATGATAACTAAGAATTATCTAGATAGAGGTGAAGTTTGATGCTGATAAATGATAACCATGTTACCCTGTTAAACTAGGGTACAGAAGTAATATATCATGATGAGTATTAGGTTGGAAATTATCGGAACCATATTTAGTATCAATTTGAAGTTGAATACCGATTGAGCAATTAAATGTAGTAATGAATAAAAAAGGACTCGTTGTAAGGCTCACATGGTTGGTTATGATCACTTTAAATCGTGACACTCGATCTAGGGGTGTTAATTAATCTTTATAATGAAAAAATTGTTAGATATTGAAAGTATTTGTAATTGTTGTAACCTTGTTTGGTTTTTCGTATGATAAAACTCTAATAGCAAATGGTTAGATGTCGATGAATATGTATGAAGTGTATATGTATATAAAGGTGTATAAATTGTCAAAAATACAAATAATTGTCTAATGTAGATGGATGGTGAATAGTAGCAAAGCGATATGTGAATGGTTGGAAGGAAACGGTGAGTGTTGGTGATTTAAAGTTGTAGTTTATTTGAACGGTATGCTAGTTGTTTAGTGAGCTCAATAAACATATTTATGAATGGTATATGTAACAACTACAAATTCAGGCTGCGCATTTAAGATATAACAATTATAATTAAAACCCTTGAATAGGATAATCTCTATTCATGCGCGCTGTAGAGTATATGATATAAGTTTCGTATTAAGAAAAATATGAAAAATCAATCAAATCGTCCGTAAATTGCAAAAATAAGTGCGCCAAAACATATATTTATTATATATTTAGGGAGTACAAGTCATCCCGATCTCAAAAATATGAATTTCATAGAAATCCGTCTCCGTATGAAATAAGCATATTTTTATAAGATATAAAATTTAGTCACACGCAAGGAATGTGTGATGTACAAAGCAACGAAGAGCATAGTCTAATTTTAGCTAAATTCACCTAAAGGAAACTCATACTACTCTTTAAGATAGGAACTTTGAGGAAACAAATTCCAAAAATGGAGTCCACGTGAGAGAGTTGTGATTTTAGCAAAATCATTTAATTATATAAAATAGGGACGGGAAATAAAGTCAGAATTAGGCAACACTGTCTAAAGGAAGGACCATAGAGAGGTATATTATGCATGTTCATAACTTGGCATGAAACGTTTATTTAATTCAAGTGGTTAGTTGATTACTCGAAACACTATACAATGAATATATTCCTTGTTGTTATGATGATTAAATAATAAGGATTTATTTATATTCAAAAGTATGATACCATAACTGTTTATTACTATGTTTCACATTGTGTGTTTACTTCATGAATGATTTGATTATTCAAATTCTACAATTGCTCATACTTTTGAAAGTAAGTAGTGAATTAAGACTATCATGAATGGAATTGTAGATTGTCTATGGGATTAGACATTGCAATATTATTGCTACAATGTTCATGAGTACTTAGAAAAACGGGAAACAAAATCTTGGACTATGAGGTTGATTCTAATCCATGTCTCATGTCCATAATATATATTGTATAACGAAGGAATATTTAATCATTTATCTTAGGTCCAATATCATATTAGATTAGAGTTCGGCAGTGGCTATGGAAAGCACTCTTTGTTGTTTGGCTATACTTGCAATTGTAGTTATGGACTTATGCAAGTGGGAGAATGTTGATTTCAGGTGTCTAACTTCATAACTAAATTGGTCTAAACTTGCAAATAGAATCAAAGTCTTTTTTGGGTTTCCCTAATAACCAGAAATAGCTAGAAATGATATTAAGAGAGAGTAAAAAATGATTTGTTAATATATTATGTGATTAATATATTAATTAGGAATAGATAATTGATATGTTAATTTTTTATGTGATTAATAAATTAAAATGAGATCAATGGTTAAATAATTGATTTGTTAGTTGATATGGATAATCAGTTAGAATTAATTAATTATTAATCAGAATTAATCTGAATAATTCAGGCTTAATTGAAACTAATTAAAGGTACAAGGGGTGAATCGTAATTGTTTAATACCTGAACAAAAGAAGAAATTCTAGAACCCTCCATGGAATGGAAAGTTTTGTAGGGGTTCTTAGGGTTTCTGGAAGCCTCCTGGGTGCTGATAATGAAAGGATTTGCCTACTAGTTACCTAAACTATAAATAGGACCCCTTGGCTCATTATTTTCATTTATACCTTTACCTACAATAAAAGGAAAAAAATTATATCCCTCTCCTCTCTCTCGTCTTCATTTTTGGGTTTCTAGGGTTTTAGGTACAAACCATTAGAGCCACTAAGCTTTTGGTGCTTACTTTACAAGGTTTTCAAGAAGGATGTTAGTGTGATTATTTGCTATAAAAATCAAGAGGTACGTAAACCCTAACTCTATGTAAATTTTGATTATCATAGAGTTCCCTTAGGTTTCTTGATATCTGAAGGTTATTGCTCTCAATAGAGAAAACATAGATTCAAATAGGTTGCATGTGAACTCAAGAGTTAAGTAATTTTCTGCCTCGTGCATAGATTTATAACCTATAAATCCCATCAGTTGTTGTACATGATCTAATCTATTTAGAGTTTGCAGAACTTATGGTTGTGGTATATCTCAAGTTGAATTAAGGAGTATATCATGATTATTTATAGATGAGAGTGATATAGAGATTTAATTTTTTGAATTAGAAGTTCCAATGAAGGAAATGAATATGATTAAGATTAAACCATTACGATAGATTAAAATTAAGAAAATCGAGTTAATAGTATGAACTAACATGTGTGCGTTGGAGAACTGCTAAATGGAATTTCGTTTAATGCAAAATGAAGTTGGAGAAATATTTCATTGAAGATTTATTTGTTTTGTGAAAGAAGAAATTATTATTAAAATTTGTACTGAGAATGACTTGAATTGTAAATCATTGTGGTGATTGCTACAAAGTAGAAAGAAGACAGTTGATGATAACTAAGAATTATCTACGTGGAGGTGAAGTTCAAGGGCCATAAATGATAACTATGTTACCCTGTTAAACAACGGTACAAAAGTATTAATATTTATGATAAATTTGGTAGATATTGAAAGTAGTTGTAATTGCTATAACCTTGTTTGGTTTTTCGTATGATAAAACTCTAATAGGAAATGGTTAGATGTCGATGAAGATGTATGAAATGTATATGGATATAAAGGTGTATACATTGTTGGAAATACAAATAATTGTCAAATGTAGAAGGAAGTTGAATAGTGACCAAGCGCTATGTGAATGGTTGGAAGGAAACAATCAGTGTTGGTGATTTGAAGTTGTAGTTTATTTGAATGATATGTTAGTGGTTTATAGAGCTCAATAAATATGTTTATGAATGGTACATGTAACAACCGCAAATCTGGGCTACGCATTTACGATATAATAATTATATTTAAAATCCTTGAATATGATAATCTATAGTCATGTGTGCTGCAGACTATATAATAGAAGTTTCGTACTAAGAAAAATATGAAAAAACAACCAAATCGTCCGTAAATCGAAAAAAATAGTTCGTCAATATATATATTATTATATATTTAGAAAGTACAAGTCGTCCCCATCTCGAAAATATATATATTAGTTTATATTTAGAAAGAAAGATATGATTTTTATTAGATATAAAATTCAATTGCGCACAAGGAATGTGTGACGTAAAAAGCTACAAAGAGAATTGTTGAATTTTAGCTAAAGTCACCTAAAGGAAAATCATACTACTCTTTAAGATAGGAACTTTGAGAAAAAGAACGCCAAAAACGGATTATGTACGAGAGAAATGTCATTTAAATAAAATCATTTAATTATATAAAACAGGGACGAAAAATAAAGTCAGAATTAATCAACGAAATCTAAAGGAATGACCATAGAGATGCATAGTATGCTTGTTCATAACATGGCATGACTAGTGTTATTTAATTCAAGTGGTTAGTTGATTACTCGAAACATTATACAATAAATACATTCGTAATTTTTATTGTGATTAAAAAATAAGGGTTTATTTATATTCAAAAGTATGATACCATAATTGTTTATTATTATGTTACACTTGGCGTGTTTACTTCCTGAATGATTTGATTAGTCAAATTCCACAATGGCTCATACTTTTGAAAGTTAGTAGTGAATTAAGACTGTAATGAATTGAATTGTAGACCTCCTATGGGGATTAGACATTGCAATAAGATTGCTACAATGTTCATGAGTACTTTGAAAAATGGGTATTTTGAGTATTAGATAAACCCATTCTTAGAGAATTACTTCATGGATACTATCACAAGTAATTTTGAGACGATAATATCTTTTATTCTTCAAATGGAGACATATAAGTTGTAATTTACAAGCCAGTTTTGCATTAGTATTGCGAAAATACATCGATAACATGATATCATAAAACTTAGTGCCATGTATGATTTGTTGAGTAAATGATACAATTATATAAGTCAAAGTTTAATCTTTCCTTTTTCTGTAACAACCCGATATTTCAGGTCATTAAAATCGAGTCTTGTAACCTCTTTGTAAAGTAATAAGAATATCATCGAAAAATGAAATATTCAAAAGCTCTGTTTGGAGTACACTATGTAGTAGATATCATCTTAAGGTTTCCAAACATATAAACAACACTAAAATCCGAGTTATAACGAAGAAGTTATGACCATTCTATGTTTTAAGACAAAAACCGGCAATACGGAGATACGTAAAAATGCGAAATTTCAATAAAATACTTTTTGACCTTAGGTGTCTAAATGAAAGTCATAGATATCATTAAACTGCAAACATACATAAAAAAAACGCCCAAATCTGACATCGTATGAAAAAGTTATGAATTATTAACGAACTTTTCTTACCCCAACCTTTTAAAAATAAATAATAAAAGTAATTTCCAAATTTGCCGACGGAATCTAAACGAAAGTTGTAGATCATAGTCTCACCTACGCGTGGATATAAAGAACGTCGAAAATGGAGTTCGTATGAAGGAGTTATGAACTTTTGAAGTTTGATAAATAATTAATATATAAATTTATTCCAAAAATCGGTATTATCCGAAGGGTGAGTCACCGGGTCCATCCGAGTTACGCCCGGCGTACCCTCGTACGCCCAGCGTACTCAAGGATTAGGCTCCGGTTCGTCCACGTCGCCCCTATGCGAGCCTATGCCCTGTCCCATCCGAAGCCGAGGCAGTCGAGGACTCGGTCACGCATGACGCACGAGTACGCCCCATGTAACCTGGTATGCCCAGCGTACCGAGGCCTCTCAGCCCCTATAAAAGGGATGCAAGGGTTCCGGGGAAACTTGCTCATTTTCTCTCGTTTTTCTTACGTTTTGCCTCGTTTTCCGTGCAATAATTATCCCGAATCCCCGGTTCTCATACTCAAGCCCCGAAGGAAGTTTTACGCTCCCGAGATTCCCGAAAATCCCGAGAAAATCCGCTTTTTCAAGTCAAAGTTCTGCTCGGTTTTGGTCACACCTTCTTCAATCTATCAAGTGAGTTCATACCCCTACAAACACACTTTAAATACGTTTTAAATGCTTTTTATACTCTTTTAGGGGGGAATACAAGTAAACATACGGTTATTATCGTGTATTTCATAAAGTTTCACTTTACTCGTTTTTATCAAATGAATCACTTGTGATTCATTACTACTACGTGAAAAATCTTGTCATAATTTGCATGCACTAGATTTATACAAAGTATTTAGTAATTCCAAAGTATCCTTCGTTGCTAAACCGTTTTATACATTTTAAGAACTTATGATTTATGCTTTGTCAAACATTGTGAAAAAAGGATAATCTTTACATACAAAACTATTACTTTAATACAGACTTAGTTGAGAATCCGTGAGACATGTACATCTTCAAATACTGCCTTTTGCTAGAAGGTGTCGCTACAAGTCCTGTCTATAACCAGAGTCTCCCGTTCGGAGAACGTGTCAAATGTGTATAGATCTATACGGGAAGTCATGATCCCGCGCCCTGACTGTTAGCTACAGTCCGTCCTTTGGGGTGACAGTTTGTCATAATGCTACGACGCCTGAAGAACGTTGCTACAGGCATATTATGCTTAGTATGGTTATAAAACTCATCGGATATACAATTATTATAGTACTTCTGATTGATGACTGAGTAACTGTTAAAACTGTTCTTCATCTAACAAACTGCAATCCCCTTATAGGTTTTATTATATAAATCTATGCTTCAATCTCCTAAAGCATGTCATTTGCTTTCGGTTTTTAGTCTTGGACATTAGACTAACTATTACTTTAGGAAAATATGGGATTTTCCTGTATACAAAACAAACAACTAATAGGAAAATAAGGGATTTTCTTGATTCAACTATCTACATTTTACAATACAAATATTCTCATGCATTTCATACTTTTATAAGTAAATAAGGGATTTTCTTGGAAAACATACACTAAATTTGGAATGGCATACAATTTATCTAAACCACTTATGAACTCACCAACTTAATTGTTGACACTTTCTCTTTGAAATAACTTGTATTCTCAGGGAACCGCTAAGCAGGTTTGGAAATCAACTTTTGGGGATTAACGCGTTGGCGTTAATTACTTCTTTTGAAAGATGTTTATGTATTTATCTTTTGAACATGTAATGAATACAATTATGTAAACATTTTTAAAACCTTTATATCTGTATGGTGGTGTGTACTTTCCTTCTATGAACTGTTATGATACTGAATATGACGTCCTCCGCCCCCGAACATTTCCGCCGTTCTAGTTTGGGGGTGTGACAGATTGGTATCAGAGCATTGTTTATAGGGAATTAAGTATATCAAAACCATTTTTTTCGATATACAACTATAAACTTAACTGGGCAAAAACACTCTGAGTAAGAGTCATACTTTTGAAATTAAATTTATTTAGTTTTTGTAAAGTAGGCATGCACTCATTTCATACTAATAACAGTTTCATATCGGATCATTATGGAAGTATTATAAATAAGTTGTGCAGTGCAGGTACGCCTTGGGACATGTAATCGGAACTGGGAAGAATATAGCCTGATCAACTATATTTGTCCGAGAGCCGACTAACGTATGCCAAGGAGTGTCTGCAGTGGACAACAAATTTAAAACTTACCAAAAACATATCGTTAAAGAATACTAAGGGAGTATTTGAGTGTCAACAACCATTAAACTTAAGGGTAAATTTCATGTGCTCTAGCTTATAGTAAATTCTTAACCCTATTCTCGTACAGACTCAATGGCTGGATTCCATCACCCCAATGACCCCTACTATCCCAACCAAGGCAACGGGGGATGGATCGAAGAGGATCCCGAAGAGGACGAAGAACCCATAGAATTGGATGATGACTCCGGTACCGACTCAGAGCCGAAAGTGATCAATCCACCACCCGCATAACCTCCCGTCTTCGTAAGGAACTTTCAAGGACCGACTCCCGTCTGGGGAAGTCACCTCCACCATTGGAGCCAACAACAAAACCTACGCCCTCCCTACGACATGTGCCGAGACTTCTACGATGTCCGCGGTGGAGGTTCAGCTGATCGGGCACTACCAGTAATGGTGGGCAAGCTAGCCAATCAGTCCTACCAATCTGGAGTTCAAACTAGCCGGATTCGGGATGTCAACGTAGAAGTACAGGTTCACACTTCTGACATCCGTAGGCTGGACAGAATTCAGGACAATGCCCAACTCCAAACTGAGGCATTCCAAGCACACATGATTGCAGCCCTAGCCGAATTGAGGGAACAACAAGCCGCTTTTGATAGGCATCTAATGGAATCGAGGCAATCGGATGCGGAGTCAAGCTCCAAGCGCAACCTATGTCGCAAGTAGTGCTTGCCAAAAATTTCAAATTTTGTTATACATTAGGACTTCGGATAAAAGTATTATTTTCTTTAAACTTTCTGTAATCGGAGACCTTTAGAAAGGTCAAAAATTTTTTTTTGTCTAAACTCGGATGTAACACTACCATATGTTTAATATATATAGGGCATATCTCTTTCGTGTGTTAATTATTTACAGTCCATTCAATTCATATGTATATCTATTCAAACTCCATCTATAAATCAAGCTCAAGACCCTGTGTTGGTCAAACCAAATACTTGAACTATTAAAGAAAGTTAACTCAATATCATTCAACTCTCAACCACCAAAACTTATAATCTCTCATTTTCTTTTGGCAGCGCGATGCCTCCTCGTCCAAACCTAAGACCCAGACCGGGCACGGCACCACCACCACCTCCACCACCAACGTATGATTCGGCCATGGTCCAGGCTGCTAACACAGCAGCAGTAACAGCAGCTCTCTCGCAAATAAACTCCAATGGAAATGGAGGTACAGGAAGCAGCACGAATCATTCCAATCGTGGCACTGGTCATGGTCAAGTAAGAGAATGTACTTACAAGGAGTTCTCCAACTCAAAGCCAAAAACTTTTTATGGCATTGGGGGAGTCATTGCACTAATGCAATGGTTCGAAAAGACCGAAACAGTCTTCGAGATCTGCTCATGCTAAGAAACAAGCAAGGTTAAGTTTGCTGCTTGCACCTTCATAGATCGAGCCCTCACTTGGTGGAAAAGCCATGTGAATTCAGTGACTCTCACTGTCGCCAACGCCATGAGTTGGGAGGATCTGAAGGTTCTACTACTGGAAGAATACTGCCCAAGGGGCGAAGTGCAAAAGCTTGAGCAAGAGCTCTGGAATCTGAAGATGACTGGGTCTGATCTAGTCTTCTACACAGCTAGGTTCCACGACCTCGCTGCATTGTGCCCTACCATGGTCAACCCAGAATCAAAGAAAGTTGAAAGGTACATTTGGGGGTTGTCACCCCAGATTCAAGGGCATGTCCTAGCTTCCAACCCTATTACCTACAACAGCGCTAAACGCCTGGCTCAGCGACTCATTGACCACGGGGTAAAACAGGGTACCATTACAGCTACCGTCGATCCATCTAAGGAGGCACAGGGCCAGAGTAGGCCTTGGAACAAGAGAAGGGGACAAACCCTACAGGAGAACCCCAAGAAACAACAAGTAGTAGCCATCCACACTATTACTATACCTACCAACACTGCCCCCACAAGCTCATACAATGGGAAACTTCCGAAATGCAACCAATGCAACTTCCACCACCACGGTCTCTTCCGTGACCTCCAATGCACTAGGTGCAATAAGAAGGGGCATACAGCCCGCTACTACAAAGAGCCGACCCAACAATCTGCCCCCGCTGCTAATATCGGAGTAAGTCGCGCCTGCTTTGAGTGCGGAGACACGGGGCATTACCGCAGGGACTGCCCGAAGGCAAACAACAGGAATACCGGCTGAAGGGGCCGAGTATTCGCAATGGGACAAGATGAAGCCGTTGTGGACCCCACTGTTGTTACGGGTACGTTTATTCTCGATAAATCGTAAGCATGCATTTTGTTTGATAGTGGCGCGGAGATAAGTTTGGTGAGTCACGATTTTAAAGGCCTGCTAAAACCATTACCACAATCATTAAGTGAACCGTTTATAGTAGAAATGGTCAACGGTAAAACCGAAGGCAGTAAGGAGATATACTTAAATTGTACCCTAACTCTAAACGATAATCCCTTTCCAATCAACCTCATGTCAGTCTCGATTAAGAGTTTCGATGTCATCATTGGCATGGATTGGCTGAGTTCTCATCATGCTGACATTTTATGTTACGATAAGGTCGTTCGCCTTAATCTGACAATTGGCGAAACTTTCTTTGTCATGGGCGACAAACCTAGTACCACTCTTCGTATCATCTCTGTAACACCCTGTTCTGGATTATTTTGTGATTTAAGGCCCGTGGTCCTTAATCCGAGTATGAGAAGGTTTTGAGGCATTGAAAGAGAAAGGTTATGCCCTTTTGGGATGTAGGTGAGGTAGGTTGTGTGATAAAAGAGTTCGATTTGTACTTTAGAGCCCAAATGTATTGTTAAGGCATTGGTTCGGGCTTTTCATGAATTTTGGATTTTAGTTCGAGTGGGATTCAGGAGGAATAAAGTTGATACAAGTGTAGGGCTTCTCTTTAGCTTTCCGTGGATATAAAGATCGTCGGAAACGGACTTATAACGAAGAAGTTATGGCCTTCAGAAGTTTTGTGTTTTAGCCGAGTACGTTGGGCGTAATTTGGAGTACGCTGGGCGTACTGACCAGGGAGGGTCGCGAATGTTCTTCAGAGTACGCTGGGCGTACCATATGGACGTTGGGCATACGCCAAACATACCTGAACGCTATTTTAGGGTCTTGGACCCTATTTAAGGTCCTTATCTCATAGCCTAACCCTAATACCTTCAGCCTCCATCCCTCTAAACCCTAGAAATCGACCCTAAGCCTCCATTTGAGTGATTCTTGAGCATTTTGGTGATTTAGTGAGTTTTTGGTGCATATTGTGGAAGAAGGAGTTTCTTGAGGAAGCATTGCTTGGCTTGGAGCTTGTGGATCTAAGCCCTAATCATGTTGATCTAGCTCCAGAAAACATAGAGTTTGAATCTTGGTGGTTTTCTCATATCGATCTAGTGGGGTGATGAATTATTATGTGTGGCCTTTGAAGAAGAAGGAGCTTTGAAAGAGAATAGCTTGAGCATCTAGCTTTTGGATCTATGATCTACTCTTGTTGCTGCATCTTCCAGAGGTATCAAGTTAGAAACTTGCTTATTGTTGTACTAGTTTTGTTTTGGGTCCATTTTTGGGGTTTTTGGTCCCAAAGATTGAAGCTTTGTGAGTTGTAAAGCTCCATAGCCTAATATATGTCCCTTTAAGTGTTTCTAGTGGAAAGGATTCATAAAAATGAGTCCTTGGATGTTGGAATCAATCCATGCATGAGATATGAGAATTTTAGGTAGTAAAGAGTGAAAGTTTTTGTGTTTGGGACTTGATCAGCCATGCAAAGGCTTAAAGTCACGAGCTTTATTGAGTTTGAGCCTTTATGGAATCCAGATCTAAGAGTATAGCTATGGTCTTAACTGATTAAGACCAAAAGAGTTGAAAAAGTAAATCTGGGCGTACACTGAGCGTAAATCTAGTACGCCCCGCAGACTAGGTTGGTGTCCCCGATCAGGATTCGTGTACGATGGAGTACGCTGAGCCTACCAAGGGAGGTACGCCCCACGTAACCCCACTGTGGATTTTTTTTTGGCTAAGTCTTATATTGGGCCTTAAGTGTTGGGCCTAGAGTTTGGGCTTGTTGTGCTAGAGATTTGGACCAGAGAAATATGTATATGTCCCTTGGGCCCTTGAGTTGGGCTTGCCTCTTGGACTTGAGAGTTGGGCCTCGGTAGAGTCCATTTATTATTGGGCCTTGGTGGGCCCAATGGGTTTTGAGGTTATTTATGGACTAGTTAGTGGACTACCTTTAGACCTAGAGAATGAGGGTTGGGAATTAGATCCTAATTTGAGATCATTGTAGATATAGCTCAGAGGTAGAGGCTGGTGCGCAACGACGACATTTGTAGGAGCCGTTCATCATTTGAGGTGAGTCTTCTCACTCTACGTTACCTTGAGTGGTAGTTATGTGTGACCGGAAGGTCGTATGTGCTTACATTGAGTATTATGTTATCCTATTGTATGTGACATGCTATGCATTATGTCTTTGTGATTTATGCTATGCGGAGTTTATAGACCAGACTGGAGGGTCCAACGATTCATGAGGTCGGAAGGCTCAAGCAGACCGGACCGGAGGGTCCAACGAGCTTAGGACCAGAGGGTCCATAGAGTTGTGGGACTGGAGGGTCTCACTAAGACACATTGAACAGAGGGTCAAACAGAGTTATAGCCTCGAGTGGCTAATATGTGTTGTATGTGGTATTTTGGGGAACTCACTAAGCTTCGTGCTTACCGTGTTATGTGTTGTGTTTCAGGTTCTTATTAGGATCGCAGGAAGGCGGCGGCTCGATTGTACACACCAGAGAAAAGAGTCACGAATGGGGATCCTGGATTTTGATAATGTTTTGAAAGCTTTGTTGACTATTAAATGGTGTTTATTTAAAATGACATGAGGGATTTGGATACACCTTCGGGTATGTCTGGACTCAAACTGAGGATTTGAGAAAAGTTTTCAAAAGGAACGGTTTTTCTAAAAATGAGTAAGAGAATTTTAAGAGAAAGAGGAAACGAGCAGTGTGTACAATCAGCCAGCGCCCGAACGGTGATTTCCCAAAATACCCTTACGTTGTGTGTTATGAATGATACGTGATATGTCATGCATGCTAGAGATTTGGCTAGGTACTTCATATTTTAGGGCTAGAGTGGCCTGATTTGTGATGCCTTAGTCTAGGAGTTACTGTTATCTATGATTTGGTTTTGAGTACGTGTGGAGTATGAGTATCCAAGAGGAATCCTTTTAGAGAGGGATCTGAGTAGAGGAGTAATCTAGGAGAAATACCTAGATGAGCAGTTGAGGAGCCTACTAAGAAGATAGTCGGATACCCGCGAGGGGTGGAGTTGCTTGAGCTCGGTGATATCTTTTGAGTACGAGTGTACCAAGCATAGTTGTAACCTAGAGTGGTTATACGTGTTAATAGAGATTATTCGATGCCCGAATGCTGCTTGCTTCGTGCTTTGTGGAACTCTCGATGATGGGAGTCAGCTACTAAGTGAATATGACGATATTCAGGAGGTAGACGGCTGGCATCATTAGGAGTTCTTCAGCAGCTGATGGCAGGGAAGTGTGAGCACCTAGGAAGAGCCTAAGGGGCGACCGTGGTCAGATGAGTGCGCTGATAGGGTAGAGCTTTTCGCTAGGGAGCGAACACATGTAACGAGATGGATGAACGATAAAGTTGAATAGCTACTTAGGTAATCTGGGATGGTCTGTGTGGAAAGTACGGGTAGATGTGGCAGGTAGTATGGGCCCGTACTACTGAAAGCAGAGGACCCATACTTGATGCAGGGAGTATTCTGGAGATTTTAAGTAGCAGATTGAGAAGTGATGTCATGGTTCAAGTACCATGATTGGTAGCAGATTAAGAGGTGAAGTCATGGTTCGAGTACCATGATTAGTAGTAGATTGAGAAGTGATGTCATGGTTCGATTGCCATGATTGGTAGCAGGTTGAGAAGTGATTTCATGGTTCGAGTACCATGATTGGCAGCAGGTTGATAAGCGATGTCACGGTTCGAGTACCATGCTTTGTAGCGGATTAATAAGAGATGACATGGTTCGAGCATTATGATTTATATCAGACTGAGAGGTGGCCACTTGGTTCGAGTACCATGACCGTGGTCGGTGGTTAGTGTTACCGGTTCTACCAGTTATTCTGTTATGTTTGGTTACACTGAGATCAAATATGAAAGGGTATGGGGCCAGAGGGCCAATTTGAATGAATTTCGATGGACCATACCTTGAGAGGGAAATCGAGTTAGTTCTCGAGGAATTTTTGGTGAGATGTCATTTGGAGTCGCAAGACTCAAGGATAAGTAGAGGTGGTGTTTTTTTTTAAGATTGCGGTCTGAGCTGAGGAGTCGAACGATAACAGAGATGCCACTTTCTGTGACCAGAGTTGTGCTATTTTCTGTGAGAAGCAGGAGGGATATTGAGCTTCCGGTTTCTGAGTTGGAGGTAGACGCGGTGGGGTAGCAAGGGGTTGCAACGTTTTCACCAGAGTATATGGGCAGTATGTTTGCTGCGAGGTATTCTTATCCCATGAGAGAATCATTAGTGGGACTAAGATGGATAAGAACAAAGAGGTGCTTTATTGAGGGTTATGTATTATTTTTTTGCAGTTCCCGGTGGCTAAGAGGAGTATATCGGGGCGGTGGCCCCCGTGGTCTACGTTGTGTATGGACAATGAGAGTGAGGTCTATTGATTTTATGAGTATTTCCGATTTGGGAAAACGGGTCGAGGAGTCAGAGTCGAGGTGTGTGATTGTGCATCATTTTCCAGACCGAGAGTCAGATTTAATTCGAAGCAGTGAGGTACCCGACGGTGTGTCGGTTTGAGGTTTCGAGATGAATAAAGGCAGTCACGCTAGGAGGATTCTGAGATTTTTGGTCAAAGTTGAGATATGTGGAGTTTCCTGGTTTCCATCGGGAAGATCATTAAATCGATTACGTGACACATTCCAAGAGTCAAGTGTGAGATACCTGGTGAAACAGTCTATGGAATCGATTGTTGGTATACCAATTGGTGATGGTTCGAACCCTGAGTGGGGGAGAACTGGGTATTCTATTGAGAGGACCAACAATCCGTTAAAGTGTGGTTATAGGATTGGTTATGAAGATTTGCGGTGCAGACACATGAAACCTGGGTATTTGGTGAAAGAGGTGAAGTTCGATGCAAGATGATGTATGTGTATGTGCTTACGAAAGGGTGAGTGAATTCATGACGGTTGGTCGTTGGTCAGAGAATTTGTTATGGCTAGGGATTTTTTTCAGATTTGCAAATGTTGAGTTCGAGGAGATTGTGTCGATGAGTTTAGGGTGCAATAGCTGAGATTTGCGGGTATAGGTATAGATTGTGATCTATACTTCAGGAGGGGCAACTGTGGATCTGTCAACCAATTTCAGAGTCGGAATGTGTAGTTTCGTTGGGTGGTGATCAGTATAGGATGCAACTTCGGAATTTAGTCAACGTGTATTCAGTCAGTGATCTTTCCTTCGTGTTTCAACGTGTCAGATGAGAATATTTTGAGGTTCCGATTGCTTGAGTGGAAGAGGGTATCAGGGTACTGCGGGGAGCCGAAGTACTAACTAGTCAGCAAGAGAGTGTCGTGATACTGCGGGGAGCCGCACTATTCGCTGGTTAGCGAGAGATGGTGGTGATATCGCGGGGAGCCGTAGTATCTACTGTTGGATTAATGTCTAAGTCCATAACTATATTTGGTATGTACTTGACCTGACCGGGCGTGGTCCATTTGGGTTGCACTTCACCGACACAATTTATATGGATAATCTTTTGAGAATAGTATGTTTATGATTAATATTAATATGTTATAAGTTCTAATATATTAATATGGAATCATATTATTTAATTAGTATTGATCAAGAATTAATTCATAATTAATTAAGTGATCAAAAGGAACTAATTAAATATGGACTCTTATATATATGGAATGGGCCAAGTTCATTTAGGTTGGGCTAAGCTTTCATGGATAGTCCATGGAGTGTTTAACCCATGGATCCTAGGAAATGAAAGGTCATGGGTATTAGGGTTTAACCCTAATCCTCCATACTATATAAAGATGTCTTTGGTTGGTGAAATTGGCACTAGTGTGGATACACTAAAGAAGGGCTAGCCAATTTCACTAGAGAGAACCAAGTAATCATATTCTCTAAAGTATTCCAAGGTGTCTTGGTGATTTGTGATTCCACTTGAGGCTTCCACACTATTGGGGCTAAGCTCTTAAAGCTTGAAGACATCAAGCTACATCAAGAGGTATGTATTCTATCTTGTTACATTCATAGTTTTTGTATGCTAGATTAGGATAATACCTTGGATGTTCTTATTTGCATGTATAATAGAGAAAACATAGATCCAAGGTATTTAGGGTTGCATGTACACTTAGGAAGTGTTAGAATGCTCAAAACCCAACAGTGGTATCAAAGCCAGGTTGTTTTCTGTTATATTGATGCAAATATTTTTTTTTCAAAGTTGAAAAAAAAAACATGAAGTTTGTCAAATTTTAAGATAATTACTTGTTCTTGTGAAAAATTAATTATTTGTAAAATTTGAATAATTTGCTTTATGAGTTGAATTAGGTCAAATTTAATAAAAGATAAAATAATATGATTATTTTATTAGTTTTAAAAGTTTGATCTAAAGAGTTTTATTTTTTGAAACCTCCATAAGTTATGGATATGAAAAGGTTTTAAAAAAAAAAACTGATTCAAAGTTTGTTTTTGGAGTTACAAAATTTGGTGTTAATGTTTTAAAGGATTCCATAACTTAAGAATAAGTTATGGATCACCAAAAGTTTTTTGTGTTACCTTGTTTTATGAGTGAATTTAGATTAATGAATAAAATTATGTGATAGTTGGTTTTAATCCAAATTAATCTATGAATTGATTCTAAAATGTGTTTTTGTAACTTGTCCTCAAGTTATATGAAAAGTCACATTTAAGAATCATAAAACTCATAAAAATTGGCAATGGTTACAAAAATGAAGAGTCTAGTTCTAATTAAATGGTTTTATGACTCCATAACTTGTCCTCAAGTTATGGAGGACCAAGAGTCTCTTCATTTAATAAAGTAAAATAAAATAAAAAAAGGTGTAACCTTAATTAATTCCATAAGTTATAAAATAAAGAAAAGTTAACTCTTTTATTAGTTTAAAGTCTTCCATAACTTGTCCTCAAGTTATGGAACTTGAAGAGTTTTTGGATTAAAACTACTTTAAACACATAAGTTATGGAATTAATTAGTTTTAAATAGTTTCAAAACCTGCCCTCAAGTTTTGGAATTTGTAAAGTTTTCACTTATGAATACTTTAATTCCAAGTTAGCCCTTAGAATTTTAAAAGTTAAAATTCAACCCTTATACTTTATAATATTATAAGTTAATAATATATATATATATATATATATATATATATATATATATATATGTATGTATAAGAGTAAAGTCAGTCTTACCGCTAGTACGCCTCATTCACGAAGCCGGTCTATAAGGTGGGTATAAGGTTGTTGCCTATAAAATGGCAACTTAATGGGTGTCCACTCTCACCCACCGCTTGCTTGACTGGTGGAGGGTCGTTAGCCGAACGGGTTTGACAGGACTAGAATTCTCCCTTCATTAAAAGTATTAATGATAATACTAAGTAACTAAACTCTTAATATTACCCAATCTTAGTTACTTAGGAAAAATGTGAATAAGGTGCTAACCCATGAAATTACACTTTACACTTTGTCTAAGTCGTTAGTGGAGCGTGTGTGGTTAACCGGCACACTAACTTGGACTTAACAAGGTAGGTAAAGGCTGACTTAATATTTATCATAGTATCGATGGAGCGTGTGTGGTTAACCGGCACATCGATTGAGGGGTAATTTATTAAGGGTACCAAGTGATTTGCATGGTTACTTCACACCTTGTTTTGTGATCCTCGGCATCCCAGTCACAAAACCTGAAGGGCACACTCGAGATTGAAACATGCCTTTGAAAAGTTCAATGAATCTCAAATATCTAGGAGTTTCAAAACCAATTAAAACCTAATAATTCATTTCGTTTATCTTGGTGGAAATTGGTGAATCGTCATTCACCTACCTTCAAATATTTTATAGCTTGGATTACGGCATACCTCTTCTAAGTTATAAAATAGTTTGTTGGGTCCTAGCCTTAATATTTCATATTGGGTGTCATATTAAGGACTTTAAATCAACTATCTTGAGTATCTCCCAAAAGATGTCTGTAATAGACACCTATAATCTTCCCAAATCTAGTGAAACAAGGTTTCCTAAATGAAGATGATGTCCTTTGGAAATCATACTTCTTTCACCTCCTCCAATTATTCTCCCCAACCCACAAGTTCTTGAAAAGTTTAAGGTCACTCAAGCCCTATTGGCAAGGCAAGGTCTAGGTGTGAGCACATCTTGGAGATGTAGTCACATATTGACAAGCCGGGAGAGTTGGGTGTCAAAGTCTTGAGAAAGTTGGTGGTTCAATCACTTTCTAAGTCACATAGTGAGTTCCTTTGGGACACCTATGAAACAGACTATGACAAGACCCTTAACGATCTTATCTATTTGCTAAGATCAACTTCCTAAAACTTTATGGACATTGACAATGATGACATTGGATATCCAGTAAAGCATTCTCTTCCCAATGGAAAGGGATCGGCCATAGTCAACTCGGTTGACCAAATGGTAAAGAGAAAAGCTAAGTCTGTGATAGTCTCGTGTACCATTATCAAAGGGTCCATATGTTTATATTGCCAAGGGAAGGGGGCATTGGTTGCGAAGCTGCCAAATTTACCTAAGGATGTTAAAGTCAATAAGTTTGACTCTACTTCAGGTAAATACCACTATCTAACTCTGTTAAGTTTCTATTCTGAGATTCCTGATACATGATGTGACTGGGTCACATGGTGATGTTTTAAGAATCAAAGAAAAGTGAAGAAACTTAAAGAAAGAATATGATGAATCTGATGGCTTAGATGGATTTCTATCGCATAGTTTGAAGATCGGATTCTTGAGCAACTTCTTAGGAGTTATGAGATATTGCTTAGGAATAGATAACAACAAGTTTTCATATGGATTGTAAGGATAAGTTTTTCCGCAAAGTTTTAAAATAAAAGAAAAATTTTTGATTTTATTTATTTTAAAATATCCTTACAATGGCTTTTGAGGAAAAATTGTTGCTTATATGATTCCATTAAAAGCAAGAGTGGAAATATGAAATTGATTCTTTCATTTGTGGTAATGTCTAGACTTACCAAATAAGGAAAGATTCTCATCACCCAAGTTTCAATTGGACCGGAACTTGGAATCATGCAAGTTGTATAGCATGATGAATAAGAACTTTCAAGTTTTGGAAAATTAAGACTAATTACTCGGCCACATGGATGTGTGAGTCAAGTAAAGGACTAAGGGATCGAGTACACATTCTTGTGCACTGATTAAGTCCACCACAAAAGATTGATAAGACTATTCGTCATAGTTTACTAAAGCTCAGTAAATATGATTATACTTACAAGCTTAAGTGTAACTCTGAGACATTGGAAAAGGTTCCAATGTATGACAGGGCGAATAAGAAGAATCAAATTAGGCAGAAGGATAAAAGTTTCTCATATCTGAAAAGATGGGAGAGTACTTTAGTATCAGTTTTGTGATCATCTTAATGATTAAGAAACCATATCAAAATTAGTTCTCTAAGGAAATCTTAGTGCATTCTTATGACTAAGAAGAGGAACTTGAATTGTTGAAATGGTTAAATCAAGAAGATGAGTCATACTTCGTTCCAATACAAGTCTTAGAGTCATACTCCAAGATTGTCATTTGAGTGACATGTCTTAAAGAAGGTTTAAAACACTTGTCAAATGTAAGAGTAAAAGTTTTCTACTCTTGTACATTTGAAATTGGTAAGTTGTGATGTTTTGGATAAAACAAAGACCAACTTAGGCCAATTGGGTAAAGTGTTTTTCTTGATTAGAATCCGCACTATCTCTTGGATGTTTGACAAGGGAGTCTTATATGTCAAGAGGACAGTGGGAGTCTTAAAGGTCTTGAAAGTCTCAAGAAATAATCAAGAATAAAACCTGAAGTTCTTCACTAGCACACGACTTGAGGTTTATAACCTATCGTGTTGACATATCTGTGCCCATTCCAGTTAAAGTTGGCTTTGCATATGAGTTCTTAGAGTTCTCAGTTTGTTGCATAACAACTTGGAAGCAATGGCAGGCCCTTGAGCTGCCAGGTGGCAAGAAGTTAAGATTGAGTTCAATCCATATGGTTTTGGATTTGTCATTATCTTTGTCTTGTGATTATGGTTTGACAAATTCATATGGGTAGGAACTCATACACCATATAAATCTAAGTGTCATAAGGTTTCTCTCCGATTCATGAAAATGATGGTGAGGAAACGCTTTCACTAAGTAGATTTTACGAAGATATCAATTGTGTTATTTGCATTTTCAAAAGTCGTTAGTGGAGCGCGTGTGGTTAACCGGCACACTAACATGGACTTGTGAGGAATGGCAAATGCCTAAGCAATTGAGACCATGATTACGGTATCCCTTTTCATGGTTCTTGAAATTGCTTAGACACACAGGTGAGCTATCTACGGAAAGGGTGTATGAATCTAAATTTCAGACTGTCCAGCTGATTTTTGAGTACATGTCAAAGCTAGTGGGAGCATAAGTGTTATGCTAATAATCATCATGTTAGTGGGAGCATGATAATTATGATAAGTATTGCAAGTCAGCAATGTTAATTATAGAAAACAAAAGTTTCAATTGGGAAAAAGTTGTTTTGCTATAATTAAGGGAGAGGAAATTATGCTTAATCTCAAATCTATAAGCTTAGATCGTGAGGTTTTAATCATTTAGTCAAGGATATATATGAATTTCATGTTGGAATGGCTCAACATAAGGAAATTCTGTATATGGGTCCATTATTTGCGTTCTAAAATTCGATTATGATTACGGCATCCCTTTTCATAATCTGAATTATGAGAACTTGGCAAATTGAAATGGAAATATTATAGCAAAAGACTGGTTTAGTCTTTATGTAAGACATCATGAATCGTGTCCCATATGCTTCGGATATAGGATCGATTACATGTGCTATATTCATCCGTTCTAAAATTTTCCAAATGCCTGGGGCATTAAGAAGGGAAAAGGTTTAGAACTGGATATGACTAAAAGGATTAAACAATTGCCGAGGACAATCTAAGGTTTACCAAAGATTGGTTACTCAAGGACAATTGGAAGTATAGTGATAATTCTGGAAGGACCATATTGACATAATCTGTAAGGAGGCAACTCTTGTTCAGAAGTGATAGTCAAAATGGAATCTGGAAATGTTTCAAAGTTAGAATTTTCAATCTGTGTAAGATTAAGGAAACTTAATGCAAGAAGGATATTTCCAAGGAGTTGATCTCCTTTGGAATACTCTGTAATGATTGTTGCCAAGTCTTTATGACTTTGTGCATAATCATTACGAGAGGATCAATGCATATAAGTTTAGAATCTAACAGATTTCAGTAAATGGCATGAATTTGGAATTCTTGCATTTGCGGTAAGGATTTGGGAGTGTGAAAAGAGAATCATTAAAGTTATGTTCATTGATCTAGTTCACAAAGTAAGGATCATAGACAAACATAGTATGCATACTTGGTGTGTGGCATGACTAGTGTTTAAGAAAACATAGTGTACATGCTTGGAGCATGGGACAACTATTGTTTTAAATTCAAGAATAAAGTTGATAGCTGAAACAGTATACAATGAATAATGTGTAATCATATGGTGATAAATAAAAGGTGTTTTATTTATGTTCAAAGATTTGATACCATATTGGATTCAATTATTATTGTGTTTCACTTTGCATGTTTTGACTTCCCGAATAAACTAGGTTATTCTTCCGGAATGACTAAGTTATTCAAACCATCCACAGTCGGTCATATGTTGGAAGTAGATATGAATTAAGACTGTCATGGGTTGGCTTGTAGAGGTCTAAGGTGTTGGACAAAAGGCTACAACACTCATGAGTGCTCATAAGTTCTGAGTATTGGATTCAACCCGCGCTCATTGGAATCACCTCATGGATTTTATCACGAGTGATCATGAGACGATAATATCTTATATTCTTCAAACCTAGAGATATGAGTTGTTACTATGAGTTGGTTGTACATTGATTGCACGAAAACGCATTTGGTAACTCGGTGCTATAAAACGTGCCTTTGTGTATGATTCAACAAGTAGTAGAACAAGCCATATGAGTCGAAGTTTATCCATTCCTTTTACCTTCGGGATAAAAGCGATATCTGTGGGCCCCTCGATGATTTGATGATGACAAATGGAAGTGCTCGGCCGGGCCAGGACTGATTTGATTTGTTCAATTAGTCAATCGTCATAAATCGGAAAACGGGAAACAACAAATGGACAGAGAGAATGATTATAATCCATGTCTCAGTCCATATGATATCTAGAATGGAGGAATATATGATCCCTTATCTAATGGACAAGTTCGTTGACAAGATCAGAGTTCGACAGCAGCTTTAAGAGCTACGATTGCCAGTTAGGTTTGAAGTCATACGCAATAATAGTTTTAGACTTATCCAAGTGGGAGACTGTTGGATTAATGTCTAAGTCCATAACTATATTTGGTATGTACTTGACCCGACCCGGCGTGGTCCATTTGGGTTGCACTTCACCGACACAATTTATATGGATAATCTTTTGAGAATAGTATGTTTATGATTAATATTAATATGTTATAAGTTCTAATATATTAATATGGAATCATATTATTTAATTAGTATTGATCAAGAATTAATTCATAATTAATTAAGTGATCAAAAGGAACTAATTAAATATGGACTCTTATATATATGGAATGGGCCAAGTTCATTTAGGTTGGGCTAAGCTTTCATGGATAGTCCATGGAGTGTTTAACCCATGGATCCTAGGAAATGAAAGGTCATGGGTATTAGGGTTTAACCCTAATCCTCCATACTATATAAAGATGTCTTTGGTTGGTGAAATTGGCACTAGTGTGGATACACTAAAGAAGGGCTAGCCAATTTCACTAGAGAGAACCAAGTAATCATATTCTCTAAAGTATTCCAAGGTGTCTTGGTGATTTGTGATTCCACTTGAGGCTTCCACACTATTGGGGCTAAGCTCTTAAAGCTTGAAGACATCAAGCTACATCAAGAGGTATGTATTCTATCTTGTTACATTCATAGTTTTTGTATGCTAGATTAGGATAATACCTTGGATGTTCTTATTTGCATGTATAATAGAGAAAACATAGATCCAAGGTATTTAGGGTTGCATGTACACTTAGGAAGTGTTAGAATGCTCAAAACCCAACATCTACCAGCCAGCGAGATGATGTGGCGATACTGCGGGGAGCCGTAGTATTTGCCAAGTAGTGAGGGATCATTGTGAAACTGCGGGGAGCCGTAGCTTTCACTGGTCAATGAGAGAGCGTTGTGGAACTGCGGGGAGCCTTAGTTTTCTCTAGCTAGAGCATGACGCAGAGGAGTTCCTAGGCTTAGGTAGCCTTATCAGTGAGTCTATGGGAATCTGGTAGACAGGACATGGGCGAGACTAGGGTCTCCCTAATGGTCGGGAGTCGTTGTATTCTGAGTTAAGGTGTGGTTATCGCATTCAGAAGGGATTGGATGTAGTGATGTACGCGAAAGTTGCGAGTCATGGGTTATGAGTTGAGAGCTTCATTGGGACAAGTGATTCCAATTTCGTGTCGAGCCAGACTCTTGAGTTTGATTTGGCTCTAGTAGTGTAATGTGAAGGCAAGATGAAATTCCGAGCTTAGAGGTGGGTTCCTTTTGAGGGGTATTGTGTTTCATCTGATGTTTTAGACCTGTATGGGTCAGTTTGTTTGTATGGGATGGAACACGAGATGTATGAAGCTAATGAGTAGTAAACGACAGGGGTCGAGGGTGATATGATCTCAGCTGGGATTGTAGTATTCGCTTGGGATAAAGCGAACTTTGTGACTTGTGTGTCACGATGGGCCGAGATAGTTATTGTGAGAAGGAAGCCGGTAAGTCGTTTTATTGGGTGTGCAGTGGGTAACCCTTGAAGGTCAAACTGTAGGGTCGGGAGATGACGTGGTGTTTAGTGTCGAATGGAACATTTGAGAGGAATTGGGCCTTATGATTTAGGGTTCCAGAGGATCGTTCCGAGCCGGTTTGACCGCTTTCTTGTGTCTGAGGATAGAGTTTTGAGGATCATTCCTTCAGAAGAGTTATGATAATTGTTCAGGTAGTGGGTCCTTAGTGGGATATGACCTTTCCATCCCTTTTGAGTTGCGACTGGGATCGATTAGAGAATCAGAATTGGTAGAGTATTCTTAGAGTACGTTATTCGATGAGCGATTAACATGATGATATTGCGAGGGTGGTCTGGCAGGGAGACAGACCAGTAGAGTTTTCAAGTTCTGGAGAGGCAGATTGAGTACCGCAACGACAGAAGGGTCTGTCCTTCTTCGGGGTCGGGAGTTCCTGTAGGGTTTAAGTGTTTTTGGAAGAGATCGTTGTATGATATGGGGTTCTTTCGATGGTTCTTCCAAAATCATTGGGTTCGACCTATGTGTTGATAAGGAGCGATTTCGAGGGCGAAATCAATTTCAAGTGGGGGAGAATTGTAACACCCTGTTCTGGATTATTTTGTGATTTAAGGCCCGTGGTCCTTAATCCGAGTATGAGAAGGTTTTGAGGCATTGAAAGAGAAAGGTTATGCCCTTTTGGGATGTAGGTGAGGTAGGTTGTGTGATAAAAGAGTTCGATTTGTGCTTTAGAGCCCAAATGTATTGTTAAGTCATTGGTTTGGGCTTTTCATGAATTTTGGATTTTAGTTCGAGTGGGATTCAGGAGGAATAAAGTTGATACAAGTGTAGGGCTTCTCTTTAGCTTTCCGTGGATATAAAGATCGTCGAAAACGGACTTATAATGAAGAAGTTATGGCCTTCAGAAGTTTTGTGTTTTAGCCGAGTACGCTGGGCGTAATTTAGAGTACGCTGGGCGTAATTTGGAGTACGTTGGGCGTACTGACCAGGGAGGGTCGCGAATGTTCTTCAGAGTACGCTGGGCGTACCATATGGATGCTGGGCGTACGCCAAATAGACCTGAACGCTATTTTAGGGTCTTGGACCCTATTTAAGGTCCTTATCTCATAGCCTAACCCTAATACCTTCAGCCTCCATCCCTCTAAACCCTAGAAATCGACCCTAAGCCTCCATTTGAGTGATTCTTGAGCATTTTGGTGATTTAGTGAGTTTTTGGTGCATATTGTGGAAGAAGGAGTTTCTTGAGGAAGCATTGCTTGGCTTGGAGCTTGTGGATCTAAGCCCTAATCATGTTGATCTAGCTCCAGAAAGCATAAAGTTTGAATCTTGGTGGTTTTCTCATATCGATCTAGTGGGGTGATGACTTATTATGTGTGGCGTTTGAAGAAGAAGGAGCTTTGAAAGAGAATAGCTTAAGCATCTAGCTTTTGGATCTATGATCTACTCTTGTTGGTGCATCTTCCAGAGGTATCAAGTTTGAAACTTGCTTATTGTTGTACTAGTTTTGTTTTGGGTCCATTATTGGGGTTTTTGGTCCCAAAGATTGAAGCTTTGTGAGTTGTAAAGCTCCATATCCTAATATATGTCCCTTTAAGTGTTTCTAGTGGAAAGGATTCATAAAAATGAGTCCTTGGATGTTGGAATCAATCCATGCATGAGACATGAGAATTTTGGGTAGTAAAGAGTGAAAGTTTTTGTGTTTGGGACTTGATCAGCCATGCAAAGGCTTAAAGTCACGAGCTTTATTGAGTGTGAGCCTTTATGGAATCCAGATCTAAGAGTATAGCTATGGTCTTAACTGATTAAGACCAAAAGAGTTGAAAAAGTAAATATGGGCGTACGCTGAGCGTAAATCTAGTATGCCCCGCGTACTAGGTTGGTGTCCCCGATCAGGATTTGTGTACGATGGAGTACGCTGAGCATACCAAGGGAGGTACGCCCCGCGTAACCCCACTGTGGAATTTTTTGGCTAAGTCTTATATTGGGCCTTAAGTGTTGGGCCTGGAGTTTGGGCTTGTTGTGCTAGAGATTTGGACCAGAGAAATATGTATATGTCCCTTGGGCCCTTGAGTTGGGCTTGCCTCTTGGACTTGAGAGTTGGGCCTCGGTAGAGTCCATTTATTATTGGGCCTTGGTGGGCCCAATGGGTTTTCGGGTTATTTATGGACTAGTTAGTGGACTACCTTTAGACCTAGAGAATGAGGGTTGGGAATTAGATCCTAATTTGAGATCATTGTAGATATAGCTCAGAGGTAGAGGTTGGTGCACAACGGCGACATTTGTAGGAGCCGTTCATCATTTGAGGTGAGTCTTCTCACTCTACGTTACCTTGAGTGGTAGTTATGTGTGACCGAAAGGTCGTATGTGCTTACATTGAGTATTATGTTATCCTATTGTATGTGACATGCTATGCATTATGTCTTTGTGATTTATGCTATGCGGAGTTTATAGACCGGACCGGAGGGTCCAACGATTCATGAGGCCGGAAGGCTCAAGCAGACCGGACCGGAGGGTCCAACGAGCTTAGGACCAGAGGGTCCACAGAGTTGTGGGACTGGAGGGTCTCACTAAGACACATTGACCAGAGGGTCAAACAGAGTTATAGCCTCGAGTGGCTAATATGTGTTGTATGTGGTATTTTGGGGAACTCACTAAGCTTCGTGCTTACCATTTTATGTGTTGTGTTTCAGGTTCTTATTAGGATCGCAGGAAGGCGGCGGCTCGATTGTACACACCAGTGAAAAGAGTCACGAATGGGGATCCTGGATTTTGATAATGTTTTGAAAGCTTTGTTGACTATTAAATGGTGTTTATTTAAAATGACATGTGTTTTATGAAATTAAAAATGAAAAATTTGTTTCAAAATTTACGGTGTTACAATCTCAAGTATCCAAGCTCAGAAGTGCCTACGCAAGGAGTATCACGCGTTTTTGGCACATGTCGTGGATGTGAAACGCGAAGTCCAGGACGTCAAGAATGTGCCTGACGTATGCGATTTTCACGACGTTTTTCCCGAGGACCTTCCAGGAATACCACCCGCGAGGCAAGTCGAGTTCAGAATCGACCTGGTTCCCAGAGCTACCCCAGTAGCCAAAGCGCCCTATCGGTTAGCCCCGACGGAGATGCAAGAGCTATCTAGCCAACTGAATGAGCTACTCAGAAAAGGATTCATCAGGCCGAGCTTCTCGCCTTGGGGAGCACCCGTATTATTCGTGAAAAAGAAGGATGGATCATTCAGGATGTGCATCGACTACCGAGGACTCAACAAACTTACCATCAAGAACCGTTATCCCCTACCCCGAATCGAAGACTTATTCGACCAACTCCAAGGAGCCAACTAATTCTCCAAGATCGATCTGAGATCAGGATATCACCAGCTGCGAGTCCTGGAGAGTGATGTTCCCAAGACGGACTTCCGAACGAGATACGGACATTACGAGTTCGTAGTGATGCCGTTCGGACTAACCAATGCCCCGGCCGTATTCATGGATCTAATGAATCGGGTATGTCATCCATTCTTGGATAAATTTGTGATAGTATTCATAGACGACATACTCATTTATTCAAAGAATAAAGAAGAGCATAGTCAACATCTGAGACAAGTCTTAGAGACGTTACGAATTGAGAGACTTTATGCAAAGTTCTCAAAATGCGAGTTTTGGATTAGAAAGGTGGACTTCCTCGGTCACGTGGTCAGCAAGGAAGGAATCCACGTGGACCCATCAAAAATCAAGGCTATCAAAAATTGGTCTACACCAACTACACCAACAGAGATTCGCCAATTTCTAGGTCTTGCTGGTTATTATCGAAGGTTCATTCAGAACTTCTCCAGCATCGCAAAGCCTCTTACCGCCTTAACTTAGAAAGGGGTGACCTACAACTGGGGAGAAAAACAAGATGCTGCATTTCAAACTTTGAAACAGGCCCTTTGCAGTGCGCCCATTCTTTCTCTTCCAGAGGGGACCAAAGATTTTGTGGTGTATTGCGACGCTTCGAAGCAAGGGATCGGCTGTGTACTAATGCAGAGAGGAAAGGTTATTGCATATGCCTTACGACAACTGAAAACGCATGAAGTCAACTACGCCACTCATGACCTAGAACTTGGAGCGGTGGTCTTCACTCTAAAAATCTGGAGGCACTACCTATATGAGACCAAGTGCACCATCTTTACAGACCACAAGAGCCTTCAACACATCTTCGACCAGAAGGAGTTAAACATGAGACAACGACGTTGGGTCGAATTGCTCAACGACTAAGAATGTGAGATTCGCTATCATCCGGGAAAGGCAAACATCGTGGCCGATGCCCTTAGTCGTAAGGAGTACTCTGGTCGAAGAGTGAAGTCATTAACCATGTCGATCCATTCGCACCTGTCAGCACAAGTCAAGGAGGCTCAAATAGAGGCCTTGAAACCCGAAAACGTGACAGGTGAGACCCTTAGGGGGATGGACAAGAACCTAGAAATCAAGAGTGACGGAGTACGCTACCTAATGAACTGAATCTGGACACCCAAGTTTGGTCGGTTCAGAGAGGTAGTTTTGAGCGAAGCACACAAGACTCCATACTCCGTGCACCCAGGGTCAGATAAGATGTATCTAGATCTCAAGCAACTCTACTGGTGGCCAAACATGAAAGCAGATATTGCTACCTATGTGAGCAAGTGCTTGACTTGCGCCAAGATAAAAATAGAACACCAAAAACCCTCAGGTCTACTCCATCAACCTGAAATACCTGAGTGGAAATGGGAACCGATTTCCATTGACTTCATAACCAAACTGCCCAAAACTCATGGTGGCCAAGATACTATTTGGGTGATCGTCGACAGACTAACCAAGTCCGCTCGTTTCTTACCGATCAAGGAAACTGATAAGATGGAAAAACTATCGAGAACCTACATCCGAGAGATCGTATGACTTCATGGAGTGCCGATGTCTATCATCTCAGATAGAGACAGCAGATTCACTTCCAGATTCTGGCAATCATTGCAAAAATCCATGGGAACAAGGTTGGATATGAGTACAGCATACCACCCACAAACTGATGGATAGAGTGAGAGAACGATCCAAACCTTGGAAGACATGTTGCGAGCATGTGTAATCGACTTTGGTAAAGTGTGGGATGTTCACTTACCTTTAGTCGAGTTCTCTTATCACAATAGTTATCATACTAGTATCAAGACTGCTCCATTTGAAGCCCTTTACGGCCGTAAGTGTAGATTACCTCTGTGTTGGACGGAAGTAGGCGACACGCAGTTGGCAAAAGGTCTAGTCCCTGATAGCACCCTCACTGGTCCGGAGATCATCAGAGAAACGACTGAAAAGATCATTCAAATACGAGAACGACTGAAATCCTCAAGGGATAGGCAAAAGAGTTATGCCGACAAAAGACGAAACCCTTGGAATTTCATATTGGAGACCGTGTACTGCTAAAGGTCTCACCCTGGAAGGGCATGATACACTTTGGAAAGCGTGGGAAACTAAATCCTCGGTACATTGGACCCTTCGAAATCATTTCAAGAATTGGTCCAGTGGCTTACAAACTCCAACTTCCAATCGAGCTTAACAAAGTACATCCAGTATTCCACGTATCGAACCTGAAAAAGTGTTTGTCCAACGAAACACTAGTAATTCCACTCGATGAAATCGAACTTAACGAAAATCTTAACTTTGTGGAAGAACCCGTCGAGATGATGGATAGGGAAATTAAACGAACTAAGCAGAGTCGAATACCAATAGTAAAGATTCGCTGGAACGCTAAGCGAGGACTTGAGTTCACTTGGGAACGAGAAGATCAGATGCAATAGAAGTATCCGCATCTTTTCCTCAGCCTCTAAAACTTTTGTTTTGTATTTAATTTCGGGACGAAATTCCCTCTAACAGGGGGGATGATGTAACAACCCGATATTTTAGGTCATTAAAATCGAGTCTTGTAACCTCTTTGTAAAGTAATAAGAATATCATCGAAAAATGAAATATTCAAAAGCTCTGTTTGGAGTACACTATGTAGTAGATATCGTCTTAAGGTTTCCAAATATATAAAGAACACTAAAATCCGAGTTATAACGAAGAAGTTATGACCATTCTATGTTTTAAGACAAAAACCGACAATATGGAGATACGTAAAAATGTAAAGTTTCAATAAAATACTTTTTGACCTTAGGTGTCTAAATGAAAGTCATAGATATCATTAAACTGCAAACGTACATAAAAGCACGCCCAAATCTGACATCGTATGAAAAAGTTATGAATTATTAACGAACTTTTCTTACCCCGACCTTTTAAAAATAAATAATAAAAATAATTTCGAAATTTGCCGACGGAATCTAAACGAAAGTTGTAGATCATAGTCTCACCTACGCGTGGATATAAAGAACGTCGAAAACAGAGTTCGTATGAAGGAGTTATGAATTTTTGAAGTTTGATAAATAATTAATATATAAATTTAATCCAAAAATCGGTATTATCCGAAAGGTGAGTCACCGGGTCCATCCGAGTTACGCCCGGCATACCTTCGTACACCCAGCGTACTCAAGGACTAGGCTCCGGTTCGTCCACGTCGCCCCTATGTGAGCCTATGCCCTGTCCCATCCGAAGCCGAGGCAGTCGAGGACTCGGTCACGCATGGCGCACGAGTACGCCCAACGTACCGAGGCCTCTCAGCCCCTATAAAAGGGATGCGAGGGTTCCGGGGAAACTTGCTCATTTTCTCTCGTTTTTCATGCATTTTGCCTCGTTTTCCGTGCAATAATTATCCCGAAGCCCCAGTTCTCATACTCAAGCCCCGAAGGAAGTTTTACGCTCCCGAGATTCCCGAGAATCCCGAGAAAATCCGCTTTTTCAATTCAAAGTTCTACTAGGTTTTCGTCACACCTTCTTCAATCTATCAAGTGAGTTCATACCCCTACAAACACACTTTAAATATGTTTTAAATGCTTTTTATACTCTTTTAGGGGGGAATACAAGTAAACGTACGGTTATTATCGTGTATTTCATTAAGTTTCACTTTACTCGTTTTTATCAAATGAATCACTTGTGATTCATTACTACTATGTGAAAACTCTTGTCATACTTTGCATGCACTAGATTTATACAAAGTATTTAGTAATTCCAAAGTATCCTTCATTGCTAAACCGTTTTATACATTTTAAGAACTTATGATTTATGCTTTGTCAAACATTGTGAAAAAAGGATAATCTTTGCATACAAAACTATTACTTTAATACAGACTTAGTTGAGAATCCGTGAGACATGTACATCTTCAAATACTGCCTTTTGCTAGAAGGTATCGCTACAAGTCCTGTCTATAACCAGAGTCTCCCGTTCGGAGAACGTGTCAAATGTGTATAGATCTATACGGGAAGTCATGATCCCGCGCCCTGACTATTAGCTACAGTCCGTCCTTTGGGGTGACAGTTTGTCATAACGCTACGACGCCTGAAGAACGTCGCTACAGGCATATTATGTTTAGTATGGTTATAAAACTCATCGGATATACAATTATTATAGTACTTCTGATTGATGATTGAGTAGCTATTAAAACTATTCTTCATCTAACAAACTGCAATCCCCTTATAGGTTTTATTATATAAATCTATGCTTCAATCTTCTAAAGCATGTCATTTGCTTTCGGTTTTTAGTCTTGGACATTATACTAACTATTACTTTATGAAAATATGGGATTTTCCTGTATACAAAACAAACAACTAATAGGAAAATAAGGGATTTTCTTGATTCAACTATCTACATTTTGCAATACAAATATTCTCATGCATTTCATACTTTTATAAGAAAATAAGGGATTTTCTTGGAAAACATACACTAAATTTGGAATGGCATACAATTTTTCTAAACCACTTATGAACTCACCAACTTAATTGTTGACACTTTCTCTTTGAAATAACTTGTATTCTCAGGGAACCGCTAAGCAGGTTTGGAAATCAACTTTTGGGGATTAACGCGCTGGCGTTAATTACTTCTTTTGAAAGATGTTTATGTATTTATCTTTTGAACATGTAATGAATACAATTATGTAAACATTTTTAAAACCTTTATATATGTATGGTGGTGTGTACTTTCCTTCTATGAACTGTTATGATACTGAATATGACGTCCTCCGCCCCCGAACGTTTCCGCCGTTCTGGTTTGGGGGTGTGACATTTTCCTTAAAAAAAAATCAATATCTTTGGGCCTCTCGATGATTTGTTGTCGGCATATGAAGTGTTTGGCCAAGCCCGAACTAAACTGATGTGTTTAACTAGTAATACGAATGAAGTTGTCATAAAATGGGAAATCGGGAAACAGAATCTTGGACTATAAGATTGATTCTAATCCATGTCTCATATCCATAATATATATTGTATAACAAGGGAATATTTGATCACTTATCTTAGGTACAATGTCAGATTAGATTAGAGTTCTGCAGTGGCTTTGGAAAGCACTCTTTGCGGTTTGTTTATACTTGCAATTGTAGTTATACACTTATCTAAGTGACAAAATGTTGGATTAATGTGTCTAAGCTCATAAATAAATTTGTATATACTTGCAAATAGAAGTAAAGTCCCTTTTAGGTTTCCCTCTTAACCAGAAATAGCTAGAAATGATATTAGGAGACAGAGAAAAATGATTTGTTAATATATTATGTGATTAATATATTAATTAGGAATGGATAATTGATATGTTAACTTGTTATGTGATTAATAAATTAACATAATATCAATGGTTAAATAATTGACTTGTTAATTTATATGGTTAATAATATAATATGAAATCAATTAGATTTAAGTAATTATTAATCTGAAATTAATTAACGCTTAATTCAAATTAACTAATGGTACAAGGGTGAACAATAATTGTTTAATACTTGAAAAAAATAAGCAATTCTAGAACCCTCCATGTCATGGACGGCTTTGGTGGGGGTTCTTAAGTTTTTTGGAAGCCTCTTGGATGCAGATAAGGAAAGGGTTTGAATTGAGATTAAATCTATTATTTAATTAATTCAATTCTTGATTTGCATGCAAGTTATCTAAACTATAAATAAGACCCATTGTCTCATTATTTTCATTCATACCTTTGCTTACAATAAAAGGAACGAAATTTCTATCCCTATCCTCTCTCTCCTCTTCATTATTAGGTTTTTAGGGTTTTGGGTACAAACCATTAGAGGCACTGAACTTTTGGTGCTTGTTTAAAGAAGGATATTATGTGATTATGTCCTATAAAAATCAAAAGGTATGTAAACCCTAACTCTATTTAAATTTTGATTATTATAGAGTTCCCTTAGGGTTCTTTATATTCATAGGTTATTGCTATCAATAAAGGAAACATAGATCCAAATAGGTTGCATGTGAACTTAAGTGTTAAGTAATTTTCCACCTCACGCATAGATTAATAATCTATAAAACCCATCAGTTGTTGTAGATGATATAGTCTATGTAGATTTTGTATAACTTGTGGATGTGGTACCTCTCAATTTGAATTGAGGACTATGCCATATTTGTTTATAAGCTTTGAATAACATCAATTTTAGCTTTATCAACCTCGATTCCTTTTTTACACAGTGTAAACTAAAATAAAACCTTGAATCACCATAAAATGACATTTTTCAAAATACAAAACCAAATTTGTTTCAATGCATTTTTTCAAAACCTCGGTGACATTAGTCAAACATTCGTAAAAAGGAGTTTTTGTATACCATAAAATTATACATAAAAACTTCAGTTATGTTTTCGATATATTCTGCGAAAATACTAACCATACAACTTTGAAACATGGCCAAGGCATTACACAGTCCAAAGGGCATTCCCCGGTATGCAAAAGTGTCAAATGGACATGTAAAGGTTTTCTTTTCTTGGTCTTTTGGTGCCACTGGGATTGATGAAAATCGAAATACCTGTCTAGACAACAATAATGAGATTTCTCGGCCAACCTTTTTAACATTTGATCTATGGAAGGAAATGGCAAATGGTACTTTCTTGTGCTTGTATTGAGTTTTCGGTAGTCAATACATACTCTCCACCTGTTTTGCACACAGGTGGGGACCATAATACCTATTTTGTTCTCGACCGCCTTGATTCCCATCTTCTTTGGCACCACTTGTATCGGGCTTATCCACTTACTATCTAATATTGGATAGATCATCTCTGCATCAAGAAGATTCAATATTTCTTTCTTCATAACTTCCATCATAGGCGGATTCAATCTTCTTCGCGCATCTCAACTTGGCTTGAATTCATCCTCCATCAAAAGTTTATGCATACAAGTGGAGGGGCTCAATCCTTTGATATCTGCAATCGTCCAAGCCATGTCTTCTTTTTATTCCTTCAACACTTTGAGGCGTTTCTCTTCTTCGAATTCGGTTAGGTGAGTGGAAATAATAGCTGAAAGAGTCTCGTTATTGATGGGTTTTGGCCATATTAACATTCCTATGTGCACATGTAACCCTAATGCTTGGATCTAGGTTTCTCTAATTAAACATACATTGAATCCAAGACTTCTAATGGCTAATATACAATAACAATAATATGAAATCAGAGATTAGAAGTTTACCTTGAATCACTTGCTTGATCTTGTTGTCCTTGAGGCTTTAGAGTCACAATTGTCACTCCTCTAATGGCTTACAAACACCAACTAGCAAGGAGGATGATCTGAGAGAGAGGAGGGAAGAGAAATTCGGCCAGGGTTTCTTCTCTAAGCACAAGTCCCGAAATCCCTTATCCCTTGGGGTGTATTTATACTTGTAAGGCTCCTAGGGTTTCACCCTTAAACCCTAATTGGATAACTTAAGCCTAAGCAATCCAAATCCTTTCCATGATAAGCCTTGGACGATTTTATGGCTATCCTTAGCCCTAGAAATCGTCCACCCCTTATCCATAAAGGATATATAGCCCAAAGTGCAACTATCAAACAATTGACAGTTTATACCCCTTTATTTAATTAATCTCTTTAAGTCACCAAATTAATTCCTAATTAATCTATGACTTATATTAATCAGATAATAATATTATTATTCCTTATATTATTCTTATAATATATTAATAATATTACTTCTCTCATTATAAATCATCCTGTCAAGTTGTTATGGTGAAGGCAACCCAAAAGGACCATGCTCAACCGGGTCAAATACGTGCCTAATATAATTATAGCCTTAGACACTATTCCAACAGTCTCCCACTTGGATAAGTCTAGAAACTATATGTACAAGTATATTCCGATTAGCAATGGTAGCTCTCAAAGACGCTGTCAAACTCTGATCTAATCAATCTTGTCCTTTAGGTAAGGGATCGTACAGTCCTCTTTTTAGACATCATGCCGACAATTCTATGGAACAATTTGTCTAGCATTTGGTTTCTCGATCTCCGATTCATTTGACATAGAACTTAATCGAACACATCAATTCAGTTTAGACCGGGCCCGGCACATAAGTCAAATCAAATCATCGAGCGGCCGAGATATCACTTTTACCCTCTTGGGATAAAAGTAACATATAAACTTCGACTTATATGCATTTACTTATTCATTAATCAGCCATACACAACAATGTGTTTTATAACATCAAGTTACTGATGCGGTTTCACATTATCAATGTACAACCAATCAACAAATAACAAACCATATATCTTGGTTTTAAGACTATATGATATTATCGTCTTGCGATCACCCCTTTTATCACATTCCATAAGGTGATTCCAGCAAGCGCGGGTTTGTTCCAATGCTCAAAACCAGTTCATAAGCACTCATGAACGCTGCAACAACATTTTTCTACGTCTAATACCATTTAGTCAATCTGCACACCAATTCATGACAATCTTCATTCATACCTACTTACAACATATGAACGATTGTGGACAATTTGAACAATTCGATTATTCTTAATAAACTCAATTATTCTGGAAGTCAAAACATGCAAAATGAAACAATAGTTAAACAATTAGCATAAGACAGTAACATTACTCATAAATAATACTCTTTTATTTATTCATCAAATGTTAATTACATTTATATATTACACGTTTCTAATATTATCTAATCTATACTAATATCATCCTTCAGCCCAATACTCCTAGCATGCTGCAAGTGCTTAACCCTACTCAGTCCCTTCATAAGCGGATCTGCTGGGTTATCTTCTGATGATATCCTCTTTACTACGAGTTGTCCTTCTTCTACACGATGTCTAATAAAGTGATATTTTCTGTCGATATGTCTAGATCTACCATGATCCCTCGGTTCCTTGGTCATGGCAACTGCTCCTTCATTATCACAGAAAATCTCCATGGGCTCCTTTATGGCAGGTACAACTCCAAGATCACCGATGAATTTCTTTAACCATATTGCCTCCTTCGACGCTTCGCTTGCTGCAATGTACTTTGATTCGCACGTTGAATCAGCTACGGTTTCCTGCTTGGAACTTTTCCAAGTTACTGCTCCTCCATTCAGGGTAAAGACCCAGCCTGACTGCAAACGGTAGTTGTCCCTGTCGGTTTGAAAGCTGGCGTCACTATACCCTCGCACCTTCAAGTCATCACTCCCTCCGAAGACTAAGAACCATTCCTTCGTCCTCTGAAGGTACTTAAGGATATTCTTGACCGCAATCCAATGGGCTCTGCTAGGGTTCCCTTGATATCTGCTAACCATGCTCAAAGAAAAGGCTACATCAGGGCGAGTACAAGTCATAACATACATGATTGAGCCAACTGCGGAAGCGTATGGTACTTGGCTCATTTCTGCTATTTCAGCTTTGGTACTCGGACTTTGAGTCTTACTCAACTTGGCATTACTTTGTATCAGTAATTCTCCCTTCTTCGAGTTTTCCATACTAAAATGTTTTAGTACCTTATCTAAGTAAGTGTTCTGACTAAGTCCTATTAGTCTCTTACTTCTTTCTCTCACTATCCTTATTCCCAAAATATAGGAAGCCTCTCCGTGGTCCTTCATAGCGAAGCACTTGCCAGGACTTAACCTCCTACAGAGTCGGGATATGGTTTCCTATGAGTAGTATGTCGTCGACATACAGAACGAGGAAGCTTACTATACTCCCACTGGCTTTTACATATACACACGATTCATCTTCGCTTCATACAAATCCAAACTCTTTGACTTTCTCATCGAAGCAAAGATTCCATCTACGAGACGCTTGCTTAAGTCCATAAATGGACTTCTCAAGCTTACACACTCTATTCGAATGCTTCGGATCGACAAAGCCCTCTGGCTGAGCCATGTAGACATCCTCAGCCAACTTCCCATTAAGGAAAGCGGTTTTGACATCCATTTGCCAAATCTCATAATCATGAAATGCGGCAATAGCTAGCATCACTATAATAGACTTAATCTTCGCAACTGGTGAGAAGGTCTCATCATAGTCAACTCCGGGAGTTTGAGTAAAGCCCTTCGCAACCAATCACGCCTTATATGTGTGTACATTTCCATCCACGTCAGTCTCCTTCTTGAAGATCCATTTGCACCCGACGGTCTTACGTCCAGGAACATTATCAACCAAATTACAAACTTGGTTGTGATACATGGACTGGATCTCGCTGTCCATCGCCTCTTTCCATTTCGCAGACTCCGGGCCTGCCATGGCTTCCTTATAGCTATTAGGTTCATCTAGATTTATTAGTTTACCATCACTAATATACATATCCCCTTCGATAGTAATATGAAAACCATAAAACTGGGGTTGAACTCTAACTCTTTCGGAACGTCTAAGAGGTAAGGACTCGTCAATCGGTTCAACCGGAGTTTCCTCCTCGGGTTGAGTGCCAGCGGTAGAGGTTCCTTCATCTATCGATTCTTGAATCTCTTCAAGCTCGATTTGCCTCCCACTGTCTCCTTGGCTTATGAGTTCTCGCTCTCGGAAAACTCCTCTCCTCGCAACAAAAACAACATTGTCCTTCGGTCTATAGAAGAGATATCCAAAGGATTTCTGCGGGTAGCCGATGAAAATACATCGCTCACTACGAGGTTCGAGCTTGTCGTGAGTATCTCGTCTTATGAAAGCCTCGCAACCCCAAACCTTGATATGTGCCAACGAGGGAGCTTTCCCTGTCCACATCTCGTGAGGTGTTTTGGCAACCTTCTTAGTAGGGAGTCGGTTAAGGATATGGGAGACAGTCTCTAAGGCATACCCCCAAAAAGAGATAGGTAGTGAAGCATGACTCATCATAGAGCGAACCATGTCTAACAAGGTTCGATTACGCCTTTCTGCCACACCATTACACTGCGGTGTCCTAGGTGGTGTCAATTGTGAAACTATTCCACACTCCTTGAGATAATCATGGAATTCAAGACTTAGGTACTCTCCTCCTTGATCGGATCAAAGCATCTTGATTTTCCTGCCCAATTGATTCTCCACTTCATTTTTGAACTCTTTGAACTTTTCAAAAGTTTCCGACTTTTGCTTGATTAAGTAAATATACCCATATCTACTATAGTCATCGGTAAAAGTCACATAGAAGCGGTTTCCATCCTTTGTGGTTGATCTAAACGGTCCACATACATCGGTATGTATTAGGTCCAATAAACCCTCACCCCTTTCACATATACTTGTGAAGGGTGACTTAGTCATCTTTCCAAGTAAACAGGACTCGCATGTGTCATCTTCCCTAAGGTCGAATGACTCCAACACTCCATCCTTTTGGAGTTGGGCTATGCGCTTCTTGTTGACATGTCCAAGACGACAATGCCACAAGGATGCTTTATCCACACCGTTGGAAGAATCCATGCATAAAACATCATTTCCTAAGTTATCTACAATCATAACAGTTTCATAAATTCCATTACATGGTATAGCTTCAAAATATAAGACACCATTTAGATAAGCAAGAATAGAACCATTCTCATTATTAAAAGAAAATATAAAACCTTGTCTAAACAAACCATGAAATGAAATGATGTTTCTAGCCATTTCTGTCGAATAGAAACAATTGTTCAAATATAAAGATAAACCATTCCTAAGCACTAGAGAATACACTCCAATCTTGGTCACAGGCGACGATCTTCTGTTCCCCATGATTAGATTTATTCTTCCATGCTCCACATCCCTATTTCTTTTTAGTCCCTGCAAATCGGAACAAATATGGTAACCACAACCGGTATCAAGGGCCCAAGAATTAGCATGAGATGAATCATTAGATTTAATTGTATAAATACCTGCGAAAGATGGCTTGATTTTTCCTTCCCTTATGGCTTGCAGGTAGTGTGGGCAACTTCTCATCCAATGCCCTATTTTATGGCAATGATGGCACTCTGCCTCCTTAGGATTAGGACAGGGTTTAGCAGGATCAACTTTGGTCCCACTAGAAGAGGAACCATCTCGGGACTTTCCCTTGCGGTGGCTCTTAGACGGAGCCTTCATCTTCTTGCCTCTTCCTTGCCCAATGGCCAAAACAGGAGCGGCGGGTGGATTGGAAGTGGGTGCAACAGACTTGTCCTTTCAGCAACCCTAAAGAGACCTTGGATCTTGCTTAGGGTGGCCTCTTCCTTGTTCATGTGGTAGGTCATCCTAAATTGATTGTAACATGGAGGCAAAGAGTGAAGCACCATGTCGATCGCCAAGTCTTCCCCAAAGTCAACATTCAACTTGCGAAGACGATCGACATACCTTTGCATCTTTTTTAGGTGCACGATAAGAGATTCACCATGACCCATTTTAGCGGAAATCATGTTAGTGAAAATCTCGTAACGCTCTTGCCTCGCGTTCTGGTGGTATCTGTCCAACAAGTCTTGGTGCATTTCATACGGATACATGTCCTCATAGGACTTTTGGAATTCGGCATTCATGGTGGCTATCATGATGCAACGTACCTTCGTTGCATCATGCTCGTGAGTTTCAAAAGCGGTCATTTCAGCCGGAGTAGCGACTTCTGGGTTGATTTTCTTGAGCTTCTCATCTAGGACATACTCCTTGTCCTCATAGCGAGCAATTGTGCGAATGTATTTTATCCATTCGCTAAAGTTCGTCCCATCGAAAGTAACCTTTTGACAAAGGCTCATCAATGTGAATGAACTGGCAGCAGTGTTGTTTGCGTTCGACATCTACAAATAGAAAGGACAAAGATAAATTAGAATATGAATCCCTAATAATCACCCAATAAGAAAAATTAAGGCTAGGATCCAACAACAATATTTACATATTAGAAAAAGGATGCCATAATCTAACATGCAAACAATTTAAAGGTAAGTGAATGACGATTCACTAATTCTCCACCACATAAATTTAAGTTCTAAATGTATTGAGAATTCCTAGGTTTGGATGAGATTCATTGAAAACTTTTCAATGGCATATTTAAATCTCGATATGCCCCTCTCGTTTGTGACTGGGATACCGAGGATCACAAAGTGGGTGTGAATTACCATGCAAATTTACATGGTGCCTTCATTGTAACGATCACCTATTCGATGTGCCGGTAAACCACACACGCTCCATCGAACTATGATAAACAATAAATCACCCTTTTCCACCTTTGCTTAGAGCCAATTAGTGTGCCGATAAACCGCACACGCTCCACTAACTTCTTAGTAAGGGTGCAAAGTGTAATTTCATGGGATTGCATCAATTCACTTTTCCTAAAGTAACTAAGATTGGGAAATTTTTGAAAAACATGTAGTTACTTTGTATTTTATATTATACTTTTAATGAAGAGATGAGGTTGCCCTATCCTACCCGTTCGGCTAACGACCCTCCACCGATCAAGCAAGCGATGGGTGTGAGTGTACACCCATTAAGCGCCATTTTATAGGCAGCAACCTTATACCCACCTTATAGACCGGCTTCGTGAATGACGCCTACTAACGGTAAGACTAGCATTTTAATTATACATATATATATTAATCTTGTAATATTATATTAGTATAGGGTTGGATTTTAAACTTGTAAAATTCTAGGGTTTGAAATTTAAATTGTCTAAATTAAACTTTTAATCACAAAACATAAATTTCAAAACTTGAGGGCAAGTTTTAAACTTTTAAAACATAGAGGATCAAATAACAAAAATCTTAATTAACAATTAATTCCATAATTATCCATATTTGATTTATTTAATGATTTCTTGCAAAACAATTTACTAATTTAATAAAATAATTAATCAATTATCACATAAGGAAACAAATATTTTATTAATTGATAAATATCTTCAATTAGGTCAAGAATATACTTATATATATCATAAAATCGGATTTATATTGATCTAATATGATTAAGGCAAGTATCTCAAAGATAAACAGCAAGAAATCCCGAAGTTTCCTTTTTCTGACGCCCGAACTCGCCGAGTACCCAGATGGACTCGCAGAGTTGAGCCTACTCGCCGAGTACCACCATGGGACTCACCGAGTTCAGCAGCCAGAGGACATAAAAATGATTTTTCCAGCAACAAAAAAGCAATCAAAGTATGAATTCAATAGAAACCAATCTAGGCTCTGAAACCACTGATGGGTTTTGGCCATATGAACATTCCTATGTGCACATGTAACCCTAATTCTTGGATGTAGGTTTCTCTAATTGAACATACATTGAATCCAATACTTCTAATGGCTAATATACAATAACAATAATATGAAATCAGAGATTAGAAGTTTACCTTGAATCACTTCCTTGATCTTGTTGTCCTTGAGGCTTTAGAGTCACAATTGTCACTCCTCTAATGGCCTACCAACACCAACTAGCAAGGAGGATGATTTGAGAGAGAGGAGGGAAGAGAAATTCATCCAGGGTTTCTTCTCGAAGCACAAGTCCCGAAATCCCTTAGCCCTTGGGGTCTATTTATACTTGTAAGGCTCCTAGGGTTTCACCCTTAAACCCTACTTGGATAACTTAAGCCCTAAGCAATCCAAATCCTTTCCATGATAAGCCTTGGACGATTTTATGGCTATCCTTAGCCCTAGAAATCGTCCACCCCTTACCCATAAAGGATATATAGCCCAAAGTGCAACTATCAAACAGTTGACAGTTTATACCCCTTTATTTAATTAATCTCTTTAAGTCACCAAATTAATTCCTAATTAATCTATGACTTATATTAATCAAATAATAATATTATTATTCCTTATATTATTCTTATAATATATTAATAATATTTGTTCTCTCATTATAAATCATCCTATCAAGTTGCTATGGTGAAGGCAACCCAAAAGGACCATGCTCAACCGGGTCAAATACTTGCCTAATATAGTTGTAGCCTTAGACACTATTCCAACAATTATTTCCTAAATAAGCATATTTCAAGTGTTGAGGTAGGACCTTCAATTCCAATTTTGGTGGTTGAACAAGGGACGGTGGCAACTTTGTGTGAGTTTGAGGCAACTCGATTTGATTCACACTAAATTGTGTAGTTTTCTTGACCTCCAAATTGCTAACGAACTTGTCAATTTCTGGATCTAGAGAATAGAGCTTTAATTTCTTGGCTAGTTTCCCACAATCAAACCCTTTCCTGAGAACCATCTCTAACATGCCACCATTCTTCAACTCAAACAACTCTTGGGTTAGTGGTTCAACAGCACCAACAAAATATAAAGTGATACATCATTAGGATATCTCATAACATCATAAATATTAAAGCTTATTGTTTCACCATCAAATTCCATTGTTAAACTACCCGCATACACATCGATTTTTGTCCAAGTCTTTTTTAAAAACCGTATTCCACGCAAGATTAGAGCCGATTTGGAGGATACTTTTTACTCTAAATCAATCACATAGAAACCCTTTGGGAAGAACAATTAATTCACTTACACCAAAAAATCTTTTAAGACACCACTAGGAAAACATTGATTTATCCGCAAGTTAAATTATGACAACCGTTTTATTTAAAGGACCAACTTTTAGTGATTTATATACCGAATAGGGCATGCCATTAATAGAAGCACCAAGATCAAGCAAGTAACTACTAAAGGTGACATCCCCTATTTTTCAAGGAATTGTAAACATTTCGGGGTCTTTGCACTTAGGTGGAAGTTTTCTTTGCAAAACTACGGATGCATTTTCATTTATTGAAATCTTTTCATTCCATTTCAATTTTCTTTTGTTCATGCAAAGTTTTTTCAATTTTTTTTTCATATCTAGGGATTTGTTTGATTGCATCAAGGAAAAGAATGTTTACCTCCACCTTTTGGAAGGTGTCCAAGATCTCTTTCTCCTCCGCATTCTTCTTTGAAGTTGCAAGTCAGGAGGGAAATGGTGGTTGAGTGGCTATTGGAGTCACTAGAGGGGTAGTCTTTTTTGGTACTCCAGTTTGTGCATCATTCTTGATAATATGATCCTCAATGGGAATGATCTAGATTTCTTCCTCATCTTCCTTTGACTTCTTATTTGAGCTACACTCTTTGGTTTGTTTACCACTTCTCAAGGTCACCATATTGACATTGGTCACCATATTGACATTGGGATTCTTTTCGGTTTGAGAAAGTAGTTTTCCACGAGACTCCAACTTGATTAGGGATGTAACTATATCTCAGATTTGTTCTTCAAGGTTGGAAATACTAGTTATGGTCTCTTTTTGGAATTGTTGGGTACTTGGTTGGGATTGAGGAGGTTGTTGGTGATGATGTAGATGGTATGGTTTGGGTTGATAGTGAGGTTGTGGATGTTGGTAGTAGGGTTGTTGTGGCGGTTCAGAAGGCCTAAACAATGTATTTTGAGGAAATGGTCTTGCGTTGTAGCTCATATTGGAATTTGGCTTCCAACTTGAATTGTATTCATTTTGGTAACTGGATGGGTTGTTGTGATAGTTTTTGGAATTCTCTGGTGGCATTTACATTTTTTTGTTTCTTCTTGGAGAATGGGGCACGTATCCGTGGGATGTCCCATTGTTGCACATAGTCCAAAAACCATCACGTGTGGAGTTTGTCCCATGGCTAGATTTTGAACAATGAATGTTAGATCTTTAATTTGAGACTCGAGGTTTGACGTCACTACTTCATTGAATTTTTTATGTGTGTCCCTCTTCATGTCTTGTCGGGGGCTAAAATGTGGAGAGTTGGTGGCAATGGTATTGAAGAGTTTTCTTGTTTGTTGAGGAGTTTTGCTAAAGACATCTCAACCCCTTGAAGCATCAACTAGTCTTCTATCCATAGTAACAATCCCTTATAAAAGTGTTGAATGAGGAGTTGTTCCAAAATTTTGTGTTGTGGGCAACTATAACACAAGTTGTTGAACCTCTCCCAATAATCATGGAAACTCTCACTTTGACCTTGGCCGATTTCACAAATCTCATTTCTAAGACTTGAGACTCTTGAGGAGGGATAAAATTTATCAAGGAAAGCTCTTGCCATATCGGTCCATGAGTTGATTGACCCCGGTAGAAGATAGAATAGCCAATCTTTTGCTCTATCGGCCAATAAAAAGGGGAATTCCCTTAAATTAATTTGGTCATTGGTTGATCCTTATAGCTTCATGCTAGTGCAAATGATGTGGAACATCTTCAAGTGCTTGTGAAGGTCTTCATTGTCCAATCCATGAAAAGTTGGAAGGTGATGAACTAGGCTTGACTTCAATTCTGAACATCCTTCCAAAATAGGGTAATTGATACCGGTAGAATCAGGTTCTACTTCGGTTTCGGTGTCAATAGAAGAAGCAGTTTCAACCTTCGGGTCCCCGTTAGGGTTTGAAGTTTGACCATGTTCTATTCTCCTTTCTTTTTCCAAACACCTTGCTTCTTTTTCAATTTTTGGATTATAAATCAAAGTACTTGTACGTTGAGATTTGGGTATAGAGAAACAAATTGATTAAAAATAAAACAATCCCCGACAATGCCGCCAAAATTTGGTGGTTGTCGAGGCTAACAAAGTAAATAATCCAAAATCTTGCACACAAAATAGTCTATAGGGGTAAATGGATCATATCCAAGGAGATTGGTTCAATTTATATCTCTACAAAAATCACTTGTTCAAGTACTTATGAAACAAAAATAAAAATAATATGGGGTGGGGTATAAATCTTTTTTATTTTTTTCAGAAAATTAAAATTATGCTTGAATGTAGGCATTACAAATAAACAACTAAATAATTTCATTTAAAATCAATGAAGGGAAGTTGGTTGATTTTGGAATACACCACATTGATTTATTAGCTAACTTATCATTAAACAAAATGGAAAAACACTTGTAATTTAATTTAAGTTGGCTATAGCAATTCATAAGAACAAATCACCTAAACTCTTCTTTGTTATTAAAATGGTTATAGGAGATCAAAAAACATTTCCTTAATCAAAGTAACAAAACCGATGAAACATGCAATTTTGTGAAAATCAACTAGCATTGACTTTTAAGAGTCACCAAGTCCAAAGTACAATAAAATGCTTACATTATGATTATAGAGGAAATATTTCCATGGTATAGATGAAAATAAAACAAACATATAAACCATTTGTTGCTTTCTAATTTGAGGGTCCATTACTTAACCAAGAAATTAGCCAACAAAATAAACATCCATTCATCCAAGGACATGATCAAGAACAAATAAACACAAGAAGATGTTTAACTAGAAAACATTCGCATAAATTTCAAACACAAGTTCATAATAATTCCTCAAGACACTTATCACCCGTGGGTTAAACCAACATCAACCAAAGATAAATCTAGCATAGCATGGCCAAGATTAAAGAAAAATAAGGAAGATTAGAAATACCAAACATTGTTCAATATGAAAGATGAAAGAAATCTACAAATCTTCAAATCTTCCTAGAGAGAAAAATGTGAGTTTCTCTTCAAGAGTTCTCTCTCTTCTTCTCTTCAAAAACCCAGTAAAAAGGGTTCAAACTTGGATAAAAGAGTTGCTCAAAAGTATCCCACAAACTTTCCCCAGATCGAGGTAAAAAGGCTAAAAGTTGGGTCCTTCACATCACAATCCATGCAGACCTTTTGTAAATCCACGTGAACCATGTGGATGCTGCTGAGTGGGCTATTTCGCCCATTTGATTGGTCTTCTAGTTTACTTCTCTATTTCTTGGTCCAACCCACATGCAAGGTTCTTGATTGCCCAAATGTGTCTTTAAAACTCTCCCAAGATGGCCCATTCCTTCCTTTAGCTTCTATAGCTCAAATTTTCTTCATACCATCATCATTCTTCAACAAAGATTAAGCCCAACTTGCTCCATCATCATGTTAACAACAAGCCAAAGTGCACCACTTCAAGCCCTCAAGTAAATCACAAGCTTCCAAAGGTCCCGTGTTCCTCTAAGTGGAATAGTCTTCGAAAAGATCTTGCAGTTAAGCTCAAAAGACTAGAAACCACCCAATAAAGATGAAAAATAACAAAAATAGAAAATATGGATGAAGATTAACTAAAATGAGATGGAATGAACTAAAATAAACTAGGAAAAGAAGTAAGAAAATGAAACTATCAGTAACTTTATATGGAAGGTATCCTGTCAAGATTGTAGCTAGCAATCACAACTGGGGTTGTCATGGACCTGTATAGATCTATACATAACTTCTTAGCTCTCGTAAGACTAACGATTATAGGTATTGGGGATATGCCGAATTTAATCAAGACTTTTGGATGAATAACCTGTCGGATTTTATGTACTCTAACACTCCTATGGTGCACATATAAACCAAATTCTTTGGATCAAAGTTTTCTCTAGTTATACATTTAATTTTCATTTATCCAAAGCATGCATCCTAACTATCATACAATTTGAGATTTGCAACATAAAAATCAAGATAGAAGATTACCTCTTGTTGTAGCTTATTGAACTTGGACTTTCAAGTGCTTAGCACCTCAAATGTGATGCTTCTAATGTGTCACAAACACCATGAACAAATGAAGGACTTTGAGAGAGAGGCTAGGAGGCACAAAATCGGCCAGGGTTCTTGTTGGAACTCTTGGGGTGCCGATTTTGGAGCTAAGGGTTACATTGATTGTGTGGAATTCCTAGGGTTTTAACTTGTAGACCCTAATCGACTTCCTTGGTCCTTTAATCCAATAATCCATATAATAGCTTTATGGACTAACACTTCATGGAATCTCACATAAACTTAGCCCATCACTAATCAATCATGGATCATTGGCCAAAACTATATATATTAGTGATTTACATAATCAGCCCCCGTTAGTTTAATCAGTCTCTTTGGATCATTAAATTAATTCCAAATTAATTCTTGATCAATACCAATTAAATAAGAAGATTTCTCTATTAATATATTATTCTTGTAATATATTAATAAATCACAAGTAATCTCTTTCTCAAATATCCATCCTATCAAATTGTTCTGGTGAAGGCAACCCAAAAGGTCTATGCTACTATCGGGTCAAGTACATACCAATTATAATTATGGGCTTAGACACCTAATACAATAGTCTCCCACTTTGATAAGTCTAATAACTATAACTACAGGTACAAAATCCAATTAGCAATCGTAGCTCTCAAAATTCACTGTCGAACTTTGATCTTATCAGTAACGCGTCCTTTAGATAAGGGATCATATATTCGTCCATTCTACAAGATATCATATAGACATGAGACATGGATTATAATCATTCTCTATGTCTATGTGTTGTTTCCCAATTTCTGATTTATGACGACTAACTAACTGAACAAATCAAATCAGTCCATGCTTGGCCGAGCGCTGTAAGTGTCATTACAAAATCATCGAGGAGCCCACATATATCACATTTATCCCTATTAGGGTAAAAGGAACGGTTAAAGTTCGACTCATATGCTTGCTCTATTTACTCATCAAATCACACACAACAATATATTTTATAACACTATGTTACTGGTGCTTTTACATATCATTAATGTGCAACCGACATGTAAACTACAAACTCATATGTCTCAGTTTTAAAAATATATGATATTATCGTCTCACAATCACTCGTGATAAAATCCATGAAGTGATTCACATGAGTGTGGGTTTAATCCAATACTAAAATCTTATTACAAGAGTACTCATGAACACTGCAGCAAATATGTCTAAACACTTTAGACAATCTACAGACGGATTCATGACAGTCTTACCTTATTACCTACTTCCAAAGTATGATTGATTGTAGATATTTGAATAATCATATTATTTGGGAAGTAAAAACATGTGAAGTGAAACACAAGAATAATCGATAGCTCTTATGTCTCATATGTCTCCGTTTCTATTCAATTGAAACTTGGGTGATCAGAATCTTTCCTTATTTGGTAAATTTCGACACTACCACAAACGATAGAATCAAATCCATTTTCAACATTGTTAAAAATATATAAAACACCAATTTTCAGAAATTTCATTGCAAGGAAATATAAAATAAGATAATATCAAAAAAAATTTATTTATAAACTGTTCGGAAAAATTTGTCCATACAAAGCAATTACAAGTGAAAACTATGTTTCTAAATATTCCTAACCAATCTATCTTAACTCTTAACTAGTAGCTCAAAATTCTAATCATCGAACCATGCGATCGAAATCCATCTCTTCGCAATCAGACTCAGCTTACTCTTCCTTTAAGCTCCCTTTTTATTTTTTTATACTACAAAACATTAAAATGTAATCTCATCACATCATGTATTAAGAATCTATAAATAGGAACTAAATAAAGTTAGATAGTGGAAGTACGTGAAGTAGAGTCAAACATTTTGACTTTGCCATCCTTATGGTCCTTCAGGTAGATATGGCAGCTTTGCATCCAAAGCCCCTTTTCTTGGCAGTAGAAACAAACAGTCTCTTTCGGAATGTCATACGGGACAATCTCAGACTTAGCCTTTCTCTTTACCATTTGGTCAAACGGTTTGACCATGGCCAATCCCTTTCCATTGGGAAGAGAACACTTTTTTGGACTTCCAATGTTTCCATTGTCAATGTCCATGGAAGTTTGCGAAGTAGATCTTCCAATCAAATTTGCATTACCAGTGCAGCAAATCATTATTGATTCAGTAGCAATTCGCAAATAGGTAAGATCAATAAGCGTTATGTCGCGATCTATCATATAGTAATCTTTAATGAACTCACTACATGACTCAGGAAGTGATTGAAGAACCAAGTCAACAACCAACTTCCTCGAGACAATGACTCCTAACATTCCCATCATGTCAATGTATGGCTTCATCTCCAAGACATGTGCAAACACAGATCATTCATCTTGGTGTTTGCTTTCCAATAAGGTTTGAGTGACCTTGAACTTCTCAAGTCGAAGAACATGTGGGTCAGGGAGAACTATTGGAGGAGGTGGAGGAAGTGCATAATGATTTTTAGGAACATCATCTTCATGAGGAAAGCTTTTTCCATAAGATTCGGGAAGACCATAATTGTAAGAACTAGACATCTAGAAGGGAGAAATTCAAGTTTAGATGATTAAATCCTTAATATAACACCCAAATGAAATATTAAGGCTAGGACCTAACACAATAATTCACAATTCGGAAGAGGGATGCCGTAATCCAATTGCAAACTATTTGTTTGTAGATAAATGAAGATTTACCAATTCCACCACGAAAACCAAATTTTAAACGAATTAAGTTTTAAGTGAAACTCTTATATATTTTGAGATTCATTGAATTTTTCAATGGAATGTTTAATCTTGATTATTCCCTTCAAGATTAAATGGGACACCAAGGATCACGAACAAGGTGTGAATAACCATGCAAATTTGCTTCGTACTCTCGAAGTCATTTATCACCTAATAAATGTGACAGTTAACCACACACGCTCCATTTATCTATGACAAACTATGAGCTACCCATTTTCATCCTTTATTAGTGCCATATTAGTGTGTCCATTAACCACACACGCTCCATTAACGACCAATAAGGTGCAATGTCCAATTTCATGGGTTAGCATCAAATTCACATTTTTCCTAAGTAACTAAGATTGGGAATTTAGAAAACACTTAGTTACTTTGTATTTCTTTATACTTTTAACGGAAGTTCATGTCCTATCCTGCCCGTTCGGCTAACGACCATCCGCTAGTCAAGAGTGCGGTGTGTGAGAGTGGACACCCATTCAATCGTCATTTTATAGGCAATTTCCTTAAACACATCTTGTAGACCAGCTTCGTGAATGAGGCCTATTAACGGTAAGACTGAGTTTTTACTTATACATATATAATATATTAAACTTTTAATTTTATATAGTATAAGGGTGTATTTTACACATTTAAAATACTTGGTGGTTTAATCATTTAATAAATTATACTCTTAATTTAATTAAACTTAAAGCATGTTATTATAGATTTAATAATACTCTCTAAATTAATCTTTTAATTAAGTATCAATAAAGCCATACTTATTCCTTCTAGTTGTGTCCATTTAAATTTCTAAAAATTATAACTTCTACTTCTAAATTTAAATTTCTAAAAAGCCATATTTTAAACATTTAAAATACTAGGGTTTTAGAATTCAATGTTTCATAAATGAGACTTTTCAAATTCCAAAACTTGAGGGCAAGTTTTGAAACTCTTCAAAACCTTTTGAATTCCAAACTTGATGGCACGTTTGTAACTCCTTAAAAAAACTTTTGAGTTCCAAAACTTGATGGCAAGTTTTGTAACTCATCAAAACATTTAGATCAAATTTTAAACTAATAAAATAACCATTTTATCTTTGACCAATTTGACATAATTCAATTCATATAGCAAGATAAATCCAAATCAAATAATACAAATAATTAGTTTATCATATAAACTAGTAATTATCTTAAAATTTGACAATTTATCTTTTAATTGGATGAAGATAATCACTACCATATCAGGAAAATCAGATTTTATGATATAAAACATTTCATGGTAATGATCTTAATCCAATTCTAGCCAAAAAAAACCCAAAAATCTGCCAATAGATTGTCCAACTCATCGAGTCACACAATGAACTCGTCGAGTTCACCATGGCAGAAGGCAGATTTCCATTTTTTTCAGCTTTGAACAATTAATCAATGCATCTATACAACAGAAAACACTCATGGCTCTGATACCACTTTTGGGTTTTATGTACTATAAAAATCCTATGATGCATATACAACCCTAATGCTTTGGATCTAAGTTTTCTCTAGTTATAGATGTAATTTTTATTTATCCAAAGTATGCATCCTAACTAGTATACAATTTGAGATTTGCAACATAAAAATCAACATAGAAGAATACCTCTTGTTGTAGCTTATTGAACTTGGCCTTTCAAGCTCTTAGCACCTCAAATGTGATGCTTCTAATGTGTCACAAACACCATGAACAAATGGAGGACTTTGAGAGAGAGGCTAGGAGGCACAAAATCGGCTAGGGTTCTTCTTGGAACTCCTGGGGTACCGATTTTGGAGCCAAGGGGTTACATTTATAGTGTGGAACTCTTAGGGTTTCAACTTCTAAACCCTAATCCACTTCCTTGGATCTTTAATCCAATGATGCATATGATAGCTTTATGGACTAAAATTTCATGTACTCTCACATAAACTTAGCCCATCACTAATCAATCATGGATCATTGGCCCAAACTATATGTATTACTGATTTACATAATTAGCCCCCTGTGACATCCCCAAAATCTCGGCCAGAAAAGACCGATTTTCATTTATGCTTTTAAATATTTTCAGAGTAAATCCTTTTGATTTGAAAGAGTTGCGGAATTTGTTCCCAAAAACAAAACATGATAAAACATTGTTTACCGAAGCATTTCATAAAAGAAATGTATTTTCATTATAATCAAAACTCAGGGTGTCATGTTCCGATACAGACCAATAAGCATAAACGAATACATTACAAGTCATATAACAAATATAAACGAATGCAGACTTGTAAACAAAACAACTTGATGGTTCATCCATCTCATGCCCTTCCGCCACTACCTGTAATACAATTTAAAACTGAGTGGGTCAGGCTGGGGAGCCTGGTGAGCATATAGGGTTTTCAACCCACAATAAATATCATATTTAATTTTCACCAACCAACAATAACCCAATTACCCATTCCCATTATTCTCACTTTAATGTCCCTAAAACAACTAACATAAGGGACCTAGTCTAAGAATATTTCATCGGGGCGACAACACATGCTTCGGGGGTACCTCAGCAATATAAGTCAAATAAGGCAACCATGAGGGGGATGGAGTACAGCGAATGAACACCCAAGTTCATTAACTACTACAGGTGGCGAACCTGCTAATGTTTCCACAAGACTGTCTAGAATAGCCAGTGGTCGTCATCTAAACTCCGCTAGATGACTCAATCAAACAACAACGAGGCCTCTCATCTATTTATTACACACCAACTGTCTACCCATGTTCTACCCAACATATTAGTAGATAAAAATATACATTTGTATACATAGTTTCAAAACCTGTATAGCATGCTTTAATCAACACATATATCACATAACAGATGAGGCACAACACACATAAAACATATCTCATAAAGAAATAAGCAGATCTGTAAGATAGAAGAGAGTGAATACACATTCACACATAACACAACCAAATATATACACATAGCACGTATTTTATATAAAATACTTCGTATTATTGTATTAGAAGAAAATAACTACACACTCACTTGATCAGAAGACGATCCGACAGCATTACGGCTTATAGAAGTAGTAATCCACAGCAGATCTGGAAGATCTCCTCGAAAATCGAACTTCTCGCGGGCAGAGCTTCGACTCGGGAACCGCACTTTTCGGGATCTTCGGGATCTCGGGACTTGCCTCGGGGCTAGAGTATGATACCGGGACTTCGGGGTAGCTTCGGCACGAAAAACGATGCAAAAGACTAGAGAGAAGAGAATAAAATGAACAAGTAACAAGGCTATCTTCGGATCCTTTATATAGAGGCTGGAAGCCTCAATTATGCGGGGCGTACAGCAGTACGCAGCGCGTACTGCTTCCGAAATCGTCACTGCATGTGTCATCCGAAGTGTCGACACTATGCTGAGTACGCGGTAGCGTACCCTCGTACGCGGGGCGTACTCCGGATCACACCGGTGACTCGTCTTCGGATAAGGCTTCCGATTTTTGATTTAAATTTAATTACAAATTGATTAATAAACTTTGGAAATTCATAACTTCTTCATACGAACTCCGTTTTCGACGTTCTTTATATCCACGGAAAGGTGAGACCACGCTCTACGACTTTCGTTTAGACTCCGTCGGCTAATTTTGACTTTATTTTTTATTAATTATTTTTAATAGGTCGGGACAGAAACTTTCGTTGTAAATTCATAACTTCTTCGTTTGACGTCCGTTCTCGCCTAACTTTTTATCGTTTCGATACCAACAATGAGATCTTCGATTCTCATATAGATTGCTTCGGCTAACAACCGCTCGATCTCAAATTGAGTAAAACAGGTTGTATACCGCTAAGCCGGAACTTCGATAAATCATAACTTCCTCATACGAAGTCAGATTTGGGCGTTCTATATATATTCGGAAACCTCGTTTCAACTACTACAACATTATTCAAAGATATTAAGTTTATTTTACACTTAAATTTTGATGCTTTTTTTATTCTTAATTATTCAAACCACATAATTAAGCAATTAAGCACAAAACACACAATACTCAAATAATACAATCTTATTATTTCAAAACGGGTTACAAAGGTTAACCTAGACTATTACATTGCTAAAAATGGCAAGCCCGGAAACACAGGCGTTACAATTCTCTCCACCTTAGGATGATTCCGTCCCCGGAATCACACATCTACAAACAAATGCGGATAGCGACTCAACATGTCACTCTCCGTCTCCCAGGTGAGATTCGGCCCATTCGTGTGTTTCCATCGGACAAGCACTAATCCAACCATTTTGCGTCGCAACTTCTTAGTCTTTCGGTCAACAATTGCCTCTGGTTCTTCAATCAACCTTTTGTTCTCATCAATTCTCAATTCAGAAATTGGAATTATATCGGGAACTTCTCCCGTGAACTTCCTTAAATAACACACATGAAAAGTGTTGTGAATTCCATTCAGTTCTTCGGGTAATTCGAGCTTGTAAGCTTGGTTCCCAATCCTCTGAAGGACTTTAAACGGTCCAATAAACCTTGGACTCAACTTTCCCCTTTTACCAAATCTTATAAGTCCCTTCCACGGCGAGACTTTAAGCAAAACCGAATCTCCAACCTCAAAAGTCATCGGTCTTCGCTTCTTGTCAGCATAGCTCTTTTGACGATCTTGAGCTGCTAACATTCTTTCCCTAATTATTTTCAACTTTTCAGCAGTTTGATGAACCATCTCCGGTCCCATAAACTGCTTTTCCCCAGCCTCAAGCCAACAAGACGGCGTACGACACTTCTGTCCATACAAAGCTTGAAAAGGTGCCATCTTAATGCTCGAGTGAAAACTATTATTATAGGAAAATTCTACCAACGGTAAATGTTCATCCCAATTACCTAGGAATTCCAAGGTACATGCTCTCAGCATATCTTCAAGTGTTTGTATTGTTCTTTCACTCTGACCATCAGTCTGCGGATGGTAAGTTGTGCTTAAACATAACTTGGTACCCATTTCCTCTTGTAGACTTTTCCAAAACCTTGAGGTGAAACGGCTATCACGATCCGATACAATCGTTAACGGAACACCGTGAAGCCTCACAATTTCCTTCACGTAAGAATTTGCAAGCTTCTCCATAGACCATTTCTCCTTGGCCGCTATGAAATGCGCACTCTTAGTGAATCGATCAACGACCACCCAAATCATGTCGTGACCATTCTTTGTTCTGGGCAGTTTAGTGACAAAGTCCATAGCAATGTCTTCCCACTTACCCATAGGCACAGGCAATGGTTCTAAACTCCCGTAAGGTTTCTGATGTTGTGTCTTGACTCTCGCACAAGTCCCACACTCGGCCACATACTTTGCAACATCAAGCTTCATCGTCGGCCACCAGTAGTAGGGTTTCAGGTCCCTATACATTTTAGTGCTACCCGGATGAATTGAGTACATGGTTTTGTGAGCTTCTTCCATCAGAAGATCCCTAAATCCTCCTGACTTAGGTACCCAAATACGATCTTGGAATACCTTCAGTCCATGACCGTTAGTACCAAACACCAACGTTTTACCCAAACGTTCCTCCTTTCGGTCATTTTTCTCAGAAGCTTCCTCTTGAGCTTTCTTTATACTTTCCACAATGGTCGAGACAACTTCAATTCTCAACGCTCTTGGCCTCTTCCTTTCAAGATTGACCTTCCGACTGAGAGCATCAGCAACAACATTAGCTTTACCGGGGTGGTAAAGTATCTCGCAGTCGTAGTCTTTAAGTAATTCTAGCCAGCGTCGTTGCCTCATATTCAATTCTTTCTGATTAAAGAGATATTGGAGACTCTTATGATCAGTAAAAAGTTTGCACTTTGTGCCATAGAGGTAATGCCTCCATATTTTCAGAGCGAAAACTACCGCTGCCAACTCCAAATCATGAGTCGGGTAATTCTTTTCATGCTCTTTCAGCTGTCGAGACGCATATGCTATCACCTTTTCTCTTTGGGTGAAAACACAACCCAATCCAACACCAGACGCATCGCTATAAACAGCGAAGTCTTCAACTCCATCGGGTAGAGAAAGTATTGGTGCCTCGCATAGCTTCTTCTTTAACTTCTCGAATGCTTCTCTATGCTTATCACTCCAAGCATAAGTAGCTCCTTTGTGGGTCAAAGCTGTCAATGGGCTAGCGATCGAAGAAAAGCCTTGGATAAACCTTCGGTAATATCCGGCTAATCCTAAAAAGCTTCGAATCTCCGTGGGACTTTTCGGTTGTTCCCACTTCATCACAGCTTCAATCTTCGTTGGATCAACCATTATCCCCTCTTGGTTGACCACGTGACCCAAGAATTGGACTTCACGAATCCAAAAATCACATTTGGAGAACTTTGCATACAACTTCTCCTGCTTCAAAACTTCTAACACTTCTCGCAAGTGTCTGCCATGCTCCTCCTGGCTTTTCGAGTAAATCAGAATGTCGTCTATGAACACTATCACAGATTTATCAAGGAACGGGTTACAAACCCTATTCATCAAATCCATGAACGCTGTTGGAGCATTGGTTAGTCCAAACGACATAACCAAGAACTCGTAGTGTCCATATCTAGTTCTGAATGCAGTCTTCTCGATATCTGGCTCTCTTACTTTCAGCTGGTGATATCCTGACCTAAGATCGATCTTCGAGAAATAGCTCGAACCTTGCAATTGATCAAATAGGTCATCAATCCTCGGCAACGGATATCTATTCTTTATTGTTGCCTTGTTCAGCTCTCTGTAATCGATGCACATTCTCATACTTCCATCTTTCTTCTTCACAAATAACACCGGAGCTCCCCAGGGCGATGAACTAGGTCTAATGAAACCTTTGTCCAATAACTCCTGAAGTTGCATCATCAGCTCTTTCATCTCCGTCGGTGCTAATCGATAAGGTGCTTTTGCTATTGGCGTGGTTCCTGGTAACAAGTCTATTCTGAACTCCACTTGTCTATCAGGTGGCAATCCAGGAAGATCTTCAGGAAATACTTCCGGATAATCACACACCACTGGAATACTCTGCATCACCTTCTTTTCTTTCTTAGCATCAATCACGAATGCTAAATATGATGTACATCCCTTGGTCAAACACTTTCTGGCTTTCATTAGAGAAATGATTCCAGAATTTACTCTGCGTTTGTCCCCATACACCATAAACGAATCTTTACCAGGCGGGTTTACTTTAACTATCTTCTTCTTGCACAAAATCTCGGCATCATTGGCGCTAAGCCAATCCATTCCCAAGACGATGTCGAAACCATTAAGTTCGATAGGCAATAACGCCTCGTGAAACTTATTCCCATTAAGGTCGATCAAGACGTTTTTCATACGATGGCTAACAGGTACAAACTTGCCACTAGCTACTTCGACTAATAAAGCATTATCTAGTCTATCAACAGGCAAAGCTAGCTTTCTACCAAACTCATGCGAAATAAAGGAGTAGTTGGCTCCAGAATCAAACAATATATGAGCAGGTAATTCGTTTACGAGAAAAGTACCTGAAGCGACATCAGCTTCATCTTTCGCAGCCTCAAGTGTCATCTGGAAGGCTCTCGCCTTCGGTTTTGGTGGAATGTTGGGCTTTGCTGCCTCCTTCTTCTTCGGACAGTCTTTCAAAATATGCCCCTCTTCATTGCAACCAAAACACATCCTTTTGTTGTTCGGACATTCATTGGCAAAATGTCCAACCTTTCCACACTTGTAGCAGGTCACATCCTCGCTACATTTCCCAAAGTGCTTTTTCTTACACTTATCACACCACTTTGCTTCGCCTCCTTTTCCTCCAAAATTTTTCGAATCAGATTTCGAAAATTTGCTCTTCTTACTGGAACCAGATGTTCCTTCAAACTTCCTTTTCTCACCAACCTCAACCTTGACGGTGGTTCTTCCCTTAATCATGTTCTCAACAGACTTGGCAGCCCAAATAGCTGCCTCTAGAGTAAGTGCCTGACGTACTGGCACTTCGTACTCCCATGGGAGTCCCTTCGCATACTGATCCACCTTTGTCAGCTCGTCTGGAACGATACGCAAGGCAAACTCCATCTTATCGGTGAAGTTATTGGTGTACTCATCAACTGACATGCTACCTTTCGTCAATGTCAAAAACTTATTCTCCAACTCCAACAGATTTTGAGCCGAGCAGAACTTGCGCTTGAACTGCACCAAGAACTCTGCCCATGACAATTGCAGTGGCTCATTAGGGCTTAAGGTCTTCCCTAGAGTGTTCCACCAACGAACGTCTCCACCTCGGAATTGACGCACGGCATAGATAGTTTGCAACTTACCTCTGCAGCCACACGTCATGAAGGCTAGCTCCATTTCGGAGATCCAATCCATAACCCCAATCGGATCCTCCTTTCCATTGAAGGTCGATGGTTTGCAAGTCAAAAAGTCCTTGTACTTGCATCCCATTCCATCATTCCTTCCATCGCGGTTCTGTTGCCTAACTATCGGTGGGTTGACTGGACCAACAGACCCACTGAAGTTTCCACCTTCCGAGTGCCCTTCATTCAGTTCAGGCTCTTCCACACGAATCGACAGTTCTTCACGATTCTGTTGAAGCAACCGTCTAGTTTCATCCATCTTACGATCCAACATCGTTTGAATCATCAATTGCACACCAGCCATGGTTATTGGCTCAAGTGCTGCTGCTACGACAGGTATTGGCTCAATCACTGGTGGTTGATTCCTGTTTTCGTCAGCATTTCCAACTCCACTTCTTGTTCTCACCATTTTGATCTACACACCAAATAAGGTGAAATTAGATCCTCAATCATGATAGATATTCAAATCATCCTTATCACTCTGAAACGTTTACATGCTAGTTCTAATATCGTAGACGTACGCTTAGAATCCTACACACATAAGGTTTCTAGATCCGGTCGGCAACAGACCATAGATCCGAACAAATAATATCATATATGGCAACATATAACATTTAGCACATAAAGCATTTTAGGCAACTTTCCTAAAATAAACTAGTGCTCGTGTCTAAATCACAACAGACACACATCTCAAAACTTCACTTAGCATTCTAAGTTTAAGTCTAGAAATCCTACAAATTCCTAGTTCGCTTAAACTAATGCTCTGATACCAACTGTGACATCCCCAAAATCTCGGCCAGAAAAGACCGATTTTCATTTATGCTTTTAAATATTTTCAGAGTAAATCCTTTTGATTTGAAAGAGTTGCGGAATTTGTTCCCAAAAACAAAACATGATAAAACATTGTTTACCGAAGCATTTCATAAAAGAAATGTATTTTCATTATAATCAAAACTCAGGGTGTCATGTTCCGATACAGACCAATAAGCATAAACGAATACATTACAAGTCATATAACAAATATAAACAAATGCAGACTTGTAAACAAAACAACTTGATGGTTCATCCATCTCATGCCCTTCCGCCACTACCTGTAATACAATTTAAAACTGAGTGGGTCAGGCTTGGGAGCCTGGTGAGCATATAGGGTTTTCAACCCACAATAAATATCATATTTAATTTTCACCAACCAACAATAACCCAATTACCCATTCCCGTTATTCTCACTTTAATGTCCCTAAAACAACTAACATAAGGGACCTAGTCTAAGAATATTTCATCGGGGCAACAACACATGCTTCGGGGGTACCTCAGCAATATAAGTCAAATAAGGCAACCATGAGGGGGATGGAGTACAGCGAATGAACACCCAAGTTCATTAACTACTACAGGTGGCGAACCTGCTAATGTTTCCACAAGACTGTCTAGAATAGCCAGTGGTCGTCATCTAAACTCCGCTAGATGACTCAATCAAACAACAACGAGGCCTCTCATCTATTTATTACACACCAACTGTCTACCCATGTTCTACCCAACATATTAGTAGATAAAAATATACATTTGTATACATAGTTTCAAAACCTGTATAGCATGCTTTAATCAACACATATATCACATAACAGATGAGGCACAACACACATAACACATATCTCATAAAGAAATAAGCAGATCTGTAAGATAGAAGAGAGTGAATACACATTCACACATAACACAACCAAATATATACACATAGCACGTATTTTATATAAAATACTTCGTATTATTGTATTAGAAGAAAATAACTACACACTCACTTGATCAGAAGACGATCCGACAGCATTACGGCTTATAGAAGTAGTAATCCACAGCAGATCTGGAAGATCTCCTCGAAAATCGAACTTCTCGCGGGCAGAGCTTCGACTCGGGAACCGCACTTTTCGGGATCTTCGGGATCTCGGGACTTGCCTCGGGGCTAGAGTATGATACCGGGACTTCGGGGTAGCTTCGGCACGAAAAACGATGCAAAAGACTAGAGAGAAGAGAATAAAATGAACAAGTAACAAGGCTATCTTCGGATCCTTTATATAGAGGCTGGAAGCCTCAATTATGCGGGGCGTACAGCAGTACGCAGCGCGTACTGCTTCCGAAATCGTCACTGCATGTGTCATCCGAAGTGTCGACACTATGCTGAGTACGCGGTAGCGTACCCTCGTACGCGGGGCGTACTCCGGATCACACCGGTGACTCGTCTTCGGATAAGGCTTCCGATTTTTGATTTAAATTTAATTACAAATTGATTAATAAACTTTGGAAATTCATAACTTCTTCATACGAACTCCGTTTTCGACGTTCTTTATATCCACGGAAAGGTGAGACCACGCTCTACGACTTTCGTTTAGACTCTGTCGGCTAATTTTGACTTTATTTTTTATTAATTATTTTTAATAGGTCGGGACAGAAACTTTCGTTATAAATTCATAACTTCTTCGTTTGACGTCCGTTCTCGCCTAACTTTTTATCGTTTCGATACCAACAATGAGATCTTCGATTCTCATGTAGATTGCTTCGGCTAACAACCGCTCGATCTCAAATTGAGTAAAACAGGTTGTATACCGCTAAGCCGGAACTTCGATAAATCATAACTTCCTCATACGAAGTCAGATTTGGGCGTTCTATATATATTCGGAAACCTCGTTTCAACTACTACAACATTATTCAAAGATATTAAGTTTATTTTACACTTAAATTTTGACGCTTATTTTTATTCTTAATTATTCAAACCACATAATTAAGCAATTAAGCACAAAACACACAATACTCAAATAATACAATCTTATTATTTCAAAACGGGTTACAAAGGTTAACCTAGACTATTACATTGTTAAAAATTGCAAGCCCGGAAACACAGGCGTTACACCCCCGTTAACTTAATAAATATCTGTTGATCACTAAATTAATTAAAATTAATTCTTGATCAATACCAATTAAATAATATGATTTCTCAATTAATATATTATTCTTGTAATATATTAATAAATCCGAAATAACCTCTTTTTCAAATATCCATCCTATTAAATTGCTCTAGTGAAGGCAACCCAAAGGACCATGTTAGGTAATAATTATAACATCTATATTCCTTTAAGTTTATCTCTTAGACTTAGGTCTCTTAGAGTCAAATTCCGGAATGGAATATGCCTTCCTTCATGTTCTAATCACATCTTAAAAGGTAGCATTTCTAGCAAACGTCGAGATACTTCTACTGATCGCTTTGATTAATTCTTCTGGCTTAAGTTGGTGCTACATCGAACTTGGTTCTCTGAACGACGTAACATACTTATCGTAGTCGGACTCAATTCGATATGACCACTAGGGTCGGAATAACAATCATCCTCTTAGTCATTACCGAAACGATGGTAATGACATGCTTGAATAAAGTGAAATCATTTACTAGGTTCTCGGTAACCTTGTGACTTTCCCTGAGATATACCCTTCTTTGTTACATCCATAGCACACCTTTTTGTTGGACGTACACTAGCTGGCGTAATGCCCTGTCTTTCCACATTTGTAGCAAGTCACCTCCTCGCCACATTTCCCGAAGTGCTTCTTTTTACACTTCTCGCACCACTTGGTTTCACCTCCTCCTCCTTCATCAATCTTTGAGAATTTCCTTTCTTTGTTGGATTTTGAAGATCCTTCATGCTTCCTTTTCTCACCAACTTCAACTCTCTCCAGACCCTTTTCCCTAATCTGGGTCTCAACATTCCTGGCTGCCCAGATGGCTCCTTTCAAAGTGGTTGCTTGCTTGACCATTGGTCCAAAGTCTACTGATAATCTATGGGCAAACTTGTTGACCTTGGAGAGCTCGGTTGGAACTAGGTAAGGAACACGCTTCATTTTCTCCGTAAAACTTACAGCATACTCGATGACACTCATCCTTCCCTTCTTTAGATTCTGAAACTCGTTGTTGATCTCTAGAAGATCCTGCTCAGAGCAGTACTGCATCTTTAACTGCACCAGAAAATCTTCCCATGACATCTTGCTCGCTTCTCCTTTGGGCATCGAATCGGCTAGTAGTTTCCACCAGCTTAGTACTCCAGATTTCAACAGAGGAACCGCGAGAGCGGTCTTCTGCCTGTTGCTACACTCACAACTCTCAAACATCGTCTCCATCTCAGAGATCCAGTTCATGACTTCCACCGGCGTCGGGCTTCCAGATAGACTCGGTGGTTTGGATGCCATGAAATCCTTGTATTTGCATCCACGTCCATCATTTCCTCCATCCTGGTGGTTTTGCCTAACTATCGGTGGGTTGGCTTGACGTACAGTCCTACTGTAGTTTCCCTCCCCAGTCTGCCCTTCGTTCAACTTGGGATGTTCGATCTGTATGTTATCTTCCTCTCGATTTTGCTGGAGCAAACGTCTGGTCTCCTCCATTTGACGATCCAACATCGCCTGGATCATCGCTTGCACTCCGGCCATCGTTATCGGCTCAGCAGTGGCTACCACAACCGGTATTTGCTCAATCACTGGGGGTTGGTTTCGGTTCCCATTTGCATTCACGTTTCCGCTACGGGTCCTTGCCATCTTGATCTATACACTGAATAAGGTGAATCTAGACCTTTACTTAGGATTGACGTTTAAATCATCCTTATCACTCCGAAACGTTTACATGCTAGTTCTAATATCATATCCGTACGTTTAGAATCCTAAACACATAAGGTTTCCAGATCCGGTCGGCAACAGACCATAGATCCGATCAAACTATAGCATAAAGCATAACAAATCATTTAGCACATAAAAGAAATTTAGGCATCATTCCTAAAATAAGCTAGTGCTTGTGTGTATTCAGGTGTATTACCTAAATCTATTTGACACATTCCTCACAATCATCACTTATCATTCTAAGTTTAAGTCTAGAAATAAATCCATATTCCTAGTTCGCTTAAACTAATGCTCTGATACCAACTGTGACATCCCCATTTTCACGGCCAGAAAAGACCGATTTTGTTTATGTTTTATAAAAATTAGAGTACTTCTTTTAATAAAAAATGTTGCGGAATTTGTTCCTAGAAAAAAAAACACGATAAATACGTTATTAAAACTTTTTTGAAGAAACGTATTTTATTCATTTTAAAACACTAGGGATGTCATCGTTAATACAGGACCATAAGCATAAGCAGAACTTACATTTATTTGCACTAGTGATCTACATCTCTTTAAATCTCTCAGTGTAATGTGACTTCATATCAACACCTGTGATATAAATAAACTGAGTGGGTCAGGTTGGGAAACCTGGTGAGTACATAGGGTTTTCAACCCACAATAATATATGTATTATGTTCAAAAATTCAAGCGATTAAACCCCATTACCCATCCCCATTATATTCTCTATTCTTAAGGATCTACCCTAAGAATCAGATATTCCTCGTTCATTCACTCCTAGGGATCATCCTAAGAAATCGGCACGAAGTCCTTCGTTGCCATGGTATACACAACGGGCACTAAGTCTGCATAGTCTCCAGGGTTTAGGCACTAAGTCTGCATAGTCGCTAGGGTTTAGGCATCAAGTCTGCATGATCACCAAGGTTTTGGCACCAAGTATGCATGGTCACCAAGGTTTAGAGTACACCGGGTGAACACATCGTTCACAACACCTACAGGTTGCGAGCCTGCTAGTGTTCCACTGGACTGTCTAGAATAGTCCGTGGTTCTCATCCATACTCTGCTGAATGACGGGGACATCGTTTGGGAAAAAGGCTTCTCACATCGTACACCTCTCACCCTTACCTCTTGGTCTATATCACCTCTCAACTCATCGTCCAACTCATAATTCATCTATTATATCTACCCATGTTTTACCCCAACATTTTCATAGATATAAAATACATATAAAGTTTAAATCATTTAAAACATGTATAAAATCTTTCACCGAGCATAAACAGTAAGTAAACAGACAATATGCACACATAGCATGTAGTAAATACTTCATATCTATGTGTAAGTTGAAGGGGACCATGCACTCACCTGAAAGGTGGTGACTCAGCACTCGGACAGCGCTTCGATACTCTCAAAACGATTTCCTTCGATAAACCTAGTACCAATACCACTAGGGTTTAGTCTAACGATAACTGCGACAAATTAATAGTCTAGCTATTATTATTATTATTATATAAGCGTTAAATAACACTCAATATTACTCATAATAGTAGCCCAAATACTCATCATAAGTTCCTAATAATGTTACTATATTAAAACATAATCTATACTAAAGACAGGGTAGGCATAGCTCACTTACAGCGGGTTTTCTCAAAAACCGAGCTTCGCTGGAGCAGCGCTTCCGAGCCGAAAGGCTCTTTTCTCGAGACTCCGGGAGCCTCGGGGCTTCCTTCGGGTGCTAGGGGGTTTACCCTAGGCTTTAGGGGGGTTAGGGAGCTTAGAGAGAGAGAGTATAGAGAGAGAAAGAAGAGGGTTGAAGGGTGAGGAAATGAGGGAACCCGACACCTCTATTTATAGTGTGAAATCCTGATGGACTTGCCGAGTCGGTTTAATGACTCGCTGAGTCAGTTCCACGTGTCATCATCTGATGGCTCTCCTTGGGGAGAAAGCCTTGGCCCATATTCAGTCACGTCACCCCTATTGCAGCAGCACCCTGCCGACTTCTAAACCCCATAACTTTCGCATACGAGCTCCTTTTCCGACGTTATTTTTTTCCACGCGTAGGTAAAATCAAGATCTACAACTTTCGTTTAGACTCCATTGGCAAATTCTCGACCGATCTCAAATTTAACAGTAGGAGGCGTTTAGACTGTTAAATGACCGCGGAGAATTCGTAACTCCTTCATACGGACTCCGTTTTCGTCTATCTTTTTACCGTTGAGTTCCTATTAATGAGATCTTCAACTCTCATTTAGGTCGTGTAAGCTAAAAACCGCTCGAACTAAAATTCGAGTTTCGGGTCGTGCACTATTAAGCCGAATCTTAGAAAAATCATAACTTCTTCATACGAAGTCAGATTTGGGCGTTCTTTTTATGGATTTTCTCAGTTTAACATATTCTACGACTTTCATTTAGATCACTAAGTCTAAATCTCGCTCTATCGTAAATTCACTTTTTACGTTTCCCGGTGCTGTGTCGATTTTGCCGTAAAACTTCGACGGACCATAACTTCTTCGTTATAACTCGGATTTCGGCGTTCTTTATATGTACGGAAACCTTGAGACATATTATAAAACTTAGTTAAGACTATTTATTATAAATAATCTTTTGTTGAAAAGTCGTTTTCGACCCCTATTGCCTCTAAATTGACTAGCCTGGATCTGCGGGCGTTACAGCGTGTGTGTGTGTGTGTGCTTGATAATTATATTTATGATCTCATAATTATCTGATATATAGAAATCGTTATATCTATACCTATAATTATGGTTATTTTAACAGGATATTTAGGCAGAGTAACAACTAAGTCCTATGCATATCCTAAATCTTGTCTAGCATAGCTCCTAGGCACTAAGGTTTCCTAGGGATTTATCGATTATAACATCTAGGTAACACCTACTCCTAAACTATTGGGCATTATAACCTTTAGATATAAGATCATAGCTTAAAACTAGGCATAGTATCTACAGTTATACTATCTTAAGGCATCTAACTTATTATAAAATGATTTGACATTAATAAAATATATATTTTTACAAAACCATTTGATAAGCATGCATTCCCCTTGAAAAAATTTAAAATAGTAAAATAGGTGTCGGGTACTCAATCTAGTAGCATATCGAGAAGCACCCGAACCACTGCAACCGGAGTCTCTTGCCATCGAAAGGGTACCTAAATATCGAGAGAGAGTATTTAGATATTGTTTTGAGATGAAAAAAGGAAGAAAGTATCGAGAGGAGAACTGGAAGAATGAGAGGATCATGAGTGAGATTACTAGATTTGTTCTGAACAGTCGTGGTTTGTTGACCCGTTTGTGTTGGATGAGGCTCATAAGTCTCGCTTCTTTATCCATCCGGGGGCCACCAAGATGTATCAGGATTTGAGGTTGAGTTATTGGTTGTCATTCATAAAGAGGGAGATCGCTTGGTACGTAAAGAGATGCTTGACCTGTAGGATGGTCAAGGCCGAGCATCAGAGGCCGCATGGCAAGCTGCAGCCTTTGGAGGTTCCCATGTGGAAGTGGGAGCAGATATTGATGGACCTCATCACCAACTTTCCGAAGACAGAAAAGGGTTTTCATGCTATTTGGGTCAGCATGGACCGATTGACAAAGAGTGCCCACTTTCTGGAAATTCAGGAGAGCTTGTTGGCCGAGAAGTTAGTTGATGTATATATTCGCGAGATCGTTTCTCACCACAGGTTTTCGGTCTCTACTGTTTTAGACGGTGATGTTCGGTTCACCTCCTGTTTTTGGCAGAAGTTCCATGAGGAGTTGGGCACGATACTGTACTTCAGTATAACTTATCATCTGTAGACTGACGGTCAGAGTGAACGGACCATCGAGAATCTCAAGGATATACTGTGAGCTTTTGTTATTGATTTTGGTGGGTGTTCGGACTCCTACCTACCTCTTGTAAAGTTCTCCTACAACAACAATTTTCACTCCAACATTGGTGCTCTGCCTTTTGAGCTTTTTATGGAAAGAGATGCCGCACCCTATTCTGTTGGGGCAAGGTTGGTCACAAGTTCATGGGTCAGACCGAATTGGTTCTGCAGACCACAAAGATGATCCAGCAGATCACACAGAGATTACAAACTGCTCAGAGTTGGCAGAAGAGCTATGCCGACTGACGCCGATCTAAGTTGGAGTTTCATGTCGGTGACATGGTGTTGCTGAAGGTCTCACCTTGGAAATGAATGATTCGTTTTAGGAAGAGGGGGAAGTTGGTCCCCTGGAATATTGGACCATTCTAGATTGTTTCCAGGGTTGGCAAGGTCACTTATAGATTGGATCTCCCGGAGGAGCTCAGTCAGATTCATAGCACTTTCCATGGTTCACAACTGCGAAAGTGTGTGTTGGATGAGAATGTAATAGTATCATTGGATGACATTCAGTTTGATGAGCGCCTGAACTATGTCAAGAGGTCGGTAGCTATTCTGGAAAGGAAGGTAAAAGTTTTGTGTAGCAAGGAGGTACCTTTGGTAAAGGTACAGTGACATCATCGGAGGGGATCTAGGTGGACTTGGGAGCCACTCGCTGAGATACGGGAGCATTATCCGGATTTGTTCACCACAGCAGGCTTTGAGGAAGAAGCCTAGTCCAAATGGGGGAGAGTTGTAACATCCTGATTTCTAGGTATGATATTTAGTATTCAAAGGGCAAGTTTCTCTTGGAACTCGTCGAGTTGGTGGCCTCAACTCGACGTGTTGGAAGGCTTGGGCCGCGAATCTTTTTGGACCAACTCGACGAGTTGGAGAGGAAAACTCGACAATTTCAAGGCTGTTTATGAAACCCTAAATTCTAGCGTTTTCACCCTATATAACCTCCTTAAATCCTTGAGGTTGATCTTTTATGAGCTTCCAATCCATACTATCGACTTTGTGAACCCTAATCTTTATTCCATCCCATATTGTGTGTTATTGTGGCATTTTGGAGCAAAAGAAGAAGAAGATTAAGTGAAGGAGGCAAGGATCTAGCAAGCTAAGCTCTCATCTTCAATTTGGCACTCTATTGGATCATTGTAAGTATTCAAGATCCAATTTTTATTTATCTATATAGCTAGATCTTGGGTTTGGTCCCTTTTTCTTCTTATTCTTGGATGTTGCAGTCGATGTACTTAATAAAGCTTGATTATTTACGATTCTCTAGGTCAAGGTGGCCATATAGTGGGTTAGATCTAGTCTTTTGCCAAGCTTAAATTCCATGCATGGAGTTTAGGTCATATTTTCCTTTTGACCCATTTTGGGGTTAAGACATGCATGACTATAAAGCACGAACCTTTGGGACGTTTTTGAGGCTTGAATCTCTTCTGGAAAAGTTAGATTCCAGATCTCAATGATTATGTGCTTAATGGTTAAGCCTTTGAGCTTTCAAGCCTTACAGAGGGGTTTTTGAGCATTTGAAGTAGCCCCAAAGGATAAAGTTGGAAACTTTATCATTTTAGACACATTTGGAGTTTAGATCTAAAGCTTGGAGTCCCTGGAATAGAAGAATCATTTGTATGCGTTATGTTGGGGAAAACTCGGCGAGTTGTCCAGCGAACTCGGCGAGTTGGCTAGGGTTTTCTCCGACTTTCTGAGTAACTGTAGAAACTCGACGAGTTCATAGGTGCACTCAACAAGTTCGGTCAACATGGACTGTGACCTTGATCGATGACTTGATGTTGACCATGGTTGACCAAGTTGGACCTTTGAGGGCATTTTGTGTATTTCAGGATTTTGATAGGATTATTCATGATGGTTGTAGGCTTTGAGCCAGGAGATGAGATTCGGATTCAGACATTATCATTTTTACACTACTTATGAGGTGAGTCTTCCTCACTGTACTTATAGGTCGAAGGCACCAAGGCTGATTGAGTACTGTAGTGATTGGTTAGATCTAAATCCTAGTAGATAGGACGATGCTATGCTTATTGATCTGTATGATTTTTGCTTGTCAGTTGATTGATTTTGTGTTTATGAGTAATGGGTATGTCGACATTTGTATGGTTGGGTTAAGGCGGTCATGCTTGGTGCTGAAGGCCAATAGACCTAGGGTGGCCCAGATAGACTGAAGACCTGCAATGCGAACCAGTCAGGCCAAAGGCCCGGAGAATGGTCCAGACATGCTGAAGGCCCGATGTGGTGGTCCAGACATACTGAAGGTTTTGTATGCGTGTTGTTGCAGCGATATTTATGATTATATATTGTTGTGGTATTTTGGGGGAACTCACTATGTTGTGGGCTTACAGTTTTGGATTATGTTTCAGGTACCTCATATGATCGCGGGAAGGCGAAGGCTTGATCGTGCACCTCCTCGTGTTTTGTTTTATGATTTCTGGAAAAACTCTGATGTGGAACTTATTTTGAAAACAAATTGTAATAAATAATGGTTTTGTGGTTACTTCAAAAGTTTAAAATTTTCAAGACTTTTTCGAATTTTACACCTTTTCTTCATCAAACCCAACCAGCTCCTCATACTCTTTGTCCTCGAAATGCAAATCCATCTTGATGTTTCGCATCCAATCATTGTAATTGGTGCCATCAAAAGTGACTTTTGAGAAAATGCCCAAGAGAGAGAAGTTGTTGTAGGAGTTATTGGTATTGTTGGAGGAACCATAAGAAAGTTGACATCTGAAAAAGAAGAAGGATACGTTTTGATTAGATAAGAAAATCCTTAATATAACACCCAAATTAAATATTAAGGCTAGGACCCAACTAAATAATTCATAATTCAGAAAAGGGATGTCGTAGTCCAATTATAAATTATTTAAAGGTAGGCAAATGACGTTTTACCAATTTCACCACGAAAAATGAAATTTGAACGAATTAGGCTTTAAATGAAATTCCTAGATCTTTTGAGATTCATTAAACTATTCAATGTCATGTTTAATGTCGATTTTTCCCTTTCCATTTGTGACTGGGATACCGAGGATCACAAACAAGGTGTAAATAACCATGCAAATTAGCTTGGTACTCTCGATGCCATTTATCACCTAATTAATGTGTCGGTTAACCACACACGCTCCATTAATAAATAATAATTTACGAGACAGTCATTGTCACCCTTTATTAGTCCATATTAGTGTGTCGGTTAACCACACACGCTCTACTAATGACTTATAAAGTGTAATATGCAATTTCATGGATTAGCATCAAATTCACATTTTCTTAAAGTAACTATGATTGGGAATTTAATAAAAGCATTTAGTTACACTATTAATTTCATTATACTTATTAATGAGAATTATTTTTCCTATCAAACACGTTCGAAGGCAACCGAAAAGGATTGTGCTACCATCAATTCAAGTACATACCAATTTATAGTTATGGGCTTAGACAACTAATCCAACAGGTATGTGGTATTTTGAGGAACTCACTAGGCTTTGTGCTTACGGTTTTTAGTTATGTCTAAGGTACTTCCAGTTCCAAGGGGAAGAGCTCAGGTTCACTGCATCGCACACACCATATGAAATTCGCTTTTGAGACATACTCTGATTAGTATGATGTTTGATATACTTAATTTTCACTGGGTTATATGAACAATGCTTTTGGAATATTGTTTTATTTAAATTAAAATTGAAATTTTTGGGTCATATTTTTGTGATGCTTTATTTATCAAAGAAAAAGGAATGCTATCATTTTCTCGGTATCACCGGTGCTCATTACACAAGCAGCCATTTGATCCAAATAAAAGAATGAAGTTGCAGCCAATTCAAGAAAATGGTTGATGGATGGATGAATTTTTCCATATTTTTTTTCCTTTTAAGTTGTTTAATCATTGTTGAATATAATAATGTATAAATATATAAACTAGTCTTGGCATATTCATTTATGATTATAAGTATATAAATGTATAAACTCAATCTTTGGAAACTTTATTTATGAATATAACAACTTTTAATAATGAATAGAGTTTATTTTTTTTTACTTATTTATAAATAAAAAAAATTATTTTTAAATTGTGTTTTATTCATTTACGATTACAACTTGGGAAAATGACACAAGTGTCCTACGAACTTTCTGGGACTGGTCCATTTAGTCCCTAAACTATTTTTGTGGATTTATGAGAGAGTAAAGTCATTTTTTCTGGTCTATTAAGTCCTTTTGGATATTATGAAGGGGTAACCCGGTTACCCCTTACCATGTCACTAAATTAATATGCCAGATAGACTATAATTCCTTTGACCCTCTTCTCCTCCCATGAAGGGGTAACTTGGTCTATTGGTGTTCAATTTGTATAATTTTGTTCAAATTTTCATCAAGTTCACCTTCTTTTCAAGTAGTGAACGCAATTAATGGTTTAATGGTCGGAAAGGATATTTCGGTGGAGGATATGGAAGAGTTGGACTGGTGGAAGTAAGAAATCAACGAGAAAGTAGGAAAAAATGGTCTGGAGAGAGCTTTGGGGTGGATTAGGGTACCTAATGATGCTGGTGCAGAGAAAAATGGTCATTGACAATCAGCTTCAAAATCGGTTTCCCTAGTGATCTTCTACACCTCCCTTTTTGCAAACATCATCAAATTGAATCCACAATAAATAACAATCGTGAGGATAGAAATTTCAAATTTAAGGATCAAGTTGTTTATTATAACTTGATGATTGCGTTTTTTCCTTTGGCTATCCTTTTCTCATCGTATGTTGCTTACATTGGTGCTGGTAAGTAACTCAAAATTTTAGATGATTTTTTTGAGATTTAAACGACTAATATTAGATAGAAGAATGACTGTATTGAGTTTTAGATAATGTTATTGTTGGATTAGGTGTCTAAGCTCATACTTATAATTGCTATAAACTTAAATTAATAATAGCACAGTCTTTTTGGGTTGCCTTCAAACATGGCAATTTAATAGGATAACTTTTAGATAGAGAAGAATGATTAATGAATTTATTACTTGGTTAATAATTAATTAGAAATCAAAATAAATGATTTATTAATGTATTATGGAAATAATATATTAATTAAAAATCATATTCAAACATTTAGTCGATGGGATAATTTGTATCGACGATGGGATAATTTGTATTTGGTCAATTAATTGTTATTGATGATGGGATAATTTGTATTGACAATGGGATACTTTGTATTTGGTCAATTATTCAAACATTTATTTGAAATTACTTCTTTGACTTTTAATTGGATATGAAAGAAGCAACATCAGCTGAAAATGTTTATGTGGCTTAGGATACATGCTATATTAGGTACTAATGACCAAAAAAGCAGGTAGACATCGACTTTATTCCTTCATAAGGCCACATAAATAGTTTTGGAAGTAAATGAACCAATCCTAAAAAGTTCGTAAGACGTTTGTGTCATTTTTCCTTACAAATTTATAGTTTTATAATTACAAACGTGTTTTACTCATTTATAATTAATATTATATAATGAATGACAAATTATAAAAAATGACTTTTTTAACAAAAAAAATAATAAATATTATTTTTGTCAAATATTAATAAAAAATAAAATAAAAATTCAGTTAATCTATTATTTTAAGTAACTAAAATTAAGGAGATTAAGATTTGAATTTAATTTGTTATAATTTAAATTAAATATGCAAATACTTAATATATCCTTGTAAAATGATTGATCCATAAATATTTTTGCATTCTCAACTTTTTTGGATTTTTGGGGTAAAAACGGTCATAAATTGTATGGAGGAGAGAGGGTGGATGTGGCAAGAATCTACCGAGTTGGGGCTCAACACTCAGCATGCCAAGGTTGCGGTATGTTTCTTACCGAGCCAACAAAGATGGTTGCCGAAATGACTCCCTCCAATCTTATGGAAAAGGAGATTCATGAAATAATTAATGCATTTAATGGGATGGCACGTATGTACGGTGACTATCATTTATAGGCTATCTTCGTACCTATGGACAATTCAAAAGAAAAGCATGAAAGTATGCATGGTTCCCATATTTTAAAGCTGCAAATGGTTTTTGATTTTTTGTACCATGGAGTTCATGTCTCAAGCGAAAGCAACGGTTAAATGAGATATAAACAAAGGTAGTACAAAAGAAAAGCTAGTAATATACAGTCTTATAATATTCAAAAGTCGCCATTGAGGTGGATGGCTGTCAAGCATGGAGACTGTCTTTTGTGCATCTACCGAGGGATCAAAAAGAAAGATTTAAAAAAAAAAAAAAAAAAAAAAAAAAAGAAAGACTGAAGAGTTCATGCCATCCTTTTGGTTTTGTCCAACTTTCACTTGAAAGGCTTACTTCCCTTTCCTAAAATAGAATGTGAGTCCATTTTGGACGCTTGATTTTTCCTCACTCACGAAAGCCGATCTGCTAATTAAAATTTCCAGTTATCTATGTTTATTGAAGTTAGTTGGTCTCCGCTAGAACCGAGAGATAGGCCATAACACGGTTAAAGTTCAATCGATTAATAATGAATTCTTAAGTTTTCAGGGTTGCACCGTAATACTGACATTTTCTAAACATTTATCCATATTTATCCTTCCCTGCTCAAACTACTTGAAATTCCCCAGTTTCGACATGTTACTTATTTTTTGTTATTTCTGCAGGCTCATGTTATCCAATGATGCGGGCATGTTGCAACCTTGTGCTAAATAGATACTGATATAGTGTTAGAAATGACAGTTAGTTAGTTAGTTGAAGGGCATGGTTGTAATTTCATACTGAAGTTTGTTAATTCTGTTAGTTAGAAAGAGTTATTTATGAGTGAATGTATTTAGCTCGGTTAGATCATTGTAATGAGTTAGATTCGAATATCATCTTCTCTTTCATCTTCTTTCTCTCAAAGTTTCTTTAATGGTGAAAGATATTGAAAATGACTTAAAAGCCCAATGAAGTTTCCAAACCGTTCAAAAAAATCTCAATCATGTTTTGTCTGTTCAAAAAAACCCAACAAACTTAACATTTTGTCTAAAAAGCCCAACTAAGTTACACTTTCCTGAAAGTCAAATAAGAGAAACGGATGACGTGACTTATTACCGTATCGGAAAAATGACGTGTTAAACCAACGAAGTTTCCAAAACGTTTAAAAAACTTCAATCATGTTTTAACTGTTCAAAAAAATTCAACGAACTAAAACGAAACAAGATTGGAATTTTCTGAACGGTTTGGAGCTTTGTTGGACTTTTTAGACAAAATGTTAAGTTCGTTGGGTTTTTTTGAACAGACAAAACATGATTGAGGTTTTTTGAATGGCTTGGAAACTTCATTGGGCTTTTAAGTCATTTTCCCGTGAAAGATAACATATAGTCATATAGTCATATAGACCTTTTCTAAAGGAAAATTAAAGGAGAAAAATCACCATGCACTTTGTTATCTTTCATTCATTTTTTCACTTGATCAGTTTCAATTTAGACCGAGCATGATTCTAAAAACCGTTAGAACATACACATCAAGTACCATACGACTACATCCAACGAGCCAAATATCTAGATACATACATTAAGAATCATCACAACATAGTAACATACAATATATAAGAAATCACCCCTTAAGGGTGGAGCAAGCCGCAAATTTCCAACTTCCTATAATGACATGAAATAACAATAAGCGACACATATTAGAACAACTATGTGGATGGGGATGATGCCTATTATTTGGCACATTACAACAATGCCCTTCTGAAATCCAATCCAAAGACTGAGAATGTGGTTTTTCAATTTAAAGATTACATTCCTTGATCGGCCATTTGATAGAAAAGAGATACGACTTTCTTTCCACTCGCTCAACTTTAGTGTCCAATACTCTTCTACTTTAAAAACAGCAGAAGTTTCCAAACGAGTGGCTGTGAAATATCTACATATCGGAGCAATGGAACCCACTACAACTCCAATAGACTGTATTGTAATGGTTGGCCACCATCTATAACGAGATCCCGACATTCTCTCATGATCTGTTATCAATACTAACGCAGCCACAGGTATGTAGATGATTAAAACAAGTAAGCAAATTAAGCCAGAAGTAGAGGATAATGGACTACTAGCCAAAGCAAACTGAGGGTCGCAAGTTTCTGCCAAGATTAGATGTATTTTCACATATTCTCTCAGCTTCTCCACATTGAATCTATCTTCTGGACGTTGATTTCTTGACACTCTTTGGCTAGTGGCTTGATACCGGGCTTCTAAAATCTGCTTAAGAGAAGGAATTGCTATAGCAGCAGAAATCAAAATTATTAGTAAGAAGACTAGCATAGCGATGAGGGTGTATGCTAAATTTTTTACGTGGCTAATAACACCGGTATTAAACTCCATAAAACTATCCACAATTACGAGGATAATTGGAATAGTAAAACCTATGACACTATCAACAAGTGTCTTGTTGTCCATATATCCCAAAGAAGGGAGCATGTTAGCCACCATGGTGGACATGAACGCCATAGTCGCCATGCTTCCTAGCTTGGCTACTTGGCCCTGAATATACAAACCCATAGGGAGTTTCATCACAATCAGGACATTTATTGCAGTGATGGAAACTACGTTAAGAGAGAAATACTTGGGTGGAAACCAAAATCTTCCTTCACAGAAGCCATTGAACAAGTCGGCTAGCATGGGGAAAATGCAAAACAATGATGTTAATGAGATGTAGTAGATCCCACTGTACATCATTGTTTGATTATACTTTTCTTCGTCTGAGCTCATATTTGAAGTAATATTGTAAAAAATGATAACCTCTTTATTACGAAGAAACAATGATCACAATGAGATCCTCACTACAAATTATGATCTCACATAAACACAAAATGTTAAATACGTTTAAAGGTCTACAAGAAACCCTAAAACATAAGAACTACTAAAGAAGAAGATGAGTGAAAACTCTTGAGAAAAGATGAGAATGACAAAAGGTAACTCAGCAAATTTTCTGTAAATATAGCATACATACTAAAGAGATCTAATACGTCTCCTATAGTCCTATGTGGGATTATACACGTATATTTGTATACCCCGAACGTCACTCTTTAATGCACCTTGCCTACACATAGCTACAGCCTACAAGGTACAACCCTCCAAGCTCCACTCAAGCATTCACTCACGTCCAGTCCTGCAGATTCCACAATTTACTCACTTAGTCCCTCAAGAATTATTCCGGCGTGCACCAAACATACCAAGTTACACAAATAACTACTAATTAATCAAAATCAATGTGAAGTTTGAATTCTCCTTTCCAGCTAGGTTTTCATTCTCTGACCTGTCATTTTCTTGACTTGTATATATGATGCTGCTAACTCTTTAATTGAAATAAGAAATTGATGGAGGGTATGAAATATGTTGATCTCTTTTACTGATTTACAAAGAAAAAAGATGGGGGCGTTGGGGACTTGGGGTAGCTTCCACGAAGCTTCCTCTTACTACAAATATATATAATTTCGATTTTGGAAAGAGGAAGCTTTGTTCCATTTTGGTCTTACAGAATCTGAAAAGCACAAGAGAATGCATTAAAGAGATTTGGTCATCCTCAATATAAGAAAAGGAACTACAAACGCTTTTATGGTGATCACCAAACACATTCTACTATATAAGCTCAATGGGTAGGAGTTGATGGATTTTTGGATTTATTCGATCTGTTAAAAACCATAAGTAATATGTTTTTTCATGAAAATGGTACATCCTCAAATATTATTAAAAAATATATTTTGATTAAAAACATAAATATTTCATCAATTAGATATTTCGAAATTCAAATATAATATGCTAAGTAATATGTTTTTTGCATGAAAATGGTACATCCTCAAACATCATTATTTATTTATTTATTTGATTAAAAGACATAAAGATGTTATATCATCAATTAGATGTTTCAAAATACAAATATAATATGCTAAGTAATATGTTTTTTCATATTGAAAATGGTACTCCTAAATTTATATATGGTTCTGGTTTGCCATAGCTAGGTTGAACAACTTTTAAATTAACCAAACACATTTAATTAGTTAATCTGGTTTTTAGTTTAGTTATTTAGCATTTAGCAACAATATTATGGTGTTTGACATAAACAAACACTTAACAATCTCAAAGGGAAACTGACAATTTTTGTAACTTTTCATCTATATAAGAATTGGTTTGGCGTTTGGATAAATAACAACATGAGTATAAAGAAGTGGTTGATGTCATGTGAAATTGTCAAAATGGTTGAAAATTTAGGCAATAACATGGGTTGTTTAAATTTATGAATCATGCCACATGTGAGTAAAGGAAATTTTGGATGTCAGTAAAAAGAACCACTACGAATAGAGAACAAGACAAATTTAGCCTAGTTTTTTAATTATTTGTTAAAAAATAGTAAGAAAAAAAGGTTGAAACAAATAATGAAATCACGTACAAATGGGGCTCATGGTTTGAGATTTCGTTAAAAGTATTTTTTTTATTCAAAGTTTGCCATTTTTGTATAACGAAATACAAATGACATCTGGCATCTAAGATTCTACCTCCAAAATCCAAAATCTTATATGAGATTTTATCTTTTCAAGTGAAATTGTGTAAGTGTCTAATGCATAATTAAACTATGTATTAAATATTTGTAAAATTTCACTTTATGAGAAAAAAAATCCAAGATGATATTCTGGAGAGGAAATCACAAAATGACATAAATTTTCGTTTTTTTCATGTAAAAATCGAAATTATTTTTTATATTTTTGATGAAATTGTAGCCGTAACGGCCACTTGCGATTTCATTGGATATTTGCGTCATTTCTTAATTTTTTATTTTACCTTTTTAGCAAATGATTATAGAATTATGCTAAGTTTGTTTTTTGCTTAAAAAAAATAAACAATCAAAATGACCAAGTTTTTTGTGTTTTGAAAAAATGTTTTTTTTTTCTAGAATGTGACATTCCAGACTAACTTTATATAACATCAAAATCATTTTTTTAGCCAAATACAATACATAAAAGAAAAATAAATAAATAAATAACAAGATACAAGAATTTCAAAAACAAATTTGAAATCAAACGAGCAATTTCGGAATTCCAAGGAAATGCTTCTTTTACTAAAATCTAACAAAATTAAAAACTAGCAACCATGAAGTAGATACAATACCAAGGTTTTACATGAGCCATGTTATCAAAGAATGGATGATATTAAACATTTTGAAAAGACAATTTGGATATTGGTAAAGTTTTTTGAAAAGTATTTGGTGCAAATGAAAAAAAAAATACATATTATATGTTTTGACACGTCCGAGATGTCTAATTTCTTCAACTTTTGATAGATTGTGTTAAGCATAAAACAATTTTTTAAAAATTTACGAAACTATTCATCTGATTTTTAACTTGTTATCGAAATACCGGAATTGATTTTTTTTCCTATATGGAACGGGGATTTCAGTTCGGAATGTCAGTCTAAAATATACTTTTTAGTCAAGAAAAATGCTTTTAATGTGATATAAAGTTGTACAAAATAAAAATTGTGTGATGACAATATTTGACAAATATGATATAAACTTTATAAGTTTGATCTCAATATGTTAGATAAATTATAAATCGGTCATCACATTACATATTATGCGGTCATAATAAAATTTTCATCAAAAAACTCGAACTAAAAATCACAATCACCTTGTATATTTTGAAGTCAATTATAACTACAGTTTCAAAGTCTTTCAAACATATACATCATGTTAATTTAACAATATCAACAATAAAACCAATAAAATTTATATCTAATAAGTCAAGATGTTTTCCTGTCCATCTCTAGTGAGTTTTGATATTTATCATTTTATGGTATTTTTAAAATAAATATTATTCATATGCCAATTTTTGGTTTTTCAATTTTTAAAAATAAAAACACATATAATACTTCTATTTATACATATTTATATATATAATGTATTAATATAATGAATGTGATAATAAATTGCAATTAACATGTTTTTTCTTTTTTTATTCTAATCCTAATCCTAAGGACAAAATCATTGATAGTTTCAAATATTCTAGCTCATAAAACACATCCATTTGATTTCAAAATTCGAAATTAACATCTACTCATCTATCATTTTCAAAAAATATTAATGTTGTTTACATCGATTTAAAATATGTTAATAGTTTTCCTATCAGTATAGATTGAATTAATTATTTATTCATAATTTTGTTTGTATTTATTTCAAAATTTTATTTTACAAAATGTTTAATGTTTACAAATTCATATTTAACTTATTTTTAATCAACTCGTATAATACGTTGGTCTCACGTGTACTATATATTATAAAAAGAAAATGAAACTCACTAAAAATAATATAAAAGTTAGTTATATGAGACATATTGTCAGGCCCGGTTTAGACCAAGGGAAAGAAGAGCATAGGAACAGGGCTCATAATTTTCAGGGGCCCAATTTTTTTAAAATAGTATATATAGTTTTCAGCCTAATCCAAATGCAAACCAGTCCAGGACCATTAGCATCGCGTACGGGAGAAGGCACAACTGCACAAGGCGGCATCGAGTATCAACATTCGACGAAAAGAAGCCAGAAATCATCATTAAAAAAAAAAGCAACCATCGGTGAGCAGGGTAGGGCGACACCACGACAACAACAAAGCCACATCAACTTAACTTTCAGCAATCACCAATCAGTAAGACAGTAACAACAAGGATCGATTAGACAATTATCTGATCTCCTGCAGTCCTGCAAATCACTAATCAGGTAATATTATAATAGTTATTAGTCTAATAGATTACGATTTATGAGAAATTGAGGATTATAAGTTTATAATTGTCAATTTCATACTTGAATGATTCATAGATTATCGGTTTAATAGTTTATTATCATTATAGAAATCAGTTTAATAGAATGTTTAAACATGAGTGAATGAAATCTTATCAATTTCTCGGATTCAAAAATCATAGAAATCAATTTAGTAGTTTATTATCACTAATCAGATTATGAAATCTTAATTTTATTCTGAAATATGATTCAATTAGATTATAATGAATGATTGAAAAAATTATTACTATTAGAAACTGAAATTGAATTATGAGAATGAGATTAGGTATTTATGTAATTATGTTTATTGTATAATTGTTTGAATTTAGAAATCATGAGTATTTAAAGAATCAAATACCACTTTATCATATTATCGTTACTAGATTATGTTACTTGTAAAATTGTTTATCATAAATTAGGTTATTTGATTATCAAGAATGTTAGGAGAGTTTCACGGGTCGTCGGATAGCTCTTACAATATATAATTAATCATTAAAATACTATGATTTTGCTATGTTTATTGCTATAAAGTTTATCGTTATTTTAATAAAAAGAATTAGTTTATGTAATTTAATTCGTTACACGTTAAGGCCTAAGGGCTTTTTTTATTCTCTCCGTCCTAGGCTTTTGAATCCTCCGAACCGGACCTGCATATTGTTGTGTGCCATATGTTGGTATTAGGAAAATACATATATATACATTGATGGTAATTAGTTATTTTTATAAATCTATAAATTTTATATATAATTGATTTAAAACTTAAACCTTTACTAATAAGAGAAATTTTATATTGTTTATCGAATATACACTAACATAAAAAATATTATTGTAATAAATATTTAAAAATTTGGTTAATAACGAACCAAAAGCAAGAACTTCATAGCGAAAGTGGTGCATATGTGTATTCTACTTTTTACCTTATGAAACCTACCAACCCATCTCATATATCCCCATCTCTACTCCTATATACTTTCCACCCCATATGCACATGTGCGATAACACCAAAGAAATACATACAACATGAAATCAATTTCTTATTTGTTCATGAAATGTATACGACTTGAAATCAATTTCTTATTTGTTCAATTTAGTTATTAATTTCTAACATAATTATGTTTTCTCAAATCAACCTTGTTTATTATTTGATGAGATTGGTATTCTACTTTATTAAATTGTAAAATTAGGTGCATTTGATGGTCTTGGAATTCACTTATCATGTTGACTCGTGGGAAGTCCTTCGAATAAAGGAACTTTAGAGGCAATAACTTCTATCTAGATATAGGATTCTAAGTAAGTTTATTTTACTCCGACTTAAGGGTATGGGCACACCGCACAATGCGGTTAGTGCCATGTGGCACCACACATGTGCGATAACACCACACCATGGGGAATGTATTGTGCGGTAATGGTTGGTGCTGGAGAAGAAATAGTTGTATCAAATCAAATTGGAATTAACTTACTACACTAGCCCTTCATTTTTCCTTTTATATTCAAAATATATCTTTACTTTGGTTTGAATTGTTTCTAACCTTTATATATATATATATATATATATATATATATATATATATATATATATATATATATATATATATATATATATATATATATATATATATATATATATATTAAATACTAAAAAAGCTAACCACAAACAACATTCTAATCTTTGTATGGGTTGAATAGCAACTAACTTTTTTATTTGTCTCACCTAAGCAACCAACATTTTTAGTATATTTTAATATATTGTACTTTTGCAAAAAAGTGTTCCAATCACTACCCACGTTACAAGTGACCTACTACTTACTTATAGTGAAGTTTTGCTAACATGACGTCTACATAATATGTATTTGAAACATTGTTAAAGGCTTAATGTGATAGAATAACATGTATTCTTGTTTATCTCAGCTAAGTCATTGAACTTTTGTCACATGTATTTTTTTTAAAACAGCTAACACACGCATCCACTATTCTACTACTAAATCTATATTTTGTATCAAATGATACTTGAACCCTCAAGCTTTGGCTGAGGGGGATCTACCTGTTAAGTCTTGGTACCGCTAGGCTATTAGCTCTTTAGTTTCTTTTAAAACATTATTAAAGATGAACATCATAGAATTACAAAATATATATATATATATATATATATATATATATATATATATATATATATATATATATATATATATATATATATGACTACTTAAGTTATATGTAAGCGATTGACCAAATTGAGTGTCCTAGAATGGCAATAGGCATCCATGTTGGAATGCACATCCATGTTTTGCTTACATGCATCTTTTATTAAATACAAATATGAAGTTTATATAACAAAAGGGTTTCTAACCTAACCGTATCAGGTGTTGCCCTCCCTCTTTAAGGTCAATGGTTCAAGTCTCATCTTGGATATAAGTGGAATTAAGAGTTAGTTTAGGAGTAAATTAGATTTTTCTGTAACATCTCGAAAGTCATGGGTAAAAATTTCATTTTTATTATAATCAAAACACCATTTTAACTTTATCCAAACATTCAAAAATATTTAAAATAAGACAATTATCAGAGTTCATTCCCAAAGATCACACATTGCGGAAAACACAAGGGTATGAGCTACGATCAAGTCAGGCCCTTTCCTTTCGAAAGGGAAGTACCTAAAACCATAAACCACAAACGGTAAGCACACAGCTTAGTGAGTTCCCCCAAATACCACATACTGACATATCAAACGAGCCTTGCATAACATACATAATCATGAGCCATACATATCACACATAAGCATATTCAATAGGAGTGCTATGTACAAACCAGACTCTTGCCTTTATGTCACGTGCCGCCTCGTGGTCTTCCTTGCTAGGTCGGGGGACACAACCCTAGGTCTTACAGACAAGTTGTAGGAGCCACCTCCTGGTCTTCTATGAAAATATCATAAAGACAACTAGCATACAATATACAACTACTTAGCTAACATTTATAACAGACAAGTTCCAGGAGCCGCCTCCTAGTCTTCCATACAAAATGCCAAGGGTCACGCCATGGGTGTTCCTACCATACATAAACCAGATGGGTCAGCATTGGTTCCTTTAACCCATAGATAGTGAGGAGACTCACCCCGTATGTGGAAGCTCATCGAGAGAAATCCCTAGTTGCTGCCATGACGACACCTTCGAACAATTAGATCAAAATAACACCCTATTATCAATAGGAATCCATCCCAAGGCCTACCAACCATACTTGGGGTAAAATGCTCATTTTACCCCTAACCCCAACATGAACCAAAACTGAGGCCCAATTCCAAAAGATCCACAAAGGCCCAATGGGCCTTATCCTAAGCCCATATAACCCTTAATTACAATTAAATTACCTCTAATACCCCTTGGAACAAACTTGGTCAAAGGCTAACGTCAAAAGTCAAAGTCAATAACGTGAGCTGACCCAACTCGCTAAGTTTATCCTTCAACTCGTTGAGTTCATCTAGCAATCCGCGAAGTTGGGAAAAGTCGAGCCAAATCGTCGAGTTCATCCATAAACTCTGAGTTTATCCATAAACTCGCCGAGTTCACCAGAAACCTACATCTTAATACATTAAATGAACATTATCAACTCCAAGGACTCCACAACTCAAATCTTGACCAATATGAGATCAAGAAGGGTAAAGTTTCCAACTTTACCCCTAGGAACAACCCAAAGTGGTCCAAACCCAAACCTTAGACTTAAAAGAGTGAGGGATCAACCATTAAGCACTTAATCATCAAGGACAAAACCCCAAAATGTAGATCTGACCCTATATAGCTAGATGGCTACATAAAGTTTCCATCTTTATGCTTAAGCATGACTAAAAGGAGCTCAAGAACTCAAAAAGGCTAAATGAAAGACTTAATGGATGCATGAAGCCCTTTAAACCCATAAAGTTGGCATCTTTATGCCAAAAGAGCTCATGAAGATCATAGATCTAAAAGAATAAACACTTCGGACTTCTACTTCCCCATTAACCATCCATCCATGGATAAAATCATACATTCTAACCCAAGAAGAGATCTAAGCAAATATTAAGCAAGGTTAGAACATTATACCCGAAATATGCTTGAAATGGAGCAGAGAATCAAGATCTGAAAGCTCCTACTTGAACCACCACCTTTCACCAAGCTTCCCTTCCTTTAATGAGCTTCAAACACACAAAAACACACCCATAATGAGCTCACAACACTCAAGGAGGCTCTAGGGTTTCGAGATTAAAGTTAGGGGCTGTGGAGATTAGGAATGAGGCCAACACCTAAGACTTAAGGTGTTTAAATAGGGTGCAAAATCCTAAAATTAGGGTTTCTAAATCAGTGTCCAACTCGTCCAGTTTCCTTCACCAACTCACCGTGTTGGTCCATAAAAACACATGACCCAAAAGCCTCAAACACATCGAGTTGCCCACCATCAACTCGATGAGTTGGTCCTTAGAAAAGGGGATTTCTTACACAATTGATGTTCTAGATTACGGGTGTTACAACTCCCCCCCCCCCCCCCCCACTTAAATTAGATTTCATCTTCGAATTGCTCCTTACTAACACTTATATCAAAACAAACAACTTGAATAACACAGTAAAAAATTATGTGCGTAAGAAAATCTTCCCAAGACAACTGAAACTTCCATCCTGAGGACAACAATAAAACCTTTGGCCTCTGCCAACCACTTCTACTTTTCTGAGACCTGAAATCTATCATGGTCTGACTCTCGACAGACCGCCCATGCTAAAACAACTCCATGTCGAACTCTCAGTGAATAATAGACCAAACATAACACTTCCAACTCTTAACATAAAACGACTTATCCAGAACTACTGAAACCATCCTTAGATTAGTTCTTCAAGCCTGATGAAGAATGAAACCATAATTCCTGGAATAAAAATCAATCCTATCTCACATGAGTTCCGAAACCTATAGTTTCAATGGTCTGACTCTCTGTCAGACCTCCTACACCGAACCACCACCATGCCAACCTTATGGAGTTTCGTACCAACAAAATGCTTTCGATCCCCAATCACATCGCTACTTCCAAGGGAACATTTTCACTGACCAAATACTGCTACATAATACTTATACTGGACGAAAGGCTCAAATAATCCCTCGAGTAGGAGATTCATCCCTGCAACTGTTTGACTCAGATGAGACTTGCATAATAGGGTAAAATCAATTACTCTGAGATTATTTAATCCCACTGCGAGTGACTTAGCATTTCCCAAACAACTCATTATCCCACTCCCATACGAAACCTCAAATCACAACTATTGCCCGAAGGACCATGCTGCCTCATGGCTGCTTCCCATGATCAGTCGAGACCTCCTTTGTCCCAACTCCTACCAATTATCAGAAATACTGAATTCCCATCCGGCTGTTGAGCAAAAGACACTCCCACGGTCGCCCAGTGTAACTTTCAAAAGAAAAACTCAACTGAAAATAATTACCCAAACCATCTCGATACCAAACCCTATTGTTGAGTTGAAGACTCTTTTGAAGATTGCGTCATTGGGCTCGGCTGATAGTCCATTTATTTTGTACTCCGGTATTGGGCCTGTCCAACCGTGAGTTTGCTAGGTTTACTATATAAAGATATGCTTGCATGCATATTAGGTTAACAATTAAGAAGTAACGATTACGATAGCATTGCAGATTTATTTTATCGTTCTTGTAAACCTCCAACCCTCTACAGTTGATGTTCTTGATCGAGCTCTTCTGAGGGTTTTGTTTATAATCATTCGACTCGTTTGATTCATCGTTGATTTGTTCATACTTTTGCTTTCGTTCTTATTGTTTAAATATTTCTTCACCTGTTTAAGATCTAATCGATCTTCAAGATTAAGTTTTAATCTCATCAATTGGTATCAGAGCAGGAGGCTGTGTAATCGATACACTTCTTTTCTGTGAAAAGGTTTCAATTAGGGTTTTTCCGTAATTACTGATATTTATTGAGCCGTCATCTCATTATTGACGTATCTTGATATTTATTATTTTGCCCTAATCTGAGTTATTACAAGTCTGATCTTTGAACAGGTTTTTCGATCATAATGGACGAGTCGCAATCGAATCCCATCAATATTTCCAACAGCATCGGTTCAACCACGAAGATTCCCATCCTATATACCCATGATTATGAAGTCTGGGCGCATCACTTCGAAGACTACGTTATAGGTTCTGAGGATAATGGATACCTCATATGGGAAGCAATCATTAATGGACCTTTCTCTCACTTTGCAACGTCGAGGATTATTAAAACTCAAAAGGAGTATAATGATCTGCTGAAGGATGTTAAAGATATTGCGCAAGATGAAAAGGACAAATTCCAGTGCAATATCAAGGCGTTACGATTGATCAGATTCGCCCTTCAGTCCGACACCTTCAGATTGGTAAGCTCATGCACGACGGCAAAGGAAGTTTGGGATAGACTTCGTGAACTGTACTCTACAGACGAGGATCTTGAACATTCTATCCAAATCTTGATCTTATCTGAGTTTGGAGAATTCAGGCAAGGAGCCGACGAAACTGTGACCCAGACGTTCGATCGCTTCAATCATCTTCTCAGCAAGATGATCAAACATGACATCGAAAGGAAGTTTATCGAGCAGAAGGTTACGTTTCTAAATGGTCTAAGGTCAGAGTGGAGAGCAGTGGTGTCCACGGTTAAAGCCCATGAACAGTTTAAATCTTATTCTTTGGCAAAACTGGTGGGTATTCTCAAGTCCCAAGAGAAGATTGTGCTGCAGGAAAAGAACGTTGTTTCAAGCCTAGGTTCGCTGTCCCTCCTTTCAAAAAGTAAAGCTGTGATGGAGGATGAAGACTTCAACCTGGAGGAGTATGACCTCACGTCTGAGGATTATGCTATGATGGTGTCTAATCCCAAGAGGTTCTTTAAGAAAAGATTCCCCAGCAACAAAAATCGAAACTGGAAGGGGAGTTATAGTTCAGAAAAGGTTAACAATGAACCGAAGGTTGAAGAGCCCAAGAAGGAACCGAAGGCAGATGGTGATTCTGGAGTGAGCTGTTACTACTGTGGTGGGAAAAACCACTATGCTAAGGATTGTGTTCTCAAAAAGATGGCTGAAAAAGATGAGGAAAAGGATGAGGAGGCTTTGCTGTAGAAAAAGCTTGATGAGATGAGGAAGAAGAAATCTACCGCTAACCCTTCCATGAATGCTCTAATTGTGCAGGGTTCGGTTGCTGATGACGAGTTCGGTGGAGTGGAAGTTTGGTCAACCGACTCTGAAGACGATGAAGTGAGGAGGCCTTCGCATGGAAAGGCTTGTGTGGCTAAAGAGGAGAGCAGTGGAGGCAGGTGCTTGATGGTGTCTGAAGTATCTCAGATGAGGGGATACAACACCGATGGTGGAAGCAATGAACCGAAGGAGCAGCAGGATATGTGCTTTACGGCCAAACCGCTCAGCGTGCAGTTCAACGAACTCGATGAACTGATCAAGAAGGTACAATCGGTTTTTGTTTCATTTAAAGTACCACAAAGCTCCTATGAAAAAGAACTAAAAAGTGTTAATTCACGAATCTCACATCTAGATAGTAGTTTAACTCAAACTCGAGTCACCAATTCTAACCTAACTGATCAATTAAGCAGGGTGTCTTCGAAGAGTCAGGAGCGGCGCATGTGGATCGAGTTGAAGGAGTCTGAATTAGTTAAAATAAAAGACGAAAACCTTTATTTACAGAGAGACAATTTAAAGTTGTTAAAACAGCGTAATGTTTTTTGTTTGATTGCAAAACGTCTTTATACTAATATTACTCAGCTTCACTTGGATTGTGAGATAGGACAAAAGATCCATCGCATGATTTTGCCCTTCCTTGAGTTTAAGGAGGATGAAATCGATGCTGAAGCTTATAACTGTGAGAGTGTGATATCATCTGATGACGTCAATCCGACCTATATGTATGGACTGGACAAAATTGAATCTTTCATTAAATCCAAGGACCACAAGGACATGCTCAAAAACCTTTTGGATGAAAATGATAGACTTAAACTGAGAACCGAAACCATACAAAAATTTGACTCTTTAAATGCCAACTTGAGCTCAGAAAATAAAATTGATGTTGAAAATGCATCTGAGCTTAATGAGGATGACAATATGAGTGAAATTTCTGTAGAGGACACGGTTGACTGCTCAGAATTTGTAAAAAGCGAATCTGAAAACCACAAGAATCTAATTTCTGAAAATTCAGTGGAGTTCGCTCGATTGTCCCAACAAAAGTCCTCGATCTTAGCAGAGAAAGCGGTTGTATATCAAAAGGTCAGGACCACTCCAAATCAAGTGTACAAGGTTACTGGAGTAACCGAACATCAGACTGCTGAACTCACAGCTATTGTAAACGAAGATAATGCTGATGGCTGTGATGAGTTCTTTTGGTCAGCTCCAATCGATAATGCAGATGAAACGAAAGGCTTGTTAGAAAGGACTTCTTGGATTAGTAAAGGTAGATACATACCAGAACCCCTGAACAAGCCAGATAATTTCGATGTGCCAAGTACCAGTGGTACGAAAGACATTCCTCAAGAGAATGGAAGCTCAGCCAAAGAAGAAGTTCCCTCTAATTCGTCAGTTCAAAGTGAAACTCCCACAGTCCAAAGTGAACCAGCCAAGGAGAAACCAAAAATGAAAGCCAATATCCATCATCAACCGAAGCAGATGAGGAATAAGAAACGTGAAAGGAACCAGAGATACAAGAAGAATCTCTCTGAAAGGAAACAATTCTGGCAATCCCAGAATGCATATTTCTCACATCAAGACAAAAATCTGAAGTTTGAGAACAATCCAGTCAAAAAGCATGAGAGCCACAACAACCGAAAGCCAAGGTTCGGTTCGGAAAAGAATACCAACCGAAAGCAAATGTTCGGTTCTGAGGATGACTCCAACCGAAAGCCAAGGTTCGGTTCACAGAACGACTTCAACCGAAAGCAAAGGTTCGGTTCTGTTATCAAAGGAAATCAAAACTCTAAGGTCAGTCCCACCAATGATCAAAAGCAAAAGGGTCACCTAGAGTCTCCAGCCAAGAAGTCATCTCAATCTAAGCCCACTCCTTCACACTCATCTAATTCTTCTAATTCTTCTAATTCATCTCCATCTTGCTCTAAAGCTCATTCTGTTCGTTCTCAAAAACCTCATTCGTCAGCTGAACAAAAGGGCAAACAGAAGGTTTCTACATCCACACCAAAGTCTAAACCGAACGCACCCAATCCTAATAAAATAAAAGTCTTTACCATTAAAAAGAAAAATGAAACAACACTTATAAAACGAACATATCTTGTTGACATCTCTCTTACTATTCCTGTTCCTGTTAAAGGCTCACGTGGACCCAAGAAACTTTGGGTTCCTAAATCTGCTTAATTTTTACAGGTTATAAGTGACGAGCAGTTTGACGAAGAATGGTACATCGATAGTGGCTGCTCACATCAAGACAAAAATCTGAAGTTTGAGAACAATCCTGTCAAAAAGCATGAGAGCCACAACAACCGAAAGCCAAGGTTCGGTTCGGAAAAGAATACCAACCGAAAGCAAATGTTCGGTTCTGAGGATGACTCCAACCGAGAGCCAAGGTTCGGTTCACAGAACGACTTCAACCGAAAGCAAAGGTTCGGTTCTGTTATCAAAGGAAATCAAAACTCTAAGGTCAGTCCCACCAATGATCAAAAGCAAAAGGGTCACCTAGAGTCTTTACCATTAAAAAGAAAAATGAAACAACACTTATAAAACGAACATATCTTGTTGACATCTCTCTTACTATTCCTGTTCCTGTTAAAGGCTCACGTGGACCCAAGAAACTTTGGGTTCCTAAATCTGCTTAATTTTTACAGGTTATAAGTGACGAGCAGTTTGACGAAGAATGGTACATCGATAGTGGCTGCTCGCGTCACATGACAGGGAGGAAAGAGGAGCTCAGGGAATACAGGTCTCTTGCAAATGGTGGCAACGTCAAGTTTGGAAACAACTCTTTCGGCACCATAAAGGGATACGGAATGATAACTAATGGTGATTTTACCATAAGAAAGGTGGCATATGTGGAAGGACTGCAACACAACCTCATCAGTGTATCTCAGCTTGTTGGAGGTACAGGTCTCAAAGTCTCATTCGACGATGAAGGTTCTGAAATTATTGAGAAGAAGACGAAGAAAGTAATTCTCAAATCTGAACGCAAGGGTGAAATGTTTCCTCTAAATCTCAAACCCATCAAAGGAAACCCAGCTATATGCTTGCTATCAAAAGCACAATCTGACGAAAGCTGGTTGTGGCACCGAAGACTCTCTCATCTCAACTTTAAAGATATCAACAAACTTGTCACCGGAGGTCATGTTCGAGGTCTTCCATTGCTCAAGTTCGACAGAGATCATTTGTGTGCTGCATGCGAAATGGGGAAGCAGAGTCGTCAAAGTCATCCATCTATAATTAACACTAAAGTTGTTGAACCACTCGAATTACTTCATATTGATTTGTGTGGTCCATCATCTATCGAAAACATCGGTGGTAGCAAGTATATTCTTGTTATTGTTGATGACTTTTCACGATTTATATGGGTGTTCTTTCTAAAGCTCAAATCTGAAGCGACTCATAAGCTGAAAGTGTTTATCAAGCAAATTGAAGTACAGCTCAAGAAGGTCGTTCGCAACATTAGGAGCGACAATGGTCTGGAATTCAAGAACAGGGAATTTGAAGAATTTCTAGCAGAAAAGGGAATAAGTCACAACTTCTCAACTCCCTACACACCTCAACAGAACGGAATTGTCGAAAGACGAAACCGATCTTTGTGTGAAGCTGCCCGAACTATGCTAAGTTTCGCTTCCTTACCTCTTTATTTTTGGGCTGATGCTATTTCTGCTGCTTGTTTTACACAGAACAGGTCATATCTCAACAAGCGCTTCACGCTCACACCTTACGAGATTCTCAACAACAGAAAGCCCAATGTGAAATTTTTCCACGTGTTTGGCTCACGGTGTTTCATCTTTAACTCTAAAGAACACCGTAACAAGTTCGATGTCAAAGCCGACGAAGGAATATTTCTGGGCTACTCTCTCACTTCCAAAGCATACAGGGTTCTAAACAAGCGTTCGAGGAAAATCGAAGAGACCTACTACGTGACTTTTGATGATAGCTATGTCAAAAAGCTGCAGGCCAAAGAAGACACAGTTGAGGAAATCTTTCCTCAAACTGGCCAAGTCACAGTCTCGATCGCTAATCTATACGAGAAGTTTATGGAGCTCTTTGACGAACCAGAAAAAGCTACTCTCTCAAAAGCAGGTGCAACAGACAACAAGGTAGACCACATGAAACAAATTGTCGAAGAAGCTGCCAGGAGAATGAACGAAGGAGGATCGAATTCTAATGAACCTCCATCCAACGATGCTTCAGTTGAGGGGGAGCCAAGCTCACAAGTTGAGGGGGAGCCAAGCTCGCATGTTGAGGGGGAGCCAAGTTCTCCAAATACTCCAGAAAGTACTTCTCCAACCGAAAGTGCTTCACCAACCGAAGGTGCATCAACGTCTAAAAGCCCAGCACCACAAGCAACCTCTGAACCTCAAGCTTCTAATAGCTCATCTATCGAAGGGGAGCATGCTGATATGTCGCTCGACTAGAAAAGCCAATCCGAGCCAGAAGAAATGATCAATGCTGAACTAGACCCAACCTTTGATCCAAACTATCCTCCTCTCACCAAATGGACCAGAGATCATCCTATCTCTCAAGTGGTTGGTGATGTCTCTGAAAAGGTCCTAACCCGATCACAACTGAAGGCAAAACAGACCTCCTTATTTTCCAAAGTTGAGTTTTGTATGTTTAACTCTTTCGTATCCAAAGTCGAACCGAAGATAGTTAACACTGCTCTCGATCACTCCGATTGGGTTCAAGCAATGCAAGACGAACTGAACGAATTTGAAAGGAACAAAGTCTGGCGCCTCATTCCAACTCCTCCAGATGCCTCGATTGTTGGTCTCAAATGGGTCTTTAGGAATAAAATGGACAAGGAAGGGAACGTGATAAGGAACAAAGCTCGTCTGGTTGTAAAAGGATATTGTCAGGAGGAAGGGATTGATTATGAAGAAACTTTCGCTCCGGTAGCTAGGCTCGAATCTATGAGAATCTTTCTTGCTTATGCTGCTCACAAAAACTTCGAAGTTTTCCAAATGGACGAAAAGTATCCAAATCATCGCTACATTTTGGATAAAGCTGTGTATGGTCTCAAACAAGCTCTGAGAGCCTGGTATGAAACGCTAACTAAATTCTTAAAGATGTCTAAATTCAAACAAGGTTCGGTTGACCCAACCTTCTTTCGCAAAAAGGAAGGTAACCACCTTATGATAGTTCAAATTTATGTCGATGACATCATCTTTGGCTCAACGAATTCCAGCCTAACCACTGAATTCAGAAAGCTGATGGAGACTAAATTTGAAATGAGCTCAATGGGTCCTATTAACTTTTTCCTTGGTTTAAATATTAGACAGGGACCCGAAGGCATCTTTTTAAATCAGGAAGCTTACACGAAGACTCTCCTAGAAAAGTTTGGTATGATGGGAGACTCCAAAGTCAAAGTCCCAATGGCATTCGGCACCAAGCTAACTCCATCTCTAAACAAACCGACTGTTGATATCACGCTCTATCGTCAAATGATAGGGTCACTAATGTATCTTACTGCTAGCAGGCCTGACATCATGTTTTCTGTGTGTTACTGTGCTAGATTTTAGGCAAACCCACGCGAACCTCACATGCTTGCAGTCAAGAACATTCTACGCTATCTCAAGCGAACTGCCTCCTTAGGTCTATGGTATCCATCCAACTCAGGCTTCTTTGTTCAAGCCTACTCAGATGCAGACCTTGGAGGATGTGGACTCGACAGAAAAAGCACCACTGGCAGCTGTCAATTCCTTGATGGGAAGTTGGTTAGCTGGCAATCCAAGAAACAAACGTGTGTGTCGTTGTCTACTGCTGAAGCGGAATACATAGCCGCTGCATCCTGCACCTCCCAAGTGATTTGGATCCAGAGTCAACTTCGAGACTATGGACTCAATATGAAGAAGATCCCACTATATTGTGACTCTGAAAGTGCAATTCGGATCTGTCATAACCCAGTGCAACACTCTAAAACCAAACACATAGCACTGAGGTATCACTTCATCAAAGATCATGTGGAAGATGGAAACGTTGAAGTACATTTTGTTCGAACCACTGATCAACTGGCTGACGTCTTTACCAAAGCTCTTCCTGAAGCATCATTCAACAGAATTTTACAAGGGCTAGGTATGATGGAACCAGAGTCAGTATCTCAAACTACCTCTCAACCTCAAATGTAAGAAGCGAAATTGACCGAACGTTCAGGTTCGGTTGAATAATCTGACTCGCTCATCACCACAAAGGTAGTTTTCTTGGTTGTATATGTCTTGTACAAAGTTGTTTTTCTTATTGTCAAAAGTGTATTCTGATTGCATGTCTCAATTCATTGGTTTTCTAAAATTTTCCAAAACCGAAACCTACCGAAGGTTCGGGTTCGGTTTCTCAAAATTTTCCTGAACCGAAACCTACCGAAGGTTCGGGTTCGGTTTTTCAAAATTTTCTTGAACCGAAACCAACCGAACGCTCGGGTTCGGTTTTTCAAAATTTTCTTGAACCGAAACCAACCGAACGCTCGGGTTCGGTTTTTCAAAATTTTCTTGAACCGAAACCAACCGAACGCTCGGGTTTGGTTTTCCAAAATTTTCTTCAACCGAAACCAACCGAACGCTCGGGTTCGGATTTTCAAAATTTTCCCCAACCAAAACCAACCGAATGTTCGGGTTCGGTTTTTCAAATTTTTCCAAAGTTCTTTTTCTTCTTCTTACTCTTTCCAAGTCTTATTTTTTTTTTTCTTTTCTTACTTATTTTTTATTATTTTTTATTTTTATTTCTTTTATATCTATCAAAACCACCAAAAATATTTTTCTCTTTTAATTTTGTTTGTATGTTCGTTCGTTTATGGGGATATAACTGTTGGATTACTTAAGTGTCCCTAGAAGCATGCTGCTGTATGTGTCCCAAGCCTCATCAGATTTTGAATAATAGCCTTAATGACTTGGTATAAACAAACCTTGTCTTCCCAATTAGGCTATCACATTTATTCTAATCGTGAGCTACCTCACTCTCTTCTCACATGAGATAAGAGTTTTCTGCTTGGTCCTTATTTTCGCAGTAGAGGTACTTTAATTTCTTACACCATCTCCATTACATTTCTCCATTAAATTCGTTTCATCAACGTAACCCTTGAGACTCTCAGAAATTACTACTGAGGTTTATGGTTACACAACAACTGTGTTTATGATCTCAGTTTCGTGCCACTACGAGCTGAGTGAAACCCAAAATTCAACACCAAATCTGAATTGACGGTGAACAATAAATTTGCTCAAGTTTTCACCAACGAATTGACAGATGAATCCTACTGAAATCTCAAATTTTTATTTTTGTGTGATTCCTATGAAATTGTTAAACACCATAACATTTCTTCCCTTGGGATCCAGTTTTTAATTTTTTCTGAGATTTTATATTTTCCAAGCCAATTTAAAATTAATTCCTACCTACTTGTTCAACAGACTACACACTACACCGGTCTCACAAGTACTTTGTTCACTTTCTTTCTTATTTCAAGATTAGAATTGCTGAATCAAAGCAAAAGCCACCCTTACTTAGCCTAATTAAAAGAAGCCTTTCAACGTTTATTAATAAATGTTTGATCGTCATTCAACGGGAAACCACATTAACACTTTGAGGTCTCTCTTGATCTTGAAGGAAGAGATTCGTGCCCGAGATCATTTGTTTCGTGTCATTATTGACATCACAGTCATTCCTAAAAAGAGTTGCTTTATTTCTTGAAGGAAAAGATTCTGAAACGGCGCTTGTTGGGCGGCGTGATCCTAGGAATCTAACACTCTCTCTCCTACGTGATCATCGCATGCCTTAACTGTCACGCATAGAAGATTTGAAACGATTTTTCTCTCTCCTTTCCCCCACTATAAAAGGCAGTCTCTACTCTCATTTACCTCTTTACTGCATCCGGAATTTACACGAGAGCAAACACTCCCAAAAGCTTCACTGTTCATCTTCTTCTTCTACCTTCAACAATGGCAGAATCATCCTCAGTCCATGCTACCTCACACATCCTTCCCATCCGTCCACAACAATGCTTGGTGATCGACCTCACTCCTGCGTTGTACGATTCTTACATGACGCCGATCATTGAGTGCTTGAAGTACTCTCAGATCGCTCCTGCACTCACTAGGGCTGAATCTGTGCCCATGGAGATTCTTTCGCAGGTGTATGCGACTGCTCATTACGACAAAGCAGTCGAACGTGTATTTTTCGAGGTTGCTGATCACAAGACCTCCATTTCTCGCCAACGATTTGGTACACTGCTAGGGTTGGCTGCTGATCCTTCACGGGTTCATCCGGAGTCGATTCCGCTTGGGCATCTCTACAACATGTTTTACAACATGGGGTACACGGAGGCGCTCCCCTCCGTCGCAAAGTTCAAGAAATCCTGCTTGCCGCCACAATGGAACGGCTTGTTTACCGTCCTCTTCAAGGGATTATCTGAACGGAGCTCAGGATCCGATGGTTCAAGTCGACTGTTCCTGTCGATCATGTATGCTGTTTACAACGGAGTCAATCTAGACTTTGGGTTAGTCATCTGGCAACAGCTCATCCAGAGCCTTTCTTCCACTTCACGACACTCTGAAGTGTCGTACGCCCGGTTCTGGACGATTATCTCAAAATGGGCGATGGACAAATTTGACATTCCCATTGCTGCAGGTGCATCGATGTCTTCGATCGGTACGTTTCATACCACGAAGATCATCGTCTCTGATGCATCTAAGTTCTCCTTCATTGGCTCTATTCCGGCGACAATGTACGGCGATGTTCCGTACGACAGCAGGATCATTCGGACGATAAAAGAATTGAAGGCGTCTGGTCCTAGGGTTTTAACACAGGAAATGCTAAAGTCCATCCATGACGCTGACAAACCTGTCAACAGGGGCAAAAAGGCGGAAAAAGGGAAGCAAGTGACCAAGGCTCCTAAAGGTCCTTCTCCCAGGAAGAGGAAACAAACCAAACCGGCACAGTCCCCGCAACCAAAGAGACGGAAGACTCAACCGAAGCGAAAGCTTGTAATCGCTTCCTCTTCGAGTGATTCAGAAAACGAGAGTTCGGGTCCGGATGGCTCTCAAAGAGGTGACACCCCTCCCAGAGGCAACACCCCACTCCGATCACCTACCCCAGACATGGAACTTCATGTCTCACCAGTTCGTTCACCTCCTCCAACCATCCCTACTTCCATTCCCACCATAAACCCCGCAACCACCCTACCTAAAACCTCTTTCCCTATACCACCACCCATTTTCACAAATACCACTACCACAACTGCAAAGGTTACAACCAACGTATCTGATACGGGGGTTCATACCAGTGCAACCGAAACACCACCCGTAACCGAACCACCTCAAACCGAAACCCAGCATACAACCGAACCTACCCATACTCAACCACCACTCGAAACCCCACCCACAAACACTCAACCTGAACCTACCCACACCACAACACCCCCAGCTTCACCACCCCCACCATCTCCAGATCATGCCTCTGATGGAGATAACCCGTTTCTTGGCGGTGACAACATGACCTTCGATTCGGTCTACTTTAGTCCGTTTCAGGTTCTAAGTGATGATGAGGACGATGCTCTAGTGACAAAGAAGCATCTAAAGGAGCTAAACGAGAAGGTTGACTTACTTCTCGCGTCATCCACCAACTCTCAGTCCTCTCTCTCTGAAGCTGCTCTACAGAAGATTGTTGACGCCTTCTCCAAGGCTCAGCATGATTCTGTTGCTTCAGCCACAGCCGCTATAGACGCCTCTACAAAAGCCTGTGAGGCTGCGACTGCAAAAGTCGATAAACTATTCTCAGACGCCTCTTCCCTGTTGAAGTCCTTACAGGAGAGCGCTAATGCCACGAAGATAACTTTGGAACCAATCGTTCAACAATTGGCCAAGTTCGTCTCAACGGAGTTACAGTCATTCGCTACCCTTCGCCAATCTATTAGCGATGACAACTCGGCCCTTCGTGCCTCCATTGACGAGCGCCTTGCTAAGCTTCAGGAGGATCTCGCAGCTGAAAATTCGTTAATGGACGTTTTAGCGAGCAAAACCACCGCCCTTAAGGTCAAGAGCACTCAGATTTCAAACTATCAGCAACAGCTTGAAGCTCTTCGATCCGAACGGGAGGTTATAAAAACTTGTGTTTCGGATGTACACGCTGCCCTATCTAACATCCTGGAAGCACACGATCCCATTCTCAATCACTCGGTGAGGCGAACCCTTGCTGAGAAACTTACTCCTGCCATGGACCTTCTTAGCAAAATCGAAGGCTTACCCAGTTTCGTGTCCGATCCGAAACAAGGGGGAGAAGGGAAGAAGTCCGGATCGAAACCACCTCCTTCCTCAACAGCTGCTCACACAACCGAACCACCTCCTACTGGTCAAGCTTCGGGTTCGGGTGTGAAGGATAAAGGGAAGAACATAGCTGAGGAAGAAGATGAAGATAAAGAAACCATTGCGGACATTTTGAAGCGCAAAAACAGTCGCAATATGGAAGACGATAATATTCGTGTGGCGCGAGAGGCTGAAGAAGCCGAACGCAAGCAGAAAGAAGCCCACGATCTCCTTGAGAGCAGGAAGACTCTTTTCCCTGCCTGGACTCGGGAGAGAATGATGAAGGAGGCCATAGATACTCCTAGCATCCTATGGCTCGAACTGGTGATATCATTCGACTGCAATAACTCTGTCGATTCGCAGTTCGATATGCCGTTGACTCGAAAGGCGTTTATCTTCCACGCCTTCTCCAATATTTATGAAGTCCCTCATCCGAACGCTGAGGTCGATAGGGAGCTTATCGAGTTCTATCTGAAAGCTGTTAAACCACAATATCAAACATGGAGCGCTCAGAAGATCGTGAACGTTCGGGTCTTAAAGCCTTATACCGAAGGGAGATTCATCAACGTTCGGTTCAGGGTGATAAGAGGGTCTGCTAGAACCGAACATCTTATATCTTTGGCAGATCTACCGAACTTAAACCCTCATGATTGGATTGTTTTGCACAACATCCTTTTGACGAACGAAGCAGAATATGGTCCTATTATAGACCATCTCAAGAGGATGATTGTATGTTACATCATGGAGGTTGCCCTTATGGATCTGGAGATTGCCACAGTCTTCAAGAAGAAACCGAAGATAGCTCCTGTGGGATCGGCCAGTGATCTCAATCAAATGAAGACGGGCAAGATCGATCCGAGACGTAATTCGGTCATGTTCACTAGAGCAGAAGGACAGAAATGTCTCTTTGCTTTGGCGGATAAGCATCTTTACACCAATACTTGCCTTGAGCATGTTTTGTCAATCATCCGAAGGTGTAAGGAGAATGCAGCAGACGATGTCAAGTACTTCAACGACATGATCCAATGGTACGTCAGATTCAGGCAAACGATACTTGCTCTGATATCTCGTCTGTTTGAGACCATGAAGAAGAAGGTACCCGGTGCTGCTGCTGGCACTCGCTCCAATTGACGCAAAGGGGGAGATTGTTGAGTTGAAGACTCTTTTGAAGATTGCGTCATTGGGCTCGGCTGATAGTCCATTTATTTTGTACTCCGGTATTGGGCCTGTCCAACCGTGAGTTTGATAGGTTTACTATATAAAGATATGCTTGCATGCATATTAGGTTAACAATTAAGAAGTAACGATTACGATAGCATTGCAGATTTATTTTATCGTTCTTGTAAACCTCCAACCCTCTACAGTTGATGTTCTTGATCGAGCTCTTCTGAGGGTTTTGTTTATAATCATTCGACTCGTTTGATTCATCGTTGAGTTGTTCATACTTTTGCTTTCGTTCTTATTGTTTAAATATTTCTTCACCTGTTTAAGATCTAATCGATCTTCAAGATTAAGTTTTAATCTCATCACCTATGTTAAACTGAACGCTACAGAACCAATTGTTGTCTTACCTCATACCTGGTCTCCCACGACCTATGGATTTCTAATTCCAAAACTGTTGTGACCTTCCCACAGCCTTGCAACAGACCCACCCTGGTCTAAAATATCTAAAGAAATTTGTGAGCAAGACATAGATTTTCCACAACCTCACCATTGCACAGTGACCGTTGAATGCTACAGGCTACCCCGCAGTCTTACAACACTTCCCACACTAACTGACCACTAGTCAATGCAACAGACCACCCTGTGGTCTTGCAACACTTCCATACTAACTGCTAACTAGCGAATGTTTGCGGGCCACCCCACAGTCTTACCGCGACTGCCACTCAATACATTACCGGTAACCTTTCAGTTCGAACACATCTAGGATCGAGCATGCACTCAACAAAACACCCAACTAAAATCGAGTCATGACTGGAATCCTTAACCTAGTTTCCCCCAAAGCGTGCTGTCAAACACTAAGAAGGTGCGAACCTAACGTTAGGAAGTTTCCCGAACTCCCCAACTCGCACAATCCACAATCCAAACGGCTACTTAGGCTGCCTTCCTCCCCGACATGAATGTGAAACTCCTCCAAGTTTCACAATTGCTTATGATTCTAGATATCCGAACAATTCTCCCCCTACTTTGATTCAACTAAGCCCCGACAATACCCAAGATTGGGAGGATTATCAATCCCTCTAACTTATCAACATGTTGACGACTTACGCTTCCCAATGGTAGTGGTCTTGTACTAGCCGAATACAAAAGACCCCACCACCCCTGAAGACCAGCTAAACACTCCCCGAAACCCAGCATCACTGATAACCCCAGATGCTCGAAATGATATCACACTCAAATCTTGAAGTCCTAAGGAGGAATGCTCCAATCTAAACCGTAGCAACAAACCATTACCCTTGGCACCCTCGAAAGCCAATCCGCGCACCAATGCAAAAATTCCTGAATTCTGGTGATACCGGATAACTAACCCACTAAATTCCAACCATAAACCTTCCACACAAAGCCCCCAAACTAATTTGGACTACAACCCACGATAACCTAGCACACTCCAAACCCGTTATAAGAGAAACAACCCTTCACTAAACCACTACTACTTCATGGCATGCAAATGACATATAGCATTTACGGAAGATATAACCCAAACATAAGTAGATAAATAAACCAAGGATTCGCTTACCAAAACCGATGCAAGATTCCAAACAAAAAAATTTAGATAAAACTGAAAAGAAGCAAAAGATACATTCCCGCAACACCGTCTTCTGGAGTCCTGACCTCCCCTGACTGACACTGTAAAGATCGAATCCTCTCCATTGGGACTCCATCCCTATTCTCTCGTCCATCGGTAATCCTCAAAGTAGTTGGGCAGGCGTACTCACTACTCCTCCTCTTAACATCGGACAGTCGACCTTCTTGTGGCCCACCTGATTGTAGTGAAAATATAACGAGCTTGCCCCTTAAGGAAAATCTTTGCTGACGTGACCAACCGTGCCACACTTGTAGTAGCCCAAACTCATAGAATGACAAACTCGATCATGCAGTTTCCCGCATGTGTTGCACTGACCCCGGACTTGCTAGCTTATTAATCGCTGATTAGAAGTCTTGGGTCTTTTCCTGGGAGCCTCCACTCTATGCACCTGATATGATCCGCTATTCCCGAGGTGTTCCAAATCGATCTCCCATTCTCGGTCTCTAGAAACCACATCATTCAGGGTCTCGCACCCTAAAATACTCATAAACTCCCTGATGTCATCCCGCAGCATATCATGATACCTCATATTCTTCATTTCCTCATCTGCTGCATATTGTGGTACCAATAAAGCCCTCTCCCGGAGCTTAGCAATGATCTCTACCACAATCTCAGTAGTCTGGCGGATGTCCAGAAACTCTCACACCAACTGTTGCACCTCAATCGTCGGTGCAAACTCTGCTCAGAAACTGGTCGAAAAGTCATCCCATGACATAACATCGACAACATCATGAGCCAGCTCACTACCAACCTCTTCCCACCAATATCGTGCCCTGTCCTTTAATAGGCAAAAAGTATATTTGACCTTCTCTTCCTCGGGATAGGAACTCGTCTGGAACGCATTATCCATATCCGCTAACCATATCCTACTGATAATGGGGTCCCTCTCCCCATCAAATGCAAGAGTTCCACAAGCATGGAACTCCCAGAAAGAAAGAGTGGGAGCTTCAATAACCAACATAATTTCAGCACGAAACGCGCCCAAGCGCTCATCCAAGATCTTCGAAATACTGCGAGAAATCTCTGATGAAATAAACTTTGGCAACTGCTCGCTAATCAGGTCAGCACCTGCACCTGAGATAGAACTCGGACCTGAACCTGAACCACCTCCCAGAGTTCTCATCTCCAAGCTGGAAATACAACAATCCAACAATCAGAACATACCCAAGAATCCTCCTCCCATCAACTTCTTAGATTCTCCAAGACTCTCACCGAATCGAGTATGGATCATGTACTTTCAGTAAGACGGGCCCAATACTACCTACCACACCTATCTATACTTTCTTTAGCAATCCTCCTAAATCCTCTAAGTCACTTCCTCAAACCAATACACCAAAACTCACTAAACCACACCACTAAACCCACTGAAGCATATCCTAGGCTTTCCTAGGTTCCTGAGCTCGCCCAAACCTCAGCTGCTGAAGGATTCCCATTAATTTTAACTAGCTACCTCATGAATATAGTCACATGCAACATAGATCAGATAATCCTTCGAGTAAAAGGCTCAACCATAGAAGGTTGGAATCAGACGAGAGTTGCAATATAGTTTCAAGTCCATCACTTATAGATTGTCCAGCCTATGCCACATGTGACTTAGCATATTCACTTACTAACTAACTCACATTGCTAAGAGACCCTAAAAGCAAAAAGTAAGCAACATTCAGGCAACGGAAAATCTAATCAGCATACACTAATCAAGCCATTATATCCATGCAATAGGAATCCACACTAGCATGAAATTTTAAAGCTCATACAATTAGGCACCTAAAAGTCATCTATCCTATCATATAATACTGAGAAGATCCTTAGCCCAAATTGTCACACCCCCAAATCGGAACGACGGAAACGTTCCAGGGCGGAGGACGTTATGTGTAGTATCACAACAATTGCATAATAGTAATCAAGGCAACAACAACCATTGTATTAATATTATAGTGTTTACATTGTATTTGAATCACACATGATTTACTCCAAAAGTAAATAGCAAAACAACGACTTGAGGCTACTATGATCCACCTTCTACAACCTTGTACGTGTACCTATCTACTAGTGTACTGAGAACATAAGTGGTTTTGAAAGTGTCAACATTAAAGTTGGTGAGTTCATAGGCATTTGTATTTAAAAATTATGTTTAATGTTATTTGAAAACCTTAGTGTGTTCATCCAGAAAATCCTATATTTTCTGATGTACTAAAGTGTAATAAAATGTGCCCCATACTATTTCCTTCTATGACTACTTAATGGATACAATTTATATACAATCCAAATCGAATAGACAGTCGACTGTGTGGTTCTGCCCTAATCCCACAACCAAACAAGGAATAAGAAATGAGGCGGAAACCACACATTCCACTATCTGTCGGATCTTCTCTATATATAACCCTAACGTATTCACTAGATGCTTACAGAGTTAACTGTAATGGTCCTTCTAGAAATGTATGTGTATTCTTCCAAAAAATCCTATATTTTCTGATGTAATGAAATGTAAGTTCTGTTGACCCGTACTAGTTCCTTCTTTTATCACTTAGTGTATACAAGCTATATATAATTCAAAGCGAATGGACAGTTAAATGTGTGGTTCTTCCCTAAGCCCACAACCAGACAATGAACATGAAGTAAGGCGGAAATCACACATTCCATTGCCTATTGGATTTGAATTGTATATAACTATGGCGTACTCACTAGGTAATCACGGATTTAACAGTAATGATCCTTATCGAATGAATTCTACCATGTACTTAGAAAAGTAATGTATTACGGTCGTGTTTGCATGCAACCCTTTTTGTATGTATGCACCTAGTTAACGTTCTTCCGTAAAAGTATGTTTTGTATTAGAAAATAGTATGTTGTACTTGTATTTAGTGACCTGAATCATACTTGTTTCCCCTTATGATTGCTTAGGGTATACAAGTCATATATAATCAATATCGAGTAAGTAGTAGACTATGTGAATCTGCTCTAAGCCCATAACCAAACAAGGAACAAGAAGTAAATCGGAAATCACCCATTCTACTACCTACCGGGTCCTATATATATATATATATATATATATATATATATATATATATATATATATATATATATATATATATATATATGTAACCCTGATGTATAAACTAAGGGATCCTAGAATTAGCATTGTGGGTCCTTTCTAAAATGTGTGTTCATGTTACTAGAAAAGCAGTGTAGTGTAGTTCTATTATTAAAATAAAACTATTTGAAGCTATGTATTTCCCATATACTAAACGTCTTAGTTGATACTATTGTGAGTTTCATATAACCATGCTAAAATGATAGATTTGCCTATACGACGTTCTTCAAGCGTCCAAATGAGATGACATTTGTTACCCAACAACTGTAGCTAGCAGTCAGGGCATGGGATTGTGATTCCCATACAGATCTATACACAAACTCACGCTCTCCCTCAAGGAGACTCTGGTTATAATTTATAGGACTTAGACCTATACCCTAATGGGTACACTGAAGTAGTGCTTCACAACCCTGTATTTACTAGATACGTATAGTGTACAAATGTTATATTATTCTTGAAAATGTATGTATTCCTAATACTAATAGTGTATAATAATTATTTTCAAATAAATATTTTAGCATGATATCTTTGACTTTGTAAAATTGTGTATGTGTTCCTTAAACTACACCTATTGTAGTTTACATGTATGTTCTGCATACAACGAAAATCTTAGAATTTAACAGTTTGTATAACTCAATGAAATAGTTGAGAAAGATACCCTTATGCTCGATATGTTACAAAAGGGTTAAATCTTTATTTAAATGAGTTATATATTCATATATTTATAAAGCATATATAATTTAGATCAACCAGGCAGTCGGACAGATGGTTCTATCCCTAGTCCACAACCAGAAAAGCAGAAGGAGTTAAGGTGGAATCACCAATCATAAGCCTGTTGGATCTTAAATATATATATATATATATCTATATATGTATGAACATGTATTTTGGGAAAATAAAAGTATAAAATAATTTGCTGTAGTTTGAGACATTTTAAAATAGTTTAAATCGGTTGAAACGGCTTGATGTGTTTTAAAACTGCTTGAAATCATTTGAATGTTAACACAAGATTTCCTTGTGTTTTACTTATATCCCCCCCCCCCCCCCCAAACATTGAGAAATAGTGAAAACGTAGGGGTATGAACTCACCTTTAGTATGTGTGCTTGATCGGACTCGAAGTGGTTGCGAGTGATCCTCAGGTTAGAATACGTGACAGTAGCTGTATCCTAATAATAATTATACACGACATCGTATTTAAATTAATAGGATATTAATTCAAACACATTTAATGACGAATTAAAGTGTCAGACAACACTTAAGTATTTAGGAAATACTTACAAAAGCCTTAGGAATTAATTGGAATAAATTCTAAGCGTTTTCGGTTGGAGATGAAGAGTTTTCAGTCAAGGCTTGAAGGTTTGAAGGTATGGATGAATATTCTTGGTGTTCTTGGTGTTCTTGGTAGGAATATGAAGATCTGTGTAGAAATCACTTGAAGATATGATGTTTACGGATAATACTTGAGAGCAAAATGGGAAATGTTTACAGCTTGAAAAGTGAGAAATGAAATTGTTTTCGGATGGAAACATATATATAGGATTAGGTTTACGGTCCTAATGGGCCAAGGCCTTTGGGTTTTCGGACCAAAGCAAACCGAAAACAACCTTTTGGTTTCATTTCCAATCCGTAAACCCTTTTGATCTTAATTCCAAAATTGTAAACCATCTTTGAATTGATTGCATTGGGTGAAAACCCTTTCTTCTAGAACCCTAGGACCGAAAACACATATATGGGGTGTTTATTTATGTTTTAAACCTTAACCTTTTGCCAAACGTTGAATTATACTAACCTAAATTAGCTTAGGTTTCAATCCATACTTAGTTACTAGCTTGTAACATGCCTTAAAGGTTATATAGGATACAATGCAACAAGGAATCAAATGTGGTTTCATTTATGCCCAGTTAGGGTTTAGGCTTTGATGGGTCTAAAATTTCCCAGTTGTGACATCATCCCCCCATTAGAGGGAATTTTGTCTCGAAATTCGAATTTTGTGTGGTTACTCATGAACAAGGGAGAGAGGTGGATACTTTTGTTCCATATGATCTTCTTGCCCCCAAATGAATTTTGATCCTCGCTTGGCGTTCCAGCGGATCTTTACTATTGCGTTTGCTGTCTAAATCGGTAGAGAGTGTGTAGGTTCGACTTACTTGTCTATGTCCATTTGGATGGTAAATTGTTCACTCATAGTCCTAGGAACCTTTGTCCTGAAGTACATGGTAAGACTCATGCCTAGTCCATCTCTCATCACCTCGTGTATACAGGTCGTAAATAATTAAGATTAATAAGATGGTCAGATGGGTGACTCTACCCCAAGTCCACAACCAACAAGGAATAGGAGATAGGGCGGAAACACACATCCTAAGTCTATGAAATCTTAATTATATACCACCCTCGCGTATACACTTAGTGGTGATTGGTTAACCGTATTCGTCCCTAGCCTCCATGTTTGAACTCGACTTGTTATACGAGCGGTAATCTCGAAAGGTCTGCTGGGAATACTTCAAGAAGGTTTCGGAAGATAAAGTACTCGTCGCATGAGTAGCTCGGGGTTTTGAACGAAAGACAATTCTAAGGTCTGTGTCGGGTTTGTCGTTATGAGTGACGAGGGTTTCATTAGTCGGTTGGTTAAGACGAAGGGTCTTTTCGTAGCACATGCAATTGGTATCGTAAGGACAACACCATTCCACGTCAAAAGACGACGTCAGAGTTCCTTGTTGTTACTAGTGTCAAGTTGATTAGGAAGAATTGTTTGTTATAGCGATAGTGCATCCTGTGTGTACGTGATAGTGCATTCTGTGTGTACTCGATAGTGCATTCTGTTTTATCCGTGTTATTATTACTGCGAAGATTTTGTATTGCATTAAGCGAGCACTAGCAGTAAGAGTGTTCCGTTAACTAGTGATGATATTTCATATTATGATCCCTATCAGGTCCCTCGATAATCGTTTAGTGTTTACAAGTCATGCATAATTAAATTGATAAGACCGTCGACCGGGTGACTCTACCCTAAATCCACAACCAAGCAAGGAACAAGAAATGAGGCGGAATCACTCACTCTAACCCTATAAAATCTTAATTATAAATGGCCTTGATGTACACACTAAGCCATCATAGCTCACCTGCAAGGATCCTTAGTTTTTAAATGAATGTTGTGATTTGTTCGGATGGAAGAGTAACTTAAAATTTCTTTTTAATTGGTACTAGTTTTAGTAAAAGTTTGAGCTTTAAAATATATTTTTTTATTTAGAAAATGTATCATTGTTCACAGGTGGTTCCGGGACAGTCTCTCCTGTGGTGATCATCTGTATTCTTCCATCCCTGCCAGAGTTCTTTATTATTGGGCAAACCCTCTTGTAGTGTCCCGTCTCGCTACACCCATAACAAGCCTGGTTTACTCCAATGTCGGGGACATGGGAGATTAGTTGTCTTGGTGCCCTACAGAAACAGGAAGTGTGTCCCTGCATGCAGCAATTCTTTCAATGCATCTCCTGGCAAGCTACGGTGTGGTGGAATTTGCACTTGTCACACTTCCGGAGGTTTCCAGCATATCACTTGACAGGTGCTGGAGTGTTTAGTGTTGTGGCAGCGTGAACAACAACAATATGTTGCTTCTTTAGGGGCTCTTGTGTTGGTTGCCCCTTCCTCTTGTTCCCCGACTTTCTGTTATAGTCTCCCCCTTTTGTTGGCTGAGGAGTGGGGGCCATCACGCCTTGGCGGCCTCCATGGTCGATGAGTCGCTGGTCCAAGCGTTTGGCACTCTCGAAGGTAGTTGGGTTAGAAGCCAGGACATTCCCTTGAATCTGGGGAGATAATCCCCAGATGTACCTCTCTATCTTCTTGCTCTCTGGGTAACCACCTCGGGGCACAGTGCTGTCAGGTCACTAAACCTATCAGTGTAGGCTACTATGTCTGAGCCTGCCATGGTATCGTTCCACAGCTCTTGCTCTAACTTTTGTACTTTGGCCCTTGGGCAGTACTCTTCCATCATCATCTTCTTTAGGTTCTCCCATCCCATGGAGTTCGCCATTGTGAGAGTCAGTGACTTGACATGGCTATTCTACTATGTGAGGGTTCTATCAGAGAAGGTGTAGGCATCAAACTTCACTTTTCTCCCTTCTGGGCATGCACAGATCTCGAATACCAATTCTGCTTTCTCGAGCCATTGCATCAGAGCAATGACTCTCCCGCTTCCATTAATGGTTTTGGGTTTGCAATTCATGAAGTCTTTGCACGAACACTCCCGAGTGTATCCGTGGTTGTCTCCATGGTTGGAGGGGTTGGCACCACTAGCCGTCCCACTAGTACCACTTCCGTGGATTTGGGTCATGGCAGCCGTCACTACAGCTGTTATAGCAGCCTGAAAGGTAGCAGTGTCGTACAGTGGTGGATTTGTTGACGCGTTGTTGACGAAGCGTCTTCTAGGTCTACCGGAAGGCATCTTTCTGCCATAAGGTTTAAAAGATGAAATGGTGGTAAGTCTTTAGTAGTGGCTACAAGTCGAGTGTGATTTAAACTGAGTTATCTTAGTTCTGTGTATATCATGTTCCGACTTTTATAGTGTTCTGAAATCAATTCACAACAGAGGTTTATATAAAATAAACTTATGAATTTTAGAAACTACCCTTGAATGAATTTTTGTGACTTGATGTACCGTTATTAGTTGTTATGAAAGACAAGATAAACCTAACACGTAGTGTGAGTAGTGTAATCACTAACTCACTAGGTTGTATTAGTTTATTAATTATTAGTGTGACGCATAGGGTGCTTGTTCTCTTCGCATGCCTCGCGACTGGTTTCCTCTGTTCTATGTCCTTATTATGATTGTCCTAGTTTTAACTGTAGGGATTTGTTGTCTCTGGACCTTCCTAAGGTGTTCTTGTTCTCTGTAAGTGTGTTGAATCTTCATTCCATCATGCTTCAGGTTTTGCTACTGATCCCCATTACTTCACAACGAAGAGTCTGACCTGAATATCCGAGCGAGCCTCGCATGTTTGCCCCTAATAGGGTAAGGTTCTGTAATGATCACTTCGGTGCCCTTCTTTTTGGCTAATCCCTACTTGGGATCTTCCTCATGAACCTCTTCTTATTCTTCCTTGATTCTTCTTCTGACTGCTGTATTGGAGTGGCTACATCTATCTATGTTGTTTGTGCGAGAATGGGAGTGTCTAAAGAATATATGAGATCAGTAAAACATTTTCTATTTTTTTGGGGTGATCCTTACTGGGTCCCCCTATAATTACGTAGTGTATACAAGTTGTATATAACTTAAGATTGAATAGACCTTTGAATAAGTGATCCTACTCTAAGACCATAACCAAACAAGGAACAGGAAATAGAGCTTAGGTCACAAATTCTAAGTCTATAAATTCTCAATTATACACAACCCTATGAGTATACACTCCACAATCATAGACCTACCAATAAGGGTCTTTTAATTTTACATGAGTTACTTATAGTGCCTAAAATACTCCTATAGTATTTTAATAGTATGTTTGATTATAGAGCTTCTTGGTATATGAACTTGGTAAGTTTTTAGACTTGTTGTTATCTTATAGCATCCTAAAATACTCCTATAGTATTTTTAACTTTATGTTTTGTTCTAGAGATCATTTGTATATAGAGTTGGTAAGTTTTAAGCTTGTAGCAACACCTCCATCACTCCCAAACACATGTTGATCGTATCTCAAATAAATATAGTTGATCAGGATGTATTTATCCCAGATATGATTACATAACATTCTAGGTTTGACTATATTGCTCAACATCTAAATATTTCTGCTTTGTTCTTCTTGTGATACTTGTTCTAGTATATATATGCATGTATGTATACTTTTATAAGAATACTTATATTTTAAAAGTATACTTTTAGTCAGAGCACTTCGGCCCCATTGTATTTATAGTTGTATATCTTTTATGGGTTGATATACTTAGTTCACTATAAACAATGCCCTGATACCAATATATCACACCCCCAAACCAGAACTGCAGAAACGTTCGGTGGCGGAGGACGTCATGTGTAGTATCAATAATTGCATAATAGTAATCAAATCAACAACAACCAATGTATTAATATTATAATGTTTACATTGTATTTGAATCACATCCGATTGACTCCAAAAGTAAATAGCAAAACAAAGACTTAAAGCTACTATGCTCCGTCCTCTAGAACCCTATACGTGTACCTGTCTACTAGTGTCTTGAGAATACAAGTGGTTTTGAAAGTGTCAACATTAAATTGTTGAGTTCATAAGCAGTTGTATCTAGAAAGTATGGTCATTGTTCTTTGAAAACGTTAGTGTCACGTTCCTCCAGAAAATCCTATATTTTCTGATGTATAAAATGTAATAAAATGTGTCTGACAACCCGGAATTTTCATTCGGTCAAACCCTAGAAGTCAATCACTTCTTATTATAATTTAATGTCATTATTTCTTATTTTAACAAATTTAGAGTTCGTTTGATTATTTTAATATTATTCTTTAAACGAACGGGTGAAAGAAAGTGCTGTCTCGGCTTTTGAAATTTAAAAACCGCAAACACCTCGTATCTTAGAAGTTCACAGCCAAACTTTTATTTTTGGGTCGGAAAAACTTCCAAAAGTTGTGAACTCATGCATATACATGAGTTTACTCCCCAAGTTAATCACTTTTCACTTTTCACCCCAAAAGAGTAAACTCCAAAAGAGTAAACTCAAGAAACCCTCTCAAGTAGCAAACTAGAAACAATTCAAGATCTTCAAACTTGTAAGCATTCTATCCATTCCAAGTTGATTAAACACTTAATCTAGTGTTTGTGCATCTATTCATCCATTCACTTTTGTGTTTTTGATTAGATTTCCAAAAACACCAAGAACACACACTAAGTGTTCTTGGACTTTTAGCACATTTCAAGCTTCCTTATAGTAAGTACTTCAATCCTTGAGTCTTATTGAGTTAGTATTTCAAGTTAGCAACAAGAAAATATGCCAAGAACACATGAAACAAGGTGTTCACGGTCCAAGAATGTTCTTGGGCCGTAAACACCAAATAAGGCACCAAAGTGTGCTTAAGTCATTAATCTAAGCCCTAGTTAGATGTTTAATCCTTCCTTGACATGTTTGAACCTTCCATTGATGTGTTTAAGCCTTTGGAAACACCAAAGAATGCCATGATCATGTGTTTACAGTTTGGGGAGCTCCCAAAACCGTAAACACCCTTTAGTGTGTTTATTTTGGCGATATTCCTTTCTTAGGCCTAAAAACTAACATAGACAATTACCTTGATGAGTTAGGGACTTGAAAATATAGCAATACCAATTTCCATATGGGTTTAAGGTAGTAAACCCAAAGGGAAATGACCATGAGGCCGTAAACTCCTTAAAGGAGTTTTTTGTTGCCCTAGTCCCTTCCAAAGTCCTAACCATCAATTAGAAATGCTTCAAAGGACTTGTAAAACCTCAAAACAACATATGGTGATAAGGCCTAGAGCTTACGACCATAAACCCTTGACTTTACTACCGTAAACTCCTAGGGTAAAGGTCATTAAAACCGTAAACTCCAAATGAGTTTACCCTTGGACCCCAAACACTTTAGCGTTGACCTACAACAACTTAGATGCCATCCTTAGGACTAATAACACCTATGTAAGGTGTTTAGCATGTTCTAGGAGGTCTTATCATGATCAATTAGTATTTTAAAGCTAATTGGGTACATATATGTGTGATTATATGTTAACTAGGATTATAAAGTGTGATCAAGACTTCACTTGTCACCTAGCAATCCTACATCTTCCATACATCCGAACCACTCACTACAGGTGAGTTCATACCCCTTAATCAATGTTTTTAAATGATTTTAAATGCTTTAATGGGGGGGGGGGGGGGCGGAATGCAAGTAGAAAACAGCATGTTATTAAATCACTCATATGTATTTATAACTGTGTTTTCATCCAGCAGATTTCACATACTTGAAAATGTGATGCATGAAATGGTTTTCTATCTTAAAAATACTTTGTTATCAAAGGTATTACTTTTGAAATGTTTATTAAAATGACATCAAGTCATTGTTAATTATTGTTCAAAACTCATAGATGTTTTACAAAACCATTTTACCTTCTTGAACAAAACTATTTCTATACACTTATGTTCTTATATATGTATTGATGTTATAGTTTTAATCCATCATTAAGTTTCCCACACTCTTGTGTAGCAAGGGTGTATAAACATGTTTGGACAATCAATTACCTTCCAGCTAACTATTATAGGGATAGTTAGGAGATACAAAACATCATTCCTATTACAAGGAATCACACCAGAGTCAGTTCATTCATGAGTCTATACTATACATTACATGTTACATGAATATGTCTACCGCGATACGCTTACATGAATACATTTATTTGTATACACTTACATGGATACTTGTACCTCGATTCACTAGGATGATTTACTAGTACATTATGTGTAAATTTTCCTTCCCATCCCAGTTCAAGGGGATGTCTAGACGGGACTAACCATTCCGAAACCCACCTGTTAGCAACAGTGGTAGATGAACATCTACAGATGCCTACGGTTCTTACTTATATTAGGGGTACCTTTACGGGACTAACCATTCCATTAGCCTACTGTTCGCTACAGAGGTAAATGACCATCTACGGATGCCTACAGTTGATACTTATACTAGGAGTACCTTTACGGGATTAACCATTCCTTAACCCTGCTGCAACTACAGAGGGACAATTGAACCATCTACGAATGTTCAAAGGTTATAAATTTCGCTATTCGCGATGTCATGTTAATTCTAATACAAAAGGATAACACTTATATGATTCATTTTCCTATTACTTTATTTTGTGATACATTCACATAAACGATGAGTTAGACTAAGTATTGTTTGTAATAGTAAAAAAGGAAGAAAACCGATACTTGCTACAGCAAAACATACAGGTCTTGGTAGAAGACTACTTTCATACATACATGTCTTAGTAGAAGACTACTTTCAAAACATTCGGGTCTTGGTAGAAGACTACATTTTATACTAGTAGGAAATATGGGATTTTCTAGGGTTTTTCATACTTATATCAATTGATTCATTTAAAGGTTTTCATGGCATTTATAACAACTTTCCAAAACAAGGCAATGACACTTAAATACTTATGAATTCACCAGCTTTAAGCTCATACTCGCTTTCAAAATAACTTGTATTCTCAGGTCACAGTAGACAGGTACGTTGGCCAGGTTTTGAGAAGACGGAGCACAGTCAAGACTCGTCTTTTATTTTGATTACATATTTTGGTGTCTTATTACATTGAAAGAACACACATGTATTAAAGCTTTACTTTTAATGCAATGGATGATGTTGTTGCTTGTTTACTACTTTACACTGTTGTGATACTGTACATGACGTCCTCCACCCCGGAACGTTTCCTCCATTCTTGGTTTTGGGGTGTGACAGATTGGTATCAGAGCATTGTTTATAGTGAATATAGTATATCAACCCATAAAAGATATACTAACTATAAATACATTGGGATTAAAACACTCTGTCTAAGAGTTATACTTTTAAATAATAAAATATTTAAGTAAGTATACGTGCGTACATTCATACTAAAAACAGTGTCAGAATGACAAGAACAAAAGTATTACGATTGTTGAATATCACAAGTAAGCCTGGGGATATATGGTCAGTCTTGGGAACGGCATAGCCTGATCAACTATGTCGGTCCAAGGAGTGATTAGCATATGCCCAAGAATGTTTGTGATGTGGCAACAAGTCTAAAAACTTACCAACACCACCATAAAAAATACCATAGGGGTATTCGGTCTTACTGTAATTATCTTAGTCAGTTCGTCTATTTAGCTATTTCTTATATCCCTTTTTTCGCGTAGATTATAATGGCTGGATTTGACCATGGCGACCCATACTTCCTAAACCAAGGCAACGCTAGATGGCTAGAGGAAGAACCAGAAAATGATCACCCAATCCCTTTGGATGATCACCATGCTGAGGGTTTTTCTGATAGTTCTGACTCAGAGCCTGAAGTCAACAACCTACCTCCAGCTACTCAAAACCCAAACCTGAACCCCATCCTGCATTTCAAGGACCCACACCTCTGTGGGCCACTAACTTGAATACATGGAGTCATGAACAGGGTCAACCCATTCCCTTCGACGGAGACAGAATTTTCTACAACCTCACTCGGGGAGGTTCTGCTGACAGGGTCCTACCCATCATGGTTCGTAGGATTTCTCGGAACACGATACTGGGTCAATCAACTGTCAATCGAGTCTTGGAGATTGACACCAACTCTGGCGTTAACACAGTCCGCATTTGCCAACTAGAGTCTGCTCATGAAAGGACTCTGGTCCGCAATGCAGCTCTGCAGAGGGAACTTGCTGAAACTCAAGCTGAAGTTAAGGAACTTCGAGCTTAGCAAGCAAGAGCTTACAGGCATATGAGGGACATGAAACGTCTACTGTCGGGATCAAGGACTCATGCTAGCAGTTCTCGTCGCCGATAGAATCTCGTTGACTCATCTTTTGGATATAACCTAGTTTATGTAAAAACTTTGGTCTAATTTCCTATCTTTGTAAATATTAGACCTGTTAGGTCTTGATCAAGATTTGGGGTTGCAAGGCTTTCGTGAGACGCGAGACTCATGATAAGCTCGAACCTCGAAGCGAGAGGTGTATTTTCATCGGCTACCCACAGCAATCCTTTGGTTACCTCTTCTACAGACCTAGTAAAAATGTGGTCTTTGTTGCTAGGAGGGCGTTCTTTCGAGAGAGAGAGTTCATAAGCCAAGGAAACAGTGGGAAGCAAGTTGACCTTGAAGAAATTCAAGAGTCAGGCGGTGAAGGAACTTCAAACTCTAGCACTTAACTTGAGGAGGAAACTCCTGTCGAGCCAATTGAAAATTATATACCTCTGAGGCATTCCACAAGGGTTAGGAATGCACCTAAGCATTAGTATGGATTCCATATTACTCCGGAAGGTGATACACTTATCAGTGATGAGACACTGATAGGTCTGGATGAACCTAACAGTTGCGCAGAAGCCATGGCAGGCCCTGAGTCAGCCAAATGGAAAGAGGCAATGGACAGTGAGATACAATCCATGTATAACAATCAAGTTTGGAACTTGGTTGAGAATGTACCAAGTCGTAAGACTGTAGGGTGCAAATGGATCTTCAAAAAAAAGACCGACATGGATGGTAATGTGCACACTTATAAGGCACGACTGGTTGCAAAGGGTTTCTCACAAACTCCGGGAGTTGATTATGATGAGACCTTTTCTCTAGTGGCCAAGATTAAGTCTATTAGAGTTCTATTAGCCATAGCTGCATTTCATGACTATGAAATTTGGCAAATGGATGTCGAAACTGCTTTCCTTAATGGAAAGTTGGCTGAGGATGTTTACATGAGTTAGCCATGGGTTTTGTCAATACAGAGTACCCTAATAGAGTGTGTAAGCTTGAGAAATCTGTTTATGGATTAAAGCAAGCACCTCGCGGATGGAATCTTTGCTTTGATGAGAAAGTCAAAGAGTTTGGCTTTTCTAGGAGTGAAGATGAATCTTGTGTATATGTCAAGGCTAGTGGGAGTATAGTTAGCTTTTTGGTGTTGTATGTGGATGACATACTACTCGTTGGAAATGACATCCAAACTCTGCAGGAAGGTAAGTCCTGGCTTGGGAAGTGTTTCTCTATGAAGGACCTAGGAGAAGCTGCCTATATTCTAGGGATAAGGATCTTGAGAGACCAGAGTAAACGACTAACTGGTCTTAGTCAGAGTACCTACTTGGATAAGGTGCTGAAGAGATTCAACATGCAGGACTCCAAGAAAGGAGAGTTACCCATCCAGAGTAACGCTAGATTGAGTAAGACACAAAGCCCTAGTACTGAGGCTGAGATAGCAGAAATGAGTCAAATACCTTATGCTTCGGCTGTAGGATCGATCATGTATGCTATGACGTGTACTCGACCTGATGTAGCCTTTTCCATGAGCATGGTTAGCAGGTATCAGGGGAACCCTAGAAAGGCACACTGGACTATGGTAAAGAATATCCTCAAGTACCTATGGAGGACTAAGGACTGGGTTCTTACCCTCGGTGGGAGTGAAGACTTGAGAGTTGTAGGGTATAGTGATGCTAGCTTTCAGACAGATAGGGATAATTTCCGTTCTTTGTTAGGCTGGGTCTTTACCCTAAACGGAGGAGCAATTTCTTGGAAGAGTTCCAAGCAAGAGACAGTGGCTGATTCAACTTGCGAATCAGAGTATATAGCAGCTAGCGAGGCAGCAAAGGAGGCGATATGGCTGAAGAACTTCATTGGAGACCTTGGAGTTGTACCAGCTATTAAGGAGCGAACGAAAATTTTCTATGATAGTGAAAGTGTTGTTGCCTTAGCCAAGGAACCAAGGAATCACGGGAGGTCCAGAAACATCGACAAAAAATACCATTTCATCAGACATCGAATAGAAGAAGGGCTCCTGATGGGAAAGACGGTATCATCGGATGAGAATCCAACAGATCCCCTCACGAAGGGACTGAGTCGGGTTAAGCATCTCCAGCATGCTCGGAGCATAAGGCTGAAGGATGATATTAGATTTAGTAGTTAGATAACCTTGAAATTTGTAAAGTGTAATTGACATTAGATGATGAATAAAAGGTGTTTTATTTATGAGTAAAGTGTTGCTATCTCGTGTCGATCGTTTACTATATTTCTTTTGCATGTTTTGACTTCCAGAATAATTATGTTTGGTATATCATATTATTTGAACCTCCACAGTTGGTCATATGTCAGAAGTAGATATGAATCAAGACTGTCATGATTGGTTGCAGAGGTCTAAGGTGTTGGACATGGCTACAACAATCATGAGTGCTCATAAGGTCTGAGCATTGGACTCAACCCACGCTCACTGGAATCACTTCATGGAATTCATCTCGAGTGATCGTGAGACGGTAATATCATATAAGTCTTCAAACCTAGAGATATGATTTGTTACTTACGAGTTGGTTATGCATTGATTGTACATAAACGCATTGGTAACTCGATGTTATAAAACGTGCTTTTGTGTATAATTCAATGAGTGGTAGAACAAACATATGAGTCGAAGTTTATCTGTTCCTTCTTGGATTAGAAGCTGATATCTGGGCCCCTTGATGATTTTGTTTTGACCTATGTACCGGGCCTGGTCAGAACTAAGTTGATGTGTTCAATTAAGTTCTTTGTCAAACAAATCGTAAATCGAGAAACAAACTGCTGGACAATAAGTAAGACATTGTTCCATGTATTTGTCTGACTGATATCTCGAACAGAGGATTATATGATCACTTAGCTTAAATGGTGTATCATCATCTTCTTAGTTCCGAGAAACCTTGAAAGAGCTACGATTGTTGATCGGTTCCTGAAGTCATACTTGCAGTTATAGATATTAGACTTATCCAAGTGGGAGACTGTTGGATAAGGTGTCTAAGTCCATAACTATTTCTGGTATGTACTTGACCCGAGCCGGCATGGTCCATTTGGGTTGGCACCATGCAATTGGATAGACTAAATGAGAGAAATAACACTTGTGGTTTATTAATATATTATAAGTTCTAATATATTAATAATATTATTTAATTAGTTTGATCAAGAGTTAATTTAGAATTAATTAAGTGATCAAAAGATAACTAATTAAATATATGGGTTGATTATGTAAATCATCCATACTTGTATAGTGGGCTAAGAGGCTCCATGGATTATCAAGTTGGGTTCCACCCATAGGATGCTCCGTGGGAGTTACAAACCCATGGGTCATGGAAATGAAGAGTCATGACACATTAGGGTTTACATGGTGTAACCTTAGATGTGTCAACACTATATAAAGGTCATGTGTTCTCCCAAAATCGGCACTACTACTAGTGAAACAAGAGGGCTTGGCCAATTTTAGTGTGTTATACATTCTCTCCAAGTTTACTCCATAGCATTTGATGTTGTGTGAAGCATTTGAGGCATCACACTTGGGGTGCTAGGCTCACAAGGTTTCAAGGAACACTTACAACAACAAGGTATGTAATTCTATCTATTATTGATGTTAAAATTGTTCCCCATGTATGCAAGATAGGGTCATAGCCTTGGAAATCAACTTTGCATGATAATTAGACAAACATAGATCCAAGGTTATTAGGGTTGCATGTACACTTAGGAAGTGTTAGAATGCTCAAAACCCATCAGAAACAACTTTGATTAAACGTACTTATTTGGTTGATATCTCTATTACTATTCCCTTTCCTGTAAAAGGCTCACAAGGACCCAAGAAACTTTGGGTTCCTAAATCTGCTTAATATTTTGCAGGTTATACATGACGAGTAGTTTGACGAAGAATGGTATATTGATAGTTGCTGCTCGCGTCACATGACAGGAAGGAAGGAAGAACTGAGGGAGTTTCGGACTCTCAAGGATGGTGGAATTGTGAAGTATGGCAAAAACTCATATGGAACTATCAAAGGCTATGGAATAATTACGAATGGTGATTTCTCGGTAAGAAAGGTTGCATATGTTGAAGGAGTCCAATACAAACTTATAAAAGAATTGAAATTTTTATAAAATTAAAGGAGAGGGAGGGAATTATATCCTCAAAAGTCGGACCTCTCTCCTCTCTCTCTTACTTGAAAACCCTAATACTCCATTTCCCTAATATTGGAATCACTCTCTCACTCTACCTCTGATTCTCTCTCATTTCTCACCACCACCACCACCATTTTCTCTCATGCTCCCTCCTAACCACGAAATTTTCCAGAAAAAAACCCAAGAACACTCCTTAAACTCAAAATCCTCATCATCTAGTGGTGTTCATTAAGGTAGAACACGATTTTCCTTCAGTTTCCTTCAAGTTTTCATGGATTTTCTTGCATATCTCCTTCTTCTACTTCTTCAACTTCTTCAAACTTGTTTTCTTTTTGTTAAAATGGTTTCTAGAACATCATGGATGTGTTTTAACACCATGCATGTATGTTAAACAAGGTTTCATGTTCATGATCTTAGTGCAAAAATCGATTTTAAGGATCAAAACATCAAACTCATTTTTAAGAGTTCTTGAGAAATAAGATTTTTGTATTTTAATGCATGTATGTAAATTATAATTTTTAAATATATTATATCTCTGGAAACATGAACATAACATGCATGGATCATGACATCTTTAAAATATTTCAAAAGATTTACTCAAAGAAATGATGAAAACTTACTTTTCTAACCAATCATTATGCAAGCAATTTGCCAGATTTTCTTTACCTGCATTTAAACTGCCATATCTCACTCATTTCTTAACCAAAATTCGTGATTTTTTTTTTCTAAAATATAATATTTTGAGTTAGCTTTAAAATCCATCTGACCTCACTGGAAAATTCATAAATTTCAATTTTTAGCAATTTTTACAAAACTGTTGCTCAATCAGCACCGTTTTGTGAATACTAGTTTTGTATTGCATGTTCAAAGGTCTTATTCCTCACTAAAAATCTAGGAAAAATTAATTTGAGCGCTTAACATCATCTATTAATAGGGACAAAAAATATTGATTCAAAAGTCTTTAGAATATGTTGAAACAATTTTCAAAGTTACATCAATAATTTTTACCAAAATCACAAGAATCAAGTTTTCTCTATAATTTATTGAGCATTTAGTCATGTTTTTCGACATCAAAAATAAGAAAACAATTTTTCATTGTTATTAAATTGTATAAAGACGCATTCTAGAAATTTTCAGGTTAATATATATTCTCTTTATTTTTACATGAAAATAATAAGAAAATAGAGTGTTAAAGCATATAAAATACTTAAACTAATAAATAAATTCTAGATAAATTTTGTGGATGACCGTTTAAGTTAATAAACCTCTCTCATGAAGTTTCATTGATTTGTGTTACTGGTTAGTATGATTTTGAATTTTCTTTTTATTTAGTTCCAATAAATCATAAAACCATTTTAGGGAATGTGAAAATATTATATCTTAATTTTTGCGGCTTTTACCTTATGTGAAAGACTCAGAAAAATATTTTTGGAATTTTTCAAAATGTATATATATTTTTCCATGATTTTAGTGTTTATAATGAACTAAAAATAGGAATAATAGTTTTATTCATCTAAAATTCATTAAAACTTACCAAAAACTCTTATAGTATATTAGGATGCTACATAAATGAATTTGATGATTTTTCTCTTCTGTATGCTATTTTTATTCTATTTTCTCAAGATTAATACACTTAAATGTACAAAAATCATAAAATTGGGTTAAACAGTTTAGAAATCAATTTTTATATTTTTCCCAACTTAAGTATGTGTAATGGTAGTATTATAAAAAGTTTGGGGACTTTTCTTAACTGATTGCTACTTTTCATGAATTTTTAACTATTTAGAGAATTAAATATAAGAAAAATGGTTATACATATCTATAATCCATGAAAATTTATCTGGATGTCTTTTAATGCAGGTAGAACCTAAATCTAGAGTTTGATAATTTTTATTAATTATTTAGTATTTTTCATGATTTTATGGTTATTCAAGAAATCAAAATGGTGAAAAATAGCTAGACATATCAAACAATGCAAGAAAAATTATCTTAACATCGTTGACTTCATTTCAAAACTAAAATACAAAGTGTGGGAAATTTTAGAACTAAATTAATTTAGTTTTTCAATATTTAATCATTGGAACACCTTTAAAAATGTTAAATATTAGCATTTCAATAATGTGAATTTTTCCACTTAAATTGTTAACAATTGACTAATTGAAATTTAATTTTCACAGAAAAATATTTGTAACTTATCAATATTAAAGTTTGACACAATATTGCCATAATTCTATTGTAGTAGTATGTATACTAATGTTAGATTTCGATTAGAGACTCACTAACGAATACCATTATTGTAGGAATCGGTAGTGGTACAAGTGGAACTTAGATCAAGGCATCATTTTTATCATCTCAATGCACTGCGAGTATCCATCACTCCCCTATTTTCAGGGTTTTTTTTTATGTTTTGGGGTGGAAAATCATGTCCGAATAACTATTATTTGTTCGTTGTATTTAAATTGATTTGTATCAAACTTGATTGATATATTTTGCTATATTTCTCTATGTATGTCTATGGAACACAAAACATGAGGCCTTATCGTCTTAAGTCCATTCCCTTTACACTTTACTCCAACCATTAACTCTTTGATCCAATGGTCATTATGGATAGCGCTATTCGGAATTGACAACTCCTCACTCGCCCGATTGCTGGAGCGCATGATACCATATTAATCTATGGAACTATAAGCATAGATCTTGATAGGGCATCAGTCATAGGTTTGGTTGTGAACTCATTGTTTGCTCATACACATACAAACTCATTTATTAATTATAACAATGAACTTTGTTTTTCATTATAGCAATAAACTTTGTATCTCATTATAACAACGAACTTTTGTTACTAAATACTTATTTACTTGTTTTAGCAACAAACATTTGTTTATGGAAACTGTTATCAATATTGACATTATCATGAATTTCAAACTATATTATGTTATAAACTTGTGAGTACTCACCAACTATTTTTATAGTTGATGCTCTTTTTACATGCTTTTTCAGGAATCATCGAGTAAGTGGCACTTAGGGACACATCACTTTTAGGAGCATTCACATGTGTTGTATTTCAATTTTCATTGTAATTTCTTTTAAAAGTTGTTCAAACCCATTGTAAAGTTGTAATATTTTTAATACTATGGTTGGTGTTGTCTTTTAACTTTTGCTATGAAACCCTTTATACTGCCACGCCTCGTGTTTCCGCTTTAGCGAGGTGTGACATAAATGGTATTAGAGCCGAAGGTTATAGAGAATATCGGTATTCCTTTTGAGAACCACAACTATAGCTAAAAAATTTCAAAATGTTTTAAAATACTGAACATACTACTGGTATAACTAATTCGAGTACACATTATTGGACTTTAATTAAGTATAGTCTGGCCAACTATGCTTAATTAAGGAAAGTTAATGCGAGGCTGGAAACGGTTTTAGTAGAATTATGTTCAAAACAATTTTCAACTTAAACTTTTGAAAAACAAATTTTTTCAGTGTGCGTACGGGCATTGCATATTATAGGCATTCATCAAGATACACTTAGAAACTAAGAGCACTTTTATAACAATGCCATTATTTAGAAATACACTTATCCCTTATCAAGTGCTAAGTTAACCACTTAGGTTATATCACTAGCCACTCTAAGAGCAATGCACTTAGTACTGAGAATGGGTATTCCTCGGTAGCTATTGACGTTAGATGTAAGGTTAGTAGCTAGATATACACTAGTAATAATCTTAAGTCGAAACCTATACCAAATATTTTTCAATACCTCTTCACCGTCTTCATACTAGAGTTACAAATAGGAAAAACGTTCCGATATCGACATGGATGAGAATTGGAGCATTACGTAAAGAGATAGATGAGTCGCCACTAGTAATCACTTGGATACCATTGGCGAGCATTCCTGACTCGACGCACGAGGAAACTCAGAGGTTTAACTCATTGCTACTGATACGCGAGACCTTCTTTCTACGCTACGATTTACCTCTATTTTGTTCCCACCTTGAGCTTAAAAGTTAACATAGGATATACCTTTGACCTCTATAAAAGGTCGTCAACTGCATTGACACCATAAAATGCTTTTCAAACAATTTTTCTTGTCCTTTATTTTGGGGAAAAGACATTGGCACTCGCCTTATACCCGCTTTGTACTCGCCTTAGTATTTAGGTATGATCAACTACACTAACATACTTTCTCCTTACTTCTTAATCTTCCATCAAAAAGTTATTTCGCTTCATCGGTTTTACTTATCATCGATAAAATATTTTATAACCACTTCATACAACTTATTAGACCTTTCCTAACAATTTAAGCCATATTCTCGCTAAAAATCTTTTGACAACTTGCTTTAACGTAACACTTTTCTTCAAAACTCAATTTAACCAATATTGTCATTAACATTGCTATTTCAATTTCATTTCAAATCCATTTCAGTGGATAGATGTGATTTTAAGAGCATATAAACCATTTTAAACATTGCTTACCATTTTGGCACGTTTTCGAAAAACATACAAACATTTTCTTTTATAAAAGTGTTTAAACACTATGCTATAAAACTTAAACATATGACGTTAAAGTTCATATTATGTGTAAAAGCTTCATCGGATCTTCAAACCACTTTTGTTTTAAGTCTTTTGACTACTTTCTCATTTAGGCATTGTACTTTACTTAAATGTGTTTTCTTGAATCCCAACATGATATTTTCACAACTTTCTACTTCACACATGTTTCTAAGATATCTCTAATTCCTAAATTTCCAACACACATCATTTGTTTAATTTATTTCAAATTAGTTTTATAATCTGGGTTTATAAAACTTACAGCATTACAAAACTTAGTGTTCACTTTTAAACTTCCAGCGATGTACTTTTGACGATGCACAATTATTCATCTAAATATGTTAAGTCTTTACCTTATCCGTTTTAACCAATGTTGGAAACCAGTCAAAAAGGTCAAAACTGTCATATTTCAATTACAAGTTTTAGTGTTTCTTCTTTTTCACAAATGGAGTTTAACTTAATAGATAACTCGTGAATTTGTAGCAAACCTTAGAAAACACTTTAAAACTTTTGTAATTCTATTTAATCATCAATATACATCAAATATTGAAGTTTGAAATATATCTCAACCTGGTTTTAAATCCACCTATATGTATTGTTATTATAATTTTAACAATAACAATCATTGTCGCCGCTGCCTTCCTTTTTCTTTCCCCCGAACTTTATTTCTCACTCTCCTTCTGATTTTAGATCTCGCACGCCATAATATTAACATAATACATCGTCTAACCTTGTTTCTGTCTATTTTTCTTCTCCTGGTATCATGTTTGTATACATAAAGACTAGAAGTCTACCCTTTTGTTTTGAGCGATTAATACGTGTATAGGCATGAGGCATACCTTTGATTTAGTCAACTTTGATATATTCAATTACGACTTTTATCATATACATCTTGTTTTTATTTTGAAATCTATAATAAAAAACTGATCCTTATTTACATTTGCCCTTTCGTTCTAAATTTGGAAACTTGATTTAAAATGCAAGTTTCATTGTATTTTTCCTTACAATTAATAAACAAGATGAATACCCTTATGCTTATAATTTTTCTATATCCAGAAAATATATGTGAATGATATGTTTCGTTATGTTCTTCTTTTCTTTAAGTGCATCAAAAGTTTTGAATTTTACTATTATCTATTCTCTAAATGATTGTTTTTGTATAAACACTAAATTAAGAATGCACTATTTTCAATGATCTATATTTTTACACCTTTCTTAAAATAGAATTCTACTTTGCAATTTTCAGTGAGTTCCTAAACTCTCAACCTTGTTTTCATCAATATACTGACCCGTAAGTTTGAATTTGTCCTGAATTAGACAGTTAGATAATTTTTCAAAAGAGTAATCAAAATATTTATGTATAAATTCCCTTATTGATGACTTAAACCTATAACCTCAATTAATCTTTATATTATTTTACTACGTCGTTTGATCACCACACATGCATCTTCATTATCTTGGAATTATTACACATTTTGATAATAGTGAGATTAATTATCATTTCTAAACACACATTTTGATAACAATGAGATTTTTATCACTTCTAAACACTTAAAATGCTATCTACACAATGTGATTTAAAATATCATAAACTTTCACCACCTTCATTAGAAACAATGACTCTATAATTATATATACTCTTAGAATATAGATCTATTATTGTAAGAGTAACCATAGAAGTGTTGGATTAGGTGTCTAAGCCCATAACTATAATTGGTATATACTTGAATTGATAGCAGCACAGTCCTTTTGGGTTGCCCTCAAACCTAGCAACCGGACAAGGAAATTATGAAAGGAGAGATATTAATTTATTATAAGATTAATAAATTAATATGTTAAAAGATTAATATATTAATAAGAAATCATTTTGTTTAATTAATTGTTAGCCAGAAATTAATTAGAATTAATTTTGGGGTTAAAAGAATTAATTATAAAGTGCAGGGACTAGTTTGCAATTATCTAATAGTTGAGTGGAAGGCTCCAGAACCTCCTTGGAAGGAGTTGGACGAAATCTATAGGGGAAACCCTAAGGATTTCGTCCAAGGGGGCTTGGATAAGGCCTTTGGCTTTGCTTAGGCCCTAAGCAAGGAGCATTAGGGTTTTTCCTAAACCCTAGATCCCTCAACTATATAAGGAGCCTCCTGGTTCACATTTTGGTCACTTTTTCTTTGGAAGAAACCCTTAGGGCCGAAAATTGCATACTCCCTCTCTCTCCTTCTACTTTCCTTCTTGCTAGTTTGGGTGTGATTCCATTAGAGGCATTACACTTGTGGTGCTAAGCTTCCAAGAAGATCAAGATCAAGATCAAGGGAATTATCAATTGTTTACTATAACAATTGAAAGGTATGTAATTACTAAACCCTAGTTTGTTAATTTTTATATTAGCCTCTCTCCTCTAGGGTTCTTGTTTTGCAATTCAAAGTTGTATGTTCAATAGATAAAACATAGATCCAAAGTAGGTTGCATGTGAACTTAGGAATTGTTTTTCTAGTTTATTTGTTTTACCTAAAACCCATCAGTGGTATCAGAGACATTGTTGTTTTAAATTGAATTGCTATAATAGTTGAATTGCAAATTAGGGTTTATAGCCATTAAACCCTAAAGGCCAAAATTTTCGATTTTAGGGTTTTGGTGCAAAGGGTTTTCGAAAACCCTAGCCTCCATGAGCCCTAGTCGAAATTAGGGTTAGGGTTTCCAAAACCCTAGCCTCCTCCCCTTGTAATTTCGAAATATGCTCCCCCTTTTAAGGTTTCTTTGTTTTGAATAATAGTTGCCTTATTGGATAATTGAGATAAATAAGGAAATTATCCTATCCCCATATTTTCGAAATCTAGAAGGGATATGGATTAGGATTAAGTTAATTCTTTAATTTAATTAGATAATCCTTAAAAGATTTAATAAATTAATTAAAAGTTAATTAATAGATAAATATTAAATCTAATTAATTGGTTTACTTAAATTTAAAATTTAATAGTTTAAATTTCGAAAAAAATTTATATAAACCCTTGGAGTTTTTAAAATGTTTTAAAACACACCTTATATGTATATTATAATTAAAAGTTAAATATTAATATATGTATAAGAATATGGTCAGTCAAATCGCTAGTATGCCTCATTCACGAAGCTAATCTATAAGGGGGGTATAAGGAAACTGCCTATAAAATGGTAGTTGAATGGGTGTCCACTCTCACCCACCGCTTCCTTGATTAGTGGAGGGTCGTTAGCAGAACGGATTTGATAGGACAACTACATCTCATTAAAAGTATAATGTTATTAAAGAAAGTACTAGAACATTATTTTATAAAATCCCAACTCTAGTTACTTTAGAAAAAATGTGAAAAGTATGCTAATCCATGAAATTGCACATAATGCTTTATTGGTCGTTAGTGGAGCGTGTGTGGTTAACCGGCACACTAAAAGGTACTAATAAAGAGTAGTAATGGGTATCTCATAATTGTCATTTTGATGGAGCGTGTGTGGTCTACCGGCACATCAATAGTTAATGATAAAGAAAATGAGGTTACCAAGCACATTTGCATGGTTATTCACATCTTGTTTGTGATCCTCGGCATCCCAGTCACAAATAGAAGAGCATAATCCGAGATTAAAACATGCCATTGAATAGTTTCAATGTATCTCAAAGAATCTAGGAGTTTCCAATACATTTAAAACTTAACCTTCTTTTTCATTTTTCATGGTGGAAATTGGTAAATCGTCATTTACCTACCTTCAAATATTCTGCAAATTGGATTACGGCATCCCTCTTCCAATTTGTGGAATGTTGTGTTGGATCCTAGCCTCGATGTTTCTTTTGGGTGTTACATCAAGGATTCTTATCAACTAACTTGAATTTTCTCCCATTTTTGTAGATGTCTGAATCTAACCATGGTCTTCCCGAATCTAAAGGAAAAAGTATTCCTGCTCAAGGTTTGTTCCACTATGAAGGTGAAAGTTCAATCCCTACCATGTGGACTAACTTGATTCCACTTCCTCCACCTCCTCCCGTTGTTCTCCCAAACCTACAAGTTCGAAGGCTTGAAAAGTTCAAGCTCACTCAAGCCCTTTTGGCAAGTAAACACGAAGATGGGAAACCTATGTGTGCACACGTCTTAGAGATGAAGTCACACATTGATAGGTTAAGCATGTTTGGTGTCGAGATTTCAAGTGAGTTGGCTGTTGACTGGGTTCTTCAGTCACTTCCTGAATCATATAGTGAGTTCGTTAGAGAGTACTATATGATGGATTACGACGTGACCCTCATTGATCTCACCTATTTGCTTATAGCTGTTGAATCAGCAATGATTTGGAGTGCTGATCAAGCAAATTTGTCTGGTGAATCAAACTTCCAAACTTCAAGGGACATTGAAAATGATGACATTGGAGATCCAGAAAAGGTAAACTCTAAGATTGTTCCTTGTGTCATTCCAAAAGAGTCCATTTGCTTTTATTGCCAAGAGAAGGGGCATTGGAGACGAAGCTGCCCTATCTACCTGAGAGATCTAAGAGATGGGAGAGTCTAGTGTTATGACTCCTCCTTGGGTATAAAATCCACTATCTAACTCCATCAAGTTCCTATTCATTGATTCTTAATACATAATATGATAAGATTACATTTGAATGTTTTGCAGGATCAAAGAAAAGAGAGGAAGCTTGATGGAAAAGCAAGATGAGTCTGATCACGAAGAAATGGATCACCGTCGCATGGATTCGAAGATCAGATTTTGAGCTTAGAAAGTTATGATAAATTTGTTAGGAATAAATACATAGTTTTTCAGTTGATTTTGCATTGTAAGGACAAGTTTTCCGCTGCTGTTATGAATAAAATAAAATTTTTGGTTTGAATAATTTTATATATCCTTGCAATGAGGTCGTTATGAAAAATTGATGTATTGTTATCAATAATGGATTTGATTCTTAATTATGTCATTTGTGGAAATGTCGAGAGTTTGCCAAATGAGGAAAGATTCTCATCGCCCAAGCTTCAATTGGACAGAAACTTGGAGTCATGCAACTTGATTTCGTGATGAATGAGAAACTTCATATTTGGAAATTAGACTAATTCTTTGACAAAGTGTCAAGAGAAGGACTAGGATATCAAGTACACTAGGTTGTATATTGATCAAGTCCACCACGAGAGTGATAAAGATATTCGTCATGATTTACTAAAGTTTAGTGAATATGGTTATGCTTATAAGATTAAATATAATTCTGAGTTGATTGAAAGAATTTCAATCAATGGCAGAACGAATAAGAAGAATCAAGTAGGCAGAAAGATAAAAGTATCTCTATTCTAAGAAGAAGGGAGAGTAACTTTTATTGTGTTTTATGATAAGTCTTAATGATTAGGAACCATATCTCAATTGATCCTCTAAGTAAGTCTTAGTACATTTGCATGTCTAAGAAGAGGAATCGAGAATTGTGGAAATGGTTAAAATCAAGAAGTCAATCATACTTCGTTCCAACATCAAGTCTTAGAGTTATACTCCAAGATTGTGAATTGAGTGACAAGTCTCAAGAAGGTTTATAACACTCATCAAATGTGGAATTTGGAAAAGTTTGCTTATTCTTGCACATTTAAAATTTGTAAGTTGTCTTGGATAAGACAAAGACCAACTAGGACAAATTTTGTGAAGTGTTTTGTCTTGATAAGAACCACACTAACTCTTGATATTTGTTTTGTCGAGGAAAGTTTCCTGACAAGAGAATCGTATATGTCAAGAGATCAGTGGGACTTTTAATGATCTTGAAAAAGGTTTCAAGAACTAATCAAGAATAAACCTTATCGATCATCACTAGCACACGACTTGAGGTTTATAGCCTATCATGGATGACATACTCCTTTTCTATGCCATTCCAGTTGAAGTAATTATGCAAGTGAGTTCTATGAGTTCCCATGTGAATGCATAAAGACATAGCACCTTGATCAATGGAAAGTACATTGATAAGTAAGGATGAGTTGATAAACCACTTGGAAGACATGGTGGGCACTCGTGTTACCATGAGGCAAGAAATCAAGATTGAGAAAGTTCAGTCCATATGAGTTTGGATTTGTCACAAACTTTGGTTTTGACAAATTCACATGGATAGGAACTTATACACCACAAAATCTAAGTGTCATAAGATTACCTCCTTCATGAAAATGACTGTGAGGAAATGCTTTCACTAAGAGAGATTTTAAGAAGATAGCAATTGTGGAAATTGTATTCTCAAATTCGATTATGGTTACGGCATCCCTTTCCATAGTTCGAATTATGAGATTTGACAATTAGTCTAAACATTTGGGACTTAGTGACATAAGTTCTGAATTTGTCTAGACACACATATGAGCTTTCTAAGGCAAAGGTGTATGATTTTAAGAAGCTTTGATAAAGGCTTATCAAAGCATTAGGTATTAGAAATATGAACTTAAGGAATTCAATAAGCATTGTTCTCTGGAAGTTTAATTGTTTTCTGAATACATGTCAAAGCTAGTGGGAGCATAAGTGTTATGCTGGTAAGAAAATAATCATCATGTTAGTGGGAGCATGATTATTATGGTAAAGTATTGCGAGTTAGCAATATTAATTATAGAAAACAAAGATTCACTTTGCAAAGTTGTAATGTTTGAAAAGTTGTTTTGCTATAATTAAGGGAGAGAATATTATACTTCATTTCAAAATTCTAAAGCTTACATTGAGAAATGTCAAAAGTATATTCTGATTGCATGTCTCAATTCATTGGTTTTCTAAAATTTTCCAAAACTGAAACCTACCGAAGGTTCGGGTTCGGTTTCTCAAAATTTTCCTGAACCGAAACCTACCGAAGGTTCGGGTTCGGTTTTTCAAAATTTGCTTGAACCGAAACCAACCGAACGCTCGGGTTTGGTTTTTCAAAATTTTCTTGAACCGAAACCAACCGAACGCTCGGGTTCGGTTTTTCAAAATTTTCTTGAACCGAAACCAACCGAACGCTCGGGTTCGGTTTTCCAAAATTTTCTTCAACCGAAACCAACCGAACGCTCGGGTTCGGATTTTCAAAATTTTCCCCAACCAAAACCAACCGAACGTTCGGGTTCGGTTTTTCAAATTTTTCCAAAGTTCTTTTTCTTCTTCTTACTCTTTCCAAGTCTTATTTTTTTTTCTTTTCTTACTTATTTTTTATTATTTTTTATTTTTATTTCTTTTATATCTATCAAAACCACCAAAAATATTTTTCTCTTTTAATTTTGTTTGTATGTTCGTTCGTTTATGGGAATATAACTGTTGGATTACTTAAGTGTCCCTAGAAGCATGCTGCTGTATGTGTCCCAAGCCTCATCAGATTTTGAATAATAGCCTTAATGACTTGGTATAAACAAACCTTGTCTTCCCAATTAGGCTATCACATTTATTCTAATCGTGAGCTACCTCACTCTCTTCTCACATGAGATAAGAGTTTTCTGCTTGGTCCTTATTTTCGCAGCAGAGGTACTTTAATTTCTTACACCGTCTCCATTACATTTCTCCATTAAATTCGTTTCATCAACGTAACCCTTGAGACTCTCAGAAATTACCACTGAGGTTTATGGTTACACAACAACTGTGTTTATGATCTCAGTTTCGTGCCACTACGAGCTGAGTGAAACCCAAAATTCAACACCAAATCTGAATTGACGGTGAACAATAAATTTGCTCAAGTTTTCACCAACGAATTGACAGATGAATCCTACTGAAATCTCAAATTTTTATTTTTGTGTGATTCCTATGAAATTGTTAAACACCATAACATTTCTTCCCTTGGGATCCAGTTTTTAATTTTTTCTGAGATTTTATATTTTCCAAGCCAATTTAAAATTAATTCCTACCTACTTGTTCAACAGACTACACACTACACCGGTCTCACAAGTACTTTGTTCACTTTCTTTCTTATTTCAAGATTAGAATTGCTGAATCAAAGCAAAAGCCACCCTTACTTAGCCTAATTAAAAGAAGCCTTTCAACGTTTATTAATAAATGTTTGATCGTCATTCAACGGGAAACCACATTAACACTTTGAGGTCTCTCTTGATCTTGAAGGAAGAGATTCGTGCCCGGGATCATTTGTTTCGTGTCATTATTGACATCACAGTCATTCCTAAAAAGAGTTGCTTTATTTCTTGAAGGAAGAGATTCTGAAACGGCGCTTGTTGGGCGGCGTGATCCTAGGAATCTAACACTCTCTCTCCTACGTGATCATCGCATGCCTTAACTGTCACGCATAGAAGATTTGAAACGATTTTTCTCTCTCCTTTCCCCCACTATAAAAGGCAGTCTCTACTCTCATTTACCTCTTTACTGCATCCGGAATTTACACGAGAGCAAACACTCCCAAAAGCTTCACTGTTCATCTTCTTCTTCTACCTTCAACAATGGCAGAATCATCCTCAGTCCATGCTACCTCACACATCCTTCCCATCCGTCCACAACAATGCTTGGTGATCGACCTCACTCCTGCGTTGTACGATTCTTACATGACGTCGATCATTGAGTGCTTGAAGTACTCTCAGATCGCTCCTGCACTCACTAGGGCTGAATCTGTGCCCATGGAGATTCTTTCGCAGGTGTATGCGACTGCTCATTACGACAAAGCAGTCGAACGTGTATTTTTCGAGGTTGCTGATCACAAGACCTCCATTTCTCGCCAACGATTTGGTACACTGCTAGGGTTGGCTGCTGATCCTTCACGGGTTCATCCGGAGTCGATTCCGCTTGGGCATCTCTACAACATGTTTTACAACATGGGGTACACGGAGGCGCTCCCCTCCGTCGCAAAGTTCAAGAAATCCTGCTTGCCGCCACAATGGAACGGCTTGTTTACCGTCCTCTTCAAGGGATTATCTGAACGGAGCTCAGGATCCGATGGTTCAAGTCGACTGTTCCTGTCGATCATGTATGCTGTTTACAACGGAGTCAATCTAGACTTTGGGTTAGTCATCTGGCAACAGCTCATCCAGAGCCTTTCTTCCACTTCACGACACTCTGAAGTGTCGTACGCCCGGTTCTGGACGATTATCTCAAAATGGGCGATGGACAAATTTGACATTCCCATTGCTGCAGGTGCATCGATGTCTTCGATCGGTACGTTTCATACCACGAAGATCATCGTCTCTGATGCATCTAAGTTCTCCTTCATTGGCTCTATTCCGGCGACAATGTACGGCGATGTTCCGTCCGACAGCAGGATCATTCGGACGATAAAAGAATTGAAGGCGTCTGGTCCTAGGGTTCTAACACAGGAAATGCTAAAGTCCATCCATGACGCTGACAAACCTGTCAACAGGGGCAAAAAGGCGGAAAAAGGGAAGCAAGTGACCAAGGCTCCTAAAGGTCCTTCTCCCAGGAAGAGGAAACAAACCAAACCGGCACAGTCCCCGCAACCAAAGAGACGGAAGACTCAACCGAAGCGAAAGCTTGTAATCGCTTCCTCTTCGAGTGATTCAGAAAACGAGAGTTCGGGTCCGGACGGCTCTCAAAGAGGTGACACCCCTCCCAGAGGCAACACCCCACTCCGATCACCTACCCCAGACATGGAACTTCATGTCTCACCAGTTCGTTCACCTCCTCCAACCATCCCTACTTCCATTCCCACCATAAACCCCGCAACCACCCTACCTAAAACCTCTTTCCCTATACCACCACCCATTTTCACAAATACCACTACCACAACTGCAAAGGTTACAACCAACGTATCTGATACGGGGGTTCATACCAGTGCAACCGAAACACCACCCGTAACCGAACCACCTCAAACCGAAACCCAACATACAACCGAACCTACCCATACTCAACCACCACCCGAAACCCCACCCACAAACACTCAACCTGAACCTACCCACACCACAACACCCCCAGCTTCACCACCCCCACCATCTCCAGATCATGCCTCTGATGGAGATAACCCGTTTCTTGGCGGTGACAACATGACCTTCGATTCGGTCTACTTTAGTCCGTTTCAGGTTCTAAGTGATGATGAGGACGATGCTCTAGTGACAAAGAAGCATCTAAAGGAGCTAAACGAGAAGGTTGACTTACTTCTCGCGTCATCCACCAACTCTCAGTCCTCTCTCTCTGAAGCTGCTCTACAGAAGATTGTTGACGCCTTCTCCAAGGCTCAGCATGATTCTGTTGCTTCAGCCACAGCCGCTATAGACGCCTCTACAAAAGCCTGTGAGGCTGCGACTGCAAAAGTCGATAAACTATTCTCAGACGCCTCTTCCCTGTTGAAGTCCTTACAGGAGAGCGCTGATGCCACGAAGATAACTTTGGAACCAATCGTTCAACAATTGGCCAAGTTCGTCTCAACGGAGTTACAGTCATTCGCTACCCTTCGCCAATCTATTAGCGATGACAACTCGGCCCTTCGTGCCTCCATTGACGAGCGCCTTGCTAAGCTTCAGGAGGATCTCGCAGCTGAAAATTCGTTAATGGACGTTTTAGCGAGCAAAACCACCGCCCTTAAGGTCAAGAGCACTCAGATTTCAAACTATCAGCAACAGCTTGAAGCTCTTCGATCCGAACGGGAGGTTATAAAAACTTGTGTTTCGGATGTACACGCTGCCCTATCTAACATCCTGGAAGCACACGATCCCATTCTCAATCACTCGGTGAGGCGAACCCTTGCTGAGAAACTTACTCCTGCCATGGACCTTCTTAGCAAAATCGAAGGCTTACCCAGTTTCGTGTCCGATCCGAAACAAGGGGGAGAAGGGAAGAAGTCCGGATCGAAACCACCTCCTTCCTCAACAACTGCTCACACAACCGAACCACCTCCTACTGGTCAAGCTTCGGGTTCGGGTGTGAAGGATAAAGGGAAGAACATAGCTGAGGAAGAAGATGAAGATAAAGAAACCATTGCGGACATGTTGAAGCGCAAAAACAGTCGCAATATGGAAGACGATAATATTCGTGTGGCGCGAGAGGCTGAAGAAGCCGAACGCAAGCAGAAAGAAGCCCACGATCTCCTTGAGAGCAGGAAGACTCTTTTCCCTGCCTGGACTCGGGAGAGAATGATGAAGGAGGCCATAGATACTCCTAGCATCCTATGGCTCGAACTGGTGATATCATTCGACTGCAATAACTCTGTCGATTCGCAGTTCGATATGCCGTTGACTCGAAAGGCGTTTATCTTCCACGCCTTCTCCAATATTTATGAAGTCCCTCATCCGAACGCTGAGGTCAATAGGGAGCTTATCGAGTTCTATCTGAAAGCTGTTAAACCACAATATCAGACATGGAGCGCTCAGAAGATCGTGAACGTTCGGGTCTTAAAGCCTTATACCGAAGGGAGATTCATCAACGTTCGGTTCAGGGTGATAAGAGGGTCTGCTAGAACCGAACATCTTATATCTTTGGCAGATCTACCGAACTTAAACCCTCATGATTGGATTGTTTTGCACAACATCCTTTTGACGAACGAAGCAGAATATGGTCCTATTATAGACCATATCAAGAGGATGATTGTATGTTACATCATGGAGGTTGCCCTTATGGATCTGGAGATTGCCACAGTCTTCAAGAAGAAACCGAAGATAGCTCCTGTGGGATCGGCCAGTGATCTCAATCAAATGAAGACGGGCAAGATCGATCCGAGACGTAATTCGGTCATGTTCACTAGAGCAGAAGGACAGAAATGTCTCTTTGCTTTGGCGGATAAGCATCTTTACACCAATACTTGCCTTGAGCATGTTTTCTCAATCATCCGAAGGTGTAAGGAGAATGCAGCAGACGATGTCAAGTACTTCAACGACATGATCCAATGGTACGTCAGATTCAGGCAAACGATACTTGCTCTGATATCTCGTCTGTTTGAGACCATGAAGAAGAAGGTACCCGGTGCTGCTGCTGGCACTCGCTCCAATTGACGCAAAGGGGGAGATTGTTGAGTTGAAGACTCTTTTGAAGATTGCGTCATTGGGCTCGGCTGATAGTCCATTTATTTTGTACTCCGGTATTGGGCCTGTCCAACCGTGAGTTTGCTAGGTTTACTATATAAAGATATGCTTGCATGCATATTAGGTTAACAATTAAGAAGTAACGATTACGATAGCATTGCAGATTTATTTTATCGTTCTTGTAAACCTCCAACCCTCTACAGTTGATGTTCTTGATCGAGCTCTTCTGAGGGTTTTGTTTATAATCATTCGACTCGTTTGATTCATCGTTGAGTTGTTCATACTTTTGCTTTCGTTCTTATTGTTTAAATATTTCTTCACCTGTTTAAGATCTAATCGATCTTCAAGATTAAGTTTTAATCTCATCACCTATGTTAAACTGAACGCTACAGAACCAATTGTTGTCTTACCTCATACCTGGTCTCCCACGACCTATGGATTTCTAATTCCAAAACTGTTGTGACCTTCCCACAGCCTTGCAACAGACCCACCCTGGTCTAAAATATCTAAAGAAATTTGTGAGCAAGACATAGATTTTCCACAACCTCACCATTGCACAGGGACCGTTGAATGCTACAGGCTACCCCGCAGTCTTACAACACTTCCCACACTAACTGACCACTAGTGAATGCAACGGACCACCCTGTGGTCTTGCAACACTTCCATACTAACTGCTAACTAGCGAATGTTTGCGGGCCACCCCACAGTCTTACCATGACTGCCACTCAATACATTACTGGTAACCTTTCAGTTCGAACACATCTAGGATCGAGCATGCACTCAACAAAACACCCAACTAAAATCGAGTCATGACTGGAATCCTTAACCTAGTTTCCTCCAAAGCGTGCTGTCAAACACTAAGAAGGTGCGAACCTAACGTTGGGAAGTTTCCCGAACTCCCCAACTCGCACAATCCACAATCCAAACGGCTACTTAGGCTGCCTTCCTCCCCGACATGAATGTGAAACTCCTCCAAGTTTCACAACTGCTTATGATTCTGGATATCCGAACAATTCTCCCCCTACTTTGATTCAACTAAGCCCCGACAATACCCAAGATTGGGAGGATTATCAATCCCTCTAACTTATCAACATGTTGACGACTTACGCTTCCCAATGGTAGTGGTCTTGTACTAGCCGAATACAAAAGACCCCACCACCCCTGAAGACCAGCTAAACACTCCCCGAAACCCAGCATCACTGATAACCCCAGATGCTCGAAATGATATCACACTCAAATCTTGAAGTCCTAAGGAGGAATGCTCCAATCTAAACCGTAGCAACAAACCATTACCCTTGGCACCCTCGAAAGCCAATCCGCGCACCAATGCAAAAATTCCTGAATTCTGGTGATACCGGATAACTAACCCACTAAATTCCGACCATAAACCTTCCACACAAAGCCCCCAAACTAATTTGGACTACAACCCACGATAACCTAGCACACTCCAAACCCGTTATAAGAGAAACAACCCTTCACTAAACCACTACTACTTCATGGCATGAAAATGACATATAGCATTTACGGAAGATATAACCCAAACATAAGTAGATAAATAAACCAAGGATTCGCTTACCAAAACCGATGCAAGATTCCAAACAAAAAAATTTAGATAAAACTGAAAATAAGCAAAAGATACATTCCCGCAACACCGTCTTCTGGAGTCCTGACCTCCCCTGACTGACACTGTAAAGATCGAATCCTCTCCATTGGGACTCCATCCCTATTCTCTCGTCCATCGGTAATCCTCAAAGTAGTTGGGCAGGCGTACTCACTACTCCTCCTCTTAACATCGGACAGTCGACCTTCTTGTGGCCCACCTGATTGTAGTGAAAATATAACGAGCTTGCCCCTTAAGGAAAATCTTTGATGACGTGACCAACCGTGCCACACTTGTAGTAGCCCAAACTCATAGAATGACAAACTCGATCATGCAGTTTCCCGCATGTGTTGCACTGACCCCGGACTTGCTAGCTTATTAATCGCTGATTAGAAGTCTTGGGTCTTTTCCTGGGACCCTCCACTCTATGCACCTGATATGATCCGCTATTCCCGAGGTGTTCCAAATCGATCTCCCATTCTCGGTCTCTAGAAACCACATCATTCAGGGTCTCGCACCCTAAAATACTCATAAACTCCCTGATGTCATCCCGCAGCATATCATGATACCTCATATTCTTCATTTCCTCATCTGCTGCATATTGTGGTACCAATAAAGCCCTCTCCCGGAGTTTAGCAATGATCTCTACCACAATCTCAGTAGTCTGGCGGATATCCAGAAACTCTCACACCAACTGTTGCACCTCAATCGTCGGTGCAAACTCTGCTCGGAAACTGGTCGAAAAGTCATCCCATGACATAACATCGACAACATCATGAGCCAGCTCACTACCAACCTCTTCCCACCAATATCGTGCCCTGTCCTTTAATAGGCAAAAAGTATATTTGACCTTCTCTTCCTCGGGATAGGAACTCGTCTGGAACGCATTATCCATATCCGCTAACCATATCCTACTGATAATGGGGTCCCTCTCCCCATCAAATGCAAGAGTTCCACAAGCATGGAACTCCCAGAAAGAAAGAGTGCGAGCTTCAATAACCAACATAATTTCAGCACGAAACGCGCCCAAGCGCTCATCCAAGATCTTCGAAATACTGCGAGAAATCTCTGATGAAATAAACTCTGGCAACTGCTCGCTAATCAGCTCAGCACCTGCACCTGAGATAGAACTCGGACCTGAACCTGAACCACCTCCCAGAGTTCTCATCTCCAAGCTGGAAATACAACAATCCAACAATTAGAACATACCCAAGAATCCTCCTCCCATCAACTTCTTAGATTCTCCAAGACTCTCACCGAATCGAGTATGGATCATGTACTTTCAGTAAGACGGGCCCAATACTACCTACCACACCTATCTATACTTTCCTTAGCAATCCTCCTAAATCCTCTAAGTCACTTCCTCAAACCAATACACCAAAACTCACTAAACCACACCACTAAACCCACTGAAGCATATCCTAGGCTTTCCTAGGTTCCTGAGCTCGCCCAAACCTCAGCTGCTGAAGGATTCCCATTAATTTTAACTAGCTACCTCATGAATATAGTCACATGCAACATAGATCAGATAATCCTTCGAGTAAAAGGCTCAACCATAGAAGGTTGGAATCAGACGAGAGTTGCAATATAGTTTCAAGTCCATCACTTATAGATTGTCCAGCCTATGCCACATGTGACTTAGCATATTCACTTACTAACTAACTCACATTGCTAAGAGACCTAAAAAGCAAAAAGCAAGCAACATTCAGGCAACGGAAAATCTAATCAGCATACACTAATCAAGCCATTATATCCATGCAACAGGAATCCACACTAGCATGAAATTTTAAAGCTCATACAATTAGGCACCTAAAAGTCATCTATCCTATCATATAATACTGAGAAGATCCTTAGCCCAAATTGTCACACCCCCAAATCGGAACGGCGGAAACGTTCGAGGGCGGAGGACGTTATGTGTAGTATCACAACAATTGCATAATAGTAATCAAGGCAACAACAACCATTGTATTAATATTATAGTGTTTACATTGTATTTGAATCACACATGATTTACTCCAAAAGTAAATAGCAAAACAACGACTTGAGGCTACTATGATCCACCTTCTACAACCTTGTACGTGTACCTATCTACTAGTGTACTGAGAACATAAGTGGTTTTGAAAGTGTCAACATTAAAGTTGGTGAGTTCATAGGCATTTGTATTTAAAAATTACGTTTAATGTTATTTGAAAACCTTAGTGTGTTCATCCAGAAAATCCTATATTTTCTGATGTACTAAAGTGTAATAAAATGTGCCCCATACTATTTCCTTCTATGACTACTTAATGGATACAAGTTATATACAATCCAAATCGAATAGACAGTCGACTGTGTGGTTCTGCCCTAATCCCACAACCAAACAAGGAATAAGAAATGAGGCGGAAACCACACATTCCACTATTTGTCGGATCTTCTCTATATATAACCCTAACGTATTCACTAGATGCTTACAGAGTTAACTGTAATGGTCCTTCTAGAAATGTATGTGTATTCTTCCAAAAAATCCTATATTTTCTGATGTAATGAAATGTAAGTTCTGTTAACCCGTACTAGTTCCTTCTTTTATCACTTAGTGTATACAAGCTATATATAATTCAGAGCGAATGGACAGTTAAATGTGTGGTTCTTCCCTAAGCCCACAACCAGACAATGAACATGAAGTAAGGCGGAAATCACACATTCCATTGCCTATTGGATTTGAATTGTATATAACTATGGCGTACTCACTAGGTAATCACGGATTTAACAGTAATGATCCTTATCGAATGAAATCTACCATGTACTTAGAAAAGTAATGTATTACGGTCGTGTTTGCATGCAACCCTTTTTGTATGTATGCACCTAGTTAACGTTCTTCCGAAAAAGTATGTTTTGTACTAGAAAATAGTATGTTGTACTTGTATTTAGTGACCTGAATCATACTTGTTTCCCCTTATGATTGCTTAAGGTATACAAGTCATATATAATCAATATCGAGTAAGTAGTAGACTATGTGAATCTGCTCTAAGCCCATAACCAAACAAGGAACAAGAAGTAAATCGGAAATCACCCATTCTACTACCTACCGGATCCTATATATATATATATATATATATATATATATATATATATATATATATATATATATATATGTAACCCTGATGTGTGTTCATGTTACTAGAAAAGCAGTGTAGTGTAGTTCTATTATTAAAATAAAACTATTTGAAGCTATGTATTTCCCGTATACTAAACGTCTTAGTTGATACTATTGTGAGTTTCATATAACCATGCTAAAATGATAGATTTGCCTATACGACGTTCTTCAAGCGTCCAAATGAGATGACATTTGTTACCCAACAACTGTAGCTAGCAGTCAGGGCATGGGATTGTTATTCCCATACAGATCTATACACAAACTCACGCTCTCCCTCAAGGAGACTCTGGTTATAATTTATAGGACTTAGACCTATACTCTAATGGGTACACTGAAGTAGTGCTTCACAACCCTGTATTTACTAGATACGTATAGTGTACAAATGTTATATTATTCTTGAAAATGTATGTATTCCTAATACTAATAGTGTATAATAATTATTTTCAAATAAATATTTTAGCATGATATCTTTGACTTTGTAAAATTGTGTATGTATTCCTTAAACTACACCTATTGTAGTTTACATGTATGTTCTGCATACAACGAAAATCTTAGAATTTAACAGTTTGTATAACTCAATGAAATAGTTGAGAAAGATACCCTTATGCTCGATATGTTACAAAAGGGTTAAATCTTTATTTAAATGAGTTATATATTCATATATTTATAAAGCATATATAATTTAGATCAACCAGGCAGTCGGACAGATGGTTCTATCCCTAGTCCACAACCAGAAAAGCAGAAGGAGTTAAGGTGGAATCACCAATCATAAGCCTGTTGGATCTTAAATATATATATATATATATATATATCTATATATGTATGAACATGTATTTTGGGAAAATAAAAGTATAAAATAGTTTGCTGTAATTTGAGACATTTTAAAATAGTTTAAATCGGTTGAAACGGCTTGATGTGTTTTAAAACTGCTTGAAATCATTTGAATGTTAACACAAGATTTCCTTGTGTTTTACTTATATCCCCCCCCCCCAAACATTGAGAAATAGTGAAAACGTAGGGTTATGAACTCACCTTTAGTATGTGTGCTTGATCGGACTCGAAGTGGTTGCGAGTGATCCTCAGGTTAGAATACATGACAGTAGCTGTACCCTAATAATAATTATACACGACATCGTATTTAAATTAATAGGATATTAATTCAAACACATTTAATGACGAATTAAAGTGTTAGACAACACTTAAGTATTTAGGAAATACTTACAAAAGCCTTAGGAATTAATTGGAATAAATTCTAAGCGTTTTCGGTTAGAGATGAAGAGTTTTCAGTCAAGGCTTGAAGGTTTGAAGGTATGGATGAATATTCTTGGTGTTCTTGGTGTTCTTGGTAGGAATATGAAGATCTGTGTAGAAATCACTTGAAGATATGATGTTTACGGATAATACTTGAGAGCAAAATGGGAAATGTTTACAGCTTGAAAAGTGAGAAATGAAATTGTTTTCGGATGGAAACATATATATAGGATTAGGTTTACGGTCCTAATGGGCCAAGGCCTTTTGGGTTTTCGGACCAAAGCAAACCGAAAACAACCTTTTGGTTTCATTTCCAATCCGTAAACCCTTTTGATCTTAATTCCAAAATTGTAAACCATCCTTGAATTGATTGCATTGGGTGAAAACCCTTTCTTCTAGAACCCTAGGACCGAAAACACATATATGGGGTGTTTATTTATGTTTTAAACCTTAACCTTTTGCCAAACGTTGAATTATACTAACCTAAATTAGCTTAGGTTTCAATCCATACTTAGTTACTAGCTTGTAACATGCCTTAAAGGTTATATAGGATACAATGCAACAAGGACTCAAATGTGGTTTCATTTATGCCCAGTTAGGGTTTAGGCTTTGATGGGTCTAAAATTTCCCAGTTGTGACATCATCCCCCCGTTAGAGGGAATTTTGTCTCGAAATTCGAATTTTGTGTGGTTACTTATGAACAAGGGAGAGAGGTGGATACTTTTGTTCCATATGATCTTCTTGCCCCCAAATGAATTTTGATCCTCGCTTGGCGTTCCAGCGGATCTTTACTATTGCGTTTGCTGTCTAAATCGGTAGAGAGTGTGTAGGTTCGGCTTACTTGTCTATGTCCATTTGGATGGTAAATTGTTCACTCATAGTCCTAGGAACCTTTGTCCTGAAGTACATGGTAAGACTCATGCCTAGTCCATCTCTCATCACCTCGTGTATACAGGTCGTAAATAATTAAGATTAATAAGATGGTCAGATAGGTGACTCTGCCCCAAGTCCACAACCAACAAGGAATAGGAGATAGGGCGGAAACACACATCCTAAGTCTATGAAATCTTAATTATATACCACCCTCGCATATACACTTAGTGGTGATTGGTTAACCGTATTCGTCCCTAGCCTCCATGTTTGAACTCGACTTGTTATACGAGCGGTAATCTCGAAAGGTCTGCTGGGAATACTTCGAGAAGGTTTCGGAAGATAAAGTACTCGTCGCATGAGTAGCTCGGGGTTTTGAACGAAAGACAATTCTAAGGTCTGTGTCGGGTTTGTCGTTATGAGTGACGAGGGTTTCATTAGTCGGTTGGTTAAGACGAAGGGTCTTTTCGTAGCACATGCAATTGGTATCGTAAGGACAACACCATTCCACGTCAAAAGACGACGTCAGAGTTCCTTGTTGTTACCAGTGTCAAGTTGATTAGGAAGAATTGTTTGTTATAGCGATAGTGCATCCTGTGTGTACGTGATAGTGCATTCTGTGTGTACTCGATAGTGCATTCTATTTTATCCGTGTTATTATTACTGCGAAGATTTTGTATTGCATTAAGCGAGCACTAGCAGTAAGAGTGTTCCGTTAACTAGTGATGATATTTCATATTATGATCCCTATCAGGTCCCTCGATAATCGTTTAGTGTTTACAAGTCATGCATAATTAGATTGATAAGACCGTCGACCGGGTGACTCTACCCTAAATCCACAACCAAGCAAGGAACAAGAAATGAGGCGGAATCACTCACTCTAAGCCTATAAAATCTTAATTATAAATGGCCTTGATGTACACACTAAGCCATCATAGCTCACCTGCAAGGATCCTTAGTTTTTAAATGAATGTTGTGATTTGTTCGGATGGAAGAGTAACTTAAAATTTCTTTTTAATTGGTACTAGTTTTAGTAAAAGTTTGAGCTTTAAAATATATTTTTTTATTTAGAAAATGTATCATTGTTCACAGGTGGTTCCGGGACAGTCTCTCCTGTGGTGATCATCTGTATTCTTCCATCCCTGCCAGAGTTCTTTATTATTGGGCAAACCCTCTTGTAGTGTCCCATCTCGCTACACCCATAACAAGCCTGGTTTACTCCAATGTCGGGGACATGGGAGATTGGTTGTCTCGGTGCCCTACAGAAACAGGAAGTGTGTCCCTGCATGCAACAATTCTTCCAATGCATCTCCTGGCAAGCTACGGTGTGGTGGAATTTGCACTTGTCACACTTCCGGAGGTTTCCAGCATATCACTTGACAGGTGCTGGAGTGTTTAGTGTTGTGGCAGCGTGAACAGCAACAATATGTTGCTTCTTTAGGGGCTCTTGTGTTGGTTGCCCCTTCCTCTTGTTCCCCGACTTTCTGTTATAGTCTCCCCCTTTTGTTGGCTGAGGAGTGGGGGCCATCACGCCTTGGCGGCCTCCATGGTCGATGAGTCGTTGGTCCAAGCGTTTGGCACTCTCGAAGGTAGTTGGGTTAGAAGCCAGGACATTCCCTTGAATCTGGGGAGATAATCCCCAGATGTACCTCTCTATCTTCTTGCTCTCTGGGTAACCACCTCGGGGCACAGTGCTGTCAGGTCACTAAACCTATCAGTGTAGGCTACTATGTCTGAGCCTGCCATGGTAACGTTCCACAGCTCTTGCTCTAACTTTTGTACGTTGGCCCTTGGGCAGTACTCTTCCATCATCATCTTCTTTAGGTTCTCCCATCCCATGGAGTTCGCCATTGTGAGAGTCAGTGACTTGACATGGCTATTCTACTATGTGAGGGTTCTATCAGAGAAGGTGTAGGCATCAAACTTCACTTTTCTCCCTTCTGGGCATGCACAGATCTCGAATACCAATTCTGCTTTCTCGAGCCATTGCATCAGAGCAATGACTCTCCCGCTTCCATTAAAGGTTTTGGGTTTGCAATTCATGAAGTCTTTGCACGAACACTCCCGAGTGTATCCGTGGTTGTCTCCATGGTTGGAGGGGTTGGCACCACTAGCCGTCCCATTAGTACCACTTCCGTGGATTTGGGTCATGGCAGCCGTCACTACAGCTGTTATAGCAGCCTGAAAGGTAGCAGTGTCGTACAGTGGTGGATTTGTTGACGCGTTGTTGACGAAGCGTCTTCTAGGTCTACTGGAAGGCATCTTTCTGCCATAAGGTTTAAAAGATGAAATGGTGGTAAGTCTTTAGTAGTGGCTACAAGTCGAGTGTGATTTAAACTGAGTTATCTTAGTTCTGTGTATATCATGTTCCGACTTTTATAGTGTTCTGAAATCAATTCACAACAGAGGTTTATATAAAATAAACTTATGAATTTTAGAAACTACCCTTGAAAGAATTTTTGTGACTTGATGTACCGTTATTAGTTGTTATGAAAGACAAGATAAACCTAACACGTAGTGTGAGTAGTGTAATCACTAACTCACTAGGTTGTATTAGTTTATTAATTATTAGTGTGACGCATAGGGTGCTTGTTCTCTTCGCATGCCTCGCGACCGGTTTCCTCTGTTCTATGTCCTTATTATGATTGTCCTAGTTTTAACTGTAGGGATTTGTTGTCTCTGGACCTTCCTAAGGTGTTCTTGTTCTCTGTAAGTGTGTTGAATCTTCATTCCATCATGCTTCAGGTTTTGCTACTGATCCCCATTACTTCACAACGAAGAGTCTGACCTGAATATCCGAGCGAGCCTCGCATGTTTGCCCCTAATAGGGTAAGGTTCTGTAATGATCACTTCGGTGCCCTTCTTTTTGGCTAATCCCTACTTGGGATCTTCCTCATGAACCTCTTCTTATTCTTCCTTGATTCTTCTTCTGACTGCTGTATTGGAGTGGCTACATCTATCTATGTTGTTCGTGCGAGAATGGGAGTGTCTAAAGCATATATGAGATCAGTAAAACATTTTCTATTTTTTTGGGGTGATCCTTACTGGGTCCCCCTATAATTACGTAGTGTATACAAGTTGTATATAACTTAAGATTGAATAGACCTTTGAATAAGTGATCCTACTCTAAGACCATAACCAAACAAGGAACAGGAAATAGAGCTTAGGTCACAAATTCTAAGTCTATAAATTCTCAATTATACACAACCCTATGAGTATACACTCCACAATCATAGACCTACCAATAAGGGTCTTTTAATTTTTACATGAGTTACTTATAGTGCCTAAAATACTCCTATAGTATTTTAATAGTATGTTTGATTATAGAGCTTCTTGGTATATGAACTTGGTAAGTTTTTAGACTTGTTGTTATCTTATAGCATCCTAAAATACTCCTATAGTATTTTTAACTTTATGTTTTGTTCTAGAGATCATTTGTATATAGAGTTGGTAAGTTTTAAGCTTTTAGCAACACCTCCATCACTCCCAAACACATGTTGATCGTATCTCAAATAAATATAGTTGATCAGGCTGTATTTATCCCAGATATGATTACATAACATTCTAGGTTTGACTATATTGCTCAACATCTAAATATTTCTGCTTTGTTCTTCTTGTGATACTTGTTCTAGTATATATATATGCATGTATGTATACTTTTATAAGAATACTTATATTTTAAAAGTATACTTTTAGTCAGAGCACTTCGGCCCCATTGTATTTATAGTTGTATATCTTTTATGGGTTGATATACTTAGTTCACTATAAACAATGCCCTGATACCAATATATCACACCCCCAAACCAGAACTGCAGAAACGTTCGGTGGCGGAGGACGTCATGTGTAGTATCAATAATTGCATAATAGTAATCAAATCAACAACAACCAATGTATTAATATTATAATGTTTACATTGTATTTGAATCACATCCGATTGACTCCAAAAGTAAATAGCAAAACAAAGACTTAAAGTTACTATGCTCCGTCCTCTAGAACCCTATACGTGTACCTGTCTACTAGTGTCCTGAGAATACAAGTGGTAAGACTCATGCCTAGTCCATGGTAAGACTTATGCCTCTAGGAACCTTTGTCCTGAAGTACATGGTAAGACTCATGCCTAGTCCATCTCTCATCACCTCGTGTATACAGGTCGTAAATAATTAAGATTAATAAGATGGTCAGATGGGTGACTCTGCCCCAAGTCCACAACCAACAAGGAATAGGAGATAGGGCGGAAACACACATCCTAAGTCTATGAAATCTTAATTATATACCACCCTCGCGTATACACTTAGTGGTGATTGGTTAACCGTATTCGTCCCTAGCCTCCATGTTTGAACTCGACTTGTTATACGAGCGGTAATCTCGAAAGGTCTGCTGGGAATACTTCGAGAAGGTTTCGGAAGATAAAGTACTCGTCGCATGAGTAGCTCGGGGTTTTGAACGAAAGACAATTCTAAGGTCTGTGCCGGGTTTGTCGTTATGAGTGACGAGGGTTTCATTAGTCGGTTGGTTAAGACGAAGGGTCTTTTCATAGCACATGCAATTGGTATCGTAAGGACAACACCATTCCACGTCAAAAGACGACGTCAGAGTTCCTTGTTGTTACCAGTGTCAAGTTGATTAGGAAGAATTGTTTGTTATAGCGATAGTGCATCCTGTGTGTACGTGATAGTGCATTCTGTGTGTACTCGATAGTGCATTCTGTTTTATCCGTGTTATTATTACTGCGAAGATTTTGTATTGCATTAAGCGAGCACTAGCAGTAAGAGTGTTCCGTTAACTAGTGATGATATTTCATATTATGATCCCTATCAGGTCCCTCGATAATCGTTTAGTGTTTACAAGTCATGCATAATTAGATTGATAAGACCGTCGACCGGGTGACTCTACCCTAAATCCACAACCAAGCAAGGAACAAGAAATGAGGCGGAATCACTCACTCTAAGCCTATAAAATCTTAATTATAAATGGCCTTGATGTACACACTAAGCCATCATAGCTCACCTGCAAGGATCCTTAGTTTTTAAATGAATGTTGTGATTTGTTCGGATGGAAGAGTAACTTAAAATTTCTTTTTAATTGGTACTAGTTTTAGTAAAAGTTTGAGCTTTAAAATATATTTTTTTATTTAGAAAATGTATCATTGTTCACAGGTGGTTCCGGGACAGTCTCTCCTGTGGTGATCATCTGTATTCTTCCATCCCTGCCAGAGTTCTTTATTATTGGGCAAAACCTCTTGTAGTGTCCCGTCTCGCTACACCCATAACAAGCCTGGTTTACTCCAATGTCGGGGACATGGGAGATTGGTTGTCTCGGTGCCCTACAGAAACAGGAAGTGTGTCCCTGCATGCAGCAATTCTTCCAATGCATCTCCTGGCAAGCTACGGTGTGGTGGAATTTGCACTTGTCACACTTCCGGAGGTTTCCAGCATATCACTTGACAGGTGCTGGAGTGTTTAGTGTTGTGGCAGCGTGAACAGCAACAATATGTTGCTTCTTTAGGGGCTCTTGTGTTGGTTGCCCCTTCCTCTTGTTCCCCGACTTTCTGTTATAGTCTCCCCCTTTTGTTGGCTGAGGAGTGGGGGCCATCACGCCTTGGCGGCCTCCATGGTCGATGAGTCGTTGGTCCAAGCGTTTGGCACTCTCGAAGGTAGTTGGGTTAGAAGCCAGGACATTCCCTTGAATCTGGGGAGATAATCCCCAGATGTACCTCTCTATCTTCTTGCTCTCTGGGTAACCACCTCGGGGCACAGTGCTGTCAGGTCACTAAACCTATCAGTGTAGGCTACTATGTCTGAGCCTGCCATGGTAACGTTCCACAGCTCTTGCTCTAACTTTTGTACGTTGGCCCTTGGGCAGTACTCTTCCATCATCATCTTCTTTAGGTTCTCCCATCCCATGGAGTTCGCCATTGTGAGAGTCAGTGACTTGACATGGCTATTCTACTATGTGAGGGTTCTATCAGAGAAGGTGTAGGCATCAAACTTCACTTTTCTCCCTTCTGGGCATGCACAGATCTCGAATACCAATTCTGCTTTCTCGAGCCATTGCATCAGAGCAATGACTCTCCCGCTTCCATTAAAGGTTTTGGGTTTGCAATTCATGAAGTCTTTGCACGAACACTCCCGAGTGTATCCGTGGTTGTCTCCATGGTTGGAGGGGTTGGCACCACTAGCCGTCCCACTAGTACCACTTCCGTGGATTTGGGTCATGGCAGCCGTCACTACAGCTGTTATAGCAGCCTGAAAGGTAGCAGTGTCGTACAGTGGTGGATTTGTTGACGCGTTGTTGACGAAGCGTCTTCTAGGTCTACTGGAAGGCATCTTTCTGCCATAAGGTTTAAAAGATGAAATGGTGGTAAGTCTTTAGTAGTGGCTACAAGTCGAGTGTGATTTAAACTGAGTTATCTTAGTTCTGTGTATATCATGTTCCGACTTTTATAGTGTTCTGAAATCAATTCACAACAGAGGTTTATATAAAATAAACTTATGAATTTTAGAAACTACCCTTGAATGAATTTTTGTGACTTGATGTACCGTTATTAGTTGTTATGAAAGACAAGATAAACCTAACACGTAGTGTGAGTAGTGTAATCACTAACTCACTAGGTTGTATTAGTTTATTAATTATTAGTGTGACGCATAGGGTGCTTGTTCTCTTCGCATGCCTCGCGACTGGTTTCCTCTGTTCTATGTCCTTATTATGATTGTCCTAGTTTTAACTGTAGGGATTTGTTGTCTCTGGACCTTCCTAAGTTGTTCTTGTTCTCTGTAAGTGTGTTGAATCTTCATTCCATCATGCTTCAGGTTTTGCTACTGATCCCCATTACTTCACAACGAAGAGTCTGACCTGAATATCCGAGCGAGCCTCGCATGTTTGCCCCTAATAGGGTAAGGTTCTGTAATGATCACTTCGGTGCCCTTCTTTTTGGCTAATCCCTACTTGGGATCTTCCTCATGAACCTCTTCTTATTCTTCCTTGATTCTTCTTCTGACTGCTGTATTGGAGTGGCTACATCTATCTATGTTGTTCGTGCGAGAATGGGAGTGTCTAAAGCATATATGAGATCAGTAAAACATTTTCTATTTTTTTGGGGTGATCCTTACTGGGTCCCCCTATAATTACGTAGTGTATACAAGTTGTATATAACTTAAGATTGAATAGACCTTTGAATAAGTGATCCTACTCTAAGACCATAACCAAACAAGGAACAGGAAATAGAGCTTAGGTCACAAATTCTAAGTCTATAAATTCTCAATTATACACAACCCTATGAGTATACACTCCACAATCATAGACCTACCAATAAGGGTCTTTTAATTTTTACATGAGTTACTTATAGTGCCTAAAATACTCCTATAGTATTTTAATAGTATGTTTGATTATAGAGCTTCTTGGTATATGAACTTGGTAAGTTTTTAGACTTGTTGTTATCTTATAGCATCCTAAAATACTCCTATAGTATTTTTAACTTTATGTTTTGTTCTAGAGATCATTTGTATATAGAGTTGGTAAGTTTTAAGCTTTTAGCAACACCTCCATCACTCCCAAACACATGTTGATCGTATCTCAAATAAATATAGTTGATCAGGCTGTATTTATCCCAGATATGATTACATAACATTCTAGGTTTGACTATATTGCTCAACATCTAAATATTTCTGCTTTGTTCTTCTTGTGATACTTGTTCTAGTATATATATATGCATGTATGTATACTTTTATAAGAATACTTATATTTTAAAAGTATACTTTTAGTCAGAGCACTTCGGCCCCATTGTATTTATAGTTGTATATCTTTTATGGGTTGATATACTTAGTTCACTATAAACAATGCCCTGATACCAATATATCACACCCCCAAACCAGAACTGCAGAAACGTTCGGTGGCGGAGGACGTCATGTGTAGTATCAATAATTGCATAATAGTAATCAAATCAACAACAACCAATGTATTAATATTATAATGTTTACATTGTATTTGAATCACATCCGATTGACTCCAAAAGTAAATAGCAAAACAAAGACTTAAAGCTACTATGCTCCGTCCTCTAGAACCCTATACGTGTACCTGTCTACTAGTGTCCTGAGAATACAAGTGGTTTTGAAAGTGTCAACATTAAATTGTTGAGTTCATAAGCAGTTGTATCTAGAAAGTATGGTCATTGTTCTTTGAAAACGTTAGTGTCACGTTCCTCCAGAAAATCCTATATTTTCTGATGTATAAAATGTAATAAAATGTGTGTGACAACCCGGAATTTTCATTCGGTCAAACCCTAGAAGTCAATCACTTCTTATTATAATTTAATGTCATTATTTCTTATTTTAACAAATTTAGAGTTCGTTTGATTATTTTAATATTATTCTTTAAACGAACGGGTGAAAGAAAGTGCTGTCTCGGCTTTTGAAATTTAAAAACCGCAAACACCTCGTATCTTAGAAGTTCACAGCCAAACTTTTATTTTTGGGTCGGAAAAACTTCCAAAAGTTGTGAACTCATGCATATACATGAGTTTACTCCCCAAGTTAATCACTTTTCACTTTTCACCCCAAAAGAGTAAACTCCAAAAGAGTAAACTCAAGAAACCCTCTCAAGTAGCAAACTAGAAACAATTCAAGATCTTCAAACTTGTAAGCATTCTATCCATTCCAAGTTGATTAAACACTTAATCTAGTGTTTGTGCATCTATTCATCCATTCACTTTTGTGTTTTTGATTAGATTTCCAAAAACACCAAGAACACACACTAAGTGTTCTTGGACTTTTAGCACATTTCAAGCTTCCTTATAGTAAGTACTTCAATCCTTGAGTCTTATTGAGTTAGTATTTCAAGTTAGCAACAAGAAAATATGCCAAGAACACATGAAACAAGGTGTTCACGGTCCAAGAATGTTCTTGGGCCGTAAACACCAAATAAGGCACCAAAGTGTGCTTAAGTCATTAATCTAAGCCCTAGTTAGATGTTTAATCCTTCCTTGACATGTTTGAACCTTCCATTGATGTGTTTAAGCCTTTGGAAACACCAAAGAATGCCATGATCATGTGTTTACAGTTTGGGGAGCTCCCAAAACCGTAAACACCCTTTAGTGTGTTTATTTTGGCGATATTCCTTTCTTAGGCCTAAAAACTAACATAGACAATTACCTTGATGAGTTAGGGACTTGAAAATATAGCAATACCAATTTCCATATGGGTTTAAGGTAGTAAACCCAAAGGGAAATGACCATGAGGCCGTAAACTCCTTAAAGGAGTTTTTTGTTGCCCTAGTCCCTTCCAAAGTCCTAACCATCAATTAGAAATGCTTCAAAGGACTTGTAAAACCTCAAAACAACATATGGTGATAAGGCCTAGAGCTTACGACCATAAACCCTTGACTTTACTACCGTAAACTCCTAGGGTAAAGGTCATTAAAACCGTAAACTCCAAATGAGTTTACCCTTGGACCCCAAACACTTTAGCGTTGACCTACAACAACTTAGATGCCATCCTTAGGACTAATAACACCTATGTAAGGTGTTTAGCATGTTCTAGGAGGTCTTATCATGATCAATTAGTATTTTAAAGCTAATTGGGTACATATATGTGTGATTATATGTTAACTAGGATTATAAAGTGTGATCAAGACTTCACTTGTCACCTAGCAATCCTACATCTTCCATACATCCGAACCACTCACTACAGGTGAGTTCATACCCCTTAATCAATGTTTTTAAATGATTTTAAATGCTTTAATGGGGGGGGGGGCGGAATGCAAGTAGAAAACAGCATGTTATTAAATCACTCATATGTATTTATAACTGTGTTTTCATCCAGCAGATTTCACATACTTGAAAATGTGATGCATGAAATGGTTTTCTATCTTAAAAATACTTTGTTATCAAAGGTATTACTTTTGAAATGTTTATTAAAATGACATCAAGTCATTGTTAATTATTGTTCAAAACTCATAGATGTTTTACAAAACCATTTTACCTTCTTGAACAAAACTATTTCTATACACTTATGTTCTTATATATGTATTGATGTTATAGTTTTAATCCATCATTAAGTTTCCCACACTCTTGTGTAGCAAGGGTGTATAAACATGTTTGGACAATCAATTACCTTCCAGCTAACTATTATAGGGATAGTTAGGAGATACAAAACATCATTCCTATTACAAGGAATCACACCAGAGTCAGTTCATTCATGAGTCTATACTATACATTACATGTTACATGAATATGTCTACCGCGATACGCTTACATGAATACATTTATTTGTATACACTTACATGGATACTTGTACCTCGATTCACTAGGATGATTTACTAGTACATTATGTGTAAATTTTCCTTCCCATCCCAGTTCAAGGGGATGTCTAGACGGGACTAACCATTCCGAAACCCACCTGTTAGCAACAGTGGTAGATGAACATCTACAGATGCCTACGGTTCTTACTTATATTAGGGGTACCTTTACGGGACTAACCATTCCATTAGCCTACTGTTCGCTACAGAGGTAAATGACCATCTACGGATGCCTACAGTTGATACTTATACTAGGAGTACCTTTACGGGATTAACCATTCCTTAACCCTGCTGCAACTACAGAGGGACAATTGAACCATCTACGAATGTTCAAAGGTTATAAATTTCGCTATTCGCGATGTCATGTTAATTCTAATACAAAAGGATAACACTTATATGATTCATTTTCCTATTACTTTATTTTGTGATACATTCACATAAACGATGAGTTAGACTAAGTATTGTTTGTAATAGTAAAAAAGGAAGAAAACCGATACTTGCTACAGCAAAACATACAGGTCTTGGTAGAAGACTACTTTCATACATACATGTCTTAGTAGAAGACTACTTTCAAAACATTCGGGTCTTGGTAGAAGACTACATTTTATACTAGTAGGAAATATGGGATTTTCTAGGGTTTTTCATACTTATATCAATTGATTCATTTAAAGGTTTTCATGGCATTTATAACAACTTTCCAAAACAAGGCAATGACACTTAAATACTTATGAATTCACCAGCTTTAAGCTCATACTCGCTTTCAAAATAACTTGTATTCTCAGGTCACAGTAGACAGGTACGTTGGCCAGGTTTTGAGAAGACGGAGCACAGTCAAGACTCGTCTTTTATTTTGATTACATATTTTGGTGTCTTATTACATTGAAAGAACACACATGTATTAAAGCTTTACTTTTAATGCAATGGATGATGTTGTTGCTTGTTTACTACTTTACACTGTTGTGATACTGTACATGACGTCCTCCACCCCGGAACGTTTCCTCCATTCTTGGTTTTGGGGTGTGACAGATTGGTATCAGAGCATTGTTTATAGTGAATATAGTATATCAACCCATAAAAGATATACTAACTATAAATACATTGGGATTAAAACACTCTGTCTAAGAGTTATACTTTTAAATAATAAAATATTTAAGTAAGTATACGTGCGTACATTCATACTAAAAACAGTGTCAGAATGACAAGAACAAAAGTATTACGATTGTTGAATATCACAAGTAAGCCTGGGGATATATGGTCAGTCTTGGGAACGGCATAGCCTGATCAACTATGTCGGTCCAAGGAGTGATTAGCATATGCCCAAGAATGTTTGTGATGTGGCAACAAGTCTAAAAACTTACCAACACCACCATAAAAAATACCATAGGGGTATTCGGTCTTACTGTAATTATCTTAGTCAGTTCGTCTATTTAGCTATTTCTTATATCCCTTTTTTCGCGTAGATTATAATGGCTGGATTTGACCATGGCGACCCATACTTCCTAAACCAAGGCAACGCTAGATGGCTAGAGGAAGAACCAGAAAATGATCACCCAATCCCTTTGGATGATCACCATGCTGAGGGTTTTTCTGATAGTTCTGACTCAGAGCCTGAAGTCAACAACCTACCTCCAGCTACTCAAAACCCAAACCTGAACCCCATCCTGCATTTCAAGGACCCACACCTCTGTGGGCCATTAACTTGAATACATGGAGTCATGAACAGGGTCAACCCATTCCCTTCGACGGAGACAGAATTTTCTACAACCTCACTCGGGGAGGTTCTGCTGACAGGGTCCTACCCATCATGGTTCGTAGGATTTCTCGGAACACGATACTGGGTCAATCAACTGTCAATCGAGTCTTGGAGATTGACACCAACTCTGGCGTTAACACAGTCCGCATTTGCCAACTAGAGTCTGCTCATGAAAGGACTCTGGTCCGCAATGCAGCTCTGCAGAGGGAACTTGCTGAAACTCAAGCTGAAGTTAAGGAACTTCGAGCTTAGCAAGCAAGAGCTTACAGGCATATGAGGGACATGAAACGTCTACTGTCGGGATCAAGGACTCATGCTAGCAGTTCTCGTCGCCGATAGAATCTCGTTGACTCATCTTTTGGATATAACCTAGTTTATGTAAAAACTTTGGTCTAATTTCCTATCTTTGTAAATATTAGACCTGTTAGGTCTTGATCAAGATTTGGGGTTGCAAGGCTTTCGTGAGACGCGAGACTCATGATAAGCTCGAACCTCGAAGCGAGAGGTGTATTTTCATCGGCTACCCACAGCAATCCTTTGGTTACCTCTTCTACAGACCTAGTAAAAATGTGGTCTTTGTTGCTAGGAGGGCGTTCTTTCGAGAGAGAGAGTTCATAAGCCAAGGAAACAGTGGGAAGCAAGTTGACCTTGAAGAAATTCAAGAGTCAGGCGGTGAAGGAACTTCAAACTCTAGCACTTAACTTGAGGAGGAAACTCCTGTCGAGCCAATTGAAAATTATATACCTCTGAGGCATTCCACAAGGGTTAGGAATGCACCTAAGCATTAGTATGGATTCCATATTACTCCGGAAGGTGATACACTTATTAGTGATGAGACACTGATAGGTCTGGATGAACCTAACAGTTACGCAGAAGCCATGGCAGGCCCTGAGTCAGCCAAATGGAAAGAGGCAATGGACAGTGAGATACAATCCATGTATAACAATCAAGTTTGGAACTTGGTTGAGAATGTACCAAGTCGTAAGACTGTAGGGTGCAAATGGATCTTCAAAAAAAAGACCGACATGGATGGTAATGTGCACACTTATAAGGCACGACTGGTTGCAAAGGGTTTCTCACAAACTCCAGGAGTTGATTATGATGAGACCTTTTCTCTAGTGGCCAAGATTAAGTCTATTAGAGTTCTATTAGCCATAGCTGCATTTCATGACTATGAAATTTGGCAAATGGATGTCGAAACTGCTTTCCTTAATGGAAAGTTAGCTGAGGATGTTTACATGAGTTAGCCATGGGTTTTGTCAATACAGAGTACCCTAATAGAGTGTGTAAGCTTGAGAAATCTGTTTATGGATTAAAGCAAGCACCTCGCGGATGGAATCTTTGCTTTGATGAGAAAGTCAAAGAGTTTGGCTTTTCTAGGAGTGAAGATGAATCTTGTGTATATGTCAAGGCTAGTGGGAGTATAGTTAGCTTTTTGGTGTTGTATGTGGATGACATACTACTCGTTGGAAATGACATCCAAACTCTGCAGGAAGGTAAGTCCTGGCTTGGGAAGTGTTTCTCTATGAAGGACCTAGGAGAAGCTGCCTATATTCTAGGGATAAGGATCTTGAGAGACCAGAGTAAACGACTAACTGGTCTTAGTCAGAGTACCTACTTGGATAAGGTGCTGAAGAGATTCAACATGCAGGACTCCAAGAAAGGAGAGTTACCCATCCAGAGTAACGCTAGATTGAGTAAGACACAAAGCCCTAGTACTGAGGCTGAGATAGCAGAAATGAGTCAAATACCTTATGCTTCGGCTGTAGGATCGATCATGTATGCTATGACGTGTACTCGACCTGATGTAGCCTTTTCCATGAGCATGGTTAGCAGGTATCAGGGGAACCCTAGAAAGGCACACTGGACTATGGTAAAGAATATCCTCAAGTACCTATGGAGGACTAAGGACTGGGTTCTTACCCTCGGTGGGAGTGAAGACTTGAGAGTTGTAGGGTATAGTGATGCTAGCTTTCAGACAGATAGGGATAATTTCCGTTCTTTGTTAGGCTGGGTCTTTACCCTAAACGGAGGAGCAATTTCTTGGAAGAGTTCCAAGCAAGAGACAGTGGCTGATTCAACTTGCGAATCAGAGTATATAGCAGCTAGCGAGGCAGCAAAGGAGGCGATATGGCTGAAGAACTTCATTGGAGACCTTGGAGTTGTACCAGCTATTAAGGAGCGAACGAAAATTTTCTATGATAGTGAAAGTGTTGTTGCCTTAGCCAAGGAACCAAGGAATCACGGGAGGTCCAGAAACATCGACAAAAAATACCATTTCATCAGACATCGAATAGAAGAAGGGCTCCTGATGGGAAAGACGGTATCATCGGATGAGAATCCAACAGATCCCCTCACGAAGGGACTGAGTCGGGTTAAGCATCTCCAGCATGCTCGGAGCATAAGGCTGAAGGATGATATTAGATTTAGTAGTTAGATAACCTTGAAATTTGTAAAGTGTAATTGACATTAGATGATGAATAAAAGGTGTTTTATTTATGAGTAAAGTGTTGCTATCTCGTGTCGATCGTTTACTATATTTCTTTTGCATGTTTTGACTTCCAGAATAATTATGTTTGGTATATCATATTATTTGAACCTCCACAGTTGGTCATATGTCAGAAGTAGATATGAATCAAGACTGTCATGATTGGTTGCAGAGGTCTAAGGTGTTGGACATGGCTACAACAATCATGAGTGCTCATAAGGTCTGAGCATTGGACTCAACCCACGCTCACTGGAATCACTTCATGGAATTCATCTCGAGTGATCGTGAGACGGTAATATCATATAAGTCTTCAAACCTAGAGATATGATTTGTTACTTACGAGTTGGTTATGCATTGATTGTACATAAACGCATTGGTAACTCGATGTTATAAAACGTGCTTTTGTGTATAATTCAATGAGTGGTAGAACAAACATATGAGTCGAAGTTTATCTGTTCCTTCTTGGATTAGAAGCTGATATCTGGGCCCCTTGATGATTTTGTTTTGACCTATGTACCGGGCCTGGTCAGAACTAAGTTGATGTGTTCAATTAAGTTCTTTGTCAAACAAATCGTAAATCGAGAAACAAACTGCTGGACAATAAGTAAGACATTGTTCCATGTATTTGTCTGACTGATATCTCGAACAGAGGATTATATGATCACTTATCTTAAATGGTGTATCATCATCTTCTTAGTTCCGAGAAACCTTGAAAGAGCTACGATTGTTGATCGGTTCCTGAAGTCATACTTGCAGTTATAGATATTAGACTTATCCAAGTGGGAGACTGTTGGATAAGGTGTCTAAGTCCATAACTATTTCTGGTATGTACTTGACCCGAGCTGGCATGGTCCATTTGGGTTGGCACCATGCAATTGGATAGACTAAATGAGAGAAATAACACTTGTGGTTTATTAATATATTATAAGTTCTAATATATTAATAATATTATTTAATTAGTTTGATCAAGAGTTAATTTAGAATTAATTAAGTGATCAAAAGATAACTAATTAAATATATGGGTTGATTATGTAAATCATCCATACTTGTATAGTGGGCTAAGAGGCTCCATGGATTATCAAGTTGGGTCCCACCCATAGGATGCTCCGTGGGAGTTACAAACCCATGGGTCATGGAAATGAAGAGTCATGACACATTAGGGTTTACATGGTGTAACCTTAGATGTGTCAACACTATATAAAGGTCATGTGTTCTCCCAAAATCGGCACTACTACTAGTGAAACAGGAGGGCTTGACCGATTTTAGTGTGTTATACATTCTCTCCAAGTTTACTCCATAGCATTTGATGTTGTGTGAAGCATTTGAGGCATCACACTTGGGGTGCTAGGCTCACAAGGTTTCAAGGAACACTTACAACAACAAGGTATGTAATTCTATCTATTATTGATGTTAAAATTGTTCCCCATGTATGCAAGATAGGGTCATAGCCTTGGAAATCAACTTTGCATGATAATTAGACAAACATAGATCCAAGGTTATTAGGGTTGCATGTACACTTAGAAAGTGTTAGAATGCTCAAAACCCATCAGAAACAACTTTGATTAAACGTACTTATTTGGTTGATATCTCTATTACTATTCCCTGTCCTATAAAAGGCTCACAAGGACCCAAGAAACTTTGGGTTCCTAAATCTGCTTAATATTTTGCAGGTTATACATGACAAGTAGTTTGACGAAGAATGGTATATTGATAGTTGCTGCTCGCGTCAGATGACAGGAAGGAAGGAAGAACTGAGGGAGTTTCGGACTCTCAAGGATGGTGGAATTGTGAAGTATGGCAAAAACTCATATGGAACTATCAAAGGCTATGGAATAATTACGAATGGTGATTTCTCGGTAAGAAAGGTTGCATATGTTGAAGGAGTCCAATACAACCTTATAAAAGAATTGAAATTTTTATAAAATTAAAAGAGAGGGAGGGAATTATATCCTCAAAAGTCGGACCTCTCTCCTCTCTCTCTTACTTGAAAACCCTAATACTCCATTTCCCTAATATTGGAATCACTCTCTCACTCTACCTCTGATTCTCTCTCATTTCTCACCACCACCACCACCATTTTCTCTCATGCTCCCTCCTAACCACCAAAATTTTCCAGAAAAAAAACCCAAGAACACTCCTTAAACTCAAAATCCTCATCATCTAGTGGTGTTCATTAAGGTAGAACACGATTTTCCTTCAGTTTCCTTCAAGTTTTCATGGATTTTCTTGCATATCTCCTTCTTCTACTTCTTCAACTTCTTCAAACTTGTTTTCTTTTTGTTAAAATGGTTTCTAGAACATCATGGATGTGTTTTAACACCATTCATGTATGTTAAACAAGGTTTCATGTTCATGATCTTAGTGCAAAAATCGATTTTAAGGATCAAAACATCAAACTCATTTTTAAGAGTTCTTGAGAAATAAGATTTTTGTATTTTAATGCATGTATGTAAATTATAATTTTTAAATATATTATATCTCTGGAAACATGAACATAACATGCATGGATCATGACATCTTTAAAATATTTCAAAAGATTTACTCAAAGAAATGATGAAAACTTACTTTTCTAACCAATCATTATGCAAGCAATTTGCCAGATTTTCTTTACCTGCATTTAAACTGCCATATCTCACTCATTTCTTAACCAAAATTCGTGATTTTTTTTCTAAAATATAATATTTTGAGTTAGCTTTAAAATCCATCTGACCTCACTGGAAAATTCATAAATTTCAATTTTTAACAATTTTTACAAAACTGTTGCTCAATCAGCACCGTTTTGTGAATACTAGTTTTGTATTGCATGTTCAAAGGTCTTATTCCTCACTAAAAATCTAGGAAAAATTAATTTGAGCGCTTAACATCATCTATTAATAGGGACAAAAAATATTGATTCAAAAGTCTTTAGAATATGTTGAAACAATTTTCAAAGTTACATCAATAATTTTTACCAAAATCACAAGAATCAAGTTTTCTCTATAATTTATTGAGCATTTAGTCATGTTTTTCGACATCAAAAATAAGAAAACAATTTTTCATTGTTATTAAATTGTATAAAGACGCATTCTAGAAATTTTCAGGTTAATATATATTCTCTTTATTTTTACATGAAAATAATAAGAAAATAGAGTGTTAAAGCATATAAAATACTTAAACTAATAAATAAATTCTAGATAAATTTTGTGGATGACTGTTTAAGTTAATAAACCTCTCTCATGAAGTTTCATTGATTTGTGTTACTGGTTAGTATGATTTTGAATTTTCTTTTTATTTAGTTCCAATAAATCATAAAACCATTTTAGGGAATGTGAAAATATTATATCTTAATTTTTGCGGCTTCTACCTTATGTGAAAGACTCAGAAAAATATTTTTGGAATTTTTCAAAATGTATATATATTTTTCCATGATTTTAGTGTTTATAATGAACTAAAAATAGGAATAATAGTTTTATTCATCCAAAATTCATTAAAACTTACCAAAAACTCTTATAGTATATTAGGATGCTACATAAATGAATTTGATGATTTTTCTCTTCTGTATGCTATTTTTATTCTATTTTCTCAAGATTAATACACTTAAATGTACAAAAATCATAAAATTGGGTTAAACAGTTTAGAAATCAATTTTTATATTTTTCCCAACTTAAGTATGTGTAATGGTAGTATTATAAAAAGTTTGGGGACTTTTCTTAACTGATTGCTACTTTTCATGAATTTTTAACTATTTAGAGAATTAAATATAAGAAAAATGGTTATACATATCTATAATCCATGAAAATTTATCTGGATTTCTTTTGATGCAGGTAGAACCTAAATCTAGAGTTTGATAATTTTTATTAATTATTTAGTATTTTTCATGATTTTATGGTTATTCAAGAAATCAAAATGGTGAAAAATAGCTAGACATATCAAACAATGCAAGAAAAATTATCTTAACATCGTTGACTTCATTTCAAAACTAAAATACAAAGTGTGGGAAATTTTAGAACTAAATTAATTTAGTTTTTCAATATTTAATCATTGGAACACCTCTAAAAATGTTAAATATTAGCATTTCAATAATGTGAATTTTTCCACTTAAATTGTTAACAATTGACTAATTGAAATTTAATTTTCACAGAAAAATATTTGTAACTTATCAATATTAAAGTTTGACACAATATTGCCATAATTCTATTGTAGTAGTATGTATACTAATGTTAGATTTCGATTAGAGACTCACTAACGAATACCATTATTGTAGGAATCGGTAGTGGTACAAGTGGAACTTAGATCAAGGCATCATTTTTATCATCTCAATGCACTGCGAGTATCCATCACTCCCCTATTTTCAGGGTTTTTTTTATGTTTTGGGGTGTAAAATCATGTCCGAATAACTATTATTTGTTCGTTGTATTTAAATTGATTTGTATCAAACTTGATTGATATATTTTGCTATATTTCTCTATGTATGTCTATGGAACACAAAACATGAGGCCTTATCGTCTTAAGTCCATTCCCTTTACACTTTACTCCAACCATTAACTCTTTGATCCAATGGTCATTATGGATAGCGCTATTCGGAATTGACAACTCCTCACTCGCCCGATTGCTGGAGCGCATGATACCATATTAATCTATGGAACTATAAGCATAGATCTTGATAGGGCATCAGTCATAGGTTTGGTTGTGAACTCATTGTTTGCTCATACACATACAAACTCATTTATTAATTATAACAATGAACTTTGTTTTTCATTATAGCAATAAACTTTGTATCTCATTATAACAACGAACTTTTGTTACTAAATACTTATTTACTTGTTTTAGCAACAAACATTTGTTTATGGAAACTGTTATCAATATTGACATTATCATGAATTTCAAACTATATTATGTTATAAACTTGTGAGTACTCACCAACTATTTTTATAGTTGATGCTCTTTTTACATGCTTTTTCAGGAATCATCGAGTAAGTGGCACTTAGGGACACATCACTTTTAGGAGCATTCACATGTGTTGTATTTCAATTTTCATTGTAATTTCTTTTAAAAGTTGTTCAAACCCATTGTAAAGTTGTAATATTTTTAATACTATGGTTGGTGTTGTCTTTTAACTTTTGCTATGAAACCCTTTATACTGCCACGCCTCGTGTTTCCGCTTTAGCGAGGTGTGACATAAATGGTATTAGAGCCGAAGGTTATAGAGAATATCGGTATTCCTTTTGAGAACCACAACTATAGCTAAAAAATTTCAAAATGTTTTAAAATACTGAACATACTACTGGTATAACTAATTCGAGTACACATTATTGGACTTTAATTAAGTATAGTCTGGCCAACTATGCTTAATTAAGGAAAGTTAATGCGAGGCTGGAAACGGTTTTAGTAGAATTATGTTCAAAACAATTTTCAACTTAAACTTTTGAAAAACAAATTTTTTCAGTGTGCGTACGGGCATTGCATATTATAGGCATTCATCAAGATACACTTAGAAACTAAGAGCACTTTTATAACAATGCCATTATTTAGAAATACACTTATCCCTTATCAAGTGCTAAGTTAACCACTTAGGTTATATCACTAGCCACTCTAAGAGCAATGCACTTAGTACTGAGAATGGGTATTCCTCGGTAGCTATTGACGTTAGATGTAAGGTTAGTAGCTAGATATACACTAGTAATAATCTTAAGTCGAAACCTATACCAAATATTTTTCAATACCTCTTCACCGTCTTCATACTAGAGTTACAAATAGGAAAAACGTTCCGATATCGACATGGATGAGAATTGGAGCATTACGTAAAGAGATAGATGAGTCGCCACTAGTAATCACTTGGATACCATTGGCGAGCATTCCTGACTCGACGCACGAGGAAACTCAAAGGTTTAACTCATTGCTACTGATACGCGAGACCTTCTTTCTACGCTACGATTTACCTCTATTTTGTTCCCACCTTGAGCTTAAAAGTTAACATAGGATATACCTTTGACCTCTATAAAAGGTCGTCAACTGCATTGACACCATAAAATGCTTTTCAAACAATTTTTCTTGTCCTTTATTTTGGGGAAAAGACATTGGCACTCGCCTTATACCCGCTTTGTACTCGCCTTAGTATTTAGGTATGATCAACTACACTAACATACTTTCTCCTTACTTCTTAATCTTCCATCAAAAAGTTATTTCGCTTCATCGGTTTTACTTATCATCGATAAAATATTTTATAACCACTTCATACAACTTATTAGACCTTTCCTAACAATTTAAGCCATATTCTCGCTAAAAATCTTTTGACAACTTGCTTTAACGTAACACTTTTCTTCAAAACTCAATTTAACCAATATTGTCATTAACATTGCTATTTCAATTTCATTTCAAATCCATTTCAGTGGATAGATGTGATTTTAAGAGCATATAAACCATTTTAAACATTGCTTACCATTTTGGCACGTTTTCGAAAAACATACAAACATTTTCTTTTATAAAAGTGTTTAAACACTATGCTATAAAACTTAAACATATGACGTTAAAGTTCATATTATGTGTAAAAGCTTCATCGGATCTTCAAACCACTTTTGTTTTAAGTCTTTTGACTACTTTCTCATTTAGGCATTGTACTTTACTTAAATGTGTTTTCTTGAATCCCAACATGATATTTTCACAACTTTCTACTTCACACATGTTTCTAAGATATCTCTAATTCCTAAATTTCCAACACACATCATTTGTTTAATTTATTTCAAATTAGTTTTATAATCTGGGTTTATAAAACTTACAGCATTACAAAACTTAGTGTTCACTTTTAAACTTCCAGCGATGTACTTTTGACGATGCACAATTATTCATCTAAATATGTTAAGTCTTTACCTTATCCGTTTTAACCAATGTTGGAAACCAGTCAAAAAGGTCAAAACTGTCATATTTCAATTACAAGTTTTAGTGTTTCTTCTTTTTCACAAATGGAGTTTAACTTAATAGATAACTCGTGAATTTGTAGCAAACCTTAGAAAACACTTTAAAACTTTTGTAATTCTATTTAATCATCAATATACATCAAATATTGAAGTTTGAAATATATCTCAACCTGGTTTTAAATCCACCTATATGTATTGTTATTATAATTTTAACAATAACAATCATTGTCGCCGCTGCCTTCCTTTTTCTTTCCCCCGAACTTTATTTCTCACTCTCCTTCTGATTTTAGATCTCGCACGCCATAATATTAACATAATACATCGTCTAACCTTGTTTCTGTCTATTTTTCTTCTCCTGGTATCATGTTTGTATACATAAAGACTAGAAGTCTACCCTTTTGTTTTGAGCGATTAATACGTGTATAGGCATGAGGCATACCTTTGATTTAGTCAACTTTGATATATTCAATTACGACTTTTATCATATACATCTTGTTTTTATTTTGAAATCTATAATAAACAAGTGATCCTTATTTACATTTGCCCTTTCGTTCTAAATTTGGAAACTTGATTTAAAATGCAAGTTTCATTGTATTTTTCCTTACAATTAATAAACAAGATGAATACCCTTATGCTTATAATTTTTCTATATCCAGAAAATATATGTGAATGATATGTTTCGTTATGTTCTTCTTTTCTTTAAGTGCATCAAAAGTTTTGAATTTTACTATTATCTATTCTCTAAATGATTGTTTTTGTATAAACACTAAATTAAGAATGCACTATTTTCAATGATCTATATTTTTACACCTTTCTTAAAATAGAATTCTACTTTGCAATTTTCAGTGAGTTCCTAAACTCTCAACCTTGTTTTAATCAATATACTGACCCGTAAGTTTGAATTTGTCCTGAATTAGACAGTTAGATAATTTTTCAAAAGAGTAATCAAAATATTTATGTATAAATTCCCTTATTGATGACTTAAACCTATAACCTCAATTAATCTTTATATTATTTTACTACGTCGTTTGATCACCACACATGCATCTTCATTATCTTGGAATTATTACACATTTTGATAATAGTGAGATTAATTATCATTTCTAAACACACATTTTGATAACAATGAGATTTTTATCACTTCTAAACACTTAAAATGCTATCTACACAATGTGATTTAAAATATCATAAACTTTCACCATCTTCATTAGAAACAATGACTCTATAATTATATATACTCTTAGAATATAGATCTATTATTGTAAGAGTAACCATAGAAGTGTTGGATTAGGTGTCTAAGCCCATAACTATAATTGGTATATACTTGAATTGATAGCAGCACAGTCCTTTTGGGTTGCCCTCAAACCTAGCAACCGGACAAGGAAATTATGAAAGGAGAGATATTAATTTATTATAAGATTAATAAATTAATATAAATGAATTAATATGTTAAAAGATTAATATATTAATAAGAAATCATTTTGTTTAATTAATTGTTAGCCAGAAATTAATTAGAATTAATTTTGGGGTTAAAAGAATTAATTATAAAGTGCAGGGACTAGTTTGCAATTATCTAATAGTTGAGTGGAAGGCTCCAGAACCTCCTTGGAAGGAGGTGGACGAAATCTATAGGGGAAACCCTAAGGATTTCGTCCAAGGGGGCTTGGATAAGGCCTTTGGCTTTGCTTAGGCCCTAAGCAAGGAGCATTAGGGTTTTTCCTAAACCCTAGATCCCTCAACTATATAAGGAGCCTCCTGGTTCACATTTTGGTCACTTTTTCTTTGGAAGAAACCCTTAGGGCCGAAAATTGCATACTCCCTCTCTCTCCTTCTACTTTCCTTCTTGCTAGTTTGGGTGTGATTCCATTAGAGGCATTACACTTGTGGTGCTAAGCTTCCAAGAAGATCAAGATCAAGATCAAGGGAATTATCAATTGTTTACTATAACAATTGAAAGGTATGTAATTACTAAACCCTAGTTTGTTAATTTTTATATTAGCCTCTCTCCTCTAGGGTTCTTGTTTTGCAATTCAAAGTTGTATGTTCAATAGATAAAACATAGATCCAAAGTAGGTTGCATGTGAACTTAGGAATTGTTTTTCTAGTTTATTTGTTTTACCTAAAACCCATCAGTGGTATCAGAGACATTGTTGTTTTAAATTGAATTGCTATAATAGTTGAATTGCAAATTAGGGTTTATAGCCATTAAACCCTAAAGGCCAAAATTTTCGATTTTAGGGTTTTGGTGCAAAGGGTTTTCGAAAACCCTAGCCTCCATGAGCCCTACTCGAAATTAGGGTTAGGGTTTCCAAAACCCTAGCCTCCTCCCCTTGTAATTTCGAAATATGCTCCCCCTTTTAAGGTTTCTTTGTTTTGAATAATAGTTGCCTTATTGGATAATTGAGATAAATAAGGAAATTATCCTATCCCCATATTTTCGAAATCTAGAAGGGATATGGATTAGGATTAAGTTAATTCTTTAATTTAATTAGATAATCCTTAAAAGATTTAATAAATTAATTAAAAGTTAATTAATAGATAAATATTAAATCTAATTAATTGGTTTACTTAAATTTAAAATTTAATAGTTTAAATTTCGAAAAAAATTTATATAAACCCTTGGAGTTTTTAAAATGTTTTAAAACACACCTTATATGTATATTATAATTAAAAGTTAAATATTAATATATGTATAAGAATATGGTCAGTCAAATCGCTAGTATGCCTCATTCACGAAGCTAATCTATAAGGGGGGTATAAGGAAACTGCCTATAAAATGGTAGTTGAATGGGTGTCCACTCTCACCCACCGCTTCCTTGATTAGTGGAGGGTCGTTAGCAGAACGGATTTGATAGGACAACTACATCTCATTAAAAGTATAATGTTATTAAAGAAAGTACTAGAACATTATTTTATAAAATCCCAACTCTAGTTACTTTAGAAAAAATGTGAAAAGTATGCTAATCCATGAAATTGCACATAATGCTTTATTGGTCGTTAGTGGAGCGTGTGTGGTTAACCGGCACACTAAAAGGTACTAATAAAGAGTAGTAATGGGTATCTCATAATTGTCATTTTGATGGAGCGTGTGTGGTCTACCGGCACATCAATAGTTAATGATAAAGAAAATGAGGTTACCAAGCACATTTGCATGGTTATTCACATCTTGTTTGTGATCCTCGGCATCCCAGTCACAAATAGAAGAGCATAATCCGAGATTAAAACATGCCATTGAATAGTTTCAATGTATCTCAAAGAATCTAGGAGTTTCCAATACATTTAAAACTTAACCTTCTTTTTCATTTTTCATGGTGGAAATTGGTAAATCGTCATTTACCTACCTTCAAATATTCTGCAAATTGGATTACGGCATCCCTCTTCCAATTTGTGGAATGTTGTGTTGGATCCTAGCCTCGATGTTTCTTTTGGGTGTTACATCAAGGATTCTTATCAACTAACTTGAATTTTCTCCCATTTTTGTAGATGTCTGAATCTAACCATGGTCTTCCCGAATCTAAAGGAAAAAGTATTCCTGCTCAAGGTTTGTTCCACTATGAAGGTGAAAGTTCAATCCCTACCATGTGGACTAACTTGATTCCACTTCCTCCACCTCCTCCCGTTGTTCTCCCAAACCTACAAGTTCGAAGGCTTGAAAAGTTCAAGCTCACTCAAGCCCTTTTGGCAAGTAAACACGAAGATGGGAAACCTATGTGTACACACGTCTTAGAGATGAAGTCACACATTGATAGGTTAAGCATGTTTGGTGTCGAGATTTCAAGTGAGTTGGCTGTTGACTGGGTTCTTCAGTCACTTCCTGAATCATATAGTGAGTTCGTTAGAGAGTACTATATGATGGATTACGACGTGACCCTCATTGATCTCACCTATTTGCTTATAGCTGTTGAATCAGCAATGATTTGGAGTGCTGATCAAGCAAATTTGTCTGGTGAATCAAACTTCCAAACTTCAAGGGACATTGAAAATGATGACATTGGAGATCCAGAAAAGGTAAACTCTAAGATTGTTCCTTGTGTCATTCCAAAAGAGTCCATTTGCTTTTATTGCCAAGAGAAGGGGCATTGGAGACGAAGCTGCCCTATCTACCTGAGAGATCTAAGAGATGGGAGAGTCTAGTGTTATGACTCCTCCTTGGGTATAAAATCCACTATCTAACTCCATCAAGTTCCTATTCATTGATTCTTAATACATAATATGATAAGATTACATTTGAATGTTTTGCAGGATCAAAGAAAAGAGAGGAAGCTTGATGGAAAAGCAAGATGAGTCTGATCATGAAGAAATGGATCACCGTCGCATGGATTCGAAGATCAGATTTTGAGCTTAGAAAGTTATGATAGATTTGTTAGGAATAAATACATAGTTTTTCAGTTGATTTTGCATTGTAAGGACAAGTTTTCCGCTGCTGTTATGAATAAAATAAAATTTTTGGTTTGAATAATTTTATATATCCTTGCAATGAGGTCGTTATGAAAAATTGATGTATTGTTATCAATAATGGATTTGATTCTTAATTATGTCATTTGTGGAAATGTCGAGAGTTTGCCAAATGAGGAAAGATTCTCATCGCCCAAGCTTCAATTGGACAGAAACTTGGAGTCATGCAACTTGATTTCGTGATGAATGAGAAACTTCATATTTGGAAATTAGACTAATTCTTTGACAAAGTGTCAAGAGAAGGACTAGGATATCAAGTACACTAGGTTGTATATTGATCAAGTCCACCACGAGAGTGATAAAGATATTCGTCATGATTTACTAAAGTTTAGTGAATATGGTTATGCTTATAAGATTAAATATAATTCTGAGTTGATTGAAAGAATTTCAATCAATGGCAGAACGAATAAGAAGAATCAAGTAGGCAGAAAGATAAAAGTATCTCTATTCTAAGAAGAAGGGAGAGTAACTTTTATTATGTTTTATGATAAGTCTTAATGATTAGGAACCATATCTCAATTGATCCTCTAAGTAAGTCTTAGTACATTTGCATGTCTAAGAAGAGGAATCGAGAATTGTGGAAATGGTTAAAATCAAGAAGTCAATCATACTTCGTTCCAACATCAAGTCTTAGAGTTATACTCCAAGATTGTGAATTGAGTGACAAGTCTCAAGAAGGTTTATAACACTCATCAAATGTGGAATTTGGAAAAGTTTGCTTATTCTTGCACATTTAAAATTTGTAAGTTGTCTTGGATAAGACAAAGACCAACTAGGACAAATTTTGTGAAGTGTTTTGTCTTGATAAGAACCACACTAACTCTTGAATATTTGTTTTGTCGAGGAAAGTTTCCTGACAAGAGAATCGTATATGTCAAGAGATCAGTGGGACTTTTAATGATCTTGAAAAAGGTTTCAAGAACTAATCAAGAATAAACCTTATCGATCATCACTAGCACACGACTTGAGGTTTATAGCCTATCATGGATGACATACTCCTTTTCTATGCCATTCCAATTGAAGTAATTATGCAAGTGAGTTCTATGAGTTCCCATGTGAATGCATAAAGACATAGCACCTTGATCAATGGAAAGTACATTGATAAGTAAGGATGAGTTGATAAACCACTTGGAAGACATGGTGGGCACTCGTGTTACCATGAGGCAAGAAATCAAGATTGAGAAAGTTCAGTCCATATGAGTTTGGATTTGTCACAAACTTTGGTTTTGACAAATTCACATGGATAGGAACTTATACACCACAAAATCTAAGTGTCATAAGATTACCTCCTTCATGAAAATGACTGTGAGGAAATGCTTTCACTAAGAGAGATTTTAAGAAGATAGCAATTGTGGAAATTGTATTCTCAAATTCGATTATGGTTACGACATCCCTTTCCATAGTTCGAATTATGAGATTTGACAATTAGTCTAAACATTTGGGACTTAGTGACATAAGTTCTGAATTTGTCTAGACACACATATGAGCTTTCTAAGGCAAAGGTGTATGATTTTAAGAAGCTTTGATAAAGGCTTATCAAAGCATTAGGTATTAGAAATATGAACTTAAGGAATTCAATAAGCATTGTTCTCTGGAAGTTTAATTGTTTTCTGAATACATGTCAAAGCTAGTGGGAGCATAAGTGTTATGCTGGTAAGAAAATAATCATCATGTTAGTGGGAGCATGATTATTATGGTAAAGTATTGCGAGTTAGCAATATTAATTATAGAAAACAAAGATTCACTTTGCAAAGTTGTAATGTTTGAAAAGTTGTTTTGCTATAATTAAGGGAGAGAATATTATACTTCATTTCAAAATTCTAAAGCTTAGATTGAGAAATGTTAATAAATTTAGTCAAGGATATATAGTGCATTCTCAAATTCGATTATGATCACGGCATCCATCTTCATAGATCGAAATATGGGAACAGGACACATAAAATATTATGGTAGAAGGATGATAAAGTATCACTTCTTTATGTGAGACATTATGCATCATGCTTCGGGTATAGGATCGATTGCATATGCTGTAATATTTTACCATTCTAAAATTTTCCAAATGCCTAGAGCATTAAGAGGGAAAAAGGAAATAGAATCGGTTTTGACTAAAAATAATTAAACAACTATCAAAGGAAAATCTGAGGTTCACTGAGGATTTGTCGCTTGTGAGTAGTTAGAAGTATAGTACTGAATGGGCTATATTGACATTATTATGAATAGATAAGATTCTATTAAGAATAAGCTGTCATATGGGAAATATGGAAATGTCTCCATATTGGGAGTTGGATGTTGAGAGTCTGTGTCTAGATTAGAAACTTTTATGCAAGAAGGATGTTCAAAGGAATGTACTTTGAATGTGAGACTTCACGTCTATGGAATTATCTTGTAACAATTTCCGATAGAGTACTTTGTAATTTCATTTGCCAAGTCTTGGTGACTTTTGTGAGTAGTTAGAAGTATAGTACTGAATGGGCTATATTGACATTATTATGAATAGATAAGATTCTATTAAGAATAAGCTGTCATATGGGAAATATGGAAATGTCTCCATATTGGGAGTTGGATGTTGAGAGTCTGTGTCTAGATTAGAAACTTTTATGCAAGAAGGATGTTCAAAGGAATGTACTTTGAATGTGAGACTTCACGTCTATGGAATTATCTTGTAACAATTTCCGATAGAGTACTTTGTAATTTCATTTGCCAAGTCTTGGTGACTTGTGTGAGTAGTTAGAAGTATAGTACTGAATGGGCTATATTGACATTATTATGAATAGATAAGATTCTATTAAGAATAAGCTGTCATATGGGAAATATGGAAATGTCTCCATATTGGGAGTTGGATGTTGAGAGTCTGTGTCTAGATTAGAAACTTTTATGCAAGAAGGATGTTCAAAGGAATGTACTTTGAATGTGAGACTTCACGTCTATGGAATTATCTTGTAACAATTTCCGATAGAGTACTTTGTAATTTCATTTGCCAAGTCTTGGTGACTTTTGTGCTGTGACTTTGCGAAAGGATCGTTGCATAAAATGTTAGAATCTAGCATATTCTAGTAGTTGCAAGAACCTTGTGTTCTAACACTAATAATAGGGATTGGGAATTGTGAAATGAGCATCATTGGAAAAGTTTTTCAATTGATCTATTTCACAAAGTATGGACCATATGAAACCAAAGTGTGCATGCTTGGAGCATGGGACAATTGTGGTTATAATTCAAGTAATAAGTTGATTTTCTGAAACTGTAAGCAATGAATAATGAGTAATCAATATGGTGTTTAAATAAAAGTGTTTTTATTTACGCTCAAAAGCTTTAGGGCCATATAGGATTAATATTATTATTGCGTTTCACTTTGCATGTTTTGACTTCCCGAATAATAAGATTATTAAAACTCCACAGTCGCTCGTACTTTTGGAAGTAAGTAGTGAATCAAGACTGTCATGAACTGGATTGTAGAATTGTCTAAGGATAGACATGGCAATAGATTTGCTGCAACGTTCATGAGTACTCAGAAATTGAGATTTGAGTATTGGATAAACCCACGCTTAGAGTATTACTTCATGGAATTCATCACGAGTAATACTGAGACGATAATATCTATGATCTTGAAACAGAGATATATGAGTTGTAATTTGCAAGTCGGCTATACATTGGTGATACGAAAACGCATCAGTAACTTGGTGTTATAAAACGTATTGTCATGTATGGTTTGATGAGTAAAAGATACAAGAATATGAGTCAATGTTTATTCGTTCCTTTTGCCCTAACCGGAAAAGCGATATCTGTGGGCCCCTCGATGATTTGGTGTTGACTTATGTGCTGGGCCCAGCCAGGACTAATTGATGTGTTCGATTAGAAGTCCTATATCATCACAAATCAGAAATCGGGAAACATAGATTCTAGACAAAGAGATTGATTGTATTCCATGTCTTATGTCTAGAGATATCTAGTAGAACGAAGGGTCATGTGATCTCTTATCTTAGGACTCGTAACTGACTGGGTCAGAGTTCGGCAGCAGCTTTTTGGAAGCTACAATTTGCTGGTCAAATTTAGAAGCCATACAAGCAATTATAGTTACAGACTTATCCAAGTGGGAGACTGTTGGATTAGGTGTCTAAGCCCATAACTATAATTGGTATATACTTGAATTGATAGCAGAACAGTCCTTTTGGGTTGCCCTCAAACCTAGCAACCAGACAAGGAAATTATGAAAGGAGAGATATTAATTTATTATAAGATTAATAAATTAATATAAATGAATTAATATGTTAAAAGATTAATATATTAATAAGAAATCATTTTGTTTAATTAATTGTTAGCCAGAAATTAATTAGAATTAATTTTGGGGTTAAAAGAATTAATTATAAAGTGCAGGGACTAGTTTGCAATTATCTAATAGTTGAGTGGAAGGCTCCAGAACCTCCTTGGAAGGAGGTGGACGAAATCTATAGGGGAAACCCTAAGGATTTCGTCCAAGGGGGCTTGGATAAGGCCTTTGGCTTTGCTTAGGCCCTAAGCAAGGAGCATTAGGGTTTTTCCTAAACCCTAGATCCCTCAACTATATAAGGAGCCTCCTGGTTCACATTTTGGTCACTTTTTCTTTGGAAGAAACCCTTAGGGCCGAAAATTGCATACTCCCTCTCTCTCCTTCTACTTTCCTTCTTGCTAGTTTGGGTGTGATTCCATTAGAGGCATTACACTTGTGGTGCTAAGCTTCTAAGAAGATCAAGATCAAGATCAAGGGAATTATCAATTGTTTACTATAACAATTGAAAGGTATGTAATTACTAAACCCTAGTTTGTTAATTTTTATATTAGCCTCTCTCCTCTAGGGTTCTTGTTTTGCAATTCAAAGTTGTATGTTCAATAGATAAAACATAGATCCAAAGTAGGTTGCATGTGAACTTAGGAATTGTTTTACTAGTTTATTTGTTTTACCTAAAACCCATCAAGAAGTAATTATAGCCTCGGAGATCCACATTCATTTCATAATTTATTTTGTAGACGACACTTAAATAGCCTTTACATTTAGGAATTTACCCTTGATCGCTTCCCCTTTCATTCGTGCTACCCCTTCTTATTTCGGAATATATCTTTTCCAGATGTAATAGCCAACCCGGAAGTGAACAAATTGTTCCTAATCTCTTCTTTATTAGGAGGCGAATTTACACTTAGTGCAAATTTAGAATGCAACTTAAGGATCAATGCGGATTTAACGCTCAGTGTAGTTGGTGCTTCAGCAAAACTTATACCGCTCTCTTAGTTCTGATAATATCTAACTAGATGATTTTTCTCGACTAGGTCGCTATGGTTGGATCATGATTTCCATGATCCTAATTTCCCACAATCTAGATTGCAAAACTCTAATTTAGGAAACACTAATTTGATTATAACTAAAGAATTGTGCTCTTCCCTTGAGAAACTAACCCAAAATAATCAAAGAGCTCTTCAGGTCACCATCTCTCCAAATATACAATTGTAGTCGGCTGAGTTCTAATAGAATACGTCACGAGTTGAATTTCGGGACGAAATTCATTTCAACCGGGGGAGACTGTGACAATCGTCAAAATTCAAGTTGGTTCTAGATTTGACTAAACTTAGTTGCACGTATAGGCACGAAAAACACTAGACTTAGTAACTATTAGCTAAGTTATAATCTACTAGAAATTGGAAACAATTAGAACCGATGGACAACGTACTTAGGTTTCACATTGTTATGTGAATTCTACAACTACTTAATTGTAGTGAATATCCATATTCGGGTCACTCTTTGACTCAGACACCTTTTCATGAATCATATACACACATCATGCACTTGACCTAGTGGTAGAAATTAGGTCCGAGCCTCGTTGGAACTTAAGTCAAAGTTGAAAGCTAGGACTAGTATACTTGATTCCTCAATTTCACTTAAATGTCGAAACCACTACATAGAATGTCAATAAACCGATAAAATAAGTTAAAAACATTAGTTATAACTATACAAGAGTTATAATAACATAAAATAATTTGAAGTCTCAAAGATTCTATTTATTTTGATATCCAAAGATTTACAAACTCTCAAAAACCCTAAAAAGCCCTAAAAACACATATTTATAAACTTTAACCTTAAAAATTCTATAAAAATAGTTATGAACCTTATAATATCATCTTATAATAATTAAAACTTTGAAATTCATTAATGGAAAATAAAATTTAAGTCATTAAGCAATTACCCTTAATTTATAAGTGAAAAATCAAGGTTTTATGAACAAAAACTTGGTTAGGGTGTATATTTTATAAAAAGATTGATATTTTATAAAAGAATTGAAATTTTTATAATACTAAAAGAGTGGGAGGGAATTATATCTTCAAAAGTCAGACCTCTCTCCTCTCTCTCTTACTTGAAAACCCAAATATTCCATCTCCATAAAAATGGAATTTTTACAAAACTATTGCTCAATCAGCACCTTTTTGTAAATACTAGTTTTGTATTGCATGTTCAAATGTCTTATTCCTCACTAAAAATCTAGAAAAAATTAATTTGTGAGCTTAACATCATCTATAATAGGTACAAAAAGATCTTGATTCAAAAGTCTTTGGAATATGTTTCAAAAATTCTCAAAGTTACATCAATAATTTTTACCAAAATCACAAGAACCAAGTTTTCTATATAATTTGTTGAGCCTTTAGTCACGTTTTTTGACATCAAAAATAAGAAAACAATTTTTCATTGTTATTAAATTGTATGAAGATGCATTTTGGAAATTTTCAGCTCAATATATATTTTCTTTATTTTTACATGAAAATAATAAGAAAATAGAGTGTTAAAGCATATAAAATACTTAAACTAGTAAGTAAATCCTGAAAAAATTTTGTGGATGACCCTTTAAACTAATTAACCTCTCTCATGAAGTTTCATTGATTTTTGTTACTTGTTAGTATGATTTTGAATTTTCTTTTTATTTAGTTCCAATAAATCATAAAACCACTTTAGGGAATGTGAAAATATTATATCTTATTTTTTGCAGTGTCTACCTTATGTGGAAGACTCAGAAAAATATTTTGGGAATTTTTCAAAATGTATATCTATATTCCCATGAGTTTAGTGCTTATAATGGACTAAAAATAGGAAAAATAGTTTTACTCATCCAGAATTCAATGAAAATTTACCAGAAACTCTTATAATATATTAGGATACTACATAAAAATATTTGATGATTTTTCTCTTCTGTATGCTGTTTTTTTTTCTATTTCCCAAAGATTAATACACTTAAATGCACAAAAATCATAAAATTGGGTTAAACCATTTAAAAATCAATTTTTATATTTTTCCCAACTTAAGTATGTGTAATGGCAGCATTATAAAAAGTTTGGGGATTTTTCTTAACTGGTTGCTATTTTTCATGAATTTTTATCTATTTCGAGAATTAAATATAAGAAAAATGGTTATACATATCTATAATCCATGAAAATTTATCTGGAAGTCTTTTAATGCAGTTAGAACCAAAATCAAAAGTTTGGTAGTTTTTATTAACACTTTAGTATTTTTCATGATTTTATGCTTATTCAAGAAATCAAAATAGTGAAAAATAGATAGACATATCAATAAATGCAAGAAAAATTATCTTAACATCATTGATTTCATTTGAAACTAAAAAAGTTTGGGAAATTTTAGAACTAAATTGATTTAGTTTTTCAGTATTTAATCACTGGAACACCTCTAAAAATGTTAAATAATAGCATTTCAATAATGGTAATTTTTCCTCTTAAATTGTTATATAACAATTGATTAATTGAAATTTAATTTTCACAGAAAAATGTTGCTAACTTATCAATTTTAAAGTTTGACACAATATTTGCATAATTCTATTGTAGTAGTATGTATACTAGTGTTAGATTTTGATTAGAGACTTACTAGCGAATACCATTATTGTAGGAATCGGTAGTGGTACAATTGGAACTTAGATCAAGGCATCATTTGTATCATCTCAATGCATTGTGAGCATTCACCACTCCCATATTCTTGTTTTGTTTATGTTTTGGGGTGGAAAAGCATGTCCGAAAAACTATTATTTGTTCGTTCTATTTAAATTGATTTGTATCAAACTTGATTAGTATATTTTGTTATATTTCTCTATTTATGTCTATGCAACACGGAACATGAGGCCTTATCGTCTTAAGTCCCTTCCCTTTACACTTTACTCCAACCATTAACTCTTGGAGCCAATGGTCGTTGTGGATAGTACTATTAGGAATTGACAACTCCTCACTCGCCCGATTGCTGAAGTGCATGATACCATATTAATCTATGGAATGATAAGCATAGATCTTGATAAGGCATCAGTCATAGGTTTGGTTGTGAACTCATTGTTTGCTCATACACATACAAACTCGTTTATTAATTATAACAATGAACTTTGTTTTTTATTATAGCAATAAACTTTGTATCTCATTATAACAACGAACTTTTGTTACTAAATACTTATTTACTTGTTTTAGCAACGAACATTTGTTTGTGGAAATTGTTATCAATATTCAGATTATCATGATTTTCAAACTATATTATGTTATAAACTTGTGAGTACTCACCAACTATTTTTATAGTTGATGCTCTTTTTACATGCTTTTTCAGGAATCATGGAGTAAGTGGCACTTAGGGACACATCACTTTTAGGAGCATTCACATGTGTTGTATTTCAATTTTCATTGTAATTTCTTTTAAAAGTTGTTCAAACCCATTGTAAATTTGTAATGATTTTTAATACTATGGTTGATGTTGTCTTTTAACTTTTGCTATGAAACCCTTTATACTACCACACCTCGTGTTTCCGCTTTAGCGGGGTGTGACACACCTCCTAGTCCTCCATGCAAGTATCACAAAGACAACTAGCTTTACAATCTACAACTACTTAGCTAACATCTATCACAGATAAGTGCCAGGAGCCACCTCCTGGTCTTCCATACAGAATGCCAAGCATCACCCTAGGTCTTCCTAATATACATAAACCAGATGGGCCAACATTGGTGCCTTCGACCTATAGACAGTGAGGAAACTCACCTCGGATGTAGAAACTCACTGAGAGAATTCCCTAGCTGCCGCCCTGACGATACCTTCGAATAATCATATCAAAATAATACTCAATTAGCAATTGTAATCCATCCCAAGGCCCACCAACAATTCTTGGGGTAAAATGATCATTTTACCCCTGACCCCAACATGAAACAAAATTGAGTCCAAATTCCAAAAGATCCACAAATGCCCACTAATGGCCCAATTTACCAAATTGGGCCCAATCCTATATAGGCCTTATCCTAAGCCCATATATATCCCTTAATTACAATTCAGGTTACCTCTAATACCCCTCGGGACAAACTCGATCAAAGGCTAACGCTAAAATTCAAAGTCAACAACGTAATCTGACCCAACTCGTCGAGTTTATCCTTCAACTCGTCGAGTTCATCTAAATATTCCGCGAAGTCGGGAAAAGCCAAGCCAAGTCGCCGAGTTTATCCATTAACTAACCAAGTTCGCCAAAAACCCACATTTTAATACACTAAGCCAACACTCTAGGGACTCCACAACTCAAATCTTAACGAATATGAAATCAGGAAGGTTAAAGTTTCCAAATTTACCCCTCGGAACCACCCAAGGGTCCATACCCAAACCTTAGAATTAAAAGAGTGAGGGATCAACCTTTAAGCACTTAATTATTAAGGACAAAACCCCAAAATGTAGATCTGACCCTATATAGCTAGATGGCCACGTAAAGTTTCCATCTTTATGCTTAAGAATGACTAGAAGGAGCTCAAAAGCTCAAAAAGGGCTAAATGAAACACTTAATGGATGCATGAAGCTCTTTAAACCCATAAATTATGCATCTTTATTCCAAAAGCGCTCATGAAGATCATAGATCTGAAAGAATAAACACTTGGGACTTCTACTTCCCGATCAACCACCCATCCATGGCTAAAAGCATACATTATAACCAAATAATACATCTAAGCAAATATTAATCAAGGTTAGAACTTTATACCCAAAATATGTTGGAAATTGAGCAGAGAATCAAGATCTAATAGCTCCTACCTGAACCACCACCTTGCACCAAGCTTCCCTTCGTTCAAAGAGCTTCAAGCACACCAAAACACATCCACAAGGAGCTTACAACACTCAAGGAGACTCTAGTGTTTTGATATAAGGGTTAGGGGCAATGGAGGTTAGGAATGAGGCCAACACATGGAACTTAAGGTGTTTAAATAGGGTGGAAAACCCTAATATTAGGGTTTCTCAATCAGTATCCAACTCGTCGAGTTTCCTTCACCAACTCGCCGAGTTTCCTTCACCAACTCGCCGAGTGGGTCCATAAAAATGCGTGACCCAAAAGCCTTCAACATGTCGAGTTGCCGACCATCAACTTGATGAGTTGGTCCTTAGAAAAGGGGATTTATTCCACACTTGATCTTCTAGATTCCGTTGTTACATTTTTGGTTCAAAAAAATGAAGTTTAGATATTATTTCGAGAAACACCAATCATTTGTAACAAAGTTTGATAGTTGTTCCACTTCGGCGTAGCTAGGAGCCTAGGATCGTCCAAATTAGTGCAATGTCACTTGACTCTCAATTGAGATATATTAGTGCAATTTCAACAGGCTCTCAATGGTGCGACATAACTTTTGAAATTACCTTCACACAAAGAAAATGTCAATACTCTTTCAAAAATATTCACACACAGACATTAACAACTATATTTCTTTAAAGATAACTGACACACCCCCAAACCAGACGGCGGAAACGTATAATCTCAAAAAGCTCGGGGAGTACCTGTTATTATTTCCCTGAGAATACAGGTAATTTGAAAAGAGAGTATCAACAATAAGTTGAGTGAGTACATAAGTCTTTATGTTTGAAAGGATGTCTTTGTATTTTGATTATGAAAACTGTTCCAGAAAATCCCATATTTTCTGTCGTATATGAAAAGTAATTTTATTCCCATAAAACCGTTCTATTTTGTAAACCAGTGTTCTGTATTTGTAAAACTTGTAACTGAGAGTGTGCATGGCTTCACCATCTGTTATTGAAAACTGTAGTATACCATTGTACTTTGTATTTTGTAAACTGGTACCTTGAAGATGTACTTATGTTTACTTGTTTATAAACTAACGTGTTGTTAATATCTTTTTAATGAGTTATTATAACCATACTAAGACATGAGTGCCTAAAAAAACGCCTTGAGAGCGCTTAAACTGTTGATAAAAATTGCCACTCATTAGCTTGTATGCCTGACTGTAGCTAGCAGCCTGAGTGCGAGGTTGTCAATCCCGATATAGATCTACACACAACTTGTTTCGATCCCTAGGCTGGAGATTCTGGTTATATTGTCAGGACTTTACCTTGGTTGTCTAAAATGAATTGAAAAACTTGAATTGAATGTCTCATAAAAAGCATATAAACGTTACATGTATATTAGATATGAAAACTCAATCATTCTGAAATAAATGATTGATAGTATGTTCTTGAATTAGAATTCTGAACATGTATTTGACAAGTGTAAACCCTTGTTTTGTTTTGAATCAAAACCCTTGTTTCATGTAAAACAGTGTATTCTAGTATACTTAAATCATGAAAAATTGTTCTATGTATCATAAATTCTACCTATTATAATTTATATGTACTTTATGAATTGGTAGATAACTATTTTTTCATGTAATCCTTTGCTCAACGTGTTACAATGGGTAATTAAACTGACGAAATAACTCTTATATTTATATACATATACAATTTTATATATAAGTAAAATTTAAACGACCTTCGGACAAATAACCGGTACTATAAGTCCACATCCAACACAAGGAAAAGGACCTAGAATGAGTTATTAGTCCTAAGCCTTTTAAATCTTATTACTATATATATATATATATATATATATATATATATATATATATATATATATATATATATATATGAATATTTGGGAAAAATATAAGTTCATAAAAGAGTTCAATATTTGGAGTATTTCTGATGCTTAAACATAGTTTTATCGTGATTTGAAATCGTTTATTTATAAGAAAAAGTTCTTATGTTATACTTGTATTTCCCCTTAAAACAATAGAAATTATGAAATTACGGGGGTATGAACTCACTTGATAGATCATGAATTGGACAGAGTTTTAACAGGAAAGAGGTTACTTCTCCGGAATCTCAGGGCTTCGAGGCTTTCTTAGGGTTTGAGACTTGATACCGGGGCTTTGGGGGTTGTGTATGAGCTTATGGAAGTGGAAAATATGAAAGAGGGTGAAATTTAGGGTGAAAAGTGTAAAAAAGGTCGGAACCCTCGAATGCCTTATATAGGCCGAAGCCTCGGATCCGAGGCCATGCGAGGCTGCCGCGTGTCGGACAGGTGGCGAAGGGAGGGGAGCTTCTTCGGACCGGAGGCTCACTGCTGGCTGGCTCGGATTGAACCAGAGTTCGGTCCAACGAGAAGAGGGCACGTGCGAAGGGTAGGGGTGTGCGAGGGGTGTCCTATGTGAAGCTGTATGCTTCTAAGTGGACCTCGGCTGCGGTCCAACCAGTAGGTGCCACGTATGGCTTTGGTTTGAAATAACGGTTTGTTACAATAACTAATCATTAAAAAAAGAAGTACAAATTAACCTACACTATTACATAGGTTTGAAATAACGGTTTGTTACAATAACTAATCATTTGTAAGCACTAAATATTAATATTAACAAGAATGCAGGGTAGAGTGGATACATGGGTAGGTGGATTGTTGGGGTGTGGGAGAGAGCGATGATAATAATATGTTTTGATTAGATGAATCATGGCTAAAATGAAGAGGAGGTAAGAAGGTATTTTCATCTTTATAATAAAACAAAAGAAATTGAATCTAAAATCTTTGATTTTAAGAAAAGAATGGCCAATTCATTCGGATACATAATTTAATGGAATCTAAAGAATTCAAAATCCTTTGATTTTGTCAACCAAACGTATTTTTACTCGATTCACATTCCAATCATTTAAATTCCTTCAAAATCCATGAAATCAAACATGGCATAAGTTCATCTTCGAATATTGTTTTGTGCATAGACATTGAATATATAGAAAGAAAGACATTATGTTGGCCATCATTATTCATTCTGCACATGGATATTATGTAATTCTAAAGGTCATAACTCTAAAAAAGTCAAACTTAATGCAAAAATACCACAATCCCAACAGAGGCATATTCGAAACACCAATTAATTGAGTTGGTAAAGTCAAAAATCCTAAATCGCTCGTATTTCAGCTCAAAAACACTTGTAACATGAATTTATCTATCTAAATTATTTGATACATTTTCATTATAGTAGTGGTTTCCTACCATAGCTGATTGATGAAGAAGCATACTAAGATGTAAAGCGATGCACATAAACACAAGTCAACGATAACATTATTTATTTCCATGACATGCGTCATATCGCTTTTCGTCAAGGTGCGAAAGAAACAAAAATTACTGCCAAATATATATTATGCCTATATATACACAAAAATTATGTTATGAAGTCTAAAAAAATACCTTGGCTCCATATGAAAGACAATGACTTTTAAGGGATATGTTGCAAATGAAGACGTCATTCATCACTAAATGTCATCTTCTCACGTTCTCATAATCAATGCTTGGTAGTTAATGCAATTCAAGTCTTTTTATTATCTCAGTAGTCCTACCAAGTAGTCCTACACTTACATAGTTTATGATGATTAAAAATAAATTAATTATTGACAATTAAAAACTAAGACAAAATAAACATTTTGATAGTGTTGGTCATTACGTATTTTATTTATAATATGTATGCAAAAAAACTCTCATTTATATCGGCTATAACATCTCGGTTTGAAGATGATATTTTTTGGTAAACGATGAGAAAAACTTTTCTCCATCTTATTTAGGTCACTCGTTTGTTCTTTTTCAAATTAAAAAAAGAACTATGTTGAAATATAGAAGTGACCTCTTAAAACTTAATCCAAACCGGTGATGGGTTTTGAGCATTCTAACACATCCTAAGTGTACATGCAACCCTAATAACCTTGGATCTATGTTTGTCTAATTATCATGCAAAGTTGATTTCCAAGGCTATGATCCTTGAAACCTTGTGAGCCTAGCACCCCAAGTATGATGCCTCAAATGCTTCACACAACACCAAATGCTATGGAGTAAACTTAGAGAGAAAGTGTAACACTCTAAAATCGGCTCTAGCCCTCTTGTTTCTATTTGTCTAATCGATTTTGGTGGAGTATGAGACTCTTATATAGTGTTGACACATCTAGGGTTACACCTTGTAAACCCTAATGTGTCATGACTCTTCATTTCCTTGACCCATGGGTTTGTAACTCCCATGGAGCCTCCATGGACCATCCAATGGGTTTAACCCAACTTGATTATCCATGGAGCCTCTTAGCCCACGATACAAGATATGGATGATTTACATAATCAACCCATATATTTAATTAGTTATCTTTTTGATCACTTAATTAATTCTAAATTAATTCTTGATCAAACTAATTAAATAATATTATTAATATATTAGAACTTATAATATATTAATAAACCACAAGTGTTATTTCTCTCATTTAGTCTATCCAATTGCATGGTGCCGTGCAACCCAAATGGACCATGCCGGGTCGGGTCAAGTACATACCAGAAATAGTTATGGACTTAGACACCTTATCCAATAATCTCCCACTTGGATAAGTCTAATAACTATAACTGCAAGTATGACTTCAGGAACCGATCGACAATCGTAGCTCTTTTCAAGGTTTCTCGGAATTGAGAAGATGATGGTACGCCATTTCAGATAAGGGATCATATAATCCTCTGTTCTTAGATATCAGCCGGACAAACACATGGAACATAGTCTTGCTTATTGTCCAGCAGTTTGTTTTCCGATTTCCGATTTGTTTGACATAGAACTTAATTGAACACATCAACTTAGTTCTGACCAGGCCCAGTACATAGGTCAAAACAAAAACATCGAGGGGCCCAGATATCAGCTTCTAATCCAAGAAGGAACAGATAAACTTCGACTCATATGCTTGTTCTACTACTTGTTAAATTACACACAAACGCACGTTTTATAACATCGAGTTACCAATGCGGTTGCGCACATTCAATGCATAACTAACTCATAGTTAACAAGTCATATCTCTAGGTTTGAAGACTTATGTAATATTACCGTCTCGCGATCACTCGAGATAAATTCCATGAAGTGATACCAGCGAGTGTGGGTTGAATCCAATACTCAGAACTTATGAGCACTCATGAGTGTTGAGGCCAAGTCCGACATCTTAGACCTCTACAACCAACTCATGACAGTCTTACTTCATATCTACTTCCAACATATGACTGACTGTGGATTATTTGAATAATATGTAAGACGACATAAATGTTCTGGAAGTCAAAACATGCAAAAGAAATAATAGTAAATGATTGACATGGGATAGCAACACTTTACTCATAAATAAACATAACTTTTATTCATCATCAAATGTCAATTACATTTTACAAATTTCAAAATTATCTAACTACTAAGACTAATATCATCCTTCAGCCCTATGCTCCTAGCATGCTGGAGATGCTTAACCCTACCCAGTCCCTTCGTGAGGGGATCTGCCGGGTTCTCATCCGATGATACCCTCTTTGCGACGAGAAGTCCTTCTTCTATACGATGTCTGATGAAATGATATTTTCTGTCAATGTGTCTGGATCTCCCATGATCCCTTGGTTCCTTTTCTAAGGCAACTACACTTTCACTATCACAGAAAATCTCTATAGGCTTCGATATAGCTGGTACAACTCCAAAGTCTCCAATGAAGTTCTTTAGCCACATAGCCTCTTTTGCCACCTCGCTTGCCGCTATATACTCTGATTCGCAAGTTGAATCAGCCACTGTCTCCTGCTTGCAACTTTTCCTAGAGATTGCTCCTCCATTTAAGGTAAAGACCCAGCCCGACTGAGAGCGGAAATTATCCCTATCAGTCTGGAAGCTAGCATCACTATACCCTACAACTCTCAAGTCATCACTCCCACCAAGGGTAAGGACCCAGTCCTTAGTCCTCCGCAGGTACTTGAGAATGTTCTTTACCGCTGTCCAGTGAGCCTTACCAGGATTCCCCTGATACTTGCTAACCATGCTTAAGGCAAAGGCTGTTGGATAAGATGTCTAAGTCCATAACTATTTCTGGTATGTACTTGACCCGACCCGGCATGGTCCATTTGGGTTGCATGGCACCATGCAAATGGATAAACTAAATGAGAGAAATAACGCTTGGAGATTATTAATATATTATAAGTTCTAATATATTAATAATATTATTTGATTAGTTGATCAAAGAATTAATTTGGAATTAATTAAGTGATCAAAGGATAACTAATTAAATATATGGGTTGATTATGTAAATCATCCATATCTTGTATAGTGGGCTAAGAGGCTCCATGGATTATCAAGTTGGGTTCTACCCATAGGATGCTCCATGGATGCTCCATGGGAGTTACAAACCCATGGGTCATGGAAATGAAGAGTCATGACACATTAGGGTTTACATGGTGTAACCCTAGATGTGTCAACACTATATAAGGATCATATTCTCCACCAAAATTGGCTACACAAAGAACACACTAAGGAATAAGGGGGCTTGGCCGATTTTGAAGAGTGTGTATTCTCTCATAAGTTCTTCCAAAAGCATTTGGTGTTGTGTGAAGCATTTGAGGCATCACCACTTGAGGTGCTAGGCTCACAAGGTTTCAAGGAACACAAGCAACAACAAGGTAAGTTATTCTATCTATACTTTATGTTAAAATTGTTCCCCATGTATGCTAGATAGGATATAACCTTGGAATTCAACTTTGCATGACAAATTAGACAAACATAGATCCAAGGTTATTAGGGTTGCATGTACACTTAGGAAGTGTTAGAATGCTCAAAACCCATCAGTGGTATCAGAGCCTAGGCTTGTTTGTTGTTATTTGTGCTTAAAAGTTGAAGAAAGTCGAAAATCTTGCTGTCTGACTGATGGACTCGGCGAGTCCATGGGGAGGACTCGACGAGTTCATGTGTATCTTCAACCTACTCGGCGAGTAGGTTTATGCACTCGGCGAGTAGGGTCGACAGAGTGCAGAATTTCGACTTGTGTTGCTGGAAATGGATTAGAATCATTACCCTAAAATGTTTTGGTACTTGAAAACTTATTTTAGAAGGTGTAATGTCTTTTCTAACTCATTTACAACAACAAATTATCAAAATTACAAAGATTAAATGTGATTTTGATTTTTGAAAGTGTTCATATTCATATTCTTGTTCTTATGATGTTTAGATGATCATAGGAATTATTTGTAACCTATGTGGTAGAATTAATTCATGATCATAATGTGTTTTAATGGAGTCCATAACTTGCCCTCAAGTTATGGAAAACCAAAAGTCCCTTGGATTAAAAAAAACCATTAAAAGAACACAAGAGTTAGAAAAATGAAAAGTCCTCATTTTATTACTCTATTAAACTCATAAGTTACAAGAAATGAAAAGTTTTGAAAGATTACAAAACTTGCCCTCAAGTTTTGGAACAAGTAAAGTTAAGTTAAAACTTTAGTTCCAACCCCTAGAATTTTAAAAGTTAAAATTCAACCCTTATACTTATATTATTATGATTTAATAATTATATATATATATATATATATATATATATATATATATATATATATATATATATATATATGTATAAGAACAAAGTCGTCTTACCGCTAGTACGCCTCATTCACGAAGCCGGTCTATAAGGTGGGTATAAGGTTGTTGCCTATAAAATGGTGACTTAATGGGTGTCCACTCTCACCCACCGCTTGGTTGATCGGTGGAGGGTCGTTAGCCGAACGGGTAAGACAAGGACTTATTAATTCTCATTCAAAGTATGATGAATATTATAAAGTAACTAAATGTTTTATTAAATTCCCAATCTTAGTTACTTTAGGAAAAATGTGAATAAGGTGCTATTCCATGAAATTACACTTTACACTTTGATTAAGTCGTTGGTGGAGCGTGTGTGGTTAACCGGCACACTAACTTGGACTTAACAAGGTAGGTAAAGGGTGACTTAGGGTTTATTATAGTATCGGTGGAGCGTGTGTGGTTAACCGGCACATCGATTGAGTAATAAACTTTAAGGGTACCAAGTGATTTGCATGGTTACTTCACACCTCGTTTTGTGATCCTCGGTATCCCAGTCACAAAACTTGGAGGGCACACTCGAGATTGAAACATGCCTTTGAAAAGTTCATTGAATCTCAAAGAATCTAGGAATTTCTAAGAACCATTCAAAAAAAAAAACCTAATAGTAAAATATTGCGGTTTTCGTGGTGGAAATTGGTGAATCGTCATTCACCTACCTTTCAAATATGATATAGCTTAGATTACGGCATACCTCTTCTAAGTTATATTATATTGTGATTGGATCCTAGCCTTAATATTACATTTGGGTGTTTTATTAAGGACTCTCTGATATCTAAACTAATCTTGTCCTCTTTCCTTCAGATGTCTTTCAACAATGCTTCTGGCTCTAATCCTAATGGCTCCTTTTCCCTTATGAACTTGTGTGGGAAAGTCACCTTTGATGGATCCAACTTCAATGAGTGGATCAGAAACATCAGGATGATTACCCGCTACGAGGACAAAGAATATGTCCTTGACAAGGAGCTTAAGGAGATTGATGAGTCCACTGCAACTCCTCAGGAGATCGCTGAATTTCGGGCATATGAAAGGGATGCTACGAAAGTGGCTTGTATCATGATGGCCACGATGACAGCAGAACTCCAAAAGTCTTATGAGGATTTCTACCCTTATGAAATGCACCAAGATTTGATGGAAAGATACCATCAAAGTGCAAGACAAGAGAGGTATGAAATCATCTGCTCCATGATAACAACCATGATGAAGGACGGGGAATCCGTCACGAGCCACATGCAGAAAATGCAAAGGTATGTGGATCGTTTGCTGAAGCTTAATGTGAACTTCCCGGAGGATCTTGCAATAGATATTATTTTGCATTCCTTACCATCGTGCTATGATCAATTCCGCATGACATATCACATAAACAAGGAAGAAGTCACCCTCAGCAAACTTCAGGGACTTCTCAAGACCGCAGAAACAGGTCTTAAGGGGAAGTCGGTTGCTATCACTCCTAATCAAAACTCTACTCCGGTTTTGGCAATCGGGAAAAGTCGAGGGAGGAAGAGAAAGAGCTCTTCTAAGGGTACCAAGGTTCGGACCCTTGATGGCTCTTCTTCAAGTGGAACCAAGAAAGGTTTCGTTACTCCTTCTTCTGACCCAAAAGAGGCTGAATGCTTCTATTGCCATGAAAAAGCTCATTGGAAGCGGAACTGCCCAAAATACCAGCAAGATGTGAAGGATGGGAAAGTTAAACCCAACCATGCAGGTATTTACACTATCATTTCTAATAACTCACCCCATTCTAATTCTTGGGTCCTTGATACCGGGTGTGGTATTCACATTTGTTGTGACTTGCAGGGACTAAGAAGAAGTGAGGATGTGGAGCAAGGAAGGATAAACTTGATCATGGGGAATAGGAAAGCTATACCTGTTACCAAGATTGGAGTTTATACTTTATCGCTAAGTAGTGGGTTTAGTTTAGATTTGAATAAGTGTTGTTATTCGCCAGGAATGGCAAGAAATATTATTTCCTTTCATGCTTTGTACAAACAAGGGTTTACCTTTTCATTTAATAATGAAGTTGGTTCTATAGATGTTTTCTATAATAATGTCTTTTATTTTAAAGCATTACCTTGTCATGGTGTGTATGAAGCTGTATCTGTTGTAGATAACTTGGGAAATAATGTTTTGTGTATTGATTCTACTAATAATAACTTGGATAAAGCATCTTTATGGCATTGTCGTCTTGGACATATAAGCAAGAAACGCATAGGCCAACTCCAAAAGGATGGAGTCTTGGAGTCGTTTGACCTAAAGTCAGATGATAGTTGCGAATCATGCTTACTTGGAAAAATGACAAAGTCACCCTTCACAGGTTCGTGTGAGAGGGGTGAAGGTTTGTTGGACCTTATACACACGGATGTGTGTGGACCATTCAAACATGCCACAAGGGATGCTAATCGTTATTATTTGACTTTTACTGATGATTATAATAGATATGGATATGTCTACTTGATCAAGCGTAAGTCAGAGACTTTCGAGAAGTTTAAGGAATTTAAACAGGAAGTCGAGAATCAATTGGGCAGGAACATTAAGATGCTTCGATCCGATCGTGGTGGTGAGTATCTTAGTTCAGAGTTCCTCGACTATCTAAGGGAATGTGGGATAGTCTCACAATTGACACCTCCCAGGACACCACAGTTGAATGGTGTGGCTGAGAGGCGTAATCGAACCATGTTAGATATGGTTCGTTCCATGATGAGTCGAGCTTCGCTACCAATCTCATTCTGGGGGTATGCCTTAGAGACTGCCGCCCATATCCTCAATCTAGTCCCTACAAAGAAAGTTGCCAAAACTCCTCACGAGATGTGGACTGGTAAAGTACCTAAACTAGACCACATCAAGATTTGGGGTTGCGAGGCTTTCGTGAGACGCGAGACTCATGATAAGCTCGAACCCCGAAGCGAGAGGAGTATTTTCATCGGCTACCCACAGCATTCCTTTGGTTACCTCTTCTACAGACCTAGTGACAATGTGGTCTTTGTAGCAAGAAGAGGAGTCTTTCGAGAGAGAGAGTTTATAAGCCAAGGAGACAGTGGGAGGCAAGTTGATCTTGAAGAAATTCAAGAGTCAAGTGGTGAAGGAACTTCAAACTCTAGCCCTCAACTTGAGGAGGAAACTCCTGTTGAGCCAATTGACGAATCTGTACCTCTGAGGCGTTCCACGAGAGTTAGGAGTGCACCTGAGCATTACTATGGATTCCATATTACTGCAGAAGGTGAGACACTTATTAGTAATGAGACACTAGTAAGTCAAGATGACCCTAACAGCTACGAGGAAGCCATGGCAGGCCCCGAGTCTGCTAAATGGAAAGAGGCTATGGATAGCGAGATACAATCCATGTATGACAATCAAGTTTGGAACTTGGTTGAGAATGTACCAGGTCGAAAGACTGTAGGGTGCAAATGGGTCTTCAAAAAGAAGACCGACATGGATGGTAAAGTACACACTTATAAGGCTAGGCTGGTTGCAAAGGGCTTCTCTCAAATTCCTGGAGTGGACTATGATGAGACCTTTTCTCCGGTAGCCAAGATTAAGTCTATTCGGGTTCTGTTAGCTATAGCCGCATTTCATGACTATGAAATTTGGCAAATGGATGTCAAAACCGCTTTTCTTAATGGAAAGTTGGCTGAAGATGTTTACATGAGTCAGCCAGAGGGTTTTGTCAGTAACGAGTACCCTAATAGAGTGTGTAAGCTTGAGAAATCCATTTATGGATTAAAGCAAGCACCTCGCAGATGGAATCTTTGCTTTGATGAAAAGGTCAAGGAATTTGGCTTTTCTAGGAGTGAAGATGAATCTTGTGTATATGTCAAGGCTAGTGGGAGTATAGTTAGCTTTTTGGTATTGTATGTGGATGACATACTACTCATAGGAAACGACATTCCAACCTTGCAGGAAGTAAAGTCCTGGCTTGGAAAGTGTTTCGCTATGAAGGACCTTGGTGAAGCTGCCTATATTCTGGGGATAAGGATCTTGAGAGATCGGAGTAAAAGACTAATTGGACTTAGTCCAAGTACCTACTTGGAGAAGATTCTGAAGAGATTCAGAATGCAAAACTCCAAGAAAGGAGAGTTGCCCATCCAGAGTAGCACCAAGCTGAGTAAGACACAAAGCCCTAGCACTGAGGCTGAGATAGCAGAAATGAGTCGATTACCTTATGCTTCGGCTGTAGGTTCGATCATGTATGCTATGACGTGTACTCGACCTGATGTAGCCTTTGCCTTGAGCATGGTTAGCAGGTTTCAGGGGAACCCTGGCAAGGCACACTGGATTGCGGTAAAGAATATTCTCAAGTACCTGCGAAGGACTAAGGACTGGGTCCTTACCCTCGGTGGAAGGGATGACTTGAGAGTTGTAGGGTATAGTGATGCTAGCTTTCAGACTGATAGGGATAATTTCCGCTCTCAGTCGGGCTGGGTCTTTACCCTAAATGGAGGAGAAATTTCTTGGAAGAGTTCCAAGCAAGAGACAGTGGCAGATTCTACTTGTGAATCAGAGTATATTGCAGCTAGCGAAGCGGCAAAGGAGGCGTTATGGCTGAGGAACTTCATTGGAGACCTTGGAGTTGTACCAGCTATTAAAGAGCCGATGGAAATTTTCTGTGATACTGAAAGTGCTGTTGCCTTAGCTAAGGAACCAAGGGATCACGGGAGATCCAGACACATCGACAGAAAATACCATTTCATCAGACATCGGATCGAAGAAGGACTCCTCGTGGCAAAGAGGGTATCATCGGATGAGAACCCAGCAGATCCCCTCACGAAGGGACTGACTCGGGTTAAGCATCTTCAGCATGCTCGGAGCATAGGGCTGAAAGGATGATATTAGATTTAGTAGTGAGATAACCCAGAAATTTGTAAAGTGTAATTGACATTAGATGATGAATAAAAGGAGTTTTATTTATGAGTAAAGTGTTGCTATCTCTTGTCGATCGTTTACTATATTTCTTTTGCATGTTTTGACTTCCAGAATAATTTTGTTTGGTATAACATATTATTCAAACCTCCACAGTCGGTCATATGTCGGAAGTAGGTATGAATCAAGACTGTCATGTTTGGTTGTAGAGGTCTGGGACAAGGCTACGACAATCATGAGTGCTCATAAGTTCTGAGCATTGGACTCAACCCACGCTCACTGGAATCACTTCATGGAATTCTATCTCGAGTGATCGTGAGACGGTAATATCATATAAGTCTTTAAACCTAGAGATATGATTTGTTACTTACGAGTTGGTTATGCATTAATTGTACGAAAAACGCATTGGTAACTCGATGTTATAAAATCGTGCTCTTATGTGTAATTCAATGAGTAGTAGAACAAACATATGAGTCGAAGTTTATCTGTTCCTTCTTGGATTAGAAGTTGATATCTGGGCCCCTCGATGATTTTGTTTTGACCTATGTACCGGGCCCGGTCAGAACTAAGTTGATGTGTTCAATTAAGTTCTATGTCAAACAAATCGGAAATCAGGAAACAAACTGCTGGACAATAAGTAAGACTTGTTCCATGTATTTGTCCGGCTGATATCTAGAACGGAGGATTATATGATCACTTATCTTAAATGGCATACCATCGTCTTCTCAAGTTTCGAGAAACCTTGTAAAGAGCTACGATTGCCGATCGGTTCCTGAAGTCATACTTGCAGTAATAGTTACTAGACTTATCCAAGTGGGAGACTGTTGGATAAGATGTCTAAGTCCATAACTATTTCTGGTATGTACTTGACCCGACCCGGCATGGTCCATTTGGGTTGCATGGCACCATGCAAATGGATAAACTAAATGAGAGAAATAACGCTTGGAGATTATTAATATATTATAAGTTCTAATATATTAATAATATTATTTGATTAGTTGATCAAAGAATTAATTTGGAATTAATTAAGTGATCAAAGGATAACTAATTAAATATATGGGTTGATTATGTAAATCATCCATATCTTGTATAGTGGGCTAAGAGGCTCCATGGATTATCAAGTTGGGTTCTACCCATAGGATGCTCCATGGATGCTCCATGGGAGTTACAAACCCATGGGTCATGGAAATGAAGAGTCATGACACATTAGGGTTTACATGGTGTAACCCTAGATGTGTCAACACTATATAAGGATCATATTCTCCACCAAAATTGGCTACACAAAGAACACACTAAGGAATAAGGGGGCTTGGCCGATTTTGAAGAGTGTGTATTCTCTCATAAGTTCTTCCAAAAGCATTTGGTGTTGTGTGAAGCATTTGAGGCATCACCACTTGAGGTGCTAGGCTCACAAGGTTTCAAGGAACACAAGCAACAACAAGGTAAGTTATTCTATCTATACTTTATGTTAAAATTGTTCCCCATGTATGCTAGATAGGATATAACCTTGGAATTCAACTTTGCATGACAAATTAGACAAACATAGATCCAAGGTTATTAGGGTTGCATGTACACTTAGGAAGTGTTAGAATGCTCAAAACCCATCAAAGGCTACATCAGAATGAGTACAGGTCATAGCATACATGATCGAGCCTACTGCCGAAGCATAAGGTATCCGACTTATTTTTGCTATCTCACCCTCAGTACTCGGGCTCTGAGTCTTACTCAGTCTAGTGTTACTCTGGATGGGTAACTCTCCTTTCTTGGAATCTTGCATGCTGAATCTCTTCAGCACTTTATCCAAGTATGTGCTCTGACTAAGTCCAATTAGTCTTTTACTCCGGTTTCTCATAATCCTTATTCCTGGAATATAGGCAGCTTCTCCGAGGTCCTTAATAGAAAAACACTTCCCAAGCCAGGACTTAACTTCCTGCAGATTTGGGATGTCATTTCCTATGAGTAGTATGTGATCGACATACAGTACCAAAAAGCTAACTATACTCCCACTAGCCATGACATATACACAAGATTCATCTTCACTCCTAGAGAAGCCAAACTCTTTGACCTCCTCATCAAAGCAAAGATTCCATCAGCGAGGTGCTTGATTTAATCTAAAGATGGATTTCTCAAGCTTACACACTCTATTAGGGTACTCTGTGCTGACAAAACCCTCTGGCTGATTCATGTAAACATCCTCAGCCAACTTTCCATTAAGGAAAGCGGTTTTGACATCCATTTGCCATATTTCTTTGTCATGAAATGTAGCTATGGCTAACAATACCCTAATAGACTTAATCTTGGCTACTAGTGAAAAGGTCTCATCATAATCAACTCCTGGAGTTTGAGAAAAGCCCTTTGCAACCAGTCGTGCCTTATAAGTGTGTACATTACCATCCATGTTAGTCTTCTTCTTGAAGATCCATTTGCACCCAACTATCTTATGACCTGGCACATTGTCAACCAAGTCCTAGACCTGGTTGTCATACATGGATTTTATCTCGCTATCCATTGCCTCTTTCCATTTAGCAGACTCATGCCTGCCATGGCTTCCGCATAGCTGTTAGGTTCATCCAAACCTACTAGTGTCTCATTACTAATAAGTGTCTCACCTTCCGCAGTAATATGGAAACCATAGTAATGCTCAGGTACATTCCTAACCCTTGTGGAACGCCTCAGAGGTACAACTGGAGGTATAATTGGATCAACAGAAGGTTCCTCCTCAAGTTGACTGCTAGGGTTTGAGGTTCCTTCACCACTTGACTCTTGAAGTTCTTCAAGGTCAATTAGCCTCCCACTGTCTCCTTGGCTTATGAACTCTCTCTCTCGAAAGGCAGCCCTCCTTGTTACAAAGACCACATTCTCACTAGTTCTGTAGAAGAGGTAACCAAAGGATTTTTGTGGGTATCCAATGAAAATACACTTCTCGCTTCGAGGTTCGAGCTTGTCATGAGTCTCGCGTCTCACAAAAGCCTCACAACCCCAAACCTTGATGTGGGCTAGACTAGGAACTTTTTCAGTCCACATCTCGTGAGGTGTTTTGGCAACCTTCTTTGTAGGAACCAGATTGAGGATATGGGTGGCAGTCTCTAAGGCATACCCCCAAAATGAGATTGGTAGTGTAGCTCGACTCGTCATGGAACGAACCATGTCCAACAAGGTTCGATTACGCCTCTCAGCTACACCATTCAACTGTGGTGTCCTGGGAGGTGTTAATTGTGAGACAATCCCACATTCCCTTAGATAGTCGAGGAACTCAGTACTAAGATACTCACCACCACGATCGGATCGAAGCATTTTAATGTTCCTGCCCAATTGATTCTCGACTTCCTGTTTAAACTCTTTAAACCTTTCAAAAGTCTCTGACTTATGCTTGATTAAGTAGAAATATCCATATCTACTATAATCATCTGTAAAAGTCACATAATAACGATTAGCATCCCTTGTGACATGTTTGAAGGGTCCACACACATCCGTGTGTATAAGATCCAACAAACCTTCACCCCTCTCACAAGAACCAGTGAAGGGTGACTTTGTCATTTTTCCAAGTAAGCATGATTCGCAACTATCATCTGACTTTAGGTCAAATGACTCCAAGACTCCATCCTTTTGGAGTTGGCCTATGCGTTTCTTGCTTATATGTCCAAGACGATAATGCCATAATGATGCTTTATCAAAGTTATTATCATTAGTAGAATCAATACACAATACATTATTTCCTAAGTTATCTACAATAGACACAGCTTCATACACACCATCACAAGGTAATGCTTTAAAATAAAACACATTATTAAAGAAAGCATTTATTCCACCAGTTTCATTATCAAAAGAAAAGGTAAAACCTTGTTTATACAAAGCATGAAAGGAAATAACATTTCTTGCCATTTCTGGCTAATAACAACATTTATTCAAATCTAAAGTAAATCCACTACTAAGCAACAAAGTATAAACTCCAATCTTGGTGACAGGTGAAATTTTCCTATTCCCCATGATCATTTTTGTCTTTCCATGCTCCACATTCTCACTTCTTCTTAGTCCCTGCAATTCAGAACAAATATGAACACCGCAACTGGTATCAAGGACCCAAGAGTTAGAATAGAGTGAATTATTACATGAGATAGTGTAAATACCTGCATGGTTGGGTTTAACCTTCCCATCCTTCAAGTCTTGCTGGTACTTTGGGCAGTTACGCTTCCAATGCGCCTTTTCGTGGCAGTAGAAGCATTTAGCCTCTTTGGGATCAGAAGAACATGTAACGAAACCTTTCTTGGTTCCGCTAGAAGAGGAGCCATCAAGGGTCTTACCCTTGGTACCCTTCGAAGGGTTCTTTCTCTTCTTCCCTCTACCTTTCTCGATTGCCAGGACAGGTGCTGAGTTTGGAGTAGTAGCAGGAGTGGTCACAACCGACTTATCTTTAAGACCTGATTCTGCGGTCATGTGCCTCATATTCAGCAAACTCCTCAGGAGTAGCAGTTGGCTCAGGCACCTTGAGCTCATTGTCAAGAACATATTCCTTGTTCTCGTAACGAGTGACCATCCTGATGTTTCTGATCCAATCAGTAAAGTTGGATCCATCAAAAATGACTCTCCCACAGAGGTTCATGAGAGAGAAGGAGCCAGTAGGGTTTGAGCCATGAGTAGCATTGTTGGAAGACATATGAAAAGATGAAATTAAGTTTAGTTTAAATATAAGGATAGTCCTTAATAAAACACCCAAATGTAATATTAAGGCTAGGATCCAATCACAATATATTATAACCTAGAAGAGGGATTCCGTAATCCAAGTTATAACATATTTGAAAGGTAGGTGAATGACGATTCACCAATTTCCACCATGAAAATGAAATATAAATTATTAGGTTTTATTTGGTTTTTAGAAATTCCTAGATTCTTTGAGATTTGTTGAACTTTTCAATGGCATGTTTCAATCTCGAGTGTGCCCTTCATGTTTTGTGGCTAGGATATCGAGGATCACAAAACAAGGTGTGAAGTAACCATGCAAATTACTTGGTACCCTTAATGTTTTTCACTTAATTGTTGTGCCGGTAAACCACATGCGCTCCTTCCGACCTCATGAAAAACCTTAAGTCATCCTTTGCCTTCCTTGTTATGTCCAAGTTAGTGTGCCGGTAAACCACACACGCTCCACCAACGACTTAAACAAGGTCCAAAGTGTAATTTCATGGATTAGCACCTTATTCACATTTTTCCTAAAGTAACTAAGATTGGGAATTTATAAAACATTTAGTTACTTTATAATAATCATTATAATTTTAATGAGAATTTATAAGTCCTTGTCTTACCCGTTCGGCTAACGACCCTCCACCAGTCAAGCAAGCGGTGGGTGAGAGTGGACACCCATTAAGTTACCATTTTATAGGCAACAACCTTATACCCACCTTATAGACCGGCTTCGTGAATGAGGCGTACTAGCGGCAAAACGACTTTGATCTTATACATACATACATACATATATATATATATATATATATATATATATATATATATATATATATATATATATATATTATTAACTTATAATATTATAAGTATAAGGGTTGAATTTTAACTATTAAAATTCTAAGGGCTGGAACTAAAGTTTTAATCAAGACTTTACTTGTTCCAAAACTTGAGGGCAAGTTTTGTAAACTTCCAAAACTTTTCATTTCTTGTAACTTATGAGTTAATTAGAGTATTAAAAAATGAAGACTCTTCATTTTATAACCCATGTGTTCTTTTAATGGTTTTTTTAAAACAAAGTGACCTTTGGTTTTCCATAACTTGAGGACAAGTTATGGACTCCATTAAAACACATAACGATCATGAATTAATCTACCACATAGGTTACAAACAATTCCTATGATCATCTAAACATCATAAGATCAAGAACATGAATATGAGCACTTTCATGAATCAAAACTTACACTTAAAACTTTGTAATTTTGATAACTTGTTGTTGTAAATGGATTAGCAAGGACATTACACCATCTAAAACAAGTTTTCAAGTACCAAAACAGTTTAGGGTAATGTTTCTAGTCCATTTCCAGCAACTAAAGTCAAAAATCTGCATTCTGAGGCTTCTACTCGCCGAGTGCACGAACCTACTCGGCGAGTAGGATGAAGATACACATGAACTCGGCGAGTCCCCCCATGGACTTGGCGAGTTCATCAGGCAGATTGCACAAAATAGACTTTTTTCAACTTTTTAGCACAAATGACAAACAAACAAGCCTAGGCTCTGATACCACTGATGGGTTTTGAGCATTCTAACACATCCTAAGTGTACATGCAACCCTAATAACCTTGGATCTATGTTTGTCTAATTATCATGCAAAGTTGATTTCCAAGGCTATGATCCTATCTAGCATACATGGGGAACAATTTTAACTTAAATAAAATATAGAACTACATACCTTGTTGATTTTGATCCTTGAAACCTTGTGAGCCTAGCACCCCAAGTGTGATGCCTCAAATGCTTCACACAACACAAAATGCTATGGAGTAAACTTAGAGAGAAAGTGTAACACTCTAAAATCGGTTCTAGCCCTCTTGTTTCTTTTTGTCTAACCGATTTTGGTGGAGTATGAGACTCTTATATAGTGTTGAAACATCTAGGGTTACACCTTGTAAACCCTAATGTGTCATGACTCTTCATTTTCCATGACCCATGGGTTTGTAACTCCCATGGAGCCTCCATGGACCATCCAATTGGTTTAACCCAACTTGATTATCCATGGAGCTTCTTAGCCCACTATACAAGATATGGATGATTTACATAATCAACCCATATATTTAATTAGTTATCTTTTTGATCACTTAATTAATTCTAAATTAATTCTTGATCAAACTAATTAAATAATATTATTAATATATTAGAACTTATAATATATTAATAAACCACAAGTGTTATTTCTCTCATTTAGTGTATACAATTGCATGGTGCCATGCAACCCAAATGGACCATGCCGGGTCGGGTCAAGTACATACCAGAGATAGTTATGGACTTAGACACCTTATCCAACAACCGGAACCTCTCCCTTATCTGCAACCACTCTCTCATCCGTAGTGAAGTATCGCAAATGCAGTCATCGTCATTAGCACTTAGTCTTAGTCTTTTATTTGTTTTCTTAATGTACTCTCTTTTATCCAATGTGCCTTGCATGGAAATTTGAATCATATAGGACTTTTGTAATCTTTGAGACTCTACAAATATGAGTTCTCTCTTTCTGAATTAATATATATCTACGCATCTTGAATCCCATATCTCTCAAGAAATTCATAACTTCCTCTCATCTACTTCTTACTCTCTAAACTCTACTAAACGCAATCAGAAATATATCAAATCTAAATCACTCCTTCGGAGCAAGTCATTCTTGACTTAATTACTAAGTTTGATCTCCCTTACTAACTTGTTCTGATTGCATTCCTTGTTAAGAATCAACTTATGTGTATACTTGATATAATACTTGTTGTCATTTATATTTCCGCATCTAATAATCTAACTATCTAACTCTAACTTTTATTATTGTTGAGCTTTATGATCCTTTGAGTTAAACTTTAAATTTTGTAATATAAACTTGTTCCAACGTTTGTTCAAGTGTGTCTCTCAAGTTTTTCTCTCAACAATTGGTATCAGAGCCAAAGTGGTTTCCTTTTGAAGCAAAACTCTGATTTTCAAAAAGCCTTCTATACCACTGAAGCTCATTTCTTAAAAAAAAGTTTAAAAAAAATATTTTCAAAACAAGGAAATATGGCACAAGCATTATCTCTCAATGTTTCCAGTAGTGTTGGTGGTTCAAATAGTGCCCCAATATTGGTGGCAAACGAATATCATCACTGGTCTCAGAGGATGGAAAGATACTTAAGGAGACTTGGAAGAGTTGTGTGGTGATCTGTAGAAGAAGGGCCACATGTCCCTGTTCTTACACCAGTTCAAACCGACGGCGCCACAACCAGACTAGGAGGAGGTCAACCAGCCCTGAGTCGTCCCACCAAAGATGATCTCGACAATATGGAAAATGACGTTGCTGCTTTTTATGAAATTTCATGTGGAGTTGCTCCCGACAACTTCGACATTATCATAAACTGCAAATCAGCAAAAGAGATATGGGATGTTCTCAAGAACTTATATGAGGGTAAAGAACAAGCTCAAGATAAGAAACTCACCACTGCACTCAATGAGTTCAACAATTTCAAATCTCATGCGAGTGAAAGTTTGGAAGACTCCTTCAAAAGTTTCAATCTGATTGTCACTAAGTTACCCAATGTTGGCTCGATTCGAAGCAACCATGAGACAAATCTTTAATTTCTCAATGGTTTGGGAAGACACTGGACAACTGCTAAGATGATAGTACAAGGAGATAGGAAGATCCATTCTTTATCTCTTTACAAGCTCTATGGTGAATTCCAAGCACAAGAATCTACGGTACTCAAGGATTGTGCTGACTTTGGAGGACCACTTGCTCTTATAGCACAAGCACCACATACTCAATCATACTCTCCCTCGTATGACAATCCTCCATAGTCATACGAAGCTGACTCAGAGTATGATGATGATGAAGAATTTCAGAATGCAATTGCTCTTGTTAGCCAATAGTTCAACCGACTACCACCCTCTTCTTTTCGTAAAAATTAGCAGTTAACCAAACCTCCTTTCAACCGCAACTTGAATCCTCAAAACAATCATTCCCATTTCTCCAAAAACACTCACCCACCACAGCAACCTCAGACCACTCAACCCAAAGAGGCACCGAAGCCCATCAATTCAAATGACTCTGGTACCTCCTCAGAAGATAAAAGTGATGTTGTAATCTGTCACAAATGCAACAAGGAGAACCACTTTGCCAAAGACTACAAAGATAATGTGGTGAAATATAGAGCATTCTATCTTAGAATGGCTCAAGAATTGCAGCAAAGGGAAAAAGCAAAGGCATTTGTAACCCATGTGAAAAGGGGCCATCAAGTTTGGTCATCCGGAGATGAGGAGGAAGACATTAGCAACATCAAGGGAAAAGGAAAGATTTGCATGCTGGAAACTACGGACGAGGATGGGTCTACAAAGTTGGCAAAGAACCATTGCTACATGGTAAAGGATAGGACTCTAAGCATCGTCGAATAGGTAAAACTCATGATTCAAACTCTAAATTATACCATGCATGACTGTCAACCCTTCATAGACAATCTTAATGACACATGTGTTGCCGTCCTTACAGACTATAACAAAGCTCTAGATGAGAAGAACATAGCGTCCCAAGAGATGTTTCACGTAAGAGGATCACTGGATAACAAAAGAATCAAAGTAGCTATGTTCGAAAAAGGACTTAGTGTTAGATAAAGATGCAAGAATGTTGAGTGAAACACAGTTAGAAATAGCTTTGAATCAAAGAGGTTTAGCTCAGAATGAAATTGTACGTTTAAATCTTTTAATAGAAAAAATGTTCAATGAAAGTGAAGATATTGAAAATCATGTGAACAATGGAACCGTAGATAATACCTATAATTGGGGTTGGTCCAATGGATATCCTACCGCAAATGATTCCTCACCCCAGTTTAACAAAGATCGACTTTATGTCCCTCCGGACCGAGAGTTCCATTTCCTAGTTAATGACAAAACCTTTCCCGAAGACATAAGAGCTCACTTCGGTAGACTTCATGCTCTAAGTAACAATTGTGTCATTGAGGAAATTATGCTTGAATTTTCGGGTCAATCAAGTGATCAAATTCCCATCTGTGGCACAATTTATCCCAATTCTCAAACATCATTAGTTTTTGATGAGGAAATTGTTATGGACAAACCCGAAGTCTCAATGGATTTTCCAACTCTGCCGCCACGCCGTAGTGTCTCTCACTGCAGTATGAACCACAGTCTGTCCATCTGCCTATCATCAAGTGTCCCATAAAAGTCTCAACTCAAAATTACTCTATGGTAGTCCAATCTTCCTTACCGCAGACCATAGTCAAGTTCACTGTGACCATTCAGCCAATACATAATGAATTATCCATTGATAACTTTGAAGTGGTTCGGTTCTTTCAAAACCCCGAACCCTCTAGTTCGGATGAATCAAGTGCTCGTTTTCAAAAATTATCAAAGGTTTCCATGAAACCTCAGCTGAACCTCAATGATCGCGGTTCTCCAAAAAACGAGGCAAAAAAGGTTTTCAAAGAGGAAATTCGATCCTGTGGCAAAAACCGGGAAATCATTTCAAAAAACAAAAAAACGAGTCAAATTTCCAAAATCTAAGAGTCCATAAAACCTTGTTTTCTCAAATTAGTTTTCAAAATATTCTTCAGTCAAGAAAACAAACAAAAGGGAATGTACAATTCCTAAAACCATTTTAAAAACATCTGACACAACCCAAAAGAAAGTAAAGGCTTTTCGAAGCAATGGTTTTCAAATCTATTCCTCAGATGACCCAAAATGGAATGGGATTTTACCAACTCCAACACTTTTAAAATCACATCAAAATCTTAAGAAATCACTTTCCAAGAGATCCACACATGTTCCCAGTCCTGCAAAATGCACTTTTTCAAATCCCAATAGCACCACGGTCAGATCTCACTTTTTCAAAAACCTCGTATCTTTTTTCACAACACTCCAATAAGTCACAAATACCCAGGACTAGGCCTAAAAGTTGACTCAAAACCTGTCCCTGCAACCTCAACTCATGCATCAATTAGAAAATCATTCATTGGCCCAGGCTCCAAATTCGTTGGATGCCCAAACTAACCATGTAATTCCAGGCTATGTGCAAGGAGGAACAAGAGGAAGAATGGTTAATCGACAGTGCCTACTCCTTGCACATGACCGGAAGATTGAAGTACCTTCGGGATTTCAAGCCAATTTGCAACGATGGAAAAGTCACATTAGGCAACAACGCGAAAGGGATAATCCGATGTTATGGTGTTCTTACTATTGGGAATTTCTCTATCCAAAAGGTCGCTTACGTGGAAGGCCTTAAAGACAATCTCATCAGTGGTGGCCAACTATGTAAGGCAGTCCATCGAGTTGAATTTGAAAGTGAATTTTGCTATGTAATGAATAGTGATAGAAGTACTTGCTTGATCAAATACAAATCCGAAGATAGCATGTATGTCTCTCTGATCATAGGGAAACCGCAGCTATGCTTCCTATCCAAAGCAATATCAGAAGTTACCTTGCTATGGCATCGCAAGCTAGCTCATCTCAACTTTTGCTATATCAACAACCTGGTTACCGGGGAACTCGTGTGAGGTCTCCCCATTCTAAAATATCACAATGATACCCTTTTCCTAGCCTGTGAATGTAGAAAACAGTCCAAAGCAAGTCATCCGATGGTGATTGATTCTACAATTTCTGAACCACTGGAACTTTTATATATTGATCTCTACAGTCCATCTACCGTAGCCAGTCTTCATCACAAGAAATGCATACTGGTTATGGTGGATGATTTTACTCGCTTCACATGGGTTTTCTTTCTAAGACTCAAGTCAGAAACATCGCATGTGTTGATAAGTTTTATCAAGAAGATCGAACTACAGATCAAGTTTCCAGTACATCGTATCCACAGTGATAATGGAACCGAGTTTACCAATCATCTCTTAAACAGTTTCTTGGTTTCAAAGGGTATCAGTTACAATTTCTCAACTCATTACACACCGTTGTAAAATGGAGTAGTAGAGCGAAGAAACCTAACTCTGGTAGAAGCAGCTAGATCTATGCTCAACTTTGCAAATCTTCCTCTTTACTTCTGGGCCGAAGCAGTGGTCACAGCATGCTTTGTGCAAAACTGAAGCATTGTGTGCAAGCGTCTCAGCAAAACTCCATATGAGGGTCTTAACAACCACAAACCAAATGTCCGATTCTTTCACATCTTTAGGTGTAGATGTTTTGTGATCAACAACAAAGATCATCTTAACAAGATTGCACCGAAGTCTGATGAAGGCATCTTTCTTGGCTACTCAACAAACAAGGTAACCTATAAGGTTCTCATTAGAAGCATCAGACTAATAGTTGAAAGCTTCGACATCAAATTCGATGACTATTACGTCCGCAACATTGCTCCATCAACTGAAACCAAAGCAATCCTGGAAAGTGATATTCATGCCTCTTTGGCTCCATTAAACATAGTTGAAGTAAACTATGATGATATCTTTGACCCTGTAGAGATTGCTAAGTTATCCGAAGTTCTTGTGTCCCCGGAAGCTCAACAGTAGCATGCTGATATATCTGGTCTGTCTCTATCCGATGAAGTATCACTAAATACTTCCACCTTGTCGGTTGAGGGGGAAAGCTCCACTCTGAATTAGGTGACTACCATCGAGGTTCCAATAATTGAAGATGTAGTTCCGGTTCCTATCTGCATAGGATCTCTGCCCATAAATGTTTCTTCAGACTCAGATGATGAATATATAGAGAAGATTGACACAAGAACTGACCCAAGAGCTATCACACTTTCAACAATCCAGGGGGAACCTTCTCAGGTTCAAGGCAAACTGCCATCCGCAATCCAAGGGGAACCTCTTTCAATTTCTCAAGAAAATGCTAATTATGCTCCATCAATCCAAGATAATTATGAAGGTTGCTCTCAAGTCTAGGGGAACTGTCGTCTACAACCACAGTTGTTGGGACCTGTAGTGTTACGTCTGTGGCTCGCTCCTTATCCCAGTTTTGTTCCCGGTTTGGGCCTGTCCAACCGTGTTTATTTTGATTAGGGTTTTAGTATTTAAGGTGCATGCATGCATCCTTTGTAATCATCGCTTTTCATTTATTGTTCTCAGTATTGTACTACAAACCCTAGCTCGCCTCTACAATGGAAGTTCTTCATCGAGCTCTGCTGAGGCGTGACTATTCTTGAATCATTAAGCTATATGTTGATTCTATCATGTGTTCTCAGTGTTTGTTTGTTTATTTATTTTACCGATTAACCTGTTGAAGATCTAATCAAACCCATACGAGGGAAACCAACAGTTTGCTTGCTAACGAAGGCGCATTCAGACGAAAGCTGGCTTTGGCACCGAAGACTTTCCCATCTCAATTTCAAAGACATCAACAAGCTAGTGCTTGGGGACCATTTTCGAGGTCTTCCTGTTCTAAATTTTGAAAAAGAACACTTGTGTGCTGCGTGTGAAATGTGAAAATGAAGTCGATAGAGTCATCGCTCTCGAGTTAATACAAAAATTGTTGAACCACTAGAATTACTTCACGTTGATCTATGTGGTCCATATTCAATTTTGTGCATTGGTGGTAGCAGGTATATACTTGTAATAGTGGATGCCTTCTCCTGATTCACCTGGGTGTTCTTTTTGAGACAGAAATCAGAGGCCACTCCCAAGCTTAAACTCTTTATTAAGCAGGTAGAAGTTCAACAATGAAAGGTAGTTCGAAATATAAGAAGCGACAACGGGTTGGAGTTCAGGAACAAAGACTTTGAAGATTTTCTTGCAGAGAAAGGGACAAATCACAATGTCGTGGTTCCATATACTCCACAACAGAATGGAATTGTCGAAAGGTGAAACCGATCTTTATGTGAAGCAGCTCGAACCATGCTTAGCTTTGCTTCACTACCACTATATTTCTGGGCGGATGACATTGCTGTTGCTTGCTACACGTAGAACAAATCTTATCTCAACAAACGATTCTCCATCACTCCTTATGAGATTATGAACAATCGAAAGCCTAATGTAAAGTTTTTTCATGTGTTCAGTTCAAGATGCTTCATCTTTAATTCAAAAGAGCACGGAAACAAGTTTGACGTCAAAGCGGATGAAGGAATTTTTCTAGGATATTCATTACACTCCAAAGCATACATGGTCTTGAACAAGCATTCAAAGAAAATTGAATAGACTTATTATGTCACCTTCGATGATAACTACATCAAGAAATTAAAGACAACCGAAGGTTCTTTGGAGGAAATATTTCCAAAATCTGGTCAAGCTACTGTACCAATCTCAAACCTCTTTGAGCAATACATGATGCTGTTTGATGAACCAGAACATGCTATCCACTCTGAATCCAAAGATGCAGACAATAGGGTAGACAACCTGAAGAAGATAATCGATGATGCTGCATAGAAAATGGCAGATGAACAACCGACAGCAACCGAACAGCCTGACTCAAGCGAACCTCCAAAAGATAGTTCTTATTTTCAGGGGGAGGTTTCGTCTTCTCTAAATAACCAAGATTCACCATTCTAGGGGGAGAGTCCATCATCATTAGTACCAACCGAAAGTCAAGTCCAGAAGGAGAATTCTAAGCCTGAAGCTGAAGAAGTATCATCATTTGAGGAGGAGCATACAAGTCAGAATTCGAAGAAGAAGTGACTGCTGAACCGGATCCCTCTTATAATCCTAATTACCCTCATCAATCCAAATGGACCAAAGATCATCCACAAACAGAAATTATTGGTAAACCAACAAAAAAAGTTCTCACACGATCAAAACTGAAAGCGAAACAAACTGCACTATTCTCTAAAGTGGAATTTTGCATATTTAATTCGTTCGTCTCCAAGGTTGAATCGAAGACGATCAACACTGCACTCGATCATTCTGATTGGGTACAGGAGATGCAAGATGAACTCAATGAGTTCGAGCGAAACAAAGTGTGTAGACTAATTCCAACACCAAAGGATGTTTCTGTGGTTGGACTAAATTGGGTTTTCAGGAACAAGATGGATAAGGAAGGAAATGTGATTCGCAACAAGGCAAGACTGGTTGTGAAAGGTTACTATCAAGAAGAAGGAATACATCACGAAGAGACCTTCGCTCAAGCAGCAAGGCTAGAATCGGTTCGTATTTTTCTTGCCTATGTTGCACACAAGAACTTTGAAGTATACCAAATGGATGTGAAGTGTGCCTTCTTAAATAGAGAACTAGAAGAGACAGTGTATGTAGAGAAACCACCGGGTTTCGTGAACGAGAAATATCCAGATCACTGCTACATTCTGGACAAGGCTATCTATGGTCTCAAGCAAGCACCAAGGGCATGGTATGAAACTCTAACTTGATTTCTCAAAATGTCAAAGTTTAAACAAGGTTCGGTTGACCTAACCTTCTTTCGTAAGAAAGAGGATGACCAACTTATGATCGTTCAAATTTACGTTGATGATATCATCTTCAGTTCCGCAAATCCTGGCTTAACAGCTGAATTTAGGAAGTTGATGGAGACTAAATTTGTGATGAGCTCAATGGGTCCTATTAACTTTTTCCTTGGCTTAAATATTAGAGAGGGACCCGAAGGCATTTTCATTAATCAAGAGGCTTATACGAAGACCTTGGTTGCCAAATTTGGAACGATAGGAGATTCGAAAGTAAAGGTTCTTATGGTGTTTGGCACAAAGTTAACACCTTCTCTCAACAAACGGGATGCTGACATGACCCTCTATCGTCAGATGATAGGGTCCCTAATGTATCTAACAGCAAGTCGACCAGACATAATGTTCTCTGTTTGCTATTGTGCTAGGTTTCAAGCTAATCCACGCGAACCTCACCTGCTAGCTGTGAAGAATATATTTCGATACCTGAAGCGAACCTCTTCGCTCGATCTATGGTACCCATCCAAGTCAGGGTTCTTTGTCTAAGCATTCTCAGATGCTGATCTAGGAGGATGTGCCCTGGACTGAAAGAGTACCATTGGAGGATGCCGATTTCTGGATGGGAAACTTATTAGTTGGTAGTCAAAGAAACAAACATGTGTCTCTCTCTCCACTGCAGAAGCAAAATAGATAGCCGCAACATCGTGCACATCTCGGGTCATTTGGATACAAAGTCAACTTCGAGACTATGGCCTGAACATGAAGAAAATCCCACTATATTGTGACTCAGAGAGTGCAATAAGGATTTTCATAACCCAGTGCAACACTCAAAGACGAAACACATAGCACCGAGGTATCACTTTATCAAGAATCATGTGGAAGATGGTAATGTGGAAATTCATTTTGTAAGAATCACTGATCAATTGGAAGATGATAATATAGAAATTCATTCCATTTTTGACGTTCATTATATGCACGCGTAGGTAAAATTATACTCTACAACTTTCGTTTAGACTTCGTCGGCTAATTTTGACTTTATTTTTAATATTATTATTTTTAACAGACCGGGACAGGAAAATCCGTTAAAAATTCGTAACTTCTTCATCCGACATCTGTTTTTGTCTGTCTTTTTACCATTGTGCTACTAATGACGAGACCTTCGATTCTCGTTTAGGTTGTGTCGGCTAAAAACCACCCGATCTTTATTTTGAGTTTTTAGTTGTATACTGCTATACTGAAATTTAGAAAAATCATAACTTCCTCATACGAAGTTAGAATTTGGTGTTCTTTTTATGAAAGTTCTCGGTTTAACATAAACTACAACCTTCATTTAGATTGTTAAGGCTAAAAATCCTTTTATTAAAAATTCAGTTTTTACACTGAACAATGTTTTGCCGGTTTTGTCGTGGATTTTCGATTAGTCATAACTTCTTCGTTATAACTCGGCTTTTAGTGTTCTTTATATTTTTGGAAACCTTGTTACAATCTCTATCACTTGGTTCATCCTAATTGAGATTATTTAATAATTTATTTTTGAGGCTCAATTATGTAAATATACACAATGTGCCAAAATTTCTCTTTATTAACAAAAAGTACAAATTGACCTACACTATTACATAGGTTTGAAATAATGGTTTGTTACATTATCCCCCCGTTAGAGAGAATTTCATCCCGAAATTTACATTACAGATAGACTCGGGAAAAGATGTGGGTATTTTTGTTGCATTTGATCCACCGGCTCCCAAGTGAATTCAGGTCCCCTCTTTGCATTCCAGGGAACCTTCACTATCGGGATGCGGCTTTGTTTGGTTTTCTTAACATCCCTATCTAGTATCTCTATGGGTTCTTCCACAAAATTGAGGCTCTTGTTTAACTCGATTTCCTCAAGTGGTATCACAAGAGACTCGTCAGATAGACACTTTTTCAAGTTTGAAACGTGGAAGGTAGGATGAATGTTACTTAGTTCCTGGGGTAATCGAAGTTTGTAAGCTATAGGGCCCATTTGGGTGAGACCTTTAACAAAACACGGTCACCGACCTGGAATTCCAAGGGTTTTCTCCTTTTGTCAGCGTAGCTTTTCTGTCTATCTCTGGAAGCTTTAAGTCACTCCCGAATTTGTACGATCTTCTCGGTAGTTTCTCGAATAATTTCTGGACCAGTGAGGGTACTGTCAGAAGTTTTCCCTCTAGCTAGCTGTGTGTCACCCACTTCAGCCCAGCATAGAGGGGATCTGCACTTGTGGCCATAGAGGGCTTCGAATGGAGCAGCTTTTATGCTAGTATGATAACTGTTGTTATAAGAGAGCTCAACAAGGGGTAAATGAATATCCCATGCCTATCCAAAGTCTAAAACGCAAAATCGTAACATATCTTCTAACGTTTGAATCGTCCTCCCACTTTGTCCATCGGTTTGCGGATCGTAGGTTGTACTCATGTCTAGCCTAGTTCCCAGAGAGTTTTGTAAAGACTGCCAAAAACGAGATGTGAATCTACTATCTCGGTCCGAAATAATAGATATTGGCACACCATGTAGTCTAACAATCTCCTTGAGGTATGTTCTTGTTAGTTTCTCCATCTTGTCAGTCTCCTTGATTGGTAAGAAGTGTGCGGATTTGGTTAATCTATCGACGATTACCCAAATAGTATCATAACCACTAGATGTCTTGGGTAACTTGGTTATGAAATCCATTGTAATCCGCTCCCATTTCCATTCAGGGATTTCAGGTTGTTGAAATAAACCTGAAGGTTTCTGGTACTCTACCTTAAATTTGGCGCAAGTAAGGCACTTGCCCACAAAGGTAGCGATTTCGGCATTCATGTTAGGCCACCAATATAGTTTCTTAAGGTCCAGATACATCTTGTCTGAACCTAGGTGGATGGAGTTTCAGGTTTTGTGTGCTTCATTGATAACCACATCTCTGTAACCACCGAACTTTGGTGTCCAGATCCGATTCATGAAATAATAGACTCCCTCATCCCTGACTTTGAAGTTCTTATCCATTCCTCTCAGGGTTTCACCTGCCATGTTTTCGGGTTTCAAGGAATCAAGTTGAGCTTCCTTGATCTGCGTGGACAGATGCGAATGGATTGTCATGGTCAACGATTTTACCCAGCATCCCGAGTATTCTTTTCTACTAAGGGCGCCAGCTACTACGTTTTCTTTACTAGGGTGAAAAAGAATTTCACACTCGTAATCGTTCAGTAGCTCCACCCATCGTCTTTGTCTCATATTCAGCTCTTTTTGATCGAAGATGTGTTGGAGACTTTTATGGTCCGTGAATATTGTGTATTTCATTCCATATAAGTAATGTCTCCAGATCTTCAGAGCAAACACCACTACTCCTAGTTCAAGGTCATGTGTTGTATAGTTGATTTCATGTGTCTTTAGCTGTCTTGAGGCATAGGATATAACCTTTCCTCATTGCATAAGAACACATCCAAGCCCTTGATTAGAAGCATCACAGTACACTACAAAATCCTTTGTCCCTTCAGGGAGAGACAGGATTGGTGCACTACACAAGGCTCGCTTCAACATTTGGAACGCGGTTTCTTGCTTTTCTCCCCAGCTAAAGGTTACACCCTTTTGGGTCAGAGTAGTAAAAGGCTTAGCTATTCGAGAGAAATTTTGAATGAATCTGCGATAATAGCCGGCTAGACCTAAGAATTGACAGATTTCTTTAGGTGTTTTGCTAGTTTTCAATTGCCTTTATTTTGGAAGGGTCGACGTGTATTCCTTCTAAACAGACCACGTGACCTAGGAAAACTACCTTCCTGATCCAAAATTCACACTTTGAAAACTTCGCATAGAGCTTCTCCGATCTAAGAGTTTGTAATATTTGACGAAGATGTTAGCCATGTTCTTCTTTGCTTTTTGAGTAGATAAGGATATCGTCAATGAAGACTATGACGAATTTGTCCAAGAATGGACGACACACTCTGTTCATCAGGTCCATGAACACTACAGGTGAATTCGTCAATCCGAATGACATCACTATAAACTCGTAATGACCATAACGAGTTCTAAACGCAGTTTTGGGAACGTCTTCCTCCAAAATTCGTAACTGGTGATACCCGGATCTTAAGTCTATCTTTGAGAAGTAGTTCGCCCCTTGAAGTTGGTCGAACAGATCGTCAATGTGAGGCAGAGGCTATCGATTCTTTATTGTAAGTTTATTCAGCTCGCGGTAGTCTATACACATGTGGAATGATCCATCCTTCTTCTTTACGAACAAAACCGGTGCTCCCCAAGGTGAGAAGCTTGATCTTATGAAACCTTTGCTTAGGAGTTCGTTAAGCTGGCTGGATAATTCCTGCATTTCAGAAGGTGCAAGACGGTAGGGATATTTGGCTACGGGGGTAGCTCCAGGGATTAAGTCGATTCGACATTCGACTTGTCGTTTGGGAGGCACCCCTGGCAGATCATCAGGAAATAAATCAGAAAAGTTGCAGACCTCAGGAATGCTCGCGATGTCTTTGACTTGTTTCTTTTTGTCTACCACGTGAGCTAAGAATGCACGGTACTCCTTATGAAGGTATTGTTGTGCCTTGATGCAAGAAATGATTTGAAGGTTCGTTCCAGGTTTGTCGCCATAAATAACAAGAGTTTCGTTAGTTGGCAATTTCAAACGAATAGCTATTTCATAACATAGGATGTCGGCATGGTTGGGGCACAACCAATCCATGCCTATTATGACGTCAAAACTTTTGATAGAGACCGGCATAAGGTCTATTGAGAAAGAAAAGTCATTTAAGGTAAGGGTACATCCTATGTATATATCATTGGTGGATTCGGATTTCCTGTTAGCCATTTCTACTATGAAAGTTTCCTTTAGTGGTTGGGAGTTTTGATTTAGAAGATGTTTAAAGTTATGGCTCATGAAGCTCCTCTCAGCACCACAATCAAAAAGAATGCATGCATAAGTATTGTTGAGAAGGAACGTACCCGTAAACACTGTAGGGTCTGCAACCGCTTCTTCGTGACCCAGTGCTAGACTTCTCCCAACCCCACCGGCATTTTCAGCTTTTAGACAATCTCTCTTGAAATTCCCCACATCACCGCATTGGTAGCATGCTCGACCTACTCCAGCGGCAGGTACTTGGTTAAGGGGTTGAGGTGGTGTTCTACATAATCGGGCAGTATGCCTTTTCCTGTTACAGTTACGGCACTGCATCTTTGGGCAATTTCCAGTGTGGTGAAAATTGCACTTGTTGCTTTTAGGGAGGTTACCAGCATAGGGTTTAGTTGGTGCTGGGTTGTTGGGGGCAACAGCAGGCACAGTAGTAGGTATGGTAGCAGGTACAGTAGTAGCATGGACTGCCACTATTTGTTGCTTCTTTGAAGGTTCCAGAGGAGATTAGCCCTTCCTTTTGTTCCAACCCTTCTTTTTGTTGTTGTTGTTGTTCTCTCTAGTTATTCTGGGGCAGTAACCACATGGTTTTGACGATTTCCGTGGTCAATAAGTGACTGTGCCAGTTCCTTGGCAATGTCAAAGGTAACAGGCCTAGATGCAATGACAGACCCCGAATATACCTTTCAATCTTTTTGCTCTCTAGAGCAACCATTTTCCGACACAGAATCGCCAAGTCACAGAATCGATTCGTGTAAGTTGTTATGTCGGCACCGGCCATAGTAAGACCCCAGAGTTCTTGCTCTAGTTTCTAAATTTCCCCTCGCGGGCAATATTCCCACATCAACATGGTTTTTAGGTTCTCCCAGCTTATAGTATTAGCCACTATCAAAGCCGGTGACTTAACATGGCCATTCCACCATGTTAGGGCCCTATCTGAAAAAGTACAAGCAGCAAATTTAACCTTGCTACCCTCTTAACAGGAGAAAATTTCAAAGATTGCTTCTGTCTTCTCTATCCATTGCCTTAAAACCAACTCTCCTCCATTTCCATTAAAGGTCCTGGGTTTGGCATTCGAGAAGTCTTTAAAAGTGCACTCTCTCAAGTGCTCATGACCCTCGACATGGTTAGATAGATGTGCACCAGCTCATGACCCACTAGCACCAGGAGTATTGATATGAGATAAGGCAGCCGCTACAGCTGCCGTGACTACCGCTTGGAACATAGCAGCATCGAATTGAGGAGGTGGTGGTGGAGGTGGCGTCGGTGCTTCAGTTTCATTGTTAAGTCTTGGATTCCTACGATGAGACATCTTTTTCTATAAAAGTCAATAAAAAGATAGTAAGATATCAAGAATGAATATGAATTTGATATCTCTGAACTTAAACACTTAATTCATAAGAAGCTTGTAAAGAATTGGATATAGATGTTCAATGCAAGTACAACTTGCAACTGGATAATATAAAATGGAGCGGTTATTTTTCAAAGAGTATGAAAATACTTGTCGATTGTGTTGGTATATATGTAATCTGTATACTTGACCTTAAAGCAGGTCTATAATATACCACAATATTGCGAAAGTATTGACATCAAACCGACCTACCGAAAATAAAAAAATTCCACGGTCGTATTGAAAAGTATGAAAAATAACACTAGAAGATATCCATAATCCCAAAACTGTGGAATGGAATATTTGTGAAAATTGTAATAATTCTTGTTGAAGTAAAGTGCTTATTATTTTATTGATACTTGATTTTGTACATATCCTGAAATTAGTCTATACATTCAGTATATTAAACTAGAAAGTAGTGCAAACACTACTTGCGGCGGTTGCTACGACGGTTACTGGGTTCCGCTTCATCTTGTGATTTCCAGCGCCTTTCTTGGGCAGCTTGATGCTCCCTCAGTTCTCTGATCTCTGATTCAGCAGCATTAAGTTGCCTTTGAAGGGCTTCAGTATGGCGCTGGGTATTATCTTGTATTTCTTCAAGACGAAGGATGTCTACAGTGTTAGCCTGCGCAGCTGCATTCACTTCTAGGATTCGATTGATTGACATTCTTGATTGATCGAATTATCAGGCTATTCGGTTCACTATCACTGGAAGAGCTCTATTGGTTGTTCCTCCTTCTAAGACGTTATAGAAACCCCGTGCCATTCCGTAGGGAGGACGTTGGCCGTCTTGTCGACTCCAATGGTTTATGTATTGGCCCCACTCGGGTATGGGTACTGCTTCCTCTTGCCTCCAAGGACATAACCCCGGGTTTCAGACTTGTGGCATTGTATCCGTACCACTTGATTCGCTATCCTCAAATGGTTCTTCATCCGAGTCTTCTTCTGGATCCTCCTCTGGATCCTCCTCTACCCATCCTTCATTGCCATGATTTGGAAAATAAGGGTCCCCTGGTAGATGATGTCCTGCCATTGTGTCTGTTCGAGAATAAGGTTATGAGAAATGCCTGAAAAGCTAAGCATATAGATGTTTAAAATATTCTTGTAGTATTTTATGTTCTGTTCTAGAGTTTCTTCTGTAGTTGGTAAGTTTTAGACATGTCACAACACTACTATCACTCCCAAACACATGTTGGTCATATCTGAAATCAATATAGTTGATCAAGCTATATTAATTCTAGATATGATTACATAACTGCTCGAGTTTGACTATAATGTTCAACATCCACATACTATTAAGTTCTTATGACTATGTACTTCTAGGTATGAGTGTTGGTATACTTCTTGTAAAAATACTTAGAATTCTTAAAAAGTGTACATGTAGTCAGAGCTCTTAGCCCCAATGTATTTATCGTTTGTATATCTTTTATGGATTGATATATTGAGTTCACTATAAACAATGCTCTGATACCAATATGTCACACCCCCAAACCAGACGGCGGAAACATCCGGGGGTGGAGGACTTCATTTGTAGTATCAACACATGCATCATAGTAATCAAAGTACAAACAACCATTGTATTTAAAAGTATAAGTATTTACATGTGTTCAATCATTGTATATTGAAACCAAAATAGTTATACAAAAGAAGAAGATATGACTCATAATGGCTCCATCTTCTTAAAAACCTTGGGGAGTACCTGTTATTACTTCCCTGAGAATACAAGTAATTTGAAAAGAGAGTATCAACAATAAGTTGAGTGAGTACATAAGTCTTTATGTTTGAAAGGATGTCTTTGTATTTTGATTATGAAAACTGTTCCAAAAAATCCCATATTTTATGTCTTATATGAAAAGTAATTTTATTCCCATAAAACTGTTCTATTTTGTAAACCAATGTTTTGTATTTGTAAAACTTGTAACTGAGAGTGTGCTTGGCTTCACCATCTGTTATTGAAAACTGTAGTATACCATTGTACTTTGTATTTTGTAAACTGGTACTTTGAAGATGTACTTACATTTAGTTGTTTATACACTAACATCTTGTTAATATCTTTTTAATGAGTTATTATAACCATACTAATATATGAACGCCTGAAACAAACGCCTTGAGAGCGCTTAAATTGTTGATAACAATTTCCACTCATTAGCGTGTATTCCTGACTGTAGCTAGCAGCCTAAGTGCGGGGTTGTCAATCCCGATATAGATCTACACACAACTTGTTTCGATCCCTAGGCTGGAGATTCTGGTTATAATGTCAGGACTTTACCTTGGTTGTCTAAAATGAATTGAGAAACATGAATTGAATGTCTCATAAAAAGCATATAAACATTACATGTATATTAGATATGAAAACCCAATCATTCTGAAATAAATGATTGATAGTATGTTCTTGAATTAGAATTCTGAACATGTATTTGACAAGTGTAAACCCTTGTTTTGTTTTGAATCAAAACCCTTGTTTCATGTAAAACAGTGTATTCTAGTATACTCAAATCATGAATAATTGTTCTATGTATCATAAATTATACCTATTATAATTTATATGTACTTTATGAAGTGATAGATAACTATTTTTGCATGTAATCCTTTGCTCAACATGTTACAAAGGGTAATTAAACTGACGAAACAACTTTTATATTTATATACATATACAGTTTTATATATAAGTAAAATTTAAACGACCTTCGGACAAATAACCGGTACTATAAGTCCACATCCAAACAAGGAAAAGGACCTAGAATGAGTTATTAGTCCTAATCCTTTTAAATCTTATTAATATATATATATATATATATATATATATATATATATATATATATATATATATATATATATATATATATATATATATATATATATATATGAATATTTGGGAAAAATATAAGTTTATAAAAGAGTTCAATATTTGGAGTATAAGAAGCTGCTTAAAAATAGTTTTATCGTGATTTGAAATCATTTATTTATAACAAAAAGTTCTTCTGTTATACTTGTATTTCCTCCCTTAAAACAATAGATATTATGAAATTACGGGGGTATGAACTCACTTGATAGATGGTGAATTGGACAGAGTTTTGACAGGAGAGAGGTTACTTCTCCGGAATCTCGAGGCTTCGAGGCTTGCTTAGGGTTTGAGACTTGATGCCGTCTTGCAAAGATGCGGCCGAAAAATTCGAAAGACTAATTCTTGATGGTAACATTTTTCTAGAGTCATTACAGGGTGCAGCGGAGTTGAATGCAAAAAAAGTAAACTCCACAGTGGAAAAGCTTGCTTTGTCTCTTGAGACAGACTAGAAGCACTTTGCCACCATGCGTCAGAGTATCCAGAAAGATAACGCTGCATTGCGAACCTCTATCAATGAGCATCTCCAGAAGCTTCAAGAAGACTTGGCCATGGAAAGTAGGATCATGGATGAATTGGCTCTCAAAACCACTCAGCTTAAGACCAAGTCCCTCCAACTTTCTTAGGCGACCAAGGAGATTGAAAACCTTCGTTCTGAGCAGGCCATTGTCAAGAGTTGTGTCTCAGATGTTCATGCTCTTCTCTCCAATGTTCTGGAAGCTCACAACTCAATTCTCACTCTTTTTTTCCGACATCATCTTGCAGAAAAACTTGGTCCAACACTTGAAATGTTAAGTCGCATAGAGGGTGTTTCGGAGACAGTTGTTCTTCCGAAACAAGGGGGAGAAGGAATTACAAACACTACTCAACCTCCTCTTACAAGCAAAATTGTTCCTCCAACGGTCACCACTAAACGACGGAAGGGTAATGAAGCTTCGGGTTCTAGTGTGAAGGACAAGGGAAAAGGTGTTCAGGAAGATAGTGAAGAAGAATAGGAGACCATTGCTGAGGCTCTGAAGCGAAAGCAAAGGGATATGGAACATGATCTTAATGCTAAGGCTGCTAGGGAAGCAAAAGAGAAGGAGAGAAAAAGGAAAGAAGCTCACGATCTTTTGGAAAGCAGAAAAACGCTTTTTCCTCTTTGGTCATTAGAAAGGCTAATTAAAGAAGCTATTGAATGCCCAAGAACACATTGGCTTGAGCCGGTTGTGTCTCTAGACCGTGAGAACTCTAGAGATTCACAGTTTGACATGCCTATAACCCAAAAGGCATTTATCTTTCACTGCTTTCTTCCTATTGCTGAAGTTCCCCATCCTGATCCAGAAGTCGACAGGTATCTGATTGATTTTTATCTTGAGTTTGCTCAGCCTCAGTATCTTACCTGGAGCACTCAAAAGATAACTTCTGTCAGGGTTCTAAAACCAACTACTACAGGGAAATTCATCAACGTCAAATTCAAGGTGACCAGAGGTTCAGCAAACTTTGAGCATACAATTTCTCTAGCAGATCTTCCAAATCTCAATCCTCACGACTGGATCTTGCTATACAACTTTTTGCTCTCCAATCAAGATGAATATGAACCGATCATTGATCACATCAAGAGGATGTTGGTGTGCTACATTTTAGAAGTGGCAAAGATGGATCAAGAAATTGCTTCCGTCCTTAAAAAGAAGCCAACGGTGTTACCCATTGGTTCATCTAGTGACATCAACAGAATGTCGATGGGGAAGATTGACCCGAAGCTCAGCTCTGTGATGTTCACCAGAGGCGGGGGTCAAAAGTGCTTGTTCTCTCTTATTCACAAACATCTTTTCACTACAACTTGCTTGGAACACGTTTTGGAGATCATTCATAAGTGCAGGCAAAACAGTGAGGGTGAAAAGAAGTATTTCACTGACATGATTAGATGGTACATCAATTTTCGTCAAGTACTGCTCGCTATAATTCAAAAGCTATTCAAAGTGGTAAGCGTACTGCAATGAATCAACTGAAGTGATGTCTCGCCCCAATTGACGCAAAGGGGGAGATTGTTGGGACCCAAAGTGTTGCGTCTGTGGCTCGCTCCTTAGCCCAGTTTTGTTACCGGTTTGGGCCTGTCCAACCGAGTTTATTTTGATTAGGGTTTTAGTGTTTATGGTGCATGCATGCATCCTTTATAATCATCGCGTTCATTTATTATTCTTAGTATTGTACTACAAACCCAAGCTCCCTCTACAGTGGAAGTTCTTCATTCAGCTCTGATGAGGTGTTACTATTCTTGAATCATTAAGCTATATTATGATTATATCATGTGTTCTCAGTGTTTATTTGTTTGTTTTACTGATTAACCTGTTGAAGATCTAATCGATCTAAGAGTTTTCAACTCATCAACAGTCTCTTCCGATATTGAAGACATTCCTTCCACCGCAGCCGTTGACCATCTGCAACCCCGTCTACACGTATGGACGTGATGTGTGTGAAACGCACTAGTTTTGATCCTATTACTTCAAACACAAATTAAACACATGAATGGCAGTGAACCTATCGATTAATAGTATAGTTTAATCAAGTCTGGTATCGAACACAGGGAACGGTAACAATCAAATTATGTACTAGTATTACCTAATTAAAAACAATTAATAAAAGAGGGGGGTTTTCTCTAGTTTTGCAAGACTAGAAACTTAATCAATCAATTAACTTTCAAACAAAGACAATTAACAACTAGGAAGAACAAGAAAGGACAACTAGATTCAATAATAAAAGAGACTTCTGTTTAGATTCAATTCACTTATTCCTATGGTTGATTTCGTGGCAAGTGCATTGAATTAATATATCAATGGTTACCGATTCCTAATGTGATTGGGTTCATGTTCATTTTTACCAATCCTTTAGTAGACAAGTTAATTCAAACAATGATCAAGTGATTAAATTAACAAGTGTCCTAGTGTTCAGTTTGTATCAAGAAAGACTTATAACAATAGTTAATCAAATTTGTTCAATTCAATAAACTCATGTATGGTTGTTCATCACACATTCTCACACATTGATTTACACATTTTATAGTTAACCCTAGTTTCATATTCACTATTCCTAGGCATACAATCTTATATTCATAAAACTATATGAATCAAGTAATCAAGAAGATATCCATGCAACTCAATCACTTATTTGTTAACTAAAAACATTTATCATCAATACATAGGGATCTTTAATAAGCTTAACAAGATGAATAACCAAATTAATATCAATTCAACCACTCAATCAAACCATTTTCATAAGATTATCTCATCCAAACAGAAGTAAAAAGCTTTTAGCTCATATCTACAGCAAGTAATAACCTAAAATCAAAATCTAATGATTCAAACATGGTTCAAAACAAAGATTAAGAAAAGAAGAATGATTATTTGCCTTCGATTCTCTTTGAAATTTTCTCTTATGTTGAAATCTCGAAAATAGCAGCTCCAAGAACCCTTCTGGTCTTCAAAAGTCGCAACTAGCCTCCAGCAAATGTTACGGTTCGAATGAAAAGTTATCTATTTATAGTTACCAAAAATCGATCCAACTCGTAGAGTTTTTCAGAATAACTCGACGAGTTCTTCAATAATTCGCTTATACAGCGTGTACGTCAAGGCATCCTTAAATCGAGAATATTCTAACCAACACGTCGATTTTGTGCTAAAAGCTCGTCGAGTTCCTTCTTTTTTTCAACTTCTTTCGGTAATCTTCAATCTCTAAGCTTCCAATCACTCAATCCTCTTCCTTTTTCACCCAAGCATGTCTATTATTGCTGAAACAGAAATATTAAGCTAATTAAGTACCTTTTGTCCATAAAATTCTATAAAATCAACAATAATTAATAAGATAATGAATATTTTTATGACTAAATAAGCCCATATTAGGACGAAGGATCACCCATCGGGTCAAATCATCAGAAACCCATCAGCAGGCATCCATACTCGATCTTCAAAAGATTTATCTGATCACTGTCACTATGCAGCGTTTATGTCCTTGGTCAAGCCCGAACGATCAAAGAAGCTTTAATGGAGCCTGACTGGATAGCAACAATGCAAGAAGAGCTGGTAGAATTTGAAAGAAACAAGGTGTGGCAACTCGTTCCAAAGCCACATGGTCACACTATTGTTCGTATTAGATGGGTGTACAAGAATAAGTTGGATGAATTCGGTGCGGTTATCAGAAACAAGGAAAGACTAGTTGCCAAGGGGTATAGTCAGCTTGAAGGTGTTGATTATGACAAAACATACACCCCTGTAGCCAGAATGGAGGCCATACGCATCTTCTTAGCGTATGCAGCTCACAAAAACATCAGAATACATCAAATGGATGTAAAGAGTGCCTTCCTAAATGGTGAACTAAAAGAGGAGGTCTATCTTCAACAACCTCCGGGCTTCGAATTTCATGAATTCCCATATCATTATTAAAAGCTTGAAAAAACAGTCTACGGTCTAAAGCAAGAACCAAGGTCGTGGTATGAGACTCTATCAGAGTTTCTTTTCATTTATGGATACAAAAAAGGGGTGATTGATCCCACTTTATTTAGAAAAGCAAACGATAATCACATTATGCTTTTACAAATATATGTGGATGATATTATTTTTGGATCTACAGATCAGGGGACGGTGGATGGATTTGCAAGGCTCATGACCAACAAATTTCAAATGAGCATGAATAGAGAGATTAACTTCTTTCTAGGACTTCAAATGGAACAGGTCCCTAAAGGGATATTCATCCATCTGGAGAAATACACCTCTAAACTGATGAAGAAATACTCAATGGACAACTATTCCTCGGCCAAGGTCCCCATGGCCTTCGGATATAAGATTTCTGCTGATTTTTCCGGAGAATCAGTAGATAACAAAACTTATAGAGGAATAATTGGCTCGTTGATGTACCTCACTGCAAGTAGACAAGATATTGTCTTTGCAACAAGTGTATGCACAAGATACCAGGCCGATCCGAAAGTATCACGTATGACTGCAGCTAAGCAGATTCTCAGATACTTAAAGGGCAGCAAAGCTCTTAGCCTCTGGTATCCTGCAGGGAACGACTTCATCCTACACGCATTCTCTGATGTGGATCATGTTGGATGTAGATCGGATCGAAAAAGAACTTCAGGTGGATGTCAATTTTTGGGTGGAAGAATCGTCAGTTGGTCATCAAGGAAACAAAGTTGTGTCTCACTGTCTACCGCAGAAGCTGAATATGTCACACCCCCAAACCAGATGGCGGAAACGTCCAAGGGTGGAGGACTTCATTTGTAGTATCACAACACATGCATCATAGTAATCAAAGTACAAACAACCATTGTATTTAAAAGTATAATATTTACATGTGTTCAATCATTGTATATTGAAACCAAAACAGTTATACAAAGGAAGAAGATAATACTCATAATGGCTCCATCTTCTCAAAAAGCTCGGGGAGTACCTGTTATTATTTCCTAGAGAATATAAGTAATTTGAAAAGAGAGTATCAACAATAAGTTGAGTGAGTACATAAGTCTTTATGTTTGCATGGGTGTCTTTGTATTTTGAATAAGAAAACTGTTCTAGAAAATCTCATATTTTCTATGGTATGTGAAAAGTAGTTTTATTCCCATAAAACCGTCCTATTTGTAAACCAATGTATTTGTAAAACTTGTACTGAGTGTGTTCCTGGTTTCACCAGCTGTTATTGAAAACTGTAGTATACCAGTGTACTTCATATTTTGTAAACTGGTACATTGAAGATGTACTTTAGTTGTTTATACACTAACGTGTGGTTAATATCTTTTTAATGAGTTATTATAACCATACTAAGATATGAACGCCTGAAACAAACGCCTTGTGAGCGCTTAAACTTTTGATAACACTTGCCACTCATTGGCGTGTATGCCTGACTGTAGCTAGCAGCCTAAGTGTCGGGTTGTCAATCCTGATATAGATCTACACACAACTTGTTTCGATCCCCGAACTGGAGATTCTGGTTATAATGTCAGGGCTTTACCTTGGTTGTCTAAACTGAATTAAACAGCCTGAATTGAGTGTCTCATAAAAAGCATATAAACGTTATATGTATATTAGTTATGAAAACCCAATCATTCTGAAATAAATGATTGATAGTATGTTCTTGACTTAGTATCCCGAATATGTATTTGATAAGTGTAAACCCTTGATTTTTTTTTGAATTAAAACCCCTGTTGCATGTAAAACAGTGTATTCATATGAATTATTGCTCTATGTATCATAAATTATACCTATTATAATTTATATGTACTTTATGAATTGGTAAATAACTATTTTTGCATGTAATCCTTTGCTCAACATGTTACAAAGGTGATTAAACTGATGAAATAACTTTTAATTTTATATACATATACAATCTTATATATAAGTAAAATTTGAACGACCTTCGGACAAATAACTGGTACTATAAGTCCCCATCCAAACAAGGAAAAGGACCTACAAGGAATTATTAGTCCTAAGCCTTTTAAATCTTATTTTTATTAAATTATATATACAAATATGTATACTTGGAAAAAATATAACTTTATAAAAGAGTTCAATATTTAAAGTATTTTTGATGCTTTAAAATCATTTTATCGTGATTTGAAATCATTTATTTATAACACGAAGTTGTTGTGTTATACTTGTATTTCCCCCCTTAAAACAGTAGAAATTATGAAAATACAGGCGTATGAACTCACTTGATAGGTGGTAATTCGAACAGAGTTTCGTTTCACGAAAAGGAGTTGATTTGTCGAGAAACCGGCTCAAATCGGGCAGAGTTTTGATAGGAGAGAGGATGAATTCTCGAGGATTTCAGGGCATCACGGCTTACTTCGGGCTCGAGTCTTGATACCGGGGCTTTAGGGGTTGTATATGAGCTTAAGGGAGTGGAAAATGTGAAAGAGGGTGAAATTTAGGGTAAAAAAGTGAAATTATTCGGAAACCTTCGCATACTATATATAGTCCGAAGGTTCGGACCCGAAGCTACGCGAGGGTGACATGCGTCTGACAGGTGGCGAGGCGAAGGAAGTTCTTCGGACCGGAGGCTCGCTGTTGGCTGGCTCGGATTGGACAAACCCTTGGTCCAATGGAAAGAGGACACGTGCGAAGGGGGCTGGTCTGAGGCATGCGAGGGGTGTGCGAGGAGCGTGCGAGGGTGAGGTCCGGTGTGTCTCATGCGAGGCTGTCCGGTTCTTACTGGACCTCGGACTTGGTCGAATCAGGAGGTGACACGCGAGACATCGGTCCACTCAGCATCCGACACGTGGAGGCCTCGCATGCGAGGGTGACGTGGCAGTTACTGTTCATGCGAATATTCCCGGTTTTTGGTATTTTTCTTTATTTTTTTGCCAAAACTTGTAAAATTCATAACTTTTGCATACGAACTCCGTTTTTGACGTTCTTTATATGCACGCATAGGTAAAATTATACTCTACGACTTTCGTTTAGACTTCGTCGGCTAATTTTGAATTTATTTTGAATTTATTCATACGACATCCATTTTTGTCTGTCTTTTTACCATTGTACTACTAATGACGAGACCTTCAATTCTCGTTTAGGTTGTGTCGGCTAAAAACCACTCGATCTTTATTTCGAGTTTTTAGATGTACACTGCTATACTGAAACTTAGAAAAATTATAACTTCCTCATACGAAGTCAGATTTTGGCGTTCTTTTTATGAAAGTTCTCGGTTTAACATAAACAATAACTTTCATTTAGATTGTTAAGGCAAGAAAGCCTTTTATCAAAAATTCAGTTTTTACACTGAACAGTGTTTTGCCGGTTTTGTCGCGGATTTTCGATTGGTCATAACTTCTTCGTTATAACTCGGATTTTAGTGTTCTTTATATTTTTGGAAACCTTGTTACAATGTTTATCACTTGGTTCAACCCAATTGAGATTATTTAATAATTTATTTTTGAGGGTCAATTATGTAAATATACATGGTATGCCAAAATTTCTCTTTATTAATTTACAAATAAGTACAAATTGACCTACACTATTACATAGGTTTGAAATAACGGTTTGTTACATTATCCCCCCATTTGAGAGAATTTCGTCCCGAAATTTACTTTACAGATAGACTAGGGAAAAAGATGTGGGTATTTTTGTTGCATTTGATCCTCCCGCTCCCAAGTGAATTCAGGTCCCCGTCTTGCATTCCAGCGAACCTTCACTATCGGGATGCGGATTTGTTTGGTTTTCTTAACTTCCCTGTCTAGTATCTCTACGAGTTCTTCCACAAAATTGAGGCTCTCATTTAACTCAATTTCCTCGAGTGGTATCACAAGAGTCTCGTCGGAAAGACACTTTTTCAAGTTCGAAACATGGAAGGTAGGATGAATGTTACTTAGTTCTTGGGGTAATCGAAGTTTGTAATCTACAGGGCCGATTTGGGCAAGAATCTCGAATGGTCCTATATACCTTGGGTTCAGTTTGTCATGCTTTCCAAAGCGTATCATGCCTTTCCAGGGTGAGACCTTTAGCAAAACTCGGTCACCAACCTGGAATTCCAAGGGTTTTCTCCTTTTGTCTACGTAGCTTTTCTGTCTATCTCTAGAAGCTTTAAGTCGTTCCCGAATTTGTACGATCTTTTCGGTAGTTTCTCGAATAATTCTGGACCAGTGAGAGCACTGTCAGGAGTTTGACCTCTAGCTAGCTGCGTGTCACCCACTTCAGCCCAGCACAGAGGGGATCTGCACTTGTGGCCATAGAGGGCTTCGAATGGAGCAGCTTTTATGCTAGTGTGATAACTGTTGTTATAAGAGAACTCAGCAAGGGGTAAATGAATATCCCATGCCTTTCCAAAGTCTATCACGCAAGCTCGTAACATATCTTCTAACGTTTGAATCGTCCTTTCACTTTGTCCATCGGTTTGCGGATGGTAGGCTGTGCTCATGTCTAGCTTAGTTCCCAGAGCGTTTTGTAAAGACTGCCAAAAATGAGAGGTGAATCTACCATCTCGGTCTGAAATAATAGATATTGGTACACCATGTAGTCTAACAATCTCCTTGAGGTATGTTCTGGTTAGCTTTTCCATCTTGTTGGTCTCCTTGATTGGTAAGAAGTTTGCGGATTTGGTTAATCTATCGACGATTACCCAAATAGTATCATAACCACTTGATGTCTTGGGTAACTAGGTTATGAAATCCATTGTAATTTGCTCCCACTTCCATTCAGGGATTTCAGATTGTTGTAATAAGCCTGAAGGTTTCTGGTACTCTACCTTAATTTTGGCGCAAGTAAGGCACTTACCCATAAAGGTAGCGATGTCGGCCTTCATGTTAGGCCACCAACATAGCTTCTTAAGGTCCAGATACATCTTGTCTGAACCTGGGTGGATGGAGTAACGGGTTTTGTGTGCTTCATTCATAACCACGTCTCTGTAACCACCGAACTTCGGTGTCCTAATCCAGTTCATGAAATAATAGACTCCATCATCCCTGACTTCGAAGTTCTTATCCATTCCTCTCAGAGTTTTACCTGCTACGTTTTCGGGTTTCAAGGCTTCAAGTTGAGCTTCCTTGATCTGCATGGAAAGATGCAAATGGATTGTCATGGTGAACGACTTTACCTGGCGTCTTGAATATTCTTTTCTACTAAGGGCGACAGCTACTACGTTTCCTTTACCAGGGTGATAAAGAATTTCACACTCGTAATCGTTCAGTAGCTCCACCCATCGTCGTTGTCTCATATTCAGCTCTTTCTGATCGAAGATGTGTTGGAGACTTTTATGGTCCGTGAATATTGTGCATTTCGTGCCATATAAGTAATGTCTCCAGATATTCAGAGCAAACACCACTGCTCCTAGTTCAAGGTCATGTGTTGTATAATTGACTTCATGTGTCTTTAGTTGTCTTGAGGCATAGGATATAACCTTTCCTCTTTGCATAAGAACACATCCAAGTGCTTTATTAGAAGCATCACAGTACACTACGAAATCCTTTGTCCCTTCAGGGAGAGACAGGATTGGTGCACTACACAAGGCTCGCTTCAGCATTTGAAACGCTGTTTCTTGCTTTTCTCCCCAGCTAAAATTTACACCCTTTTGGGTCAGAGTAGTAAGAGGCTTAGCTATTCGAGAGAAATTTTGAATGAATCTGCGATAATTGCCAGCAAGACCTAAGAATTGAGGGAACTCTGTAGGTGTTTTAGGTGCTGACCAGTTTTCAATTGCCTTTGTTTTGGAAGGGTCGACGTGTATTCTTCCTGAACTGACCACGTGACCTAGGAAATCTACCTTCCTGATCCAAAATTCACACTTTGAAAACTTCGCATAGAGCTTCTCTGATCTAATAGTTTGTAATATTTGAAAAAGATGTTGGCCATGTTCCTCTTTGCTCTTTGAGTAGATAAGGATATCGTCAATGAAGACTATAACGAATTTGTCCAAGAATGGACGACACACTCTGTTCATTAAGTCCATGAACACTGCAGGTGCATTCTTCAATATGAATGGCATCACTATAAACTCGTAATTACCATAACGAGTTCCGAACGCATTTTTGGGAAAGTCTTCCTCCAAAATTCGTAACTGGTGATACCCGGATCTTAAGTCTATCTTCGAGAAGTAGTTCGCCCCTTGAAGTTGGTCGAACAGATTGTCAATGCGAGGCAGAGGGTATCGATTCTTGACGGTAAGTTTATTCAGCTCGCGGTAGTCTATACACATGCGGAATGATCTATCATTCTTCTTTACGAACAAAACCGGTGCTCCCCAAGGTGAGAAACTTGGTCTTATGAAACCTTTGCTTAGGAGTTTGTTAAGCTGGCAAGATAATTCCTGCATTTCAGAAGGTGCAAGATGATAGGGGGATTTGGCTATGGGGGTAGCTCTAGGGATTAAGTCGATTCGGAATTCGACTTGTCGTTTGGGAGGCACCCCTAGAAGATCATCGGGAAATACATCGGGAAAGTTGCAGACCTCAGGAATGCTCGTGATGTCTCTCACTTCTCTCTTTTTGTCTACCACATGATCTAGGAATGCACAAGACTCCTTGCTACGGTATTTTTGTGCCTTGATGTAAGAAATGATCCGAGGGTTCGTTCCTGGTTTGTCGCCATAGATAATAAGAGTTTCATTACTTTGCAAGTTTAAATGAATAGCTCTTTCATACCATAGGATGTCGGCATGGTTGGGGCACAACCAATCCATACCTATTATGATGTCAAAACTTTTGATAGAGACCGGCATAAGGTCTATTTGGAAAGACAAGTCATTTAAGGTAAGGGTACATCCTATGTATATATTGTTGGTGGATTTGGATTTCCCGCTAGCCATTTCTACTGTGAAGGTTTCATTTAGTGGTTGGGAGTTTTGATTTAGTAGATGTTTAAAGTTATGGCTCACGAAGCTCCTCTCAGCACCACAATCAAAAAGAATGCATGCATAAGTATTGTTGAGAAGAAACGTGCCCGTGACCACTGCATGGTCTGCCACCGCTTCTTCGTGACCTAATGCTAGAATTCTCCCAACCCCACAGGCATTTCTAGCTTTTGGACAATCTCTCTTGAAATGCCCCACATCGCCGCATTGGTAGCATGCTCGACTTACTCCCGCAGTAGGTACTTGGTTAAGGGGTTGAGGCAGTGTTCTACAAAATCGGGCAGTATGCCCTTTCCTGTTGAAGTTACTGTACTGCATTACAGGGCAATATCCGGTGTGGTGAAAATTGCACTTGTTTCATTTAGGGAGGCTACCGGCATAGGGCTTAGTTGGTGTTGGGTAGTTAGGGGCAACAGCAGGTGCAGTAGTAGGTATGGTAGCATGCACAGTAGTTGCATGGACTGCCACTATTTGTAGCTTCTTTAAAGGTTCTAGAGGAGATTTTCCCTTCCTTTTGTTCCAACACTTCTTGCTGTTGTTGTTGTTGTTCTCCCTAGGTTGTTCTGGGGCAGTAACCATAGAGTTTTGACGGTTTCTGTGGTCAATAAGTGACTGTGCCTGTTCCTTGGCACTATCAAAAGTGACAGGTTTAGATGCAATGACACTTGCTTGTATCCGGGGCGACAGTCCCCAAATATACCTTTCAATCTTTTTTCTCTCTGGAGCAACCATCTCCAGACACAGAATCGCCAAGTCACAGAATCGATTCGTGTAAGTCATTATGTTGGCACCGGCCATAGTAATACCCCAGAGTTCTTGTTCCGGTTTCTGAATTTTGTAAGTCCCCAAAACTAAGGATCCAATTTAGTAATCAATGAAGTTAATTGCAATTAGATTAAGATTGAGATGAAGAAGAAATTGAATCAAGCATGCACACATCTATATCATATAAATGTCAAGTACATCTTGAGAAAAGTACAACTACTGCAGAGTTCTGACATCAAGCAAAAAGTACAGACTGACACAACTCAGTTTCTATAAATAGTACTCCTCCTAACAGCACAAGAGTGTGCAGCCAAACACATGTATGCGGCCGCACACTGTGTGTGCAGCCGCACACACATGTGTGGCAGCACACATTACATGACAACACACAAACACTGCAAAATGACACGATTATCTATACAAAATGATGCCTAGCTCAAACCACAAATTATGTTCTTTCAGTCTCCCCCTTGGTTTGAGACTAGCATAGTCTTGTCATCATTCCTTTGGCTCCTCAGTAGGCTTCTCAAATAACCTCAGATCTGATCTCCCCATTGATCCCATCCACAATCTTCCATTTATGATTGTAGCTACCATTGCAGTGTATTCTTTAGCAGCAGTTTCCATTACGTCTTTTCTGTAGATTATCTGATGACAAGCCAGAGTCCGGATGTCTCTTTCTCGAAAACGAAGAAGATCTTTTGCATTAATCAGCTTCAAAACACGTTCTTGATCCTTGAATTTGATACCATAAGATAATCTTCATAGGTTTGCCTATTTCTGGGTCGAGAATATCCTTATCCTTTCGATAAAGGGCTTTGGCAGTCTTCATACTGGGAAAATTTTCTTTGACCTGCCTATCAAGGAACCTCTTAAAGTTTGATGCACTTGGATCTTGCGAGGGATTGTGAAAAGGGACCCTAGATAATTCTGCTAGATCAGTCTTAGTCCAAGAATTGAAATCATGGGTGCTTTTGTAACACTCAGATATTCCTGAGTTTCGCTTTACCACCCATAAATTTGTTTCTGGATCGAAAGCCCACATACGGATACCAGATCTGTCACCATACTCATCGCCAAACTTTCTCTTTTTCAAATCCGTTACAGTCAGGGCAGGGTCTTTTGCTTTGCGATTCTCATTTGTATTTTTCATAAATAAAAGTCCTTCACGTTGATTTGCAGTTACAATTCTTTTGCCCTGTTTGATTGTAATTTTGGCCCTGCTTCCTTCTGGTTCTTTTTCAAATCTGTCGACAATGGTAGTTGTTCTTGGAGCAGGTGGGTCAACAGGTAGATCATCAGTTGCAGGAGGTGATTGAGCAGAAGGAGGATCAACTACTCCATGAGGCTGTTGGAAGAGGGCTTTGACTTTTTCACCAAAAGCATCATACAATACGTTCTTGAGATTGAGATAATTAGCTAGAACCGATCCAAGACTCGTTTGTAGATCATTGATTTGTTTGGTCTTTTCTTCATCTTTTGCCCTGAGCTCAAAGATATATGCAGAAAGTTGATCCATTTGAATTGACTTTTCAATGAGCTGTTGGCGGAGAACTCCAATTTCCTCTCGAAGATCAGATGAAGAAGATCTGTCATCATCTGTCCGTCCCTCAGTAAGTGATATTCCTTTTCCGCGTGACGAGGTTGGACTAGATTGAGCCAGATGTCTTACTAATCTGATAGAAGCTTCATCTAGAGAAGGTCGAGTTGGAGAATATTCTGGAATGGAAGAGGATCCACCAGTCTCAAACATGGTACTTGGACCTTCATCAGTCTACTTTGGAGGAGAGTGAGCGGAGGTTGCAGTGATGGTTGAAGTAACTTGAGGAGCACATTTTACAGCGGGAATCACCAGACTTTCAAGAAATTGACTTGATCTTAAGGAAGTCTGAGAAGTCTGAGAATACCGAGAAAAGGATCAAAGTCTTGATCACCGAGATCAAACTCTATGTTAGTTGGAATGTCGTCATTGATTCCAGTAAAGTCGATTTCTTTCGAAAACTCTACATCTTCATAAAGATCATCGTCATCATCACCTCGAGAAGATTTTGAATCATTTGCTTTCTGATAATCATGCTCATCAGCTACACAAGATGTGGGAGAGTGATGAATCTCTTCCACTTCAGGCTCGGAGGGAGAGTGATGAATATCTTCATTTTCCATTGGCATAGATTGTTCTTCCGATTCGTCTCTTTCATCTTCTTTATAAATTCCAAATTTTATCAATGGGAATTTTCCTTCAAATACAAATTTCCCGCCTCTCTTCTGTTTCATTAGCCCAAAAGCACTTGGACCAATGGATTTGAAATCCAAGATATCATTTCCTCTTTGCAGCTCGACGTGATTCACGTTGAGGATGATTTGCAAAAATCTTGGATACATCCAGAATTTGTCCCTTTTGCTTCCTTCAAGATTTAAAATCATTTCGTTCATTATGAATTTGGAGAAATTAAACTCAAAACCTGCAGCCAATGCTGCAATGGCACCAGTGTTGGCTAGAGAGATCTCGTTTGCTCCAGATCTCCTGCCGGAAATACAGCTCACGAACACATGAGCCAAATACTTCCAACACGGAGGAAGCAACTTCTTGATTGTAGGGGGAAATGTTCCCTCGTAGCCCATATGCTCTAAGACATCCTGAGTTTGATGAATATCACTCTCCATGGCATACTCAGGTCTGTCCGCTATTTGAAGGGATTCTCTAATGATGCTCTCTGTTACTTGGATTTTCCTGTCTTCAATTGTTGCTTCAACAAATTTGTCACCCTGACCATTTTTCTTTACAACAGCATTTCTCCAAAATTCCTTAATCAAACTTTGGTAGATAGCAGGACTTGTAGTTAGGGCATGAACCAAGCATGATTTCTTCAAACCATCCACAATGAATTTCAAGTCACTGTGGGCTGCAGGAGGGTCTTCAAGAAAAATTGCAGAATTATGAGCTTTAGCAAACTCCTGGTCTCCCATTTTAATCTGAAAGTAAACACATGAAAAATTAGGGCAACAAGGAAATGTTCAGCCGCACACGCAGATACTCAGCCGCACACACATGTGTACAGCTGTACAAGATCAGCCGCACACACATATGTAGCAGCAAACAGACAGCTGCACACGCTTTTATCATAAATGAGTGTAGCCGCACACGGACGTATGCGGCCGCACACACCGTGTGCGGTTACATATAAAAGAAACAATTTTTAAGAAGATTCAGCCGCAAACCATCAAGATTCAACAGCAAACAATGAAAATTTTCACCGAGTTCACAAGAATTTACCGAGTCAAAACTTTGAGTTAAGAGAGAAACAGCTTGCGTGTGCGGTTGAGGTAAAAGTAAATGACGGTGAAAAAGGCTCACCGCACACAAGCTATATATATGCACAGAATTTACACTTTCTCCCCCTTGACCTTTAATCAATTATCCCAAAACCCCTTTCACTCACAATTTTCTCAAAAATGAATTATTTTGAGGATTAATAGAATTTTAATCTCAAAGATTTAATGAAAAGTAAAATAAAAAATAAAAATAAAATAAAATAAAATAAGATTTAAAAATCTATTAACGACAAAAATCAATTTAAACCTATATAAATTTCTTTAACCTGTTGAGTATAGTGTACATGATTAGGGTGAAACCCTAATAACCCATGACCTTTCCTTTTCCAAGGATCCATGGGTTAAAAGCTCCATGGATCATCCATGGACTTCCATATTAGCTTAGCTCATTAACAAATGAGTATTTGCTCACACTATATAAAATATAATAGCCCATAATTTAATCAGTCTTCTTTTTCATCTCTAAATTAATTCATAATTAATTTAAGACTAAAACTAATTAAATAACATGACTTCATATTAATATATTATAACTTATAATATATTAATAAATCGTAAGTATACAATTCTCATAAAATTATCCATAAATCGTTTGGGTGAAGTGCAACCCAAATAGACCATGCCGGGCCGGGTCAAGTATGTACCAAATAAGTTATCGACTTAGACACCTTATCCAACAACTATAAGTGACAAAACAATGTGATCTTGAAATGTCTAGATCTTACAATATCTTAAGGACCATTAGCTAACGACGACCAGGGATATTGTTGTCCACCTAAATTGAGCAGCGAGATCTATAGGCAATCTTTGAGTGTTCAATTTTAATTGTACTGGAACATGTTTCCCGCTTCCTGATATGCTCCAATGATCAAGGACTTCCAGAATACTCCTTACATCGGGTGAGTAGACAATCATTAAGAGAGAAGATAGATTTAGAATGCATATGTCATACACCCAGGTCGGATCTCTTCCAATCACGCAGAGGGTGAAACATATGACTAACTGAGGTTTTAGAGGATTGAGAAGTAGAATGGTGCATATACTGTGTACCAGGTCGGATTGTGAGTCACGCAAAGGAGACAGTATATGACTAACAGATAGAAAGAATTGCATAGATAGAAAATGCAGAGAAATAGAATTGCATATGTCACAGTCCAGGTCGGATCTTTCGATCACGCAGAGGAGGCAACATATGACTAACAGAAGAAAGAAAGAAAATGATTTTCTACAGACCTAATTTATCGGAATTTACCAGTCACCCCATCCAACCGGAATTTAAGGACAAAATCCGCACATCGAGGAAAAGTTAAACCACGGTTCCAGATACGGGTTCATTTAGTGTGACGAGAAGATTCTCATATATATCTCCCTGCTCAACCTATCCGAGCGTCGTATTGTTAGGCTAAACAGAACTATCTAGGTCAAGATTTGTCAAGTCTCTAGATTCCTTAAGCTCATCTGCACCTAGTCAAGTCCGTTAAATTCTTCGTGCCTACCGACGCATCAAACCTGAGCATAGACCCTTTAACTTTGGGTACGTTACGCAGACTCAGGTTGTCTGTTATCACATTATCATTTCACTTCCCGGAACATCTCCCTCAAACATAATTTTTAATGTTTTTGGATTTTTCTAATTTTTAATGTTTTTTTTTTTAATTTTTAATTTTTTGGATTTTTCTAATTTTTTAATGTTTTTGGATTTTTCTAATTTTTTTTAATTTTTTAATTTTTTAATTTTTTTGGATTTTTCTAATTTTTTAAGGTTTTTGGATTTTTCTAATTTTTTAATGTTTTTTTTAATTTTTTAATTTTTTAATTTTTTTTGGATTTTTCTAATTTTTAATGTTTTTGGATTTTCTCCCCCTAAATTTGTGCATAAAAGAAATAAAATGCACAAATTTATTATTAAAAAATTAATTAATCCTCAAAACGAATCATTTTTAGAAAATTAACCAGCACATCGAATCGAGCTTTTTTAAAAGGCTTGGTGAACAGATCTGCTACATTATTATCAGAGCGGACCTGTTCTAGCCAAATGAGCGAACGTTCATAACATTCTCGAATAAAATGAATTTTAATATCGATGTGCTTGGTTTTTGAGTGCAGGACCGGGTTTTTGGCAATTTGAATCGCAGCCTCATTGTCACAAAAAATAGGGGTTTCTTGAAAATTTAAACCGTAGTCCAACAATTGATGTTGGATCCAGATGACTTGAGAACAACGAGCAGATGCAGCAACATATTATGCTTCTACTGTTGAGGTTGAGACTGTGTGCTGCTTCTTTGAACCCGAACTTCTCCAGTACATCTTCCACATATTTTGCTTGATGAATAAGGATTCCGGTTGAAGATTGTTGGACCTGAAGCCCCAAAAACGTGGTCATTTCTCCAAGTGAACTCATCTCAAAGCGCTTCTTCATCACCGCTTCAAACTCCTTGCAAAGTTGTTGGCTTGTCGACCCAAAAATAATGTCTTCCACATAAATTTGAATGAGAATTTGATCTGGACCGACATGCTTGAGAAATAAGGTTTGATCAATGGTGCCTCGGGAATAGCCATGATTGAGCAAATGCTGAGTAAGAGTAGCATACCAAGCTCGAGGAGCTTGATGCAATCCATACAAAGCTTTGTCTAACTTATAGACATGGTTTGGAAGAGATGAATTAACAAAACCAGGAGGTTGGTCAACGTAAATCTCCTCCTTGACCTTGTCGTACAAGAAAGTCGTCTTGAAGTCCATTTTGTATACAGTAAAGTTCATGTAGGAAGCATAAGCAAGGAAGATACGAATGGCTTCCAAACGAGTAACCAGAGCATAAACTTCTATATAGTCAAGACCCTCAACCTGTCGAAACCCTCGAACCACCAATCTTGCCTTGTTGCGCACAATGACACCTGAATCGTCTTGTTTATTTCGAAATACCCAACGAGTATCAAGAGATTTCTTTCCTTTTGGTAGTTCCACCAATTTCCAGACTCCAAGTTTCTCAAATTGATTTAATTCATCATGCATAGCTTCAACCCAGCTGGGCTCATTCAGAGCCATTTCGAAAGATATAGGCTCTATTTGAGATATGAAGTAAGAGTAGAGACATGTATTTACATCCCCACTTTTACTTCTCGTTTGAACACCGTCACCCATCTGGCCAATGACGTTCTCTATCGGATGATCTCGCTGAATACGTGTAGGGATCTGATAACTAATATCATTGACAGAAACAGGAAGATTATGAATGTTAACCGCTCCATCATTTGTTGTATGGTCTGTAGAGGATGAACAAGGTTTGTTTGAAGAATCCACTACAAACTCTTCTGCAATACTTTCTGGAAAAAGAAGTTCCATCAGAGTTGAAGTTACAGTGGAAGTCTCGTGGTTCATGAACTCTTTTTCCATTGGAGTTAAAGGAGTAGCAATGGCATCAGGAGAAGGTTGCTGAGGAGACTCAGAAGATTCAAAATGAGTAGAGGGTACCGAAGGAGGACCAGAGGAAGTCAGTGGAGGTCGATAAATAATTTCATTTTCTTCGTCTTCACTAGGAATTTTCGAATTGGAAGTAGATCCTTCTTGATTATCTAAAGACACATTGAATGATTTGAAAAGAGATGTGTAGTCAAACAACAATTCAGGACCCACTCTAGCATCTATCTCATTTTCCTCAAGCCAACGAACATCAAAAGATTCTACAATCTATTTAGTCTTCTTATTGTAAACCCTGTACGTAGTTCGTGCAGCATATCCAACAAAGTAACAGCCATCGGCTTTGGCATTGAATTTGGGATTGGATTCCAAGTGGAGAAGGGTGCAAGGGCAGCCAAATACTCGGAAATGACTGACAGATGGCTTGTGTCCAAATAAAATCTCATACGGCGTCTTCATTCTGGATTTGTTGATTAGCACACGATTTTGAACATAACACGCGGTGTTAATCGCCTCTGCCCAGAAGAATACAGGAAGCTTGGAATCACAGAGCATTGTCCTTGCGGCATCTTTTAGAGTTCGATTCTGACGTTCAGCAACCCCGTTTTGTTGAGGTCTTCGAACAGAACTGAATTGACGCACAATCCCTTTCTCAGCGTAAAAATGATCAAGAATAGCGTTCTTGAACTCTGTTCCATTATCGGTACGCAGCGCTTTCACTCGATTGTTAGTCTGATTTTCGATCATCACAATGAATCTTTTGATAAGATTAGGAATTTTAGCTTTGTTAGACAGAAAGAAAACCCAAGTGAAACTAGAGTAATCATCTATCACAACAAGGCAGAGAGAGTTGCGATTGATGCTCAAAACATTAACCGGACCAAATAAATCCATATGCAATAACTCGAGCACTTGACTCATGGAGTTTATCTGTTTTGGAAAGTGTGGTTTTCGATGATGTTTTCCTTGAGCGCATGAAACACATTTTTCAAAAGTAATGAAATCTTTGATGGGTAGCCCACGAACCAATTCATTCTTCGCAAGCCGATTCAAATTCTTTGCATTCGCATGACTGAGACGACGATGCGACAACATCGCATTTTGTTCAGAAGCTTTGGATAAGAGACATGTGACATCATCAGGGAAATTTCTATTCATGTCTATAATGTAGGCATTTCCATCCTGCTTAGATCTTACAAGAATCCAATCTTCAGGGATAACAATGCCAGGTTTTAAGATCAGACATTCCTTATCTGTGAAATGAGTAGAGTAGCCCTTGTCGCATATCTGGGATACACTCAGCAAGCTGTGCTTCAATTCCGGAGGAAATTTAACATTCTCAAAAATCAACACTCCATTGGACACAGTTCCTCTATGAGTAATTTTCCATCCTCTCCGCCCGCAAAAGAAACATATCCCCCATTAAAAGTTTGAATGTCGTGCAATTGGGATATGCCTCCAGTCATGTGCCGGGAGCAGCCGCTGTCGACATACCAGGGTCTGGCGACATTCCTCCGCAACTGTCCCTGCACGATGAATGGAATTATTTAGTTTTGGGAACCCAGGTCATCACAATCCTGGGTTGACTCTTTCCTTTTACAAGTTTTTCATTTGATTCTCTCTTTGCTTTTGAATTGGAGAGTAATGGAGATTGATCTGAAAAAGATTTTGGAATCCACTGAAAGTTAGGTTTCAAAAATTTGTTAGTTTGCTTTGAACCGATGGATTTCTTACTTGAAGAGTTAGAATATCCTTTCCTGCTCTTTGACAAATTCGACTTGGCTTGGCCTGAGTTGATTTTGGCAAACTTCTGTTGTTTTTGCGAAAAACCTGTTTATTCTTTTGAAATCTTTCGAATTTTTTGTTTAATTTTGTATTCAAATCTCCATTTCTACAATGAGTTTTAGGAATTTTTCTAGTCAAAGATCGTCCCCGAAATTCATTCTCCCTCCTTTTTGTTGTATGAGATACAAACATCCGGTTCATGCAATTTCTTGCAATGTGTCTAGCAGTGCCACAGTTAAAACAAATTTGTTTGTCATCAGTAGCTTTGGCACTAATTTTGACAATGTTATTCTTTGCTTTTTCATTTCTAACACATTTACACTTGCAAGATCCATCATAGAATTTAGTAACAGTTGTGTTAGAAGCAGAGACATGTAAATCAGGTTTAGCAGTTTGATCAGAAACAACATTATTAGAAACAACATTGTCAGACTGAAATAAAATACCACCCGACACAAAAACATTTGTGTTTGATTTTGACACAGACTCATTACTGTAATTAACACCAGACTCAATCACAACATTATTTGACCCAAAAGTTTCAGCAGCATGCTCCCCCTGAACTATTGATATATCTGCACTTGAAGTAAAAACGTTAGTACGCAAAGTCTCATAACTAGACTGTATTTCCTGCTCAGAAGCTGACTTTCCAAACACCATGCAAGGTTCTCTGTCAATTTCTTCTTGAGACAGGGGAATAGCAGTATAATTGTGATTGAAAGGGGGAGGGACACTCTCAAAACCTAATCCGACTTTTATTTGATTACCATGAGTGATATCTCTCCAGTGTGATTGACCTTCGATTAATTTTGCAATCTTTTCACTTGACCCATCGTATTTTTTGAAATTAAATTCAGCTTTTTCAAAACAAGTTTTCAATGTGTCAAGTTCCATGGTTACAACAACAAGTTTTCTTTTGAGATGATCATAGTTCTCGCATTTGTTGCTGTAATCCTCTTGCAATTTTTTAAAGTCTTTTGTTCTATTTTCTAATTGAGTTTTTAAGGGCTTTTGATTTTTTCTAAGAGTATATCCCTCATATTTCAAGTCCTCATTCTCTCTTTTGAGTATCTCAATTTGATCTCTCAAAAACTTAACAGTTTTAATACAAGATTGAGAACAACCGAATTCACTAACCTCATATTTGACTGGTTCAGGAGTGCTCTGAACCATGAATGCAAACTGCAAATTCATCATCTCCTCCTCTGGATATTCTTCCATTTCTTTACTTGCATCCTTGACTTGAGCAAGATTTGCCTTTTCAGGTTCCGAAATGTTTAGGGCCTGAACTTGATCTTCCCAGTTGAACGATTGAGCTACCATTTCCATGTTTGCAGACTGATTGTTTGAAGATGATCCTCTGTTGTTGCTGTGAACGTAAGTTACTGGCACCATGGTTCTTTCGGAGTTTTCTCGCTGATTGGGTTTTGGACATTCCCTTGCAAAGTGTCCTGGTTCATGACAATTATAACAACGTAACTTTCCTTTGCTAAAACCCATCTTTTTATCTGAATTTACACCCCAGTTATTCTTTCCAGTCTTTTTTGAGAATTGTTTAGCCATGAATACTGCCATTGTCATTTGCCAAGTAATATCCATCTCTTCCACATCTTCAGGATGAATTTGATCAAGATCAGTGAATGAGAGTTGTGGAGAGAGATCTCCAGCAACAAAGGAATTGTAGCAGTTCACTAACCCGGTAGCTAGAGCCATATTTTCCTCCTTTTCCTTTGAAAGCAAATTTTGAACTGAAACATCTGTGGAGGGAAAAACACTAGAACCAACTTGAGATATGGTTTGAGGGATTTGAGTATGTTGTATTTTAAGTATGATGTATGGTGTGTTTTGATGGATTGCATGAGGTTGAACTTGGGGAATCAGGTTTTGAGTATTTTGATGAGTAGTGAAGCTTGACAAAGCGGTGTTGTTATTTTGAAGTCCAAGATTGGCTGTAGAGTACGAAATGACATGATTGATTTCTCTTTCTTTATCATCAAGATTGCAAGCTTTGATGATTGCCATTGTTTCAGACAAGCTTAAACGGTTCACGTCTTTTGTCTTTTTACTCACCGAGACATTCATGTCCAATGATTTTGGAAGAGAATTTAGTAACTTCTTGTTGATTTCAAATCTAGTAACCATCACACCTACGGAGCTCATTTCAGTGGTTAGTGTGATAAATCTTTGCAATTGATTTTCCAATGTTTTGCCCAATACATAGTTGAACATGTTGAATTTTTGTCGGAGCATGTCTTGTCGACTTTGCTTCATGTCTTCATTTCCTTCATAAACTTCTATGAGTGCTTCCCACAATGCTTTTGCTGATGTATACTCACGAAATCCTTGTGCAATTTCAGGAGACAATGCCATAGTCAGTGTGGCAAGAGCCTTTTCTTGTTCCTCAACTCGTTCAAAATTGTCATTAGTGTAGTTTTCAATTTATTTGTCAATTACCGTTCCATCTTCTAAAGTAGAAGTAATCCGAATTGGTCCTCTTAAAATGCTTCTCCAAATTTCGAAATCCTTCATTTTGATGTATTTTTCAATTCGATATTTCCATTCAGGAAATCCTTCAGCTAATAGCAATCTAGGAATATGAGTAGTTGTTCCCATAATTGCATCCAAATCATGATGAGCAGTCATGTTTTGAGATTCCATTTGAGTAGTTTTAAACCGCACACTAATACTCTTAAACACACACTCCTTAACCGCACACACTAATCCAGCCGCACACTAAACCAGCCGCACACCGAGTTGAGCCGCACACACCAATCTAACCGTACACTAAACTAGCCGCACACCGAATTTGAGCCACACACACCAATATAACCGCACACTAAACCAGCAATCACTTTAACCGCACACACACTCTTGGCAGCAAACAACAAAATTCCAGCAAATACAGTAACAGCACACACTCAGTCAACAACAAACACGATAACAGCACACACTTTATTAGACACGCTCCACCACACACTCACTTTAACAACAAACCTTCAAAATCAGCAGCAAACACTAAAAAAAATAACTTCAAGTGATACCAAGACAGGCACTGATACCAATTGTAAGTCCCCAAAAACTAAGGATCCAATTTAGTAATCAATGAAGTTAATTGCAATTAGATTAAGATTGAGATGAAGATGAAATTGAATCAAGCATGCACACATCTATATCATATAAATGTCAAGTACATCTTGAGAAAAGTACAACTACTGCAGAGTTCTGACATCAAGCAAAAAGTACAGACTGATACAACTCAGTTGCTATAAATAGTACTCCTCCTACCAGCACAAGAGTATACACCCAAACACATGTGTGCGGCCTCGAGCTTGGTATGCTACTCTTACTCAGCATTTGCTCAATCATGGCTATTCCCGAGGCACCATTGATCAAACCTTATTTCTCAAGCATGTCGGTCCAGATCACATTCTCGTACAAATTTATGTGGACGACATTATTTTTGGGTCGACAAGCCAACAACTTTGCAAGGAGTTTGAAGCGGTGATGAAGAAGCGCTTTGAGATGAGTTCACTTGGGGAAATGACCATGTTTTTGGGGCTTCAGGTCCAACACTCTTCAACCGGAATCCTTATTCATCAAGCAAAATATGTGGAAGATGTACTGGAGAAGTTCGGGTTCCAAGAAGCAGCACACAGTCTCAACCTCAACAGCAGAAGCAGAATATGTTGCTGCATCTGCTTGTTGTTCTCAAGTCATCTGGATCCAACATCAATTGTTGGACTACGGTTTGAATTTTCAAGAAACCCCTATTTTTTGTGACAATGAGGCTGCGATTCAAATTGCCAAAAACCCGGTCCTGCACTAAAAAACCAAGCACATCGACATTAAAATTCATTTTATTCGAGAATGTTATGAACGTTCGCTCATTCGGCTAGAACAGGTCCGCTCTGATAATAATGTAGCAGATCTGTTCACCAAGCCTTTTAACAAAGCTCGATTCGATGTGCTGGTTAATTTTCTAAAAATGATTCATTTTGAGGATTAATTAATTTTTTAATAATAAATTTGTGCATTATATTTCTTTTATGCACAAATTTAGGTGGAGAAAATCCAAAAACATTAAAAAATTAGAAAAATCCAAAAAAAATTAAAAAATTAAAAATCCAAAAACATTAAAAAATTAGAAAAATCCAAAAAAATTAAAAAAAAAACATTAAAAAATTAGAAAAATCCAAAAACATTAAAAAATTAGAAAAATCCAAAAAATTAAAAAAAAACATTAAAAATTAGAAAAATCCAAAAACATTAAAAATTATGTTTGAGGGAGATGTTCCTGGAAGTGAAATGATAATGTGATAACAGACAACCTGAGTCTGCGTAACGTACCCAAAGTTAAAGGGTCTATGCTCTGGTTTGATGCGTCGGTAGGCACGAAGAATTTAACGGACTTGACTAGGTACAGATGAACTTAAGGAATCTAGAGACTTGACAAATCTTGACCTAGATAGTTCTGTTTAGCCTAACAATACGACGCTCGGATAGGTTGAGCAGGGAGAAAAGGGGGAAAAGAAGATTAATAGACGTACTATCCTAAGATACTTATAGGAGGAATCATTACTAGTTGACCCAATACTTGCATAGTGCATACCGATTACATGTAATTGAAGCAAGATAGTCCTTCGAATAAACCACCCTAACTTCAGACCCCCAATCAAACAAGAACAGGGAATGAAGCAAAGCCTGCAGATTCTGAGTCTATAGCGCCCTAATCACATGTAATCGTGGTGTGTCCACTTAGCAACTATTGTCCTACCAGTAACGACCCTTTTTGTCAACACATACGTATAATCTAGGGATACAGAATACTCCTATAGTATTCTCATGTTAGCGTTATTGTGGTACTGTTGGTAAGTTTTAGACTTGTTGCAACATCACAACCGAACTCAGGCACATGCTAGTCACCCTCAGGAAAACGTAGTTGATCAGGCTACATCATCCTGAATGTGACTATATGTCTCTAAACCCAATTGTGCTGCCCAACAATCTTAATACCTTCGTTTTGTTCTAGGACGATACTGATTCCTGTGTTTCATAGTGATGTGTGTATATATATACTTAGTTAAATCTTTTAGATACTTAACAGTATATATTCTTGGTCAGAGTGTTTTAGTCCCGAAGTGTTTATAGTTCGTATATCTTTTATAGGTTGATATACTTGATTCACTATAAACAATGCTCTGATACCAATCTGTCACACTCCAAAACCGATAACGGCGGAATACGTTTCGGGGTGGATGACGTAGTGAACAGTATCATCACAATTGCATAATAGTAGAAACAAGAAACATACAACCATAGTATTACATAGTGAATTTAATTACATGTGTGTTTTGTAATATTTAACAATCACTCAAAAGTAAATCAAAAATAAGAGATGGGTCTTGTGTGCTCCACCTTCTCCAAAAACGCTGCGTCTGTACCTGTTTATCTTTGACCTGAAGATACAAGTTATTTTGAAAACGATTATCAGCATAAAGCTGGTGAGTTCATAAGAGTTTAGTGTGAGTTTTTGTATACAAAGCTTTAGTGTTAAAAATGTATCATTACGTTCATAAGTAGTAGAAACTTAGAAAATCCCATATTTTCCAGGAAAAACATTGTAAGTGACAATCTGTGAAAAGTATGCATTCTTTATTCCTTTGAAAACAGTTTATTTTATAAATACATTGGCAATCTCCAAATAACAAGTGTGGTGGAATAGGTTGAGCCTGTAAATCAGTGATAGAGGTGTAAGCTTCCTTTAGTGATAGATACTTACTTACTTCGGGATGCAGTTTAACATTTAGTGTAGTATTTTAGAGTAGTTGTAGGGTATTCCTTGTATATTACCAATAGTGAGGATAATAGAGGGTCCCATGACCTTCCCGGTCATGCATAGTATAGTGAAGTAGTGGCATCCCTGGGCCTGTATGGCGCGGACTGAGATTAACAGTCGGGATGTAATAGCGTCTGCCCCGTATAGATCTATACATGAAGAGTCGTCTCCTGCTGGAACACTCCGGGCGTAGTGAATAGCGAATAGAGTATCTCGTAGCGGGATAGTGTATTATTGATTGTTTAGTGTTTTCTCTATGGTTATAGTGTAGTAATCTTTTAGTATTGATCATAGTGTATTCTCTTACTAGTGTATCGTCTAGTAATAGTGAGTATTATAGTTTAGATAGTCATAACTTTAGCGAGTAGTAGTGGTAGCGACCCTAACCATACCTATTATGGTTATCTTAGTGGGGATGTTTCTTAGCACGTTAGTGACTTTAGCATTAAGTGAAAGCAGTAATATTCGTATCCCATACTGATATACAGAATTTATATAAGTAAGAAATCAACGACAGTCGGACGGATAACTACTACCCTAAGCCCACAATCAAACAAGAACAGGAAATAAGGCGAGATATCGGTCCTAAGTCCTCCAAGTCTTATTTATATAAATATATCAGAGTGGTTACCTTTTTATAAGCAAAATAATTAAATAAAAGTATTTTTCCAAAAGAACATTTAAATTCTGATTCACTGTTTAAAAATAGTTTGTAAAGGGTAAAACCCGTTTTTAAGGCATAGGGACAAATCACATGTGATTTGAGCTAAGAGTAGTAAATCACATGTGATTAATCCTTGTAACTCGGAAATCGTTTTGTAAAACTTTACATAAACATTTATAAGAAACTTGTATCTCCCCCCTAAAACATGTAAAACACTTGAAAGGTTCATTAAAGGGGTATGAACTCACCTGAAATCGCGGAAATCGGGTGAATCGGGTAAATCGGGTAATAGTGTTGATTGAGCGTTTGGTACCAAATAACCACTTGAACACCTTTTAGGACCCTAATGTCATATGAAATATGTCTTTTACAAGAAGTTAATCATCTTGTACTCTTCATTATAGTGTTTGGACATTCTAGTGTCGTTTTCGGGGTTTTAAGGCCTAGAAAGGGTTCCCGGGAGTGGTACAAGGCCATGGATGATTTACGGGAGGGTCCATGAGTTCACTCTCTTAGAGTTTATGGCCTAAAAGCCACCCATTGGGAGTTTACGGCCGTAAGCCCCCTAGGCTTGGCCGTAAACTCAAGTGGTGTCCCAAAATGTATGTTTAAGGCCTTATATCACTTCCTTAATTTAGTGGTGGGTGTTTTGGACCAAGATAGAAGGATTAACATCAAAATTTGTGACATTTTTGGGGAGTTTACGGCCAAGACTTGTTCTTGGGCCGTAAACTCATATAAATCCTTCAAGATGAATGTTTTATTTGTACAACATGGTCCCATATGTCTTAGAAAAATCCTAGAAGGCCCTATAGTGAGTTTGGAACAATTTGACTTACATTTTTGGGGAGTTTACGGCCCAAGAACATCCTTGGCCGTAAACTCTTCATTTGGTGTCAAAATGAGGTGTTTAATGGTACAACACACTTCCAAAGGCCTTAGATAAATTCCTTTCATGCATTAGGGTAGTTTAAGGACTTGTTTGACACAATTTCTTGGGTGTTTACGGCCCAAGCTTAAGCTAGGCCGTAAACTCCTCTCTTTGGCCTCAAATGGAGTTGTTTGATGCATTTAAGTGTTCCTTGGAGTCAAGTCTAATTTACCAAACATCCTAGAAGTGTTTTGGGGGCTTAAAACAAAGGTTTTTGGGGTGTTTGAGGTGTTTACGGCCTAAGCACATGCTTGGGCCGTAAACTCCTTTTTAAGCATCATTTTCTTGTGTTTTAATGTCCATACCCTTCTAGTTATAAGCCTTAATTAGTATACTAACATACTAGGAGGAAAAACTTGGTCTTTGGCTTGGTTTTGGGGGTTTACGGCCTAAGGAGCTTCTTAGGCCGTAAACTCCTCTTTGAATCTTGATTCCTATGATTTTTGGCCCTCAAATTCAATGAAGCATGTCTAGAATAAGATAGAGGATGAGTGCTTACGTTTGGAAGTCGGAAATTAGCGGAAATCGGGGTCGTTTTCGAGTCTAGAGAGAGAAAGTAGAGAGAGAGAGTGGGTGTGTAGTAAATGAGTGTTCAAATGTTGTGCACACTCATTGCATATGTCTCGGGAATCGCACCCGATACACGGCTACCCGATGTTTAAAGTTACCTGGGTTAAAACTTTTTACCCGGGTGAAGTGGTTGAAAAGGAAATACAACTCTATTAGCTTAAACGGGGTTAACACATACGAGTTATATTTCTTATGATAATATTAAGCCATGCATAAATTTAGATATTCGGATGATTCCAAATATTGCATAAATTAACGTATAGTGACACGTTCCGTTAGTGAAAATGGGGTTTGTAACGGAATTAGATTTGGGGTTGTCACACTCTTTGGGACTACTATGAGACAGACTATGACATGACCCTTAATGATGTTATCTATTTGCTTGGTGTTGTGGAATCAGCAATGATTTGGAACACCAGTAAAGCAAATTTGATTAAAAGAACAACTTCCCAAGTCTTAAATGGACATTGACAATGGTAGCATTGGATATCTAGAAAAAGATTTCTCTTCCCAATGGAAAGGGATCAGCCATAGTCAACACGGTTGACCAAATGGTAAAGAGAAAGGCTAAGTCTGAGATAGTCTCATGTGCCATTACCAAAGGGTCCATGTGTTTTGTTGCCAAAGGAAGGGGCATTGGTTGCGAAGCTGCCCTATTCACCTGAAAGGTCATAAGGTTGATCAAGTCAAGTGGTTAGACTCTACTTCGGGTAAAGTCCACTGATTAACTCTATTAAGTTCCTATTTGGAGATTCTTATTACATAATGTGAATGGGTCACATGTTGATGTTTTAAGAATCAAAAGAAAAGATAGGAAGCTTAAAGTAAGTATATGTTGATTCTGATTGCGAAGGTGGGTTTCGATCGCATGGTTTGGTAATCAGAATTTTGAGCTGCTGCTTAAGAGTTATAATATATTGCTTATGAATAGATAACAACAAGGTTTTCATGTGGATTGTAAGGATAAGTTTTTCCGCAAGGTTTTAAAATAAAAGAAAAAAAAGGGTTTTAATTTTATTTATTTTAAAAATATTCTTACAATGGCATCTGTGGAAAATTGTTGCTTATATGTTTCCAGTAATAGCAATATTGGAAAGTGGATTTGATTCCTTCATTTGTGGTAGTGTCTGAATTTACCGAATGAAGAAAGGTTTTCATCACCCAAGTTTCAATTGGACAGAAACTTGGAATCATACAAGTTGTATTGTACGATGAATGAGAATTTTCATCTTTGAAAATTAAGACTAATTCTTTGATCACATGTATATGTGAGTCAATTGAAAGGACTAAGGAATTAGGTACAATGGGTGTGCGCTGGTCAAGGTCCACCACAAAGATTGATTTGTCATGATTTACTAAAGATTAGTAAATATGATTATACTTATGAAGTTAAGTATAATTCTGTAACATTGGAAAGGTTACAATGTATGACAAAACAAATGAGAAGAATCAAATTAGGCAGAAAGATAAAAGTTTCTCAAATCTGAAAGGATGGGAGAGTACTTTAGTATCGTATTTCATGATCATCTTAATGATTATGAAACCATATCACAAATTCATACTCTAAGGACGTCTTAGTGCATTGTTATGACTAAGAAGAGAGGTCATGAATTGTTGGATTGGTTAAAATCAAGAAGATGAGTCATACTTCGTTCCAAAACAATTCTTAGAGTTATACTCCAAGATTGTAACCTTGAGTGACATAAAGGAAGATTTATTAACACTAGTCAAATGTAAGAGTAAAATGTTTTCTACTCTTGTACATTTGAGATTGGTAAGTTGTGATGTCTTGGATGAGACAAAGTCCAACTAAGACCAATTGTGTAAAGTGTTAGTCTTGATAAGAATCCGCATTATCCCTTGAATATTTGTTTTGTCAAGGAATGGTTCTTGACAGGGGAAACTTATATGTCAAGGGGACAGTGGGAGCCTTAAAGATCCTGAAAGAGTTTCAAGATTTAATCAAGAGTAAAACCTATAATTTATCACTAGCACAAGACTTAAGGTTTGCAACCTATCGTGTTGACATAATTCTTATTTCTGTACCTACTTCAAATAAGTTGAATTTGCATGTGAGTTATCAGAGTTCAACTTGGAAGCATTGGTGGGCCCTGTGCTACCAAGGTGACAAGAAACTAAGATTGAATAAGTTTAATCCATGTAAGGCTGAATTTGTCACTAACCTTATCTTGTGATTATGGTTTTGACAAATTCACATGGATAGGAACTCATACACTATAAAATCTAAGTGTCATACGGTTTTCTCCTATTCATGAAAATGATGGTGAGGAAACGCTTTCATTAAGTAGATTTTACGTAGATATCAATTGTGTTATTTGCATTTTCAAAAGTTGTTAGTGGAGCGTGTGTGGTTAACCGGCACACTAACATGGACTTGTGAGAAATGGAAAAAGTCTAAGGAATTGAGACTATGATTACGGCATCCCTTTTCATAGTTCTGAGAATTGTTTAGACACACATGTGAGCTATCTAAGAAAGGGTGTATGAATCTAAATTTCAGAAGTCCAGCAGATTTCTGGAAATATGTCAGAGCTAGTGGGAGCATAAGTGTTATGTTGATAATCATCATGTTAGTGGGAGCATGATTATTACGTTTAGTGTTGCAAGTTAGCAATGTTAATTATAGAAAACAAAGTTTCAATTCGTGAAGTTGCAGGGGTTGAAAAGTTGTTTTGCTATAATTAAGGGAGAGGAAATTATACTTCATTTCAATTCTAAAGCTTAGATTGAGATTTTAATCATCTTTAGTCAAGGACATATATATGAATTTTATGTCTGAATGGTTCGACTTAAGGAAATTCTATATATATTGCGTTCTCAAAATTGAATTATGACTACGGCATCCCTCTTCATAGTTAAATTTTGAAAACATGGCAAATAAAAAAATATTGTAGCAAAAGACTGGTCTAGTATCATGTCTTTATGTGAGACTTCATGAATCGTGTCCCATATGCTTCGGATATAGGATCGACTTCATGTGCTAAATATTCATCTTTTCTAAATTTTCCAAATGCTTAAGGCATTGAGAAGGGAAGAGTCTAGAATTGGATATGACTAAAGTGATTAAGCAATTGTCGAGGACAATCTGAGGTTCGCCAAAGATTGGTTGCTCAGGGAAAGTTGGAAGTATGATGTAAGTTGTCGAAAAGGACCGTATTGACATGTTCTGAAAAGAGGTAACTCTTTTTCGGAAGTGATAGTCAAAATGGGACTATGGAAAAGTCTCCATAGGTGGAAGTTATTCAATCTGTGTAAGATTAGAAAACCTTAATGCAAGAAGAATGTTCAAAGCAATGTACTTTGAATATGAGACTTCCGTTCCATAGAGGTTGACCTTCTTTGGAATACTCTGTAATGACTGGTGACAAGGTTTTGGTGACTTTGTGAATAATCATTACAAGAGGTATATTGCATAAAGTTTAAAATCTAACATATTTTTTTGGTAAATGATTAGAATCGGGGATTCTCACATTTGCAATAAGAATTTGGGATTGTGAAATGAGTATCAATGGAATCATGTTCAATTGATCTACATCACAAAGTAAAGATCATAGACAAACATAGTGTGCATACTAGGAGTATGACATAACTATTGTTTAGAAAAACAAAGTGTACATGCTAGGAGCATGGGACAACTGTTGTTTTTTTATTCAAGTCTTAAGTTGATTGTTTGAAACATTATACAATGAATAATGTGTAATAAATATGGTGATAAATAAAAGGTGGTTCTATTTATATTCAAAAGGGTTCTGAGACCATATTGGATTCGATTATTCTTGTGTTTCACTTTGCATGTTTTGACTTCCAAAATAGCTAGGTTATTCTTTCCGAATGACTAAGTTATTTAAACACTCCACAGTCATTCATATGTTGGAAGTAGGTATGAATCAAGACTGTCATGAATCGATTTTGTAGATGGCTAAATGGGTTTAGACATAGCAATGGTTGCTACAACATTCATGAGTGCTCATAAGTTATGAGTATTGGATTAAACCCACGCTCACTTGTATCACTTCATGGAATTTATCTCGAGTGATCGTGAGACGGTAATATCATATAAATCTTCAACCTAGAGATATGAGTTGTTACCTATGAGTTGGTTGTGCATTGATTGCACGTAAACGCATCAGTAACTTGATGTTATAAAACACGCCTTTGTGTACAATTCAACAAGTAGTAGAACAAGCATATGAGTCGAAGTTTATCTGTTCCTTCTAGAAATAGAAGCGATATTTGGGCCCCTCGATGATTTTTTTGTGACCTATGTACCGGCCGGTCAGAACTAAATTGATGTGTTCGATTAAGTTCTTTGTCAAACAAATCGAAAATCGGGAAACAAATTGCTGGACAATAAGTACGACGTTGTTCCATGTATTTGTCCGGCTGATATCATGAGAATAGAGGATTATATGATCACTTATCTAAAATGGCGCTTCATAGTTCAACAGAGTTTTCGAGAGCTACGATTGCTGGTTGGTTCTTGAAGTAACATACGCAAATATAGTTATTAGACTTATCCAAGTGGGAGTATGTTGGATAAGGTGTCTAAGTCCATAACTTATTTGGTACATACTTGACCCAGCCCGGCATGGTCCATTTGGGTTGCACTTCACCCAAACGATTTATGGATAATTTTATGAGAATTGTATACTTACGATTTATTAATATATTATAAGTTATAATATATTAATATGAAGTCATGTTATTTAATTAGTTTTAGTCTTAAATTAATTATGAATTAATTTAGAGATTAAAAAGAAGACTAATTAATTTGTGGGCTATTGTTTTATATGGTGTGGGCTAATACTCATTAGTTAATGGGCTAGGCTTATATGGAAGTCCATGGATGATCCATGGAGCTTTTAACCCATGGATCCTTGGAAAAGGAAAGGTCATGGGTTATTAGGGTTTCACCCTAATCATGTACACTATATAAGCATGCTTATGTTGCATGAAATAGCCACTAGTGTCACTAGTGTGTGTGCTTGTGTGTGGCCGATTTTATAGTGTGTATACCCTCTCTCAAAGTTTTCCAAGAGTTTGTGGTGATTTGTGATTCCATTTGAGGCATTCACACTATTGGTGCTTGGCCCTCAAACTCCTTAAGAATCAAACTCATCAAAAAGGTATGTAATCTCATCTAATTCTTTTATGTTTAAAAGTACCCCATGTCATGTTAGATAGATTATGAACCTTGGAAAATTATTATTTTGCATGTATTTAGACAAACATAGATCCAAGGTTTATTAGGGTTGCATGCACACTTAGGAAGTGTTAGATTGCTCAAAACCCAACAATAGTATGTCCTAATTTTGTCACAATTTTTCGTGTTTAAGTGGACAACAATATCGGCGATTGACCAGACAAAGACGTGAAGATAGAAGGTACCGATAAGCGGATAAAGGCTGTCTAAAAACATTGATCCCTAATCCTTAGCAGGTTAAAGAAATTTATATAGGTATAAATTGATTCTTGTCATTAATAGATTTTTAAATCTTATTTTATTTTATTTTTTTTTATTTTTTATTTTACTTTTCATTAAATCTTTGAGATTAAAATTTTATTAATCCTCAAAATAATTCATTTTTGAGAAAATTGTGAGTGAAAGGGGTTTTGGGATAATTGATTAAAGGTCAAGTGGGAGAAAGTGTAAATTCTGTGCATATATATAGCTTGTGTGCGGTGAGCCTTTTTCACCGTCATTTACTTTTACCTCAACCGCACACGCAAGCTGTTTCTCTCTTAACTCAAAGTTTTGACTGGGTAAATTCTTGTGAACTCGGTGAAAATATTCATTGTTTGCTGTTGAATCTTCTTAAAAATTGTTTCTTTTATATGTAACCGCACACGATGTGTGCGGCCGCATACGTCTGTGTGCGGCTGACCATGTGCGGCTACACTCATTTATGATAAAAGCGTGTGCGGCTGTCTGTTTGCTGCTACACATGTGTGTGCGGCTGATCTTGTACAGCTGTACACATGTGTGTGCGGCTGAGTATCTACGTGTGCGGCTGAACATTTCCTTGTTGCCCTAATTTTTCATGTGTTTACTTTCAGATTAAAATGGGAGACCAGGAGTTTGCTAAAGCTCATAATTCTGCAATTTTTCTTGAAGACCCTCCTGCAGTCCACAGTGACTTGAAATTCATTGTGGATGGTTTGAAGAAATCATGCTTGGTTCATGCCCTAACTACAAGTCCTGCTATCTACCAAAGTTTGATTAAGGAATTTTGGAGAAATGCTGTTGTAAAGAAAAATGGTCAGGGTGACAAATTTGTTGAAGCAACAATTGAAGACAAGAAAATCCAAGTAACAGAGAGCATCATTAGAGAATCCCTTCAAATAGCGGACAGACCTGAGTATGCCATGGAGATTGATATTCATCAAACTCAGGATGTCTTAGAGCATATGGGCTACGAGGGAACATTTCCCCCTACAATCAAGAAGTTGCTTCCTCCGTGTTGGAAGTATTTGGCTCATGTGTTCGTGAGCTGTATTTCCGGCAGGAGATCTGGAGCAAACGAGATCTCTCTAGCCAACACTGGTGCCATTGCAGCATTGGCTGCAGGTTTTGAGTTTAATTTCTCCAAATTCATAATGAACGAAATGATTTTAAATCTTGAAGGAAGCAAAAGGGACAAATTCTGGATGTATCCAAGATTTTTGCAAATCATCCTCAACGTGAATCACGTCGAGCTGCAAAGAGGAAATGATATCTTGGATTTCAAATCCATTGGTCCAAGTGCTTTTGGGCTAATGAAACAGAAGAGAGGCGGGAAATTTGTATTTGAAGGAAAATTCCCATTGATAAAATTTGGAATTTATAAAGAAGATGAAAGAGACGAATCGGAAGAACAATCTATGCCAATGGAAAATGAAGATATTCATCACTCTCCCTCCGAGCCTGAAGTGGAAGAGATTCATCACTCTCCCACATCTTGTGTAGCTGATGAGCATGATTATCAGAAAGCAAATGATTCAAAATCTTCTCGAGGTGATGATGACGATGATCTTTATGAAGATGTAGAGTTTTCGAAAGAAATCGACTTTACTGGAATCAATGACGACATTCCAACTAACATAGAGTTTGATCTCGGTGATCAAGACTTTGATCCTTTTCTCGGTATTCTCAGACTTCTCAGACTTCCTTAAGATCAAGTCAATTTCTTGAAAGTCTGGTGATTCCCGCTGTAAAATGTGCTCCTCAAGTTACTTCAACCATCACTGCAACCTCCGCTCACTCTCCTCCAAAGTAGACTGATGAAGGTCCAAGTACCATGTTTGAGACTGGTGGATCCTCTTCCATTCCAGAATATTCTCCAACTCGACCTTCTCTAGATGAAGCTTCTATCAGATTAGTAAGACATCTGGCTCAATCTAGTCCAACCTCGTCACGCGGAAAAGGAATATCACTTACTGAGGGACGGACAGATGATGACAGATCTTCTTCATCTGATCTTCGAGAGGAAATTGGAGTTCTCCGCCAACAGCTCATTGAAAAGTCAATTCAAATGGATCAACTTTCTGCATATATCTTTGAGCTCAGGGCAAAAGATGAAGAAAAGACCAAACAAATCAATGATCTACAAACGAGTCTTGGATCGGTTCTAGCTAATTATCTCAATCTCAAGAACGTATTGTATGATGCTTTTGGTGAAAAAGTCAAAGCCCTCTTCCAACAACCTCATGGAGTAGTTGATCCTCCTTCTGCTCAATCACCTCCTGCAACTGATGATCTACCTGTTGACCCACCTGCTCCAAGAACAACTACCATTGTCGACAGATTTGAAAAAGAACCAGAAGGAAGCAGGGCCAAAATTACAATCAAACAAGGCAAAAGAATTGTAATTGCAAATCAACACGAAGGACTTTTATTTATGAAAAATACAAATGAGAATCGTAAAGCAAAAGACCCTGCCCTGACTGTAACAGATTTGAAAAAGAGAAAGTTTGGCGATGAGTATGGTGACAGATCTGGTATCCGTATGTGGGCTTTCGATCCAGAAACGAATTTATGGGTGGTAAAGCGAAACTCAGGAATATCTGAGTGTTACAAAAGCACCCATGATTTCAATTCTTGGACTAAGACTGATCTAGCAGAATTATCTAGGGTACCCTTTCACAATCCCTCGCAAGATCCAAGTGCATCAAACTTTAAGAGGTTCCTTGATAGGCAGGTCAAAGAAAATTTTCCCAGTATGAAGACTGCCAAAGCCCTTTATCGAAAGGATAAGGATATTCTCGACCCAGAAACAGGCAAACCTATGAAGATTATCTTATGGCCTGCTACAAAAAAGCAAAAAGAAATTCCAATCCCTCAGCACTTCCAGGAGGGATATCTTGACAATATGGAATTTTGGGCATACGATGACGAAACTGCAACTGCTGCTATCAAATTCAAGGATCAAGAACGTGTTTTGAAGCTGATTAATGCAAAAGATCTTCTTCGTTTTCGAGAAAGGGACATCCGGACTCTGGCTCGTCATCAGATAATCTGCAGAAAAGACGTAATGGAAGCTGCTGCTAAAGAATACACTGCAATGGTAGCTACAGTCATAAATGGAAGATTGTGGATGGGATCAATGGGGAGATCAGATCTGAGGTTATTTGAGAAGCCTGCTGAGGAGCCAAAGGAATGACGACAAGACTATGCTAGTCTCAAACCAAGGAGGAGACTGAAAGAACATAATTTGTGGTTTGAGCTAGGCATCATTTTGTATAGATAATCGTGTCATTTTGCAGTGTTTGTGTGTTGTCATGTAATGTGTGCTGCCACACATGTGTGTGCGGCCGCACACACAGTGTGCGGCCGCATACATGTGTTTGGCTGCACACTCTTGTGCTGGTAGGAGGAGTACTATTTATAGCAACTGAGTTGTGTCAGTCTATACTTTTTGCTTGATGTCAGAACTCTGCAGTAGTTGTACTTTTCTCAAGATGTACTTGACATTTATATGATATAGATGTGTGCGTGCTTGATTCAATTTCTTCTTCATCTCAATCTTAATCTAATTGCAATTAACTTCATTGATTACTAAATTGGACCCTTAGTTTTGGGGACTTACAAAATTCAGAAACTGGAACAAGAACTCTGGGGTATTACTATGGCCGGTGCCAACATAACGACTTACACGAGTCGATTCTGTGACTTGGCGATTCTGTGTCCGGAGATGGTTGCTCCAGAGAGCAAAAAGATTGAAAGGTATATTTGGGGACTATCGCCCCAGATACAAGCAAGTGTCATTGCATCTAAACCTGTCACTTTTGATAGTGCCAAGGAACTGGCACAGTCACTTATTGACCACACAAACCGTCAAAACTCTATGGTTACTGCCCCAGAACAACCTAGGGAGAATAACAACAACAGCAAGAAGAAGGGTTGGAACAAAAGGAAGGGAAAATCTCCTCTAGAACCTTCAAAGAAGCAACAAATAGTGGCAGTCCATGCTACTACTGTGCCTGCTACCATACCTACTACTGCACCTACTGTTGCCCCTAACTACCCAGCACCAACTAAGCCCTATGCCGGTAGCCTCCCTAAATGCAACAATTGCAATTTTCACCACACCGGATATTGCCCTGAAATGCAGTGCAGTAACTTCAACAGGATAGGGCATACTGCCCGATTTTGTAGAACACCGCCTCAACCCCTTAACCAAGTACCTGCTGCGGGAGTAAGTCGAGCATGCTACCAATGCGGCGATGTGGGGCATTTCAAGAGAGATTGTCCAAAAGCTGGAAATGCCTGTGGGGTTGGGAGAATTCTAGCATTAGGTCACGAAGAAGCGGTGGTAGACCCTGCAGTGGTCACGGGTACGTTTCTTCTCAACAATACTTATGCATGCATTCTTTTTTATTGTGGTGCTGAGAGGAACTTCGAGAGCCATAACTTTAAACATCTACTAAATCAAAACTCCCAACCACTAAATGAAACCTTCACAGTAGAAATGGCTAGCGGGAAATCCGAATCCACCAACGATATATACATAGGATGTACCCTTACCTTAAATGACTTGTCTTTCCCAATAGACCTTATGGCGGAATCACAGAGCATTGTCCTTGCGGCATCTTTTAGAGTTCGATTCCGACGTTCGGAAACCCCGTTTTGTTGAGGTGTTCGAACAGAACTGAATTGACGCACAATCCCTTTCTCAGCGAAAAAATGATCAAGAATAGCGTTCTTGAACTCTGTTCCATTATCGGTACGCAGCGCTTTCACTCGATTGTTAGTCTGATTTTCGATCATCACAATGAATCTTTTGATTAGATTAGGAATTTCAGCTTTGTTAGACAGAAAGAAAACCCAAGTGAAACGAGAGTAATCATCTATCACAACAAGGCAGAGAGAGTTGCGATTGATGCTCAAAACATTAACCGGACCAAATAAATCCATATGCAATAACTCGAGCACTTGACACATGGAGTTTATCTGTTTTGGAAAGTGTGGTTTTTGATGATGTTTTCCCTGAGCGCATGAAACACATTTTTCAAAAGTAATGAAATATTTGATGGGTAGCCCACGAACCAATTCATTCTTCGCAAGCCGATTCAGATTCTTTGTATTCGCATGACCGAGACGACGATGCCACAACATCGCATTTTGTTCAGAAGCTTTGGAGAAGAGACACGTGACATCATCAGGGAAATTGCTATTCATTTCTATAATGTAGGCATTTCCATCCCGCTTAGATCTTACAAGAATCCAATCTTCAGGGATAACAATGCCAGGTTTTAAGATCAGACATTCCTTATCTGTGAAATGAGTAGAGTAGCCCTTGTCGCATATCTGGGATACACTCAGCAAGCTGTGCTTCAATTCCGGAGCAAAGTTAACATTCTCAAAATTCAACACTCCATTGGACACAGTTCCTCTTTGAGTAATTTTTCCACCCTCTCCGCCCGCAAAAGAAACATATCCCCCATTAAAAGTTCGAATGTCGTCCAATTGGGATATGTCTCCAGTCATGTGCCGGGAGCAGCCGCTGTCGACATACCAGGGTCTGGCGACATTCCTCCGCAACTGTCCCTGCACGATGAATGGAATTATTTAGTTTTGGGAACCCGGGTCATCACAATCCTGGGTTGACTCTTTCCTTTTACTAGTTTTTCATTTGATTCTCTCTTTGCTTTTGAATTGGAGAGTAATGGAGATTGATCTGAAAAAGATTTTGGAATCCACTGAAAGTTAGGTTTCAAAAATTTGTTAGTTTGCTTTGAACCGGTGGATTTCTTACTTGAAGAGTTAGAAGATCCTATCCTGCTCTTTGACAAATTCGACTTAGGCTTGGCCTGAGTTGATTTTGGCAAACTTCTGTTGTTTTTGCGAAAAACCTGTTTATTCTTTTGAAATCTTTCGAATTTTTTGTTTAATTTTGTATTCAAATCTCCATTTCTACAATGAGTTTTAGGAATTTTTCTAGTCAAAGATCGTCCCCGAAATTCATTCTCCCTCCTTTTTGTTGTATGAGATACAAACATCCGGTTCATGCAATTTCTTGCAATGTGTCTAGCAGTGCCACAGTTAAAACAAATTTGTTTGTCATCAGTAGCTTTGGCACTAATTTTGACAATGTTATTCTTTGCTTTTTCATTTCTAACACATTTACACTTGCAAGATCCATCATAGAATTTAGTAACAGTTGTGTTAGAAGCAGAGACATGTAAATCAGGTTTAGCAGTTTGATCAGAAACAACATTATTAGAAACAACATTGTCAGACTGAAATAAAATACCACCCGACACAAAAACATTTGTGTTTGATTTTGACACAGACTCATTACTGTAATTAACACCAGACTCAATCACAACATTATTTGACCCAAAAGTTTCAGCAGCATGCTCCCCCTGAACTATTGATATATCTGCACTTGAAGTAAAAACGTTAGTATGCAAAGTCTCATAACTAGACTGTATTTCCTGCTCAGAAGCTGACTTTCCAAACACCATGCAAGGTTCTCTGTCAATTTCTTCTTGAGACAGGGGAATAGCAGTATAATTGTGATTGAAAGGGGGAGGGACACTCTCAAAACCTAATCCGACTTTTATTTGATTACCATGAGTGATATCTCTCCAGTGTGATTGACCTTCGATTAATTTTGCAATCATTTCACTTGACCCATCATATTTTTTGAAATTAAATTCAGCTTTTTCAAAACATGTTTTCAATGTGTCAAGTTCCATGGTTACAGCAGCAAGTTTTCTTTTGAGATGATCATAGTTCTCGCATTTGTTGCTGTAATCCTCTTGCAATTTTTTAAAGTCTTTTGTTTTATTTTCTAATTGAGTTTTTAAGGGCTTTTGATTTTTTCTAAGAGTATATCCCTCATATTTCAAGTCCTCGTTCTCTCTTTTGAGTATCTCAATTTGATCTCTCAAAAACTTAACGGTTTTAATACAAGATTGAGAACAACCGAATTCACTAACCTCATATTTGACTGGTTCAGGAGTGCTCTGAACCATGAATGCAAACTGCAAATTCATCATCTCCTCCTCTGGATATTCTTCCATTTCTTTACTTGCATCCTTGACTTGAGCAAGATTTGCCTTTTCAGGTTCCGAAATGTTTAGGGCCTGAACTTGATCTTCCCAGTTGAACGATTGAGCTACCATTGCCATGTTTGCAGACTGATTGTTTGAAGATGATCGTCTGTTGTTGCTGTGAACGTAAGTTACTGGCACCATGGTTCTTTCAGAGTTTTCTCGCTGATTGGGTTTTGGACATTCCCTTGCAAAGTGTCCTGGTTCATGACAATTATAACAACGTAACTTTCCTTTGCTAAAACCCATCTTTTTATCTGAATTTACACCCCAGTTATTCTTTCCAGTCTTTTTTGAGAATTGTTTAGCCATGAATACTGCCATTGTCATTTCCCAAGTAATATCCATCTCTTCCACATCTTCAGGATGAATTTGATCAAGATCAGTGAATGAGAGTTGTGGAGAGAGATCTCCAGCAACAAAGGAATTGTAGCAGTTCACTAACCCGGTAGCTAGAGCCATATTTTCCTCCTTTTCCTTTGAAAGCAAATTTTGAACTGAAACATCTATGGAGGGAAAAACACTAGAACCAACTTGAGATATGGTTTGAGGGATTTGAGTGTGTTGTATTTTAAGTATGATGTATGGTGTGTTTTGATGGATTGCATGAGGTTGAACTTGGGGAATCAGGTTTTGAGTATTTTGATGAGTAGTGAAGCTTGACAAAGCGGTGTTGTTATTTTGAAGTCCAAGATTGGTTGTAGAGTACGAATTAACATGATTGATTTCTCTTTGTTTATCATCAAGATCGCAAGCTTTGATGATTGCCATTGTTTCAGACAAGCTTAAACGGTTCAGGTCTTTTGTCTTTTTAATCACCGAGACATTCATGTCCCATGATTTTGGAAGAGAATTTAGTAACTTCTTGTTGATTTCAGATCTAGTAACCATCATACCTGCGGAGCTCATTTCAGTGGTTAGTGTGATAAATCCTTGCAATTGATTTTCCAATGTTTCACCCAATACATAGTTGAACATGTTGAATTTTTGTCGGAGCATGTCATGTCGACTTTGCTTCATGTCTTCATTTCCTTCATAAACTTCTATGAGTGCTTCCCACAATGCTTTTGCAGATGTATACTCACGAAATCCTTGTGCAATTTCAGGAGACAACGCCATAGTCAGTGTGGCAAGAGCCTTTTCTTGTTCCTCAACTCGTTCAAAATCATCATCAGTGTAGTTTTCAATTTGTTTGTCAGTTACCGTTCCATCTTCTAAAGTAGAAGTAATCCGAATTGATCCTCTTAAAATGCTTCTCCAAATTTTGAAATCCTTCATTTTGATGTATTTTTCAATTCGATATTTCCATTCAGGAAATCCTTCAGCTGATAGCAATCTAGGAATACGAGTAGTTGTTCCCATAATTGCATCCAAATCTTGATGAGCAGTCATGTTTTGAGATTCCATTTGAGTAGTTTTAAACCGCACACTAATACTCTTAAACACACACTCCTTAACCGCACACACTAATCCAGCCGCACACCGAGTTGAGCCGCACACACCAATCTAACCGTACACTAAACTAGCCGCACACCGAATTTGAGCCGCACACACCAATCTAACCGCACACTAAACCAGCAATCACTTTAACCGCACACACTCTTGGCAGCAAACAAGAAAATTCCAGCAAATACAGTAACAGCACACACTCAGTCAGCAGCAAACACGATAACAACACACACTTTATTAGACACGCTCCACCGCACACTCACTTTAACAGCAAACCTTCAAAATCAGCAGCAAACACTCAAAAAAAAATAACTTCAAGTGATACCAAGATAGGCTCTGATACCAATTGTAAGTCCCCAAAACTAAGGATCCAATTTAGTAATCAATGAAGTTAATTGCAATTAGATTAAGATTGAGATGAAGAAGAAATTTAATCAAGCATGCACACATCTATATCATATAAATGTCAAGTACATCTTGAGAAAAGTACAACTACTGTAGAGTTCTGACATCAAGCAAAAAGTACAGACTGACACAACTCAGTTGCTATAAATAGTACTCCTCCTACCAGCACAAGAGTGTGCAGCCAAACACATGTGTGCGGCCGCACACACATGTGTGGCAGCACACATTACATGACAACACACAAACACTACAAAATGACACAATTATCTATACAAAATGATGCCTAGCTCAAACCACAAATTATGTTCTTTCAAATTTCCCCTCGCGGGAAGTATTCCCGCATCAACATGGTTTTTAGGTTCTCCCAGCTTATAGTATTAGCCACTACCAAAGTTAGTGGCTTAACATGGCCATTCCACCATGTTAGGGCCCTATCTAAGAAAGTAAAGACAGCAAATTTAACTTTGCTACCCTCTGGACAGGAGCAAATTTCAAAGACTGCTTCTATCTTCTCAATCCACTGCCTTAAAACCATCACTCCTCCAGTTCCATTAAAGGTCCTGGGTTTGGCATTCGAGAAGTCTTTATAAGTGCACTCTCTCGAGTGCTTATGACCCTCAGCAAGGTTAGAAGGACGTGGATCAGCTCCCGACCCACTAGTACCAGGAGCATTGATATGAGATAAGGCAGCCGCTACAGCTACCGTGACTGTCGCTTGGAACATGGCAGCATCAAATTGAGGGGGTGGTGGTGGAGGTGGCGTCGGTGCTTCCGGTTCATTGTTACGCCTTGGATTCCTACGAGGAGGCATCTTTTTTCTAGAAAAGTCAATAAAAAGATAGTGACATATCAAGAATGAATATTAATTTGATATCTCTGAACTTAAACACTTAATTCAACAAGAATCTTGTAAAGAATTGAAAATAGATGTCCACTGCAAGTATAACTTGCAATAGGATAATATAAATTGGAGTGGTTATTTTTCAAAGAGTATCTAAATACATGTCTATTGTGTTGATATCTATGTAATCTGTATATTTGACCTTCAAGCAGGTCCACAATACTTATGAAAGTATCGACATTAAACCGACCTACCGAAAATAAATTTTTTCGCGGCCGTATCAAAAAGTATGAAAAACAACACTAGAACATATCCTTAATCCCAAAACTTTGGAATGGAAGGTTTGTGAAAATTGTAATAGCTCTTGTTGAAGTAAGGTGCTTATTATTTTATTGATGCTTGATTTTGTACATGTCCCAAAAGTAGTCTATACATTCAGTATATTAAACTAGAAAAGTAGTGTAAACACTACTTGCGACGGTTACTGGGTTCCGCTTCGTCTTGTGATTTCCAGCGCCTTTCTTGGGCAGCTTGATGCTCCCTTAGTTCTTTGATTTCTGAATCATCAGCATTAAGTTGCCTTTGAAGGGCCTCAGTATGGTGTTGGGTATCATCTTGCATCTCGTCAAGACGAAGGATATTAGTAGCGTTAGCCTGCGCAACCGCATTCACTTCTAGGATACGATTGATTGACATCCTTGATTGATCGAATTGTCGGGCAATTCGGTTCACTATAACTGGAAGAGCTCTGTCGGCTGTTCCTCCTTCTGAGACGCTATAGAAACCCCGTGCCATTCCGTAGGGAGGGCGTTGGCCGTCTTGTCGACTCCAATAGTTTAAGTATTGGCCCCACTTGAGTATGGGGATTGCTTCCCCTTGCCTTGGGGGACGTATCCCCGGGTTGCAGACTTGTGGCTCTGTATCCATACCACTTGACTCGCTGTCCTCAAAGGGTTCTTCGTCTGAGTCTTCTTCTAGATCCTCCTCTGGATCATCCTCCGGATCTTCCACTATCCATCCTTGATTGCCATGATTTGGAAAATAAGGGTCCCCTGGTAGATGATGTCCTACCATTGTGTCAGTACGAGAATAAGGTTATGAGAAATGCCTGAAAAGAAAACTAAAGCATATCGATGTTTATAATATTCTTATAGTATTTTATGTTCTGTTCATAGAGTTTCTTCGGTAGTTGGTAAGTTTTATACATGTCACAACACTAGTATCACTCCCAAACACATGTTGGTCATGTCTGAAATCAATATAGTTGATCAGGCTATATTAATTCTAGATGTGATTACATAACTGCCCGGGTTTAACTGTAATGTTCAACATCCAAATACTTTTAAGTTCTTATGGCTATGTACTTGTAGGTATGAGGGTTAGTATACTTCTTGTAAAAATACTTTAAATCTACGCAAACTCATTTGATCTACATGAATTCCCCGTAAATTATATGTTTGTTAATACTTAATGTGAGCTATTATAACCATACTATGACCTAGTTGGCCTGAAACGACGTTCTTCAGGCGTCGGAACTGTTATTACATTTGTCACCACAGACCTGCCGGTCTAGCTATTGCAAGCAGCTTAGGTGTGGGTTTGTCAATCCCAATATAGATCTATACATAACTATCACGCTCTCCCTCCAGGAGACTCTGGTTACAATACAGGACTTATTGGTAAAGTGACGTGAATGTCTCACAAAAGCCATTAACGAATTCACGTGTAATGTAATGGAAAATTCCTTTTTGTATGAATGTACCCTTTTGTATGAGTGTGTTATGTGATGTATCATAAACTATACCTATTATAGTTTATCAAAACAAGGGTAAAAGTGGTAATGTACATAAACTATACTTAACATAGTTTATTCAAATGTTGGTATGTAATAGATGTACTTTGATTATAACAAATTGTTATTTCTATGCTTTGTCTAGAGAAAAATCCATTTGTTAACTGATGTATGTCTACATACTAAGACAATAACATAAAATCACATAAAGATATACACCTTGCTCAACATGTTACAAGGTGAAATGAAATTGATAGCATTTTTCTGTTGATAACATTTTCTATCCCTGTTCCTATAAAATTTGTAGAAAAATCATCAAAGGTCCAAATCATAATCCAAAAATTCTGAGAGTTTGGAAAATGAGTCTAGTTTCTCCATAATTTTTCTCATGATTTTTAATGACCTCTAACTTGTGTGAACAAGTCCATAATCACAGACTGGTCCGGATTGATGTTTTAAATGATAGGCAGTTTTGTAAAAATCACCATAAATTGTAGAAAAATTGAATGGAGATGTGCAAGTAGTCATTTTAAAGCTAAGAACTTGGTCTATTTGCACCTATTATAGTTTTGTAAACTAAAATGTTTAAGTTGTCCAAAACAGTCCGTGAATGGAGTCCAACTTTTCTGATGAAAGCTTTTAGAAAAGTTTAGTTATGTTCTAGGTGTTTTAACTTGTATCCCCCCCCCCCTAAAAACTTGAGAAAACATGAAAATGTAGGGGTATAAACTCACCTTATATGATTTCAGTTGATGATTGTTGGAGAATGGAAGTGTTCAACTCAAGAACACTTGAAGATGCCTTGAAGATTTTCGAGAATCTAACATCAAAGTGATGGAGTTTGTGTAAGCAATCGATGATTGGAGTAGGATGAAGTGTAATAATCACAAGAAGGATGAATTATACTTACCAAGAGTATAGTAAAGCTTGATGATCAGCCTTGGAGTCTCGAACTAGAGGAAAAAGTTTGAGAGAAAAGTTGTGTGTGATTTTTGGTGAAGTGAGAGCAAGTGAGTGAAAATGAGGAGAGAGGTTGACTTATTCCAGCTCTTAGAACGTGGGAGGGGCTGATGATTGATGGAGAGGTACAAGGAAGTGACTAGGGATGGTGGGGAGGAGTGTGGGTTAGTCATGGAGTGGGTATGGTGGTTGCTTGTGTCATAATACAAAGAAAAGCCAACACTCAATCTTTGTCCTTCACCCCACTCATTTCTTGGATAAGATTTGCACCAAAACGTGGGAATAAATGAATTATGAGACTTTAATTGATAAAATAAAGTTTTGGGTGAAAATTCCGCGTTAAAACGATGAAAAACGAAGCCAAAACGAAGTCGGAATCGAAAACCGGGAAAAAATGGGCTTCCCTGCGAGACCTCTCGGTCGTAGCCGAGGTTCGGTCCCTTCTGATCATGGGCCGAAGGCGAAATGGAGCGAAGGGAGTAAGAGGCGAAATGGAGCGAAATGGACCAAAGGTGGCTTCGGTTCCTTGTGCGAGGTTCGGGCCCGAGAGCACCCTTCGGGTTCGGTTCAGCAGCCTTCGGGTTCGGTCCAAGAGGCTTCGGTCCCTAAGAGGACTTTCGACCCTAAGAGGGGTTTCGGCTCCTTAAGGCTGTTTTTTGCGTAGACTTCCGTTTTCGAGCGGTTTTTGACTAAATTAAGGGTCGGGATGCCCCGAGTGATTTTAGAGAGATTTGGGAGAGATTCCACATTCTTGGAGAGATTTGGGAGAGATTTGACATTCTTGGAGAGATTTGGGAGAGATGTGACATACTTAGAGAGATTTCACATACGGAGAGAGATTTTGGAGAGATTCCACATTCTTGGAGAGTTATGGCATTCAGAGAGATTTTTGGGAGAGATATAGTGAATACGATTAAGAGAGGTTTCGTTTGTGACATTTTTGAGTGTCCGGCTTCGCAATGCAAGTTCCGTAAACCCCATTAAGCCATGTTTTAGGATCTTACACACTCCAGATGAGTATGCAACATTGTTTTATCGTTTTTGTTCATTGTTTAGCACTGAGGCTAAGTAAAATTAAACACACAAATTTTCCAAGTGATGTTTTCTCATTAAAATAGTGAGTTATACAGTAATTACATAACGTAAACCCTAATATACAAGGTTTAATTAAGTTGACCGGTTGACTTGTTGACTTTGATTGACTTTGACTTGACCCGAAATTGACTATTGTCACACATCGATATCGGGGTTGGGTGCAGTACTTATGCAGAGGGGGCATGTGATAGCGTATGTATCGAGGCAGCTGAAGCCTCATGAGACGAGGTATCACACCCACGATCTGGATTTGGGGGCAGTGGTGTTCGCCCTCAAGATCTGGCGTCACTATTTGTATGGGGTTCGGTGTACCATATACACGGACCACAAGAGCTCGAATTATTTGATGGATCATCCTAATCTGAATATGCGCCAGAGGAGATGGTTGGACGTGGTAAAGGATTACGATTGTGAGATCATGTACCACCCGGGCAAAGCTAATGTTGTAGTTGATGCCCTGAGCCGTAGGGCGGAGAGTGCCCCGATTCGAGATCCCTTTTGTATTATGCAGAGCATAAGGGATGTTTTTCTAAATTTAATTGCATAATTTCTGAACATTTCATGAACTTAACCTAACAATCAAACTATAATGGGTATAGTTTGGGGATTTCATTACCAAGTTTTATCGATACAAACTACATACACGAGTGAATACATAAACTATGACAAATTTAGTTTATATCATACATTATTACAAGAGTACAACAGTCAATAATTATTTAAGTATAATTATTTTTACTCTACAAAAACATACATCGGATTTTCAGATGAAAGGTCGGTATATTTATATATTATTACTCGTAAAGTCGTCAGCTTTATTGGGAGACACATCCTTGGGCGCTTACAACATAACCTAAGTGGAGGACTACCCTTATGAACCATAATTTCCTGGAGGGAAAGCATGGCTTTTGTGTATAGATCTATACGAGACTGACTATCCTGCACCTGGCTGCTAGCTACAGTCGGACCGGCAGGTCTACGGGTGACAAATGTCATAAAGGATTTTGGCGTCCGTTTGACGTCGTGTCAAGTTTAAGTATGGTCATAAAACTCGCCAATCGTACGACTCATTTATGTAACAATATACCTCTCATAAACAACTGTTTTAATAACATAAGTATGTTACTTATGCCTTACAATTTCAGAACCATTAAAGCAACTAACACATGCATACCAGGGAAAATAAGGGATTTTCCCAGACAAACAGAACGTATTTTACATACTGGTGGTAGCTAGGATTTTCAAACGGAGTACATATTACATACTGGTGGTAACCAGGGTTTCGATACAAACGATATTTTACATATAATGAAAATGAATTAACTATACAAATTTAGTGACTAGTTTTCCTTACAAAAACATGCTTATGAAGTCACCAGCTTTATGCTGATACATTTCCAAAAATTGATTGTATTCTCAGGACAAAAATAGACAGGTACCCTTGCCATCTTTTGGAGAAGACGGAGTATTTTGAAGTCTCGTCTTTTACTTTGTTTTCATTTTGATGTATACAAACTATGTTTTCAAACAGATGTAAATATTCATATTGCAATGTAATGGTTGTGTTTACTTTGATTACTATGATGCAATTGTTGTGATACTACACATGACGTCATCCACCCCCGGATGTTTCCACCGTTCGTTTCCACGGTTCAGGGGTGTGATAGATTGGTATCAGAGCTATTGTTTATAGTGAACTAAGTATACCAAACCTTACATGGTATACAACTATAAACACTAAGGGGCCGAAGCACTCTGAACTAAAAGTATACTTTAAAATATAAGTATTTTACAAGAAGTATACAAGTATACCTACATACCAGAAACGATATCATGAGTAGAACAAAAAAGAAGCAATTGGATGTTGGACACTGCGGTTAAACCTAGGCAGTTATGTAATCATGTCTAGGGTCAATATATTCTGATCAACTATATTTATTCGAGACATGACCAACATGTGCTTGGGAGTGACTGTGATGTTATAGCAAGCCTAAAACTTACCAAGTATCCATACAACAAGATATCGATATAACAAAACCTACAACTTAAAATACTATAGGAGTATTTTTACTAGAGTCAAATACATTGCAGAGATTCACTTCCAAGTGTTGCTACTCATTCCTTTTAGGGATAATTTACTTACATTAGTAGATTTTCCTTGTTTATCGCTTAGTAGAACACTCTATCTATCAGGTTGAGATATATCTTGCTTCATATCTCTTGATTTAATTCCAGAGGACTTACCATCCTCTCCTTCCTGATTATTTTTAGAACAAGATGCCTCCAAAGAAAAGACCCAGCAAAAAAAGCAACAATTCCTTATCGGATCCAACACCGCCACCACCTCCTCAGTTCGATCCCGCTATGTTCCAGGCAGCTGTTACTGCCGCTGTGACTGTCGTTTTGTCAAAGATTAATCCTGGTGATTCTGGCGGGTTGGGAAGTGATATTCATCCCCAAAATCATGAAGGTAGTCAAGGACACCAGAATGAGTGCTCCTATAAAGATTTCATGAATGCAAAACCCACATCTTTCGACGGAAATGGAGCTATTATTACTCTGACTCGATGGTTCGAGAAGATCGAGTTTGAAATTTGTTCCTGTACCGAAGCTAACAACGTGAAATTCGCCGCTTGCACTATCATCGACAGAGCATTAACCTGGTGGAATGGTTGGGTCAAATCCCTAACCCTGCTAGTAGCAAATGCTATGGGTTAGGAGAGCTTGAAAGAGCTCATGTTTGCTGAATACTGCCCAAGGGACGAGATGCAGAAGCTGAAGCATGAACTATGGAACTTAAAGATGAAGGGTTCGGACATTGCTGCCTACACTACTAGGTTTGAAGATCTAGCACTTCTCTGCCCGGGAATGGTCACCCCGGAGAGCACGAAAATAGAGAGGTACATTTGGGGATTGACGCCCCCAATGCAAGGAAATGTCTTGGCCGCTAGGCCAACCACTTTTGACAGCGCCAAGTGCCTGGTGCAGACTCTCATAGATCACGGAGTTGATCTCGATGCAGCAGTAGCCGCTCCCGAACCAGCAAAGGTGAGTGGTGGGAAAAGAAAGTTTTGGAAGCAACAAAAGGGCCAGTCTTCGCAAGATCCCACAAAGAAACAGCAAACGATGGCAGTTCACGTTGCTACTACTCCCACCGCTACTCCTGCCACTCAAGCACCTACCAATGGATATGTTGGTACCCTTCCTCGGTGCGATAAGTGCAATTACCATCATAATCCCGGCCCATGCCATGAAATTCTCTGCAACAATTGTGGCAAGAAGGTTCACACAACTCGAGGCTGTAAGACACAAGTCCAACCAACCAATCAGGATTCTGGAGCAGGCATGGGTCAAGCCTGTTATGGTTGTGGAGAAGTCGGACACTACAAGAGAAACTGCCCTAAGGCAACAACCACTGGTAACATAGAGAGGGTTCTAGTGATACATCAGGAGGAAGCAGTTGCAGATCCCACCGTTGTTACGGGTACGTTCCTCCTTGACAACTCTTATGTATGCATTCTTTCTGATTCTAGTATGGAGAGAAGTTTTGTTAGTCATGCATTCAAGCATCTTCTCAATCATAAACCCCAACCTTTAACCGAAATGTTTACCGTCGAAATGGCTAACAGAAAGAAAGAGAGCACTAACGACATATTCATCGGTTGTACCCTTACCTTAATCAACCATTCCTTTCCCATCGACCTTATGCATGTTTCCATAAAGAGTTTTGATTTCATCATCGGCATGGATTGGTTGAGCCCCAATCATGCTGATATCCTTTGCTATGAAAAAGCGGTTCGTCTCAATCTTCCCTCTGGTGAAACCCTCATGATATATGGTGATAAACTTAGCTCGAACCTCCATATCATTTCGTGCATCAAAGCCCAAAAATTTATGCGAAATGAGTGTCATGCCTTCCCAGCCCATGTTGTTAACGAGAAACAGGAAGTTAAAGACCTCGAGAGCATCCTCGAAGTCTCCAATTTTCCTGATGTCTTTCCCGAAGAGCTCCTGGGAATCCCTCCCGAGCACCAAGTCGAATTTCGCATCGACTTAATTCCCGGAGCTACCCTCGTAGCTAAATCCCCATACCGCTTAGCGCCAGCAGAAATGCAAGAGTTATCCAGCCAACTCAATGAGCTCCTCAACAAAGGATTCATCAGACCGAGTTCCTCACCCTTGGGAGCCCCGACATTATTTGTGAAAAAGAATGATAGATCTTCTCGGATGTGCATAGACTATCGCGAACTAAACAAGCTCATCGTCAAAAACCGTTATCCTCTTCCTCGGATCGATGACCTTTTCGATCAGCTTAAGGAGCCAGCTACTTCTCAAAAATAGACCTAAGATCAGGGTACCATCAGTTGCGAGTCCACGAGAGTGATGTTCCTAAGACAGCATCTCGGACTCGATATGGTCATTACAAGTTCGTAGTAATGCCCTTCGGTCTAACCAACGCACTGGCGGTATTCATGGACCTGATAAATCGGGTGTGCTGTCATTTCCTGGACAAGTTCGTAATAGTGTTCATTGACGATATACTTGTCTATTCCAAAAGCGAGGAAGACCACAGACAACACTTGAGGTTAGTGCTGTAGACTCTAAGGGCGGAGAAGCTATAAGCGAAATTCTCCAAGTGCGAATTCTGGATTCGAAAAGTAACTTTCCTAGGTCACGTGGTAAGCGAGGAAGTCATACACGTTGACCCTTCCAAAATCAAAGCGATAGAGAACTGGTCAGCACCGAAGACGCCCACAGAAATCCGTCAATTCTTGGGTCTCACTGGCTATTATCGCAGGTTTATCCAAAATTTCTCCAGAATTTCCAAACCCTTAACCACTCTGACTCAAAAAGGTGTACCCTTTGTTGGAGTGAAAAGCAAGACACTGCGTTCCAAACGTTGAAGCAGGCCCTATGCATTGCACCTATTCTATCTTTGTCCGAAGGGACGGAGGACTTCGTTGTCTTTTGTGATGCATCCAGTCAGGGCCTAGGCTGTGTGCTCATGCAGCGGGGAAAGGTTATCGCTTATGCCTCGAGACAACTGAAAGCACACGAAGTCAACTATACAACTCACGATTTAGAGTTGGGAGCAGTGGTCTTCGCATTAAAGATATGGAGACATTATCTCTACGGAACCAAGTGCACTATCTCCGCTGACCATAAAATCCTGTAGCATATTTTCGACCAGAAGGAGTTGAACATGAGACAACGGCGATGGGTAGAGCTACTTAGCGATTACGAGTGCGAAATATGTTACCATCCCAGCAATACCAATGTGGTGGTAGATGCCCTCAGCCAGAAGGAGTACTCAGGTCGTAGAGTGAAGGCACTGACAATGACTATCTATTCCCATTTATCAGCACAAATCAGAGAGGCTCAGCTAGAAGCTTTGAAACCAGAGAACATGTCGGGTGAAACCTTGAGAGGAATGGAAAAGAACTTAGAGATCAAGGGAGACGGATTCTATTATTTCATGGACCGGATCTAGACCCCAAAGTTTGGTGGTTACAGGGAAGTTGTCATGAATGAAGCTCACAAGACCAGATACTCCATTCATCCAGGTTCGGACAAGATGCACCTCGATCTCAAGAAGTTGTATTGGTGGCCAAACATGAAAGCGGAGATCGCTACCTTCGTAGGCAGGTGTCTGACTTGCGCCAAGGTGAAGGTCAAATATCAGAAGCCCTCATGTTTGTTTCAGCAGCTAAAGATACCTGAGTGGAAGTGGGAGAGGATTGCTATGGATTTTATAACAAAATTACCCAAATCTTCGAGTGGGTACGATACCATCTGGGTAATATTCTACCGATTGACAAAATCCGCTCACTTCCTACCAATCAAAGAAACGTTCAAGATGGAAAAGCTCATGCGGATCTACATTCAATAAATAGTTTGACTGCAAGGTGTGTCTGTGTCCATTATCTCCGATCGAGATAGCAGGTTCACCTCAAGATTTTGGCAGTCCCTGCAGAAAGCTCTTGGAACTAAGCTGGATATGTGTACAACTTACTATCCTCGGACAGATGGGCAGAGTGAGAGAACCATTCAGACCTTGGAAGACATGATGAGAGCATGTATCATAGACTTTGGTAAGTCATGGGACACCCATTTACCCTTGGTTGAGTTCTCCTACAACAACAGTTATCATACCAGCATCAAGGTTGCACCGTTCGAAGCCCTCTATGGTCGCAAGTGCAGATCCCCTCTGTGCTGGGCTGAGGTGGGCGACACACAGCTAGCCAAAGGGCAAGTCCCCAACAGCACTCTCGCTGGTCCAGAGATTATCTGTGAAACCACCGAAAAGATCATACAAATCCGAGAACGACTAAAAGCCTCACGTGACAGACAAAAGAGCTACGCCGATAAACGACGAAAACCCTTGGAGTTCCAGGTTGGAGACCGTGTTTTGTTGAAGGTCTCACCCTGGAAAGGCTTGGAACGCTTTGGAAAGCGGAACCCGAGATACATAAGACCATTCGAGATCCTTGCTAGGATCGGTCCCATAGCCTACAAACTTCGTCTACCTCAAGAGCTTAGCAACATTCATCCAGTCTTCCACATCTCGGATCTTAAGAAGTTTTTATCCGACAAGACCCTTATAATCCCTCTCGATGATATTGAAATCAACGAAAACCTCAACTTCGTGGAAGAACCAGTCAAAATCATGGACAGAGAGATCAAACGAACAAAGCGAAGTCGCATCCCGATAGTGAAGGTTCGCTGGAATGCCAAGCGGGGACCTGAATTCACTTGGGAGTGCGAAGATCAGACGAAACAAAAATATCTGCATCTCTTTCCAAGTCCATGATTAGTATTCTACGTTCGAATTTCGGGACGAAATTCCCTCTAACGGGGGGATGATGTGACAACCCGAAACTTTTTCCGTTATCTTTACCCGATTTCCGTCAATAAAATTTGGATTTTATTGAATTCCGTCAAATTCTTTGGTTTGAGAAAGATTTTACGTTTTAAATAAATAATATGTATTTTATATGAGTCGGAATAAACCGGAAATCACGCGAAAACTCAAACTTTCTCGAAAAACACTATGTTCACGGCCAGGAAGAGTTTACGGCCGTAAACTCGTGTACTGTCGTAAACCCGTTTGCGGTCAGTGCCAAGTGGACCCCACCACCGACCATACCCTCTAGTCTATAAATACAGGACCACCACCCTCATTTGAACCTTTTTGGCCGAAAACACCCTCCTTCTCTCTCTAACTTTCTTGACCGTAAACACATAAAACCCCTCCTTTCTTCCGAAAAACATCAAAAATCGTCGTTTGAGGCCTTTTGGGAGCATCTGCAACACATTTTTGTCAAATTTGAGCACCTTTGTTCTTGAGTTTACAGACGTAAAACCTTCAAATCTTCAAAGGCCGTAAACCCTTCAAAAAACAGTTCACGACCGTAAGCCCTGTTCACAGTCGCAAACCCAGTTCTCGGCCATAAACCCTGTTCACGGCCGCAAACCAAATTCACGGCCATAAACCCTCATTCACGGCTGTAAACACCTCTTAAGTGGTGAAAACCCCGTCTCCTCGATTCAACCAAGTACCGGTAACATTCTTTAACCGAAAACGAGTGTTTTTCTAACACTTTATCTAACGTAATCGCTAATTTAGATACATATATGTATTTATTGAAATTAGGATTCCGTTAAGTGCCACGTACGTCAACTCGAGGATCTTCCAGTTCAATCATTTGCATCCAACAAACTGTGAGGTCATACCCCTACGCTTTTATGATTTTTAAACGTTTTCAGGGGGGAATACAAGCCAAACACAAAGGTTTCCAACAAGTCAAACTTATGCAATATGTACAAATCAACGATTTTCATAAAGCATTTAGATACCTGATCCCTTTTGTATTATGTAGAGCATAAGGGATGGTTTTCCAAATTTAATTGCATAATTTCTGAACATTTCACGAACTTAACCTAACAATCAAACTATAATGGGTATAGTTTGGGGATTTCATTACCAAGTTTTATCGATACAAACTACATACACGAGTGAATACATAAACTATGACAGATTTAGTTTATATCATACATTATTACAAGAGTACAACAGTCAATAATTATTTAAGTATAATTATTTTTACTCTACAAAAACATAAATTGGATTTTCAGACGAAGGTCAGTATATTTATATATTATTACTCCTAAAGTCTTCAGCTTTATTGGGAGACACATCCTTGGGCGCTTACAACATAACCTAAGTGGAGGACTACCCTTATGAACCATAATTTCCTAGAGGGAAAGCGTGGCTTTTGTGTATAGATCCATAATGGGACTGACTATCCCGCACCTGGCTGCTTGCTACAGTCGGACCGGCAGGTCTACGGGTGAAAAATAAAATAAAGGATTTCGGCATCCGTTTTACATCGTGTCAAGTTTAAGTATGGTCATAAAACTCGCCAATCGTACGACTCATTTAAGGTAGCCAGGGTTTTCAAACTGAGTACATATTACATACTGGTGGTAACCAGGGTTTCGATCCAAACGATATTTTACATATAATGAAAATGAATTAATTATACAAATTTAGTGACTAGTTTTCATTACAAAAACATGCTTATGAACTCACCAGCTTTATTCTGATACATTTCCAATAATCGTTTGTATTCTTAGGACAAAAATAGACAGGTACCCTTGCCAGCTTTTGGAGAAGGCGGAGTATTTTGAAGTCTCATCTTTTACTTTGTTTTCATTTTGATGTATACAAACTATGTTTCAAACAGATGTAAATATTCATTTTGCAATGTAATGGTTGTGTTTACTTTGATTACTATGATGCAATTGTTGTGATACTACGCATGACGTCATCCACCCCCGGACGTTTCCGCCGTTCGTTTCCACGGTTCGGGGGTGTAACATTTGCATAGATACTTGTTGTATAATATGCATGGGTGTATATGGGTTAATGGTGAGGTGTCACCAATTTTAATCAAATAAACTCTTTTTTTATTAAAACCGAGAATTTGAGAGGGGAAAATAAATATTGGGTTTGGATTTGAACAGCAACCGAGTATATTTAAGTCCAATAACTTTCCGGTTCAAATCTCTTATTGGGCTAGGATTCATCTATTGGGCCTAATGGGCCAGTAACCCCTCAACTTGGTCCTTTTGGGCCAAGAATCATTGGGCCCACATACAAGTTTACGGCCCAAAAGAGTAAAAGACATGGGTTTTCGGCCCAATGTGATTAAATAATTGGGTTTTCGGCCCATAGAAACAATGTGAGTGGTTGTCGGCCCAATAAGCCCCATGAAGGGTCTTATGGCCCAAAATACTATTGCTTAATGAATGTGGATCCAACTAGGGCCCAAATGAGGATTCTTGGCCCAAAAGGACCAAGTTGAGGGGTTACTGGCCCATTAGGCCCAATAGATGAATCCTAGCCCAATAAGAGATTTGAACCGGAAAGTTAGGGTTACAAGCCCAAAGTTGAGTGAATGTAGTGTATTCAATTAGGTTTAGAGCTTTCATGAGTGAGTTTTGGCTTGAATGGTTATTTTTGAATAAATAACTTGTATAACATCATACTTAGGGTTACAAGATACAACAGAAGTTATTACACATGGACAGAATTTCCTAACTTTAAAATGCTAGTTGTGACAGATTTATTGTTTGAATGGATTGAGGTTTTTGTTTTAATGGATTGATTTTAGTTTTGCTTTCTGATTTGAATTTCTAGTTCTGATTCTTGTTTGGATTTTTGGTTCGAATAGAAATTTGATGGGGTATTTTTTTTATCTTGTAGTAGATATGGTGGTGATTTAGTATGATGTATGGGTGGTAGTGATTTTCTCCAATCTCCTTTGTTTGTCTACTTATGTTGAAAGGGAAATAGGGAAATCGGGGAAATGAGGAAATAATGGGTAGGTAAGGTATGGTGGGTAAAGGTAAATGTAAGGGGCGGGTCGCCTGCAACCTTTTTTGATGAAGGAGAAGATGATCAAACCATAAAGATAAGAACCACTTCAAACACATTTTTAGCAACTATGGTTACGATGTATAGGTTTTAAGGAAATGTGAAGGTGAGAGGTGGGAGTGGCTCCTATCTTATTTAATAAATATTTTTAATAGATAAATAACAAATATAAATGAAATAGAGAAGAATAATTTAGTTTTTTTAGGTTTGGTAAAATACCAAACTTGTAACAAAAATATGTCAAGACCTTCCAAATTAAATATCCTATAATATTTTCTTTTTACATATCATCGTACTCATATTAAATGATGACATATGTCATATTTAAATTAACAAAATTAATATTATTTTAATACACATATCATCATTCAACATGCTTCTTGCTTTTGTTAGAGAGGTTGCGATATTAACTAAGTCTGTCTTGTTTTTTGTGCTCTTGTCAGCTAGTAGGCGAGGGAAAGCGTTCCCCCATATGAAGGGGGGCTAGGGCATAGAAGTATTGTTGTCGGTTAGCGATTCTAACTAACTCCCTTTCCGGCTCTGTTCTTGTTCTTGAGAGCGAAGGGCAGCATGTGATTCTAACTAACTACCTCCAGGTGCAATACAAGCCGATAGGGGATATCGGTAAGGGAAGCGTTCCCTCTTGAGGGGGCTAGGAGATGAGGTTGAGTGTAAAGAAATATTAAAATTTAAGAACTTCAGAATTGAAACCTTTCTCTACCCCAAATATGTCTTATAAAAAGTGGAAGTAATTATAAATAGAACAAATTACACGAATGGTCCTTAAGGTTTTGTTTTTTCCCTAAAGTAGTCGTTACGAAACATTTTCCCTCAAATGGTACCTACGGAGCAAACCTTGCACACAAATGATCCTTATGACTAACTTTGTTACCAGATTCTGTTAAGTGTGTGTGAAAAGATAAAAATGCCCTTTTTACTTATTTATTTATTTTTAATATTTTGTTAATTTGAAATTAAAAAAAAAAAGTAGGGCTCTCTCTCTCTCTCTCTCTCTCTCTCTCTCTCTCTCTCTCTCTGCCTACTACCTTTTCTTTCTATCTCTTTTTCAAAACAAACACATATACACATAGTATCAAAGAACAAATACATAAAATGATTAAAATCTGAAGAACACCTCCATCCCCGTCTGCCATCACCATTCGCCGCCAACCACCTCCATCTCCTCCAACCTCACCCGACATCTTTCATTTCGTTAACCTGATGAAACTCAGCTCCTATCTGGACCGATAAGGCTACACCCTACAGCTGGATTCCATCGAACTCCGATGAAGGCGAAGCCAAAATTTCTTTGTCTCTTTGTCTCCCTCTTCTGCTGGTATGATCGTCAGAGAAGACGAATGTTAGATCTAGAGAGGTGGGTAGATCCATCTTAGGTCCGGAAAACCACAATTATCGCCAAGATTAACTGGAAAACCAACCCATCTGAAACTTAACTCCACAAGAAACCTCCAGACGAACTCCTTTCCTTCGCCTTCTCCAGAGTTCTACCCCTTCCTCCTTTGTTGCCTTCACTAGAAAATGTCGTCTAGTTCGAGGGTTTTAGATCAGAGCATTTTTCAGATCTGTTATAGGGAAAGGCTTCCAGACGGTGTTATGGTTAGGGTTTTTCAGATGGTGGTGATGGAGGTTAGATCTACAAACGGGATTTGGAAATCTTCAAAACCACTGGTGAGAATAGTGACGTGTCCGGGCGAGAATGGTTACAGTGATGTCCAGATCTGATCTGTCACATGAGAGTCGAATTTCCGGCTAGAACATGTGACGGCGATGGAGATCTTTCCGATACAGGTTTGAACCTTAAATGGAGTAAGCTTATACATATGTTGGGATGGAGGTGAACACAACTGAAGTTAAGGTTCTGCCGGTGGTGCTCCATCAGAAAATGGTACTTTCGGTGGTGGTGCGAGGAGGATGTTGTCTAGGGGAGAGAGAGAGAGAGAGAGAGAGAGAGAGAGAGAGAGAGAAGGGGTGGGATCCACTTTTTTTAATTTCAAATTAACAAAATATTATAAATAAATAAATAAATAGCATTTTCGTCTTTTCACACACACTTAACAGAATCTGTTAATAAAATTATTCATAAAACTTATTTGTGTGCAAGGTTTGTTCCGTAGGTATCATCTAAGGGAAAAAAGTTTCGTATGGACTACTTTAAAAGAAAAAACAAAACCTTAAGGACCATTCGTGTAATTTGTTCTTATCAAAACGATGTGGCTTGATGTTTGAAAAGTAAGTGGACATTTCTAGGGCTGTTCATTGTTCAGATAAAAACCAAACTATCCAATTGGACAATTTGAATGGGCTATTCGGTTCGGATATTCAGATTTTTGGATTGGCTTTCAATAAAATCGAATTATTTTTTTGGATTTCGGATTGGTTTTGGTTTATAAAATAAGAACTGAATGGTCCAAAAAAACCGAATAAACATTTATTATAAATCTATTTATAATATATATCTATTGTTATTTATTAATTTTTTATTTTATTTTTTCAAATAGGTTCAAAACGTTTCACCTGATAAAAAAAACATTAATATGTATTTTCTCTCAAAAGTTTTCTATCTATAAAATATTTAATTATAATATATCTTCTTATTAGTTGTTTATAAATTTCAAATCACAACTAAATAAATTGTTTTTGCTTATTATGTAAAGTTAGATAATATTATAATTATATGTCGTTTTAAAATGTTTTGGTTTTTAGAAATTAAATTATAAAAACCGATCCAACCAAATTTTATTTTATTTGAATTTAAATTAATTTAGACTATTCAAACACATTTTTTGAAAACAAGGAACTCAATCAATCCAACCTAATACCCCGGCCATTTCATTGATAAAACCCCGATATATACACACCCTCGCTAGTTTCTTATCTCTACAAAATCCAGTCGGATGGCTGTAACCATAGTAGACCATCTCGGTTTCCGACCCCTTTCCACTCCTACTGCCACCGTCCTCCGCTCAATTCCCCCTCATTTCCTCTCTTCCGCCGCCCACACCGCCCTGCTGATGCTGCCGACACGTGTCGCTCCATTTGCTATGGTTTCCAATTCCAATTCCGCCTCCTGCTCTTCTCTTTCTTGCAACCTGCAATCCGTAAGTCTCTCTAATACTTTATCTATCCCATCAACAACCCTACTTCAATTCCAAATTCCAACGCCATGATTATCAATACGAATCGATTTGACTTCAATTATGATGGTATAAAAAATGCATTCGACCTTCATTATCTGCCCTTCTAATATATAATCAGACTAAAGCTTTTGTAGTTCCAAGGAGGAGTTTGATGAGCACCTTGATCCTTTCCAGTTGCCTATTCTCACAAACTGAGAGCAATTTTGCATTTGCTCAACCAACTATAGGATTCAAGGAATATATAGATTCGTTTGATGGGTACTCATTCGATTATCCTAAAAACTGGATTCAAGTTCGAGGTGCAAATGCTGACATATTCTTCAGAGACCCTTATGTTCTTGACGAAAACCTCTCTGTTGAAGTATCCTCACCTTCATCATCGAAATACAAGAGTGTAGAAGATTTGGGTCCACCTGAAGAAGCAGGAAAGGCTGTTCTTAGACAGTATTTGACAGAATTCATGTCTACTAGGCTTGGGGTGAAGCGTGAATCAAGTATTCTCTCTACTTCTTCTACAGTTGCTGATGATGGGAAGATGTATTACCAAATTGAGGTTAGATTCTTCCAAAATCAAAAATCCAATGAATTATAGCATCCTATACTTTCGTTTCTTTGAAATATCTACCATTTTACTTTCATTGATTTATTTACACGATGTTATCATAAACAAATCAAAATTGTTGAATTCAGCTCTTTGATTTTGGGTCTTATTCTGTTTAGGTAAACATAAAGTCGTTTGCTAGCAATAATGAGTTGGCTGTTATGCCAGAAGATAGAGTGGTGCGTATGGAATGGAATAGGAGATATCTTTCGGTTCTTGGAGTTGAAAACAATCAATTATATGAATTGAGACTACAAGTGCCTGAAAATGTATTTGTAGAAGAAGAGAATGATCTTCGTAAAGTTATGGCCTCTTTTAGGGTTAACAAGTTAAGTGCTTGATCATGATTTTGATGCATCATTTGTTATTTTGTAAACTTGACTTTGTTTTTTGCAAACATGGTATATGTTCACCAATTGATATGCTATGTTGAGTTTTTGTAATTGTTAAGACATATGTGCTAATAATGAGCACAAGTAAGGTATAGGATTTACGTTTTGTATATCACTTTCTATTTTTTTTTCTGTTGTGTTTTTGTAATTGTTAGACATTGCATTGCGTAAGTGTCTTTGTGGTTTGCTCATTAAGGGCCCGTTCAGCAATGGGCTTTCGCAACTTTTGGGAGTTTTTAGCTGTTAGTTTCTTTAAAAAAACTCGAGTAAATGAAAAAACTCTTATGTATTGTAACAAATTTACTAAATTACCTTTAAAAATATAACTGTTGTATTTCTACTGTTGTTTAAAATCAAAACTAACAAATTTACTAAATTATCCTTAAAAATATAACGGTTGTATTTCTACTGTTGTTCAAAATCAGAACTTGCTATTATAGTTTTAAGATTTGGATTGATGTTTTATTATCAATGTTTTATTTTTTTAATTTAACATATTATGCATGTAATTTATGGTCTTTTTTTAGTTTTTTGGTCCTAATTTCATTTGGATGCGGGGCACTTCAAACATTACTCCAGAACGTGGCATTTCAGAGAAAATGGTTATTTTTAAAAAATTGAAAAATAATGATTTTTTTTTTGAAAATCTCATTTGTAATAGTTAGTTAAATTACTTAATTGGTTATGTGACCTATGTATTACATGGGTTAATTTAAAAAAGAAATTAAATATAAAGGTCAAAATATTTGACAACTTTGAATTTATAAGAAAATAAGAAAAATAATAAATTATTATAATGAAAATATTTTTTATCTTTTAAATTTAAACAAATCCTCCCTAATAAATAAAGAACTTTTTGTCACATGTCACACTCATTGATTTGGCCACATGTCATTTTGTGGTTATTTTCAATTAATTTTTTTCCACATGGCATTTTGTGGTTTTTTTCATTTTATTAATTTTCACATAATATTTAAATGTTATAAATGCAATAAATGTAATAATAAATGCATATCAATTTCATTAATGGACTTCCTTTTAATTTCAAATTTTCTAAATTAAAGTTCCGTTAGTTTCCTTTATTTACTTATCTAAACTATTTATTTAATTTAAAAGAAAAACAAACAATTTAATTTTAATAATTAATATTTTTCATTTTTTTATAAATTTAAACTTCTCAAATATTTAAAATTTCATATTTTTTTTCTTTAAAATAAACTCATTTAATACATGGGTTTTATACCTAGTCTACTATAATAAATGAAAGGTTTTTTCCACATGTTACATTCTCATTCAATTTGTCAAATGTCATTTTGTAGTTATTTTGAATTAATTCCTTTTCCACATGTTATTTTATAGGTTTTTTCTATTTTAATAAATTTCACATCATATTTTAATGTAATAATTACAATAAATATAGTAATAAATGAATATCAATTTATTAATGGACTTGATTTCTTATTTCAAAATTTCCAAATTAAAGCCCATTAGTTTATTGTGTTTGTTTATTTAAATTTAAAAGATAAAAAAAAAAATTAATAATTCATTATTTTTTTATTTTTTTATAAATCCAAAGTTTTTAAATATTTAGACATTTCTATTTAATTTTTTTAATTAACCCATGTAATACATGAGTCTTATACCTATTAATCTAAATAAATAAACAAATTAAACTAATGAAATTTAACTTTGAGAATTTTGAAATTAAAAGGTAAGTTGATTAATGAAATTGATATCCATTTATTACTATATTTATTGCAATTATATTAAAATATTATATGGAATTTAATAAAATAGAAAAACTCATAAAATGACATGTGAAAAAAAATTAATTCAAAATAACTATAAAATGATATTTGGCAAATTGAATGAAAGTGCGACAAATGGCAAAAAAAAAATCTTTATTTATTATAATAGATTTCCCTTTATATTGTCTATTGGTTTTTTAGTAATAGCTCAATTTTGAATATTATATTTTAATTTTATGCATTGCAAAAGCTTCTACCTACATATTTTATAAGTTTATAATTATTTATGTACTACATACAGATTTTTATCATATTGTTTTACTTGGATTATTAACTTTTGTGGTACTTATTACATATCAAATTCATATATTCCAAGTTGACTGTAAATTTGCTAAATTGTAACAATCGTTTCACATAATCATTGATTCTTATTAGATATTTGACTTAATATATTAGAAAAAAAATTCAAGGTAGAATCATGTATTCATATATATTTACCTCAAATATTTAGTTTATTTAAATGTTTATTTAAATCAGATCAGATCATCCCCTGAAACCTGGATAACTCCCTTTTGGATTGTTTTATACCAGATAAAACACTAGGATATCTTGATGGTTGTTCAAATATTTATACAAGGGATAATGACTTGAAAGGGTAACGAACTTTTGACTTTTGTCACATTTAGTCACTAAACTTTTTTTCGTTATCTATTTGCCACTAAACTATTGAAACTGTTCACATTTTACCCTTATGACCGGCTGTTACCGGTCATAAGGGTAAAATGTGAACAGTTTCAATAGTTTAGTGGCAAATAGATAACGAAAAAAAGTTTAGTGACTAAATGTGAACAAAATCGAAAGTTCGTTTCCCTCTAAAAAATTCAATGACTAAATGTGAACAAACTCCTATTGTATTATGTTTTAGCAAAATTATTTATTTTTGTTTAATTGTAGCAACATTTGTTGATGAAGAAATCTATGAAATAAAAAAACAAAATGTAACATTCGGATTTCCAGGTATCATAATTTAAGTATTTTTCTTTTGAGTTAAGAAGAGAGACTCGATGAGTTGACGTCTCAACTCGTCGAGTAAGGTCGCGATTGATGACTCGGATTAATGAATGGACTCGACGAGTCGGTGAGGCGACTCGACGAGTCTGCGCTGTTGGCAGAAACCCTAAATCTTTGGGCCCAAGCCATATTTAAAGGCACTTATGGCCTTCAATTGCGACTACCTTTCCCATAAGTGAGAACCCTAGCGAGCTTGAGTGTGTAGAGTGAGAGGAAGAGCTATCTTGAGCTTTTTGGTGTGATAGATCTGGACCCTTCTAGGTCCAGAGAGCTGAGAATATGAAGATTTAGTAGAGTAAACCTTGGGGTTCGAAGTTAGGAAGCATTTATGGGATTTTTATGGTATATATAGTTACTTTCATCTTACACATGGATATGAAATATTTTATATAAATTACGTGCTATGTGTGCATATTATTTGAATACTTGTTGTCTATGCTGGATGAACGATTTTATACATGTTTTAAAAGATTTAAACGGTATATTTATTTTATATCTAAAAATATGTTGCGGATGAAACATGGGTAGATGAAATAGTTGGTGTGTGATGAAATAAAATGATGAGAGATAGGTGATGATAGAAATGTGATGATAATTAGGTAAATAGATGATGATGAATATGTGATGTAGGATGAAAGGAGATACCATAACCTTAACCAGCAATGTGACGATGTAGTCATCTACCAGAGTATAGATGACGACCATGGACTATTCTAGACAACCCAGTGGAAACACCAGTAGGCCCATAACCTGTAGGTGACGAATTACGCGTTCAGGCGATGTTGTAACTACATATTCATGCGATGATACTCAAACCCCTTACTATGAATTACAAGTTTAGACGATGTTGTAACTACATATTCATGGGATGTCACAAATGTCACATGCCAAACCAATGGTCATAATTCACATCAGTGAGAATGGTTCATTTTTTTGTAAAACCAAAATCATATTGGAAATTTTGATTTTTTATTTTGGAAAATGTCAAACCATTGGTTTTTTATTTCGGTTTTGGTTATTTGTTTTTTTTTAAATATATTTTTAGGGTTTTGTTTTTTTTTTTATTTCATAGATTTCTTCATCAACAAGTGTTGCTACAATTTAACAAAAATAAATAATTTACTAAAACATAATACAAGAGGAAGTTTGTTCACATTTATTCATTGAACTTTTTAGAAGGAAACGAACTTTTGATTTTGTTCATATTTAGTCACTAAACTTTTTTTCGTTATCTATTTGCCATTGAACTATTGAAATTGTTCACATTTTACCCTTATGACCGGCAACAGCCGGTCATAAGGGTAAAATGTGAACAGTTACAATAGTTCAATGGCAAATAGATAACGAAAAAAAGTTTAGTGACTAAATGTGACAAAAGTCGAAAGTTCGTTACCCTTTCAAGTCATTATCCCTTTATACAATTACTTATGTCAAATAATTTTGATCGTATGTCAAATATTCAAAACAATATATTTAAAACTAACTTCAAAACAGTCACCAAATAAAAATGTAAAACGTTCACTTATTACCCCAAACAAACAGCAAAAATCCAATAACAACTATATATACCATTAACAAAATGGTCGTATTGTTTTGCTCAAAGTTTGATAACGAGTTTCAACTTGGCATGATTCAAAACAAGTAGAGGAATTAGGAACATATTTGAGTTTTAACTAATTATATGAATACTAATTGGAGGGGCATTTACGGTATATCAAAACAAGTACAATAACAAACCAAACTTTTTTCTTTTTCCTTTTTTGTAATATAAAAATCAAAATCACACCACACTAAATGCAGACTGTAACGTAGACTGGAACCGGTTCGCAATTGTCTGGGAGGCAAATGCTTGAATCTGCTTCTTTGCATCTGAATTTATTTTTAATTTTTTTTTAAAATTAGAAAAATTATCATATGATTAACATTAAAAATATCTTGCTATAATTAGAAAGAAATTTTACCTTTGCGACATTTTGTAAAGCCCACAATATTTGCAACACTGAGTGTCAAGCAAACTCCAACAACAAGGAGATAATCAGCTTGGAATCTTATCAGAGAGAATATTCCAAAGAATATCCATACAACCGCCTACAAAAAAGAAATTATTATTATTATTATTATTATTATTATTATTATATCGTCAATAAAGAAAGAATGAATTAATTGAGAAAAGTCTTAGAAAAGTGGGAATAAATTCACTTACAGTCAAGTAAAGAGTCCACCAAAACAGCCATGAATCCTTTTTGTTCATTCGAGCCAATGACTGTAAAACAAAAAAGATTTAACATTTCATTTCGGACACTATCTATCAAGGAAATAAGACTTGCACCCTTAAGTTTGACTTTTTACAAATTGGCCCTTGATTATTTTGTTTCCTTCCATTCCCTCATCATTTTCTCAAATACTTTTTAAACACACTTGATGAGGAAAAAGAAAAAATGAAGAGGAAAATGAAAATGTATACCTCTTGATCAAGACATTCAAATTTCCAGACACTTTCACCATTGTCATCAATTTCATTCCACCACCTCAAACCAACTAAGATTCTACCACTCACATTTTTCACCACCCAAAAATCAAGAGCAGAAAGAAGAACAGTCACCACAAATATTATCACAAAACTATCAAAAAACAGTGCTGATAGTATGTAAAACGCCAATGCTCCAGCCTGATTTTACAAAAAAAGAAAGAGTTTTATTATTAAATGAAATGTAATGAGAAGAAGAAGAAGAAAGAAAAAACAAGGAAAAGACTAGACCTTGAAGAGGACATGAAAGAAGCATATCCTTGGGTTTGCATAGTTTTCTCCTGCAGGCTGAGTACAAAAGACAATAAGTAGCTTTTTTAAATTCTTATTCACTCTTCAAATTTTCTTGTAAGATATAATGAACACAGTATGTCAGATGCTAAAACCCACTAATAAGCTTGATAATTATAAGAACTCATGCAATCACAATGTGATTATCAGTTTCACCATTCTAAAACAAGTAAAATAGCATAGCAATTACAATATACAAGAAACAGGGAAGCTAAATAGGTACAATTCACTACCTCTAGAACATATGACACATCCAACCTTTCTCTTGGCATATTTGCAGAATAAATTTAGGGTTGTTTAATAAGCATGGTTTTTGGTGCTTAAATTCATAATGTAGTTCAATAACATAATGTTAAAGATGTTAAATTAGGAGTTTGCCTAAACATAGATTCAGATTCAAAAAGACCAAAATGCTACACTGTCAAGGAGGAAGGCCACATGAAGCAACATACAATTTGCTTAAACATCAATACATGGTTACCAAATACCGATCTTGAGGGGTTTTTAGTGTCATCTGCAGTTTTTTGTCAAGAACACAAAAGGTAACGTCTGTGAAATCATCATGACTAACGATGGAATACCAAAGTATAATCATGGTTTCCAATTTTCCATATCCTTCTATCTATTCTGAACATAATTCAACATCAAATCATTATGGCGTTCAATGATGTACATAGGAAAATTTGCGACTGACTAAGATCTACGGCTATACAATCATAATAATAAATGCCAACATCACATTTCATGATATCAGTCGCATCCCAAATCAATGATAGAATTAGTCAATCGCGTGCCTAAGTGAACAATCAAATTACTTGAAATGCGTAAATCAAGAACTTTCACAAGCAACAAACACGATAAAACACTGTTTCCCCAAAACTTCCCTTACAAAATTTCGATCTGACGAACAGATACCAGTATTACATGAATCTTATAGCATTACACGGCACCATAAAAAGGAATAGAGATTCTGGAAACAAACCGGATTCAGATCCATGATAACGGATCAGATTCAACGATAAATCAACTTCAATCAGCAGCTTCAACCCTCAGCTATTACGCCCGATTTTAATCGCCTCTCTCGGTATAAAAGAGACAAGGTTGTGATGAAATTCGGGCACACTTCTTTTCGGATCTTGTTGGGGTTACATGTTTATGGGTTTTTCCAACGACTCCTTGTTGTTTTAACTATTTACATAATGAACCCTCATATGCTCTTTAATTTATTATTGGAGTGAACTTCAAATGTGGTCCCACACGTGGAAAAGGTCTACAAAAATTTTCAATTTTATAGATTTGGTCCCTCAATTTACCTTTTATTTTTAGGTAAACATAAAAATGCCCCCAAAGTTTTTTACATTACATCTGCAACAAACCAAATATTATAACATACAACTACAAGTCTACAACAATGTAAAAATGTCTTGAGATGCCAATCATGACAAGGCAAGTACCAAGTTGTAGACTCCGAAAATACATAGTGAAACCATTGCATTACATTTTTTAATGCTTAATTAGGGGTGCAAACGAGTCAAGCTACTCGCGAGCTACTCAGGATCGGATCGTTAAAAGCTTGACTCGAAATCGATTTTAAACGAGTCCGAGCCGAGCTCGAGCTTAATATTAAGCTCGTTTATTAAACGAGCTCGAGCTCGAGCCTATGTCATTAAGCTCGATTAGGCTCGCGAGCCTAAACGAGCCTTTACATAATATAATTTATTATTATTTATACATATTAAAATAAAAATATATTACAGGAATTACAGATTTAGGGTATTAGTAAACGAGCTTCTTAACGAGCTCGAGTCGAGCTTAAGCTTATTTAGGAACGTCAGATAACAAACGAGTCGAGCCTGAGCCCGAGCCGAGCTTGGATAATTCTTTACGAGCTCGAGCCGAGCTCAGTACAAGAAAGCTCGAATCGAGCCGAGCTCGAGCTCGAGCTCGAGCCTCATATAACTTAAACGAGCCCGAGCCGAGCATGGCCAGGCTCGGGCTCGGCTCGGCTCGGCTCGTTTGCACCCCTATGCTTAATAACCTAAAATGCAATAAATAAATTCAAAGAGGACTAAACGTGAACTCAGTTTGAAGATATATGAATTTGTAGTACTTAAGGATGTACAAATTCAAGTTCTTTCATATTCCAATGTTTTTTTTTTCATGGAAACTATTAAACTTATGGAATTCCAAGTCGAATCATGATATCAATGATCATAGATTATGATAAACAAGATTATGCAAACAACAATATACAGATACATAGATTGATTAAAAATTTGATAAAGATCTCATATTAAAGGTAATATAATATATTGAATGTAGCAATCCTTGTTATACATAAGTTTAACTTCCATTTGATTGACTAATTATTCACATGTATAACACATAGTCAATATTTGTATTAACAAGTAAACTTCTTTAATAAATCTTTATCAAATAACACCTTCACACCTAAAAGAGCCACGTTACACAACACGAAACAAATAATCGAATCATGCATAATATACAATAAACTATAAGAAATAAATCAATAAACGATAAATAAATGAAGTAATAAATAATTGCCCAAATCTGAAGAATAAAAAAAATTAAAAAGTTTGAATGAAAATATCAAATAAATAGGTTACCCCTTTGGCACAACTTCTCTAATTAGGACTCAAACAACTAGAAGTAGGTGGCTTGTAGTTTATGTCTAAACATATTAAGGGCCGTTTGATGAGGGTGTCGATCGGGTGCACAGCTATGATGTTGGGTTTTAGTTCAAAAATTGTTTCATAAACTTGAAAAATATGGCAACGGAAGATTTAAGAATTTGAACATAACATAACATTTTATACCCACCAGGGATCTTCTTGCCAGTTATATAAAGATTTAAACACCAACCAAAGAAAGGATGAAGAAATAACAACATTTTAGTTCTTTGGGTCCTCTTGGGAGGCTTGGAAGTGGATGAAGAATGTGGAACCTGTGAGACATTAAGAATGACTCAACTTGATGTAGATGTTAGCCCATAAACTCTTAATCCCTTAAAGCTTTAAGTTCATAACCAATATGAACTTAAAGAGGGCATGAAAATGCAAGTAATCTTCAAGAAGAGATGAAGAAAAGAGAGAGAGAGAGAGAGAGAGAGAGAGAGAGAGAGAGGGTAACCTCCTCTAAGGAGGTTACGGTTTTGGAAAGAAAGAATGAAGCACCTGAAACACCTCAAATTTCAAGATAAAATTTTCAATTTTAATTCTCAAAAACATTACTCATAAATTCAATTCATCACATATTATATAAGTTATTACCAAACAATATCAGAGTATCCCAAAATCCTCAAATCTCCATAAGCTGACGGATGTGTACAATCATGTCACCGCCTTCCCGCGATCCTAAGATGTACCCGAAACACATTTTACACCAACACTGTAAGTACGAAGCTTAGTAAGTTTCCCCAAAATACCATACACACAAATGATTAGTCTTTCATGGCTATATCTCGATAAGGACCCTCCAGTCATGTGTCACGGTGAAGACCCTCCGGTCTCATGTCTCGGTATGGACCCTCCGGTCCTGTGTCTCGGTGAAGACCCTTCGGTCTCACGGCTCGGTATGGACCCTTAGGTCTTGTGTCTCGAGGAATACCCTTTGGTCTCACTACTCGGTATGGACCCTCCGATCATAAGTCAATATAAACACAGAGTAATATAACAACATAGTTCACAAAGATAAAATGCATAATATCCCATAGCTCAGCATAAGCACATAAGACCTTTATCACACCCCAAAACCAGACGACAGAAACGTCCGGGGTGGATGAATTCATTTGTAGTATCACAACACATGCATTATAGTAATCAAAGTACAAACAACCATTGTATTAAAAAGTGTAAGTTTATACATGTGTTCAATCATAGTATATTGACACCAAAAGATTTATACCAAAACATAGAAGATTGGACTCAAAATAGCTCCATCTTCTCAAAAACTCAGGGGAGTACCTGTTACTGGTTCCCTGAGAATACAAGTAATTTGAAAAGAGAGTATCAACATAAAGTTGAGTGAGTGCATAAGTATTTATGTTTTGAAAGCATGTCTCTTGTTCTTTGAATATGTAAATCGTTCCCAGAAAATCATATATTTTCTGTTGTATATGAAAAGTAGTTTTAATCCCATAAAACCATTTTGTTTGTAAACCAATGTTCTGTATTTATATTCTTTTGTAAAACCTGTAAATGTGAGTGTGCCTGGCTCCACCAGCTATTATTGTAAACTATAATGTACTACTGTAAATTATATGTTTGTAAAACTGGTACTTTGAAAATGTACTCATGTTCTTAGTTAATTATACACTAAGCGTATTGTTAATATCTTTTTAATGGGTTATTATAACCATACTATGACTAGATGGCATGAAATAAACGCTTTGAAGGCGTTTAAACGGTTGATAACAATTGTCACTCATAGGCGTGTATGCCCTACTGTAGCTAGCAGCCCAAGTGCGGGGTTGTTAATCCCAATATAGATCTATACATACTTGTTTCGATCCTTTAATATATTATTCGTATAATATATTAATAAATCATAATTAAACCTTTCTCTCCTTAATTCATCTTACATATTGCTATGGTGAAGGCAACCCAAAAGGACCATGCTCATAATCGGGTCAAGTACATACCAAAATAGTTATGGACTTAGACACTAATCCAATAGTTTGTTGGTTAGACAAAGTCTTGAGACATTTGATCTACAAATGAATTGGCTTGAAACAGTTTCATTTGTTTGATTTAATTTAAGAAACATATAATGTCACACCCCCAAACCAGAATGGTGGAAACATTCGGGGGTGGATGACTTCATTTACAGTATCATAACAACGAGTATAATAGTGAAGAAAGCAAACACAATCATAATCAATATAATTGTAAGAGTTACATCATAGAGTAATTTTACATGTTTCAAAATCAATTACATCATGATAACAAAATAAGTTTTGAATTTAACGCCTTAGCGTCCTGTCCTCGAAAGCAGTTGATTACCTGTTTAGTGATTTCCTGAGAATACAAGTTGTTTGAAAAAGTGTCAACACAAAGGTTGGTGAGTTCGTAAGAGTTTTAATTGAGAAATAAACTGTTTTCCTTGTAAAAGCGGTAAAGGGATTCCAGAAAATCCAATATTTTCCTTGAAAAGTAAGTTGTAAGTTTCCGTGTTTTGAAATTGTGCATCCTAGAATTCCATAATCTCCAAGTGTATATAAGTTACATAAAATTAAAGTTAAATAAACCGTCGAATGTAATGGGTCTGTCTTAGGCCCACAACCAAACAAGGAATAGGAAATAAAACGGACCCACCAATTCTAAGTCGATCACGACTAAATTCTATATAACTCTGGCATATACACTTAGAAATTATTGTTGGAAACTAACGATTCTAGATAGAATGTAGTCTTAAAACCAAAGACCGAAACCCAATCCTAGTGTAGTGTATGAAATAGAAATAGTGGTTGTGAACATAAACTATACATATCATAGTTCATTGAATAGTGATAGTGGTAGTGAACATGAATTATGCATATTGTAGTTTATCAAATGTGATGGTGATGGTGAACATAAACTATACATATCATAGTTCATCAAATAGCGATTGTGGTAGTGAACATGAACTATGCATATTATAGCTTATCAAAAGTGGTGGTGATGGTGAAATCCATTCTTGTAATAAGTTTTTTAGTGTAGATGAAACATAAACTATACCCATTATAGTTTATCATATTGTTGTAATGTATATGCAACCTAATTATACCGATTACAATTAGCGTACTTACTTGTGAGGGTGTAATAGACTTGACTATAGTTATTATAGCTTATCATAGTTATTCGTAGTGGTAATAATCCCTTTTGTATATGTAATACCTTTAGTAATGTGTTTATTATGTAAATGAATCATAAACTATACCTAATATAGTTTATCAAAATAAGGGTAGTGGTAGTATTCATAAACTATACTTAACATAGTTTATTCCAATGTTTGTATGTAATGGATGTACTTTGATTACAACAATTTATTATTCTCTATGTTCTATATATCAAAATCCATTCGTCAACTGATGCATGTCTATATACTAGGACAAAATGTCATTTATCACAATAATATATAATCACATAAAGATATACACCTTGCTCAACATGTTACAAGGTGAAATAAAATTGATAGTATTTTTCTGATGATAACATTTTCTATTATTGTTCTTAGAAAATTCATAGAAAATTCATAACAGGTCCAAATCAGAATCCGTAAATTCTGGTAGTTTGGAAAACCTGTCTAGTTTGTTCATAAATTTTCTCATGATTTTTAGTGATCTCCAACATGTGTGAAAACGTCCATAATCACAGACTGGTCCGGATTGGTTTTTGAAATGATAGACAGTTTTGTAAAAATCACCATAAATTATTGGAAGATCGCATGGAGATGTGCAAGTAGCCATTTTAAAGCTAAGAACTGGAAATACTTGCACCTAAAACAGTTTTGAAAACTAAAATGTTTAAGTTGATCAAAACAGTCTGTGAATGGAGCCCAACTTTTTTGATGAAAGCTGTTAGAAAATTTTTAATTGTGTTCTTGGTGTTTTAACTTGTATTCCCCCCTTAAAACTTAAGAAAGCATGAAAATATAAAGGTATGAACTCACCTTGTGTGACTTCAGTGGATGGATGTTGAGGAAAAGGAGTGCTCAACTCAAGAACACTTAGAAGATTGTCTTGAAGATTCGAGAATCTAACACCAATGTGATGGAATTTGCGTAAGCAATCTATGATTTTGAGTAGGAGGATGTGTAATAATCATAGGAAAGATGATGATACTTACCAAATGAAGGAGAAAATCCTGGAGTTTGCCTTGAAGTTCTCGAAATTGAGGGAGTAAGATGAGAGAGTTTGGAGTGTGATTTTTTATGGAAAATGAGAGAATGAATGAAGTGTGAGGAGAGAGGGTGGATGTTCCAGCTCCTAGGACATGGGAATGGAGGGAAAATGAGTGGGAAAGGACTATGAAGTGACTAGGGATGGTGGGGAGGACAATGGTTGGTCATGGAGTGGATATGGGGGTGGTTGCTTGTGTCAAACATTATGGAAGAGTCAACACTCCACCACAAAATCTTATTTAATGGATTTTATTCTTAAATAAGGATTTCCTTAAATATATGTTGAATTTATGAATATATGGGACCTTATATGTTAAAATATAAGTTTGGGCAAAAATCCCCTGTTGAAATAATTAAAAACGGGCTTAAAACGGAGTTGTGGGCGAAAACTGGGTGAAAAATGGGGAAATCCGAAGTCAGGAGGGTGATTCCAGTCTTAACAGCCTTAGGTCCAAAGTGGGGTTTAGCCGCTGAAGTGGATCTGAAGGGGAAGGGGCTGCGGTCCGAGGAGGTACCGCAGGTGGGTTCGACAGGAGGGTCCGGAGCGAAATTAGATGCGGTCCGGTGGCCTCGGCTCGGTGGCTGCGGCTGCTCAAGAGGGCTTCAGACTCAATTCATGTGGCCTCGGTTCCAGGAGGGTTTGGCCCCTATAGAGAGGCTTCGGCCCTAAGAAGCTAATTTCCAAGGGTTTTTTCCAAAATAGACCTTATATTTGCAGTTTTTTTCTATTTAAACCAAAAACTTTATTTATTTCCTAGAAAGACCACACCTTTTGATGTTCCTTGTTATTTATTATGCATAACCGGTTGACTAGTCAATAGTCGGTATCACGAACCGTATCCTTCCTACGTACCCTTTCTTTTCTTGCGTACCCTTTCTTTTCTTGTTTCATTCGTTCGCTTCAAGATACACAAGTCGATATGAAAATCTAGGGCTTTTTTCTGAAATCGCACAACAAGAAAGCCATAACATCCAATTCTTAGTTCCATAAATCGCACAAGAAGGCTATGGCATCCAGGAATCAATAAAGTAAGTTCTTTTCTCGGTCTCACGCTTTGTTCAGCCCGATTTTGTTTGACTTCTTAGCTTCTAATTGCTTAGATTCCCATGATTATAAATCAATTTAATTAAAAATCTAGATTTGTGCATACTAAAAAAAACTGATTTGTAAAGTGGGTTTCTTCTCCTCCATCTGCGAAGGAATTCCCCATCAACAACTATTTGGATTTTATTTTAACCAACGAATTCCACACTCCTTTCAAGATTGTTTTGTTTCTTGCAAAACATGAAATACAATTTCTTGAAACAGATAGAACTACAGAATCAGGTTCCTGGCGCTAGAAACAAAGTTGATTCCACACTTCTTACAAATGAGTTATATTTATATTACCACTTACAATATAATTTGAATGTCAAAATCAAGTTCCTTACAATATAATTTGAATGTCAAATTCAGTTTTTTTGTATGCACAAATCTAATAAAAAGTCTTTTTTAGTATGCACATATTTGTAATGTGTTGAAAACTTTGTTATATGAAACTGAATTGATGTTTATTGATGTTAATTCAGGTTTATAAAACTGAATTGATATATGAATATAAACCTGAATTGATCATTCTTTGCTTGATTCACCAACTTGTTAGTCCTCGAAAATGTCATCTTCTTCAAGTATCAAGAGCATCAGAAGTAGAAGGATAGTAAGGAATGGTGAAGTTGAATTGTGCAAGTGTAATGAAGAAGTTCCTATGTTTACATCATGGACTGCAAAGAATCCTGGTAGAAGATTTTATGGAAGTCCAAATTACAAGTTAAAATGTTTGTAAACTTTTTTTTGGATGTCTAAATATAAACCTGAAGTTATACTATGTAATGATATGTAAATGTTGCTTCTTTTGCAGGATGAAAGTATGAATTGCAAGTATTTCATGTGGATTGATGATGAACTTACAATCCAAAGGTACAAGGATCTACTCTTCAATATGCACCATGATATGAAGGGTATGGAAGATGAGATCAAAGAATTAAAGTTAAAGTTGAAGAAAAAAGCGTGTTTGGAATGTGAAGAACGAAGAGTAAAGTATGTTAGGATCGTGGTATTCTTGGTAGTTGTCTTGACATTTGTCATCTTAAGGTTGTGTTACTTTTGATGAATTAAGGTTGTCTTGACATTGGTCATCTTAAGGCTGGTTATGTTTTGTATGAGAAAATAGTTGGTTATGTTTTGTATGAGAATATAAGTACTTTTCTATATATGTTATTTTCAGTTTCCAATTTTACCCTTTTAAGGTTTACATTCATTCATTATTAAATTTTGTAGTTTTTTTATATACAAAAAAAATGTTGTTTCAGAAAATGGTGTGGGGGGCTATTAAGTTAAAAATTGGTTTTTCCTAAAAGCGTAATTTTATTTAAAAAAAAAAAAAACTGTTAATATAAGGGTTGTTAAGTTAAAAAAAAAACTGTTAATATGGGGGCTATTATTGGGCCTTTATTATAAACTAATATGATATAATTTGATAGATATTTGAAAGTAGAATGTCCTAATAAGAAAAAGACAAAAATGAATGTAGAAAATAAACAAAGTACACAACATTTCATAAACAGTTTACAAAGGGAAATGTTAATCCAAAGTGGATCAGTTTCTAAATAACATGTGGGTGTGAACTTGACCATCATTAACACTTACAAAAAGGCCAAATAATAAGTTGCAACAAAAAGACCAAAATGGTCATATTAATGGCACTATACAAAAATACCCCCACCCCCTCTACAAAAATACAATCACCTCTACTCTATTAGTCCAATGTCATTGGTTCTGCTAGTGTCGAACCAGGTGCAATAGTTTCAGGTACAAAAGTTACATCATCCATTTGTGTTTCTTCAATGCCTTGTGCTTCAAATGTGACATCATCCATTGTTGGTAGTTGCACAGTTTCTTGGGTAATAGTTTCTTGGGTAACATCATCCCTTGTACCCATTAGCTCCTCAATTTCTTGGGAAATGTATCCAAACTCCCTCAAATCAGCAACTACTTGTGAATATGCACTTAGAACTTTAGTTTTTTTTGTTTTCTTGGTCTTTCTGAAGTACCTTCAATCTTCTCCACACTTGGCCTTCCTATCTTCTTTTTTGGTTTGGGCTCAAGCTCCTTTGTAGGATTCTTACATGACTATTTATTATGTCCAAACTCTTGACAATTGTTACACTTAACAGTTCTTTTCCTAGATCCACCGTCTCCTTTCTCTCTGGCATGTTGTTTCCTGTTCACAGTAGGCCTCCCAGGCATCCGCCTAGACATAGGTGGCAAAGGTTTTTCATAAGGAGTTGTTAGCCATAGGTTGCTACCATTCATAGGTTGTAAAAAGTAGCATAACTCTCCTTGAATCTTTCACTTGAAAACCAAGGACTGATGAAATCCTCTGGATTGTGCTGATTGTATTGCAGCTATTGCATGAACACAAGGAATCCCTGATAATTCCCATAGTCTACATGAGCAGTACCAAGACTGCAAATCTACACAGTAAGACTCATAGGTTAACCTTGCCTCAAATATCCCTCCACCACTTGGTATGACAGACCATGACCTACAAATACATTAAATGCACTTATTACAAGCTGTAATAGGCCTAAACATGTTTCCAAATACAAGCAATGTACTAACCTTTAGTGTTCACCAAATGTTTCTAATTTCTTAATGATTGCAGGGCAAATAGGAGCCTGTGACAACCCGATATTTAGAGGCAATGTAATGTAAAACTAGTCAAATTTAGGTCAAAATATAACTTTCCTAAAATCTTAATTAGGTTAAATAAAGTGGTAGGAATCGTATCAAGGTTTTCATACATATAAGGAACACTAAAATCCGAGTTATAACGAAGAAGTTATGACCAATCGAAGATTCTCGACAAAACCGGCAACACCGACTAAACGAAAAATGCAAAGTTTCAATACAATAGTTTTTAGCCTTAAATATCTAAATGAAAGTTGTAGATAACATTAAACCGTAAACGTACGTAAAAAGAACGTCCAAATCTGACTTCGTCTGAGGAAGTTATGATTTTTCCAAGATCCGGATATAGCAGTAGACAGCTAAAAACTCGAAATAGAGCTCGAGAGACTTTTAACCAAAACAACCTAAATGAGAATCGAAGGTCTCAACAATAGTAGTGCAACGATGAAAAGTCTGACGAAAACAGACATCGGATGAAGAAGTTATGGATTTTTAACGGAATTCTCGTGTCCCGGACCGTTAAAAATAAATAATTAAAAATAAAGTCAAAACTAGCCAATGAAGTCTAAACAATAGTTGTAGATCATATTTTCAGCTACGCGTGCATATAAAGAACGTCAAAAACGGAGCTCGTATGCGAAAGTTACGGATTTTACAAGTTCGAGGCCCGAAATCCGAGGCTGTCAGGTTTGCCACGACGTGGCACAGTTTCGCCGCGACCCGGAAAGTGACTGAGGGCGTCCAATCAATGGAAGAGGATAAGACTTGCTCCCCACGACGTGGCCAGCCTTAGCCACGACGTGGTACACCAGAAATACCCCTATAAATAGATTTCAAGGGCTCCGAGTTCCATTGCTCAGTTCCCTTCTTTCTCGCGCCGAAACTCTGCGTTTAAGCCCCCGAGACCCTCCCAAAGCCCTAGTTTTCACCTTCAAATCCCAAAGGAAGGTTTTGTGTTCCCAAGATTCCCGAGATTCCCGAGAATCCCGAGATTTTCCGGCGTTTTCAACTCTTCCTGTCGAAGTTCTGCTCGATTCTTCTCTCGGCTACTTCAAATCAACCACTTCAATCAAGTGAGTTCATACCCCTATAAACTACACTTTCAAATGTTTATCAATGCTTTTATACACCTTTAAGGGGGGAATACAAATAAACACACGGTTATTATCGTGTGTAACATAAAGTTTCACTATATACTCTTTTTATCAAGTAAATCATATGTGATTCATAACTACTACATGAGAACTTCTGTATGCAATATATATTCACGATAACATCTTGTCTTTTGGAAATAAAACATGTTTACATATATATGCAAATCAAACCCTTTTGTTTATACTTTAAGTATATGTGATCATTTATGTCACTTTAGATGTTATACTTTACATAACAAGTGAGCATTACACTAGGATTTACTATACGAACGAAACACACACTTTAAATAACTATAATAGGTATAGTTTACGAGAAAACCATGAACATTTACATACTAGAAACACTATATCAAAGAGATACTTTCACATACAAGAACAAATGGACATTTTTATACGTAAATCTGTTTTATACTAAGTTTTGTGAGACAGTTCACGTACTTTCGAGTATGCATTTTAAGTCCTGTATTATATACCATAATCCCTTGTAGGGGGAGCATGATACTTGTGTATAGATCTATACGGGATTGACAATCCCGCACCTGAGCTGTTAGCTACAGCTAGGCTGGCAAGCCTGGGGTGACAAACGTCATAACATTTCAACGCCTGAAGAACGTTGTTACAGGCAGTGTGGGTCATTAGTATGGTTATAAAACTCACATGGAGTATTAGAAACACATTGGTTTACGGGGTTATCAATTGCCTTAGTGATTTTATATTTACACAAATCTATTATTTAGGCATGAAAAACATCATTTTGTTATAGTTTTGGAGTTTTTAAACTACACACACACTTATGAACAGATATTGGATTTCTAAAGGTAAACATACAAAAGAGTCGAGTCTTGGTAGAAGACTACTTTTATACTAGTAGAAAATATGGGATTTTCTAGAAACTTTCAAACATGTACAAACCATTTTATTCAGTTTTATACAAATGTAGAACAATTTCAAACGTTTTCTTCATACTTATACGAAAAATTACATTGATTAATTCCAAACGTTTTCTTCATACTTATACGAATAATTACATTGAGCAATTTCAAACATTTTCTTCATACTTATACGAACAATTACATTGATTAATTCCAAACGTTTTCTTCATACTTATACGAACAATTACATTGATTAATTCCAAACGTTTTCTTCATACTTATACGAATAATTACATTGAACAATTTCAAACATTTTCTTCATACTTATACAAACGATGACATTAAATACTTATGAACTCACCAGCTTAAATGCTGACCTACACTTTCAAAATAACTTGTATTCTCAGGGCACTAGTAGATAGGTACGATGACCAGGTTTTGCGAAGACGGAGCAGTCAAGACTCGTCTTTTATTTTGATTACTTGTTGTATTGTCTTATTAATATGAAAGAACACACGTTTATTAAACTATTACTATTAATGCAATGGGCGATGTTGTTGCTTGTTTACTACTTTACATTGTTGTGATACATTCCATGACGTCCTCCGCCCCAGAATGTTTCCGCCGTTCCGGTTTTGGGGTGTGACAGAGCCTCCCACGTTTGCTGTAGGTTATACATAAAAGAAAATCTCTCCATGACACTTAAACGTATCATCTCCAACATTGTTAACAATGACCTCTTTCTAGCATCAACAACCATCGCATTGAAGCTTTCACTAACACCATTCTCAAAAGCCTCACATGCTCTATCTGTTAAAAAATAAACACACTTGTTTTTTCAGATTTATGTTTTTTAGATTTCAAATAAACATACCTGTTTTTCAGATTTTCAGATTGTTGTTTTCAGATTTCAGATTTTCAGATTTCATATTGCTGTTTTCAGATTTTCAGATTGCTGTTTTCAGATTTTCAGATTTATATTTTCAGATTTTCAGATTGCTATTTTCATATTTATATTTTCAGATTTTCAGATTTATATTATCAGATTTCTGATTTTCAGATTTCTGTTTTTCAGATTTTCTATTTTTCAGATTTCTGATTTCCAGATTTCTAATTTTCAAATTTTTGTTTTCAGAATTTTGTTTTCAGCTTTACTTAAATTACAACAACCTTATCCACTTTGATTTACAAATTCATCCACTTTGGTTGCATTGGAATTGCTCATTCCTTTGTTCAATCTAGCACATCAACAAGGGCAAAAATGTCCAAACCACAAATGTTAAGTGCAAACACCAAATGTTAAGTGTTATATTAAAGTATAAAGACAAATTTAAGTAAAAAGGAAAATGTAATACTTACCTTGACAAAAGTAAGCACGACTCCATGAGCTCGGGTTATGGGACATTAAGTATTCATATGCACCCACATTTATAGCCTTCAATCTCTCCATCACAGATATGAATTCAGGTTCGACAGTGCAACCAGCAGCAACCCAAAATAGATCTTTGTACTCTTCTCCTTTATATGACTTCTTAAAGTTTGCATATATATATATATGGCGAGCACATTGTCTATGCTCTGCATTTGGAAAGACCTCCTTTACTGCTTTAAGTAGCCCCTAAAAGAATAGCAATGTTATTTGACACCTTTTTTATGAAAAAATGGACAAGAAAAACTTTGAAATTTATGACATAAGGGAAAAGAATAACAATATACCTTATGCTGGTCTGATATAACTGTAAGACCGCCACCTTCTTGTACTCCAACATCCTCACGAAGAAGCTCCATGAACCATTTCCAGTTTTGCTTGTTTTCAATGTCTACCACAGCCCAACATATAGGATATACTTGGTTATTGGCATCCCTTCCTATAGCTGTTAGGAGTTGACCCTTTACTTGCCCTTTCAAAAAGCATCCATCTAATCCTATCACTCTTCGACATCCAGCAATCCATCCTGTTTTCAATGCATGAAAGCATACATAGAATCTATGGAAGTAATGTTTTCCATCAGGGTTAAGGTTTACACCCACTTGCATAGTACTACCAGGGTTGGATCTTTGTATTTCTGCAGCATAGTCCCAAATTCTAGCATAATGATCACTAGCCTTCCCTTCAATCATCACCATTGCCTTATGTTTAGCCCTGTTACATTTACTGATAGATAGAGTGATCTTGAATTTTGTCTTAATGAGTTCCCTCAATTCTTTAAGTTTAATATATGGGTTGAAAACAATCTCCTTCACAAGATGAGAAGCAATCCACTGAGGGGATACAAGGTGTCCAAAAGTAAACTTTCTTGAACATGAGTGCTTCTTTTTCATTGACTTTACTTGGATTATTCTTTCTGTGTTCATCCATGATGCATAAAAATGAAAATCACATTTTTTTGTCACAATCTCTACCACATCTAGCTACTAACCTAGTACTTTCAAGTTTCTCAAACCTTAGGGGGTACCCATGGGCCACATCGTAGTTAATAAGACAATTTTTCAATTGAGAAATTTTTTGATATTTCTCTCCAACCTTTGGTTCCATGAGATTCCACTCTATGGTGGGATCATGGACATAATTGGAACCACAAATGTCATTCTCATCATCTTCTAGATGAACTAAATCATCTACATATTCATCTTTTTCACCAAAAATCTCAGATTCATCTTCAAAAAGTTTGGTAAGAAAAGGATCGTTAACAGATTAGAATGAAACAGCTATTACCTTTTCCCTTTCATAGTCCATGGGCATGTCTGATATGAGAATTTCATCTTCGGGATCCTCATAATCTGCGTATTTTTCTTGTGTTTCTTAGTTTTCTTCTTGGCATCGTTATTAAATGCCATGACTTTCTTGTTGTGCGATTTCAGAAAAAGCCCTAGACTTTCATATCGACTTATGTATCTTGAAGTGAACGAATGAAACCTAGCAAGTGTAGAAGAAAAGAAAGGTACGCAAGAAAAGAAAGGGTACACAGGAAGGATACGTTCGTAATACCGACTATTGACTAGTCAACCGGTTATGCATAATAAATAATAAGGAGCATCAAAAGGTGTGGTCTTTTTAGGAAATAAATAAAGTTTTTGGTTTAAATAGAAAAAAAACTGCAAATATAAGGTCTATTTTGGAAAGAACCCAATTTCCAATGTATCTTCCCGCTTCGAGTGGTTTTTCACCAAGTCAAGTGTCGGGATGCCCCAATTGATTAAAATAAATCAAAAGAGGTTTTGAGAGAGGTTTGGGATAGATTCCACATTCTTAGAGAGATTTGGGAGAGATTTGACATACTTGGAGAGATTTCACATATAGAGAGAGATTTGGGAGAGATTCCACATTCTTAGAGAGATTTGACATACTTGGAGAGATTTCACATATGGAGAGAGGTTTGGGAGAGATTCCACATTCTTAAAGATGATTTGGGAGAGATTTGACATACTTGGAGAGATTTGGGAGAGATTTCTAATATAGAGAGATAGAGTGAAAGAGATTGAGAGAGGCTTCTTTTGTGACCTTTTTGAGTGTCTGGCTTCGCAACACAAGGTCCGTAAACCCCGTTAAGTTGTGTTTTAGCGTCCCACACACTCCCGATGAGTGTGCAATAGTGTTTTATCGCTTTGGTTCATTGTTTAGCACTATCAAGGCTAAGGAAATTTTAACACACGCATTTTCCAAATTATGTTTTCTCATTAAAATAGCGAGTTGTTTAGTAATTACATAGCGTAAACCCTAGCATACAAGGGTTAACTGAGTTGACCGGTTTGACTTGTTGACTTTATTTGACTTTGACTTGACCGGAAATTAACGGTTGTCATATATAACAATATGAATTGTAACTGTTTTGATGTTTATTTCATAGAGACTTAATAAATATCATTTGTTGCTATCAATTTGTGTTATTCATTAATGTGTTTCACTTCTAAATGTTTTGAACCCACTTCCAAAATATTTACTTATGTTCAAAACTCCACAGTTGGTTGTACTCTTGGGAGTGAGTATTGTAATTTAAGATTGTTATGAGTGTTACTTTATTGGACCATACGAGATTGGACATTGTGATAACATTGCATAAGTAATTAAAATGAGGATTTTAAGCAAGGTTCTAAAAAGCTTTCCATGGCTCCAAGGCTTGCACCTGCCGCCAAACTTTACCAATGTAGAGAATTGTTTATCGAGATTATGAAAGCAATAATGATTTGAGTGATTGAAAAGTAAGAACACGAAGAGTAAATATTAATCAGATCTTATACTGATAAAGACTGATTACAAGAATAAGCAGAAAGGATATTTGAGTTCCAAAAGTTATCCTCTACTTCTATCCTCAATCCCTATTTATAGGGAACCTGAGTGTACAAAAAATATACTAAGTCTAAACAATACGCTTCGCATAAAACTGACTTAGTAAAATAGCTAAAAATACGAAACTAAACAAACACACAATTCGACTTTTACAATTTAACCTCTACAATCTCCCCTTTTGTAAACAGTCGAAGCTATTCAGTCCATAAGCCTTTGAACAGCTGAGTGAATTGTCTTTCGCACTTCTCCATACCAGGAAATCACCTTCTTGAGCTCCTTCTTGTCTCCTTAATTATTCTTCTTGCAGTTGTTCATATGAACAATAAAGTGCGTATATTGCGAAGAAGTATATCTTTCAACCTTTGAGACCTTAAACAAAAATTTCTTGGGCTTCCCCTTCGTATCTCTTCCTGAAAACACCATGCCGAAAGGTTTCAGGCATATCTCCCCAACAACATACTTTGATAATGCTGACTGGGTTAAGGTTTCTTCCCAAGGGACGTTCACTTCCCTTCCCAAAGTAGTTTTCAATTCTTCATCTGTTAGAGCCAAACAATCGAAGTAATTGTCGATATACGTCTTGACATGTGCGAACCCGATCTTAAACACTTCAGTCTCAGATCCTTTGAGCTTATTCTCTTCCATATGTTTCAAAATGAGAGCCACTTGAATCAAATCATTGCAATTCATCAGAGGGAAGTCAGCTATTGTGAAGTCATACTGCTTGTTATCAGCTCGAATAACAAACTAACGAAAATTCTGAAGCATGTCTTTAAACATCGTATCTTTCTTGATCGTTAACACCTTTTTGATCTTCATTAAAGACCATACTTCATCTGGATTCTTCCCCAACACAGCATGAAATATGATTTTCATGTGTATGTAGTCATCAAGATTATCAAACTTCTCGCTAATCTTGTATTGAGCTGTAATGAAGAGCATTTCGTTAATCGGAAAATCTAACTGACAATTGTATGAATTCGCAATATCATAACTTCTCTTTGGCTTCTTCTCAAATTCATACATTTCCCTTCCCACAACTTTTGACTCTATAGTTTCATAAGAGTACAGCTTTGCAGGATCTCCTTTGTTCATTGTAGGAGGATCACTTGCCCTTTGCCTCATAATACTTTGGACTTGTCTCATTCTTTCCAACTCAGCCTCTGCTTCAGCTTTCTTCTCCTCCTTCGATTTTTCGTACAAAATTCCTTTTCCTTTTCCCACAATATCAGTTTGAGGTTTCGTACTCGAACTTCCTTCTTTTGCCCCAATCGATATTCCTTTGGCAATTGGTCTTGTGGTTATTGTTGTTGAGGAAATTGGCATCGTAAGTATTGGAAGAGTAGATTTGAGCTGAGTAGATATTACTTTCCCCACGGTCTTCGCATCATCCTCTTTACTTAAATTTTTCTCTCCCCCTTGCACCCCTGTGAAAGCAGGTGGGGCACTCTTTGGTAGTAAAGAGGTAAAATTGGCGATTGGTGCAAGAGCCTTCTGAATTGCTTGTTCCAAAGTATTAACCTTTAGAGACAAGAACTCAGGAGTGAGAATTTGCTGAGATGAAGATTGCAAAACCACAGTTTTCAGCTCAGTCACCAACTTGATCAACTGATCAAACTTTTCCTTGGTTTCTTTGTGGTTAGCTTCAAGGATAGGGGTAGCAACAACATTGTGCATTGCTGTAGCAACCATATCAACCCGCTTTTGGACTTCGATATGTTGAGAAGTAATATCCTGAAGCTCCTTCGCAATTTCAGTTTTCAACTCTTCAAGCTTAAAGTTAACATCCTCCCTTACTTTTTCACATCTTGTACAAACAGAACATGACGTTCTTTTGCTACAGCTTTTAACTCCTGGATCACCCCTAAAAAAATTACTTCCTTGAGCTTGAATGCGAAGCTCAATGTTTTTATCTGTCTGATCAACCTTATCCAATATTCGCTTCTCAGCAGCCTTAAGCATAATATCAACCTCCATTGCTGAGATAGATGATATTCTGCCAGAATCAGCTAGTGACTGAATAATGGCATTCAACTTATGATTCAAGATTTTGAACTGATTTCCTGTCATAAGCATATGATCAGGTATATCATCCTCCTCTGAATCAAAGTGAATATCTTCAAATACTCCTCCAAAAGCTCCTCCTTCGGTTTCATTATCAGACATGGGTTGCGAAGGTTGAGGAGTTTCAGGTGATTGTGAGGGAAATAGAGTTGTAAATGGGTTTTGTAGAGGATGGTCAAAAATGGATGAGGTTGTGGATAGTGTAGTAGTTGGAAACGATACAGGTGGTAAAGAAATGGGTAAGGTGATTGGTAGGCTAAGTGGCAAAGTGGTTTCAACACTTGTGATAGGTGCCCCCGTATCAGATATGTTAACAACCGTATCGAAAATAAGTACCTCCTCAGAAACTGATTTGGTAGTGACTATTTTAAGTGGTTGTGAGGAAAGTTGCGAAACTTGAATATTTGACACAGGTTGAACAGAAATGATTACCGGTGTAGAAACTAGTGGAGTGTCTGGAACCACCTCTTCATCGGAAGACTCATTGCGGATAATCAGCTTTCGCTTTTTCAACAATGTTTGTTGCATTTGTTTCGCAACATCTTGAGCACGTTGCCTCTTAGATCCTGGAGAGACAGGAGTTGGAATATTGTGAACTATCACCCCGTTAATGCTCACTTCAGTCTTGCGAATCTTTTTCAATACCCCTGATTTTGAGGGTATTGTCTCCTTCTTCGATTTTGGCGAGGTTTCCTCTATTTGAACCTCCTCTTCTTGACCCTGTTTCAAAGATTGAGCAGTTGCATCATTCTTGGCAGCCTTCTTCTTCTTTGGGGTTTTGGCAGCAACTTCTAACAAAATTCCAGTCTCCACAGCTGAATCGAAAGTCTTCATGTAGCGTATCAACACCTTGTGAGTGGATGATACTTTGCGAAGCATCGCATCCGGAATGCGAGCAACATGAGTAAAAATATTTTCATCATCCTCCACCTCCTTAGGAAATTGATATAATCAAAATTCTGCAACCTCAGCATCCTCTGGGACTGGAATGCCTTCTTTTTCGTATACCTTTTCAAGAATCAGGCTCCAATACCTTGCATAAGAAATTCCTTTTTCTGAATTTGTGTTTTCCAGACTCTTAACAAACTCTTTCCATAACTGAGTTGCATAGTCCACACTAATATCATAGTACAACCCCATTACCATGGCATAAACTTCCATACGCCCCCTATCAAGACCAACTGTGCGTCCTGTTAAGCATCTAAGAAAAATACCAAACAGAAAATTCCACATACACGGTAATCCTGACTTTGAAGTCACTGATCTTCTCAAGTGTTGGTTGATGGCCCATTTCGTTGAACATGTGGATGATTTGGGAATTAATGGGTATGAAAAATGAAGGGTTGTTAGGGATTTTCAAGAACTCAACGAACATCTTCTTGGTAAGTTTAACCCGTTTGTTGTTCATCATGTTGAAGGTTATCACATCAGTGGTGTAGTTGTGTGAAGCCGATGAAGCTGCCAATGACAACCATGTCATCGGAACTGAGAAAGAACTAAACATGGCGGTGGACAGGGGTGATCGTTTCAAGGCAACTATAAGCATCTTCAGTCCTTCGAGATAAGAAGATACATTCGAATCAACTTGATAGTTGGTGCTTTGGATTTTCATCAGGGATTGAGAAAGAACTTCATCAGTGTTTGATTGAGTGTCAGCCATTGTTAGGATTTGAAAGAGATGAAGTTGAAAAAGTTTGAAGCTTTTTAGGATTATGAGAGTTTTGTTCGCGTAACCATATACAATGATCTTGATCCCCCATTTATAGGTTACCCAAATCGATTTGAAATTAAAGCGGGATACATTTAATGTTATCCGATGTGGCACCTTGAAAATCAAATCATGACTGTAAAAGATAACCATGCTTCAAAAAGTAACTGTCACATCTCCTAGAAAACCGGACAGAATACCAACCATCTTGAGTACACAGCCTGTCAATTTTCCCGTTATAGAATTTGAATCGTTAAAACCCGTCGCATGGAGGCAAGGCTCTTTCACTTTTGGGATGTAAAGTGAAGTCATATGCCAGATTTGCAAAATCATCAGCCTGAGTTGGTATTACTCAGAACCTCAAGGATTTCGTGTGTGCATTGTTCCAAAGAAATAAGATGAGAATCAATTAAAAAAAATTTGGAATTCTGTGATGTAAAAAAATTCAATTTGACACGAATGCAGTTGAACACCAGGCATAGATTGCTTCGTTAATCATCAAGAGAGGTGATCAACAACTTGTGTAGTTTCCCGTGAATTACAATCGAATACTTTTTGATAAGTATCAAAGGGCTTCTTTTAAAAGATATTTTTGGGTTGGTTTCAAATTTCATTACATATCAACCATAACATAAGGTGAGAAATTGTAAATGAAATTACTTGTATGACTAGTGTAGTCAGTGACAAGTTGGCTTTTGAAAATATTTATCATGACTAGGATTTGCGAATAAAACTCACACAGAAATCATATTCATAAAAAAATTTTGTACTGGATCTTGTTAGGTAACAAACATCGTGGGTTGTGAATGTTTGATCAAGACCACACATGCGAATTGAATATGATTTGGAGTTTCGAAATTTTGGTACTGAAACAAAAGTTTCGTTAAAATCTGGAACTATGTTCCCCGTCAATTCCTCAAGGTTTATGATGTTTGGGTTTCACTTCCATCACGGACTCATGATGTCAGATCATAAACACATAATTTTTGTACATCTAAGTCTTGATGGGTTGAATCAGAGACCTCTGGGACATACGTCTTTGTGTGTGATTTGTGTGAAGAAATTTTGAGATGAAAAAGATTGGTTATTAGATCGAATGTACCTCTGTTATATATAGAGCAAACAGAAAACTCTTAACTTATATGAGAAGAGTAAGGTAGCTCTTTTGACTTATGCGAATACAAGCCTTTCGGGAAGAAATTTTCATGTGATAATTTCATTAAGGATTTCTTTTCTCACACATAGAGTCATATGAGGCTTGAGTCAACATGCTGCAGCATGCTTCTAGGGACATCCTAACTAGTTCAAATAAAAAAAATTGATACCTTCCCATAGAAACATATAAGCATGACCTCTTCGCATTAAGCCCTGGACTAAACTCACAACACACAATGTTTAAAGAACAAAGAAAACAAAAATATTTTTGTGATTTTTGAATTTTTCAAAATTAAAAACATAACAAAATAAAATCTTTTTGGATTTTTAATTTTTCAAAAACAAAAATGAATAAACATAAAATATTTTTGGATTTTTGATTTTTCAAAAACAAAAACTACAAAATGAATCGCAAACCTAACCTTAGTTTTTATGATCTCAAATGCGAAGAGATGTGGATGCAAAGCCATGCGAAGCCTCTGGATGAACAGTAACATCTAAACAATTCTGACTCATAACTGCTGAATGAAACTTTCATGCTTGATATTTTGGAATTGAATTCGCATCAATCATCCCCAAACCTGCTAAAATTCTTACAAATGATTTTTCATCAAGAGGTTTAGTAAAAATATCAGCAAGTTGTTCAGTTGTTTTAACAAAATGAATTTCAATATTCCCATCTTCCACATGATCTTTGATAAAATGATATCAAAGAGCAATGTGTTTTGTCTTTAAATGTTGTACTAGATTATGACAAATGCGAATTGCACTTTGCGAATCACAATACAAGAGAATCTTTTTCATGTTTATTGCATAGTCACGAAGTTGACTCTGAATCCAAATAATTTGCGAAGTGCAAGCAGCAGCAGCAACAATGTATTCAGCCTCAACAGTTGAAATAGCCACACAAGTTTGTTTCTTCGATTGCCAACTTACTAACTTCCCATCCAATAGTTGACATCCACCACTCGTACTTTTCATATCCAAAGTACATCTTCCTAGATCAGAATCCGAAAAAGCTTGAATGAAAAATCCTGTTTTCGAAGGATACCAAAGTCCTAACGAAACTGTTCCCTTAAGATAGCGAAAAATATTTTTCACTGCAGTCAAATGAGGTTCTCTGGGATTAGCTTGATATCTAGCACAATTACATACCGAAAACATAATATCAGGTCTACTTGCAGTTAAGTACAATAAAGACCCTATCATGCTTCGATAAAGTGTTAAGTCAACAGCAGGAGCATCTAACGAAGGAGTTAATCTTGTTCCCACTGCCATTGGTACTCGTAGTTTCGTGCTATTGGTCATTCCAAACTTTTCAAGCAAGTTCTTTGTATATTTTTCTTGATTGATTAAAATTCCATCCCTGTTCTATCTTATATTCAATCCAAGAAAATTATTAATTTTTCCCATCATGCTCATTTCAAATTGACTTTTCATTAGATTTTCAAATTCAATTGATAATGCTGGGTCATTTGAGCCAAAAATAATATCATCAACATAAATTTAAACAAGCATGAGATGATTCCCAACTTTCTTGCGAAACAAAGTGGGGTCAACTGATCCTTGTTTAAATTTAGATTGCTTCAAGAAATTTGTAAGTGTTGCGTACCAGGCTCTTGGTGCTTGTTTTAACCCATAAACTGCCTTGTCAAGAATGTTAACATGATCAGGATGTTCCTCATTTATGAATCCTGGTGGTTGTTCAACGTACACTGTTTCTTCAAGTTCTCCATTTAAGAATGCACACTTAACATCCATTTGATAAACATCAAAGTCTTTGTGAGCTGCATAAGCTAAAAATATATGAACTGCTTCCAGTCTTGCAACAGGAGCAAATGTTTCTTCATAGTCTATTCCTTCTTTTTACGAATAACCTTTAACCACTAGTCTAGCTTTATTGAGAATAATATTGCCATCTTCGTCGGTTTTATTTTTAAAAATCCATTTTAATCCGACAATTGAAACATCAGAAGGTTTAGGAATTAATCTCCAAACCTTGTTTTGTTCAAATTCAGCCAGTTTAGATTGCATAGCAACAACCCAATCTGAGTGTTCCATAGCATCCTTTACTGTCTTTGGCTCTATTTTCGAAATAAAGACATTAAACATACACAGTTCTTGGTTCGCATTCAATACCTCATTTTTCGCACGAATTTGATCTCTTGTCAACACACCATCTTGTGGATATTCAATTACCTATTCTTTTGGATGATTTCTTGTCCATTTCTCAAGTAGTGGATAATCAGGATTTAATTCCAATGGTGCATCTTCATACATTTCTTCATTTTCAGATCCTACAACAGAAAAATTATCATTTAGTTCATGAAATCATCATTTTCATCAAGATTAATTGTCTCTGTTTCATCATGCTCCCCCTCAACATGATGTTCATCTTGATGCTCCCCCTCAAAATGATGTTCCTATTGATTTTGCAAATGCTCCCCCTCAACTTGATGATTCATATTTTCATTCTCCCCCTCGAAAGTTTGCGTTCTGAGTTCATTGTTAATCGTATGCTCCCCCTCCATACGAACTTCATGCACACTTTCGCATGATTCTGAACTTGTAGTGATTGTTGAATCATCAGTATGTTTTGAGGATTCTGTTGATTGATTATCAGGAACATTGTTTTCTGCATCAATTACCCTGTCAGGAATTCCAAAAATTAAGTCATAATCGAAATCATTTATTTCAGAATTATCAATTTGTGTATCTGAATCAACAAGAATTGGTTTATTCTCAAATTTACTATCTGTTTGTTTAAGATAGTAATCATCAAAAGTTAAATTGAAAGTTTCTTCAACTTTTCTTGTTCGCTTGTTTAGCACCCTGTATGCTACTGAATTTTGCGAATATTGTCACAACTGGAAATTTTGTGTCATGTAATCTATACACTCAAGTTAATGTGAATCAAAAACTTAAGAACATGTGTGACACCTATTATTATGACATCAAAAACTTCAATCCAATACATCTTACAAGTACTACAAATAGTCATCAAACAATTGGAAACCCTAGAAGTTCTTGTTTAGGTCCACTTTGGACTCGGACTTCCTTATTGGGCCCAAATGGACCAATAAGCTTCCAATTTGACTATCATGGGCTTAGAACCCTAATTGGGCTCTAATTGGACCCACAATCATTTATTTTAACATTTTGGGCCATAGTGGGCCTAGAATGAAGTGAATTAAAAGCCTTGATCCATAATTAACCTAATCTAGCTTAATGAAGAATAAAAATCACAATTTTATTTTAAAGGGCCAATGATCACCCAAACTAACTCTAATATTGGGCCTAGAGGCAAAAAGCCCAAAAATCTTTCCTTCCCTCTCTATTTCGGCCCAAGCCCAAGGGTAAAGGAGGAGTTGACTTTGGATTGCCACCTCATTTTTGTTCATTGGATATCCATGCATGGAACTCATACTTCCAAGCACCTATCTCATCAAGGATCACTTCTCTTCTTTTCCCTCCCTCACTCTCGGTCGAAACACACACACACATACACAAATATCTCTCAAACTCTCTCAAGAACACTTCCTCCCTCTCCACTCAAAGATCTCGAAATTTAGGAAGCTTTCAAGAGGAGATTTCCACAAAATCTTCATCTAAGGTAAGATTATGCTTAGATCTATGACTTAGATTCTTTTTGTTATCAAAATCTTTTCCTAATCCATGCAAAACCCGTGATCTTACATCCTAGAAGCACATCAAACTCGAGATCTTCAAGAAAAGGGTGCTAAGGCCAAAAATCACCAAGTTTTCTCCCATCTTTTCTTCAAAAACCGAAATCACACCCTAAGGTGAGCTTCATACCCCCTATTTTCTGTTTTTATGAGTTTTGTGGGGGGGGGGAATACAAGTGAAAGTGTAGATCTATATGTGTTTTGTATGCCTTGTATGATTTCTATGCTTATATGTGTGTTTTTGTGTGTTATAATGTTGGATCTAGCCATAAAGCCCCTAAAAATCGAGATATACTTTATGTTAAATGATACTAGCATCAAGTATATTTCTACATACAAAGTGTTCCAAGAAAAATAGCTAAATGGCTTAATAACATTTTATTTGGGCTAAAAACTCAATTTTTGGACATAAAATGTTAAAAATATAAAGTTAAAGGGCCCAAAATGACATATCACGAATTCTGATGGATGAGGAGTGTCAAAACAGTTTCAATGAATTATTTTCTGGAAATATACTCATTTGGAGGATTAAAAATATAAATTTCAAGCTTAATGGGCTAAAAATGACAATTTCGGCCCAATAGGGCCCATTATGCGAAATTTTCTGTTTTGGAGGGCCAAAACTGTGTTTTTCTGTAAAACAATGGACTACTAGTGTTCCAAGTACTTTTCAAAGGTTTAAAATGCTTTTCAAATTTAAAAAGGACCAAAGTTGCAAAAATTTTCCAATTTGGGCCAAAATTGTAAAAACTGCGAAAAAGAGGGGTTATAACCGAGAAAACTGCAATTTCAGGGACTTAAACTGTTTTCAATGAAAAATATGCTGAAAAATATTAATTTCAATAATTTTTGGTGTTAAAATGTCAAGAAAAATGATTTAAGTACCAAACCGGAAAGTTATTTAATTAGAGGGTTGAAAAAGTAAATTTTACAAACAATGAGGGGCTGAAAACAGAAAACTTTCAAGGCTAATTCAATACACGCAACTTGATCAAATATTGGCACCGCGACTACCTACGTAATACAATACACAACAATACCAAAAATCGTTGTTAAACGAATTGATTCGGTCTCGAATCAATAACAATCCGAAAATACTAACACGACGATAACTCGATTCGTACACGAAAACATTTGGTAATTCAATATACACGTGAGAGTGCACAGATGTCTACGCACCATCTTTGGGCCCCAAAGTGTAAAATCTTGTTTGTTGGGCCTAGCTAGCCCAATGACCTGATTTTAAGGCCTGAAGACTTCTACCTTACGAGTTGTTGGATCTTACATGATCTAACAAAGCGTAAAAGGACTTTCAATGGCACTTATACTATTGGTCCCCAAGGGTCCTATGGTATTGCTAGTAAAGTCGGTATTTCATGCGAGGCGGGTCAAGGGCCCCTCGTACTTTTTTTATCCCCAACTGGTTAATGGAGTCATCGGGGTCTTCGTGTCCTCTTTCTCTTCGGATGTGGGATTACTCGAAGTCAGGGCGGTCGGATAACGTGATTAGTACGGACAACGCCTACGCGATCGTTGGCATAGTTATAAATGGGTCGTTTGTGTAACGCGTGTTTATAGCAATTAATCATGCGCAAAAATAATCCGACGTCGCCTGGAATTAATGACTTCACGCGCTGCAATGGCTTTATTTTTAACTTCATGGAATTCAAAGAATTAGGAAAACATCGGGTTTTCCTAGGGTTTTTCAATACACACGATTTTCAAAACGTACACAATTTTGATGAACATTTTTCTTACAACTATAGAAACAAACAAGCATACCTATGGATCTTCACAAATGTTTTCAAAAGCTCTTTTCGAAAAATATCGGATTTTCTGGTAGTTTTCAAAATGATACAAAACATTGCTTTTCAAATACCGCTTATGAACTCACCAACATTTCACATGTTGACGTTTTTCAAAATACTTGTATTCTCAGGTAATCAGTGAATCAAAGGAAAGTGTACTCGGTGATGGTTTGCAGTTTACTCATTAATGAGTCGAACAATTTATTTTTGGGAATGTAATGTTTAAACAATGTACTTCATGTAAACTTTATCGGTTGTACTGTATTAATGCATGGTGACGAATGTTGTTATGTTTCATATATATTCAATGTTATGGTATTCAATTAAGTCACGACAGCCATCGGACGTTTCCGCCGTCTGGTTCGGGGGTGTGACAAATATCCTAAGAATATGCCTTCGTCAACTTTAGCTTGGAACTTTGTCAAATTATCTTTGAGATTCATTATGAAACACCTACAACCAAAAACATGGAAAAATTTGACATTAGGTTTTCGATTGTTGATGATTTCATATGGAGTGATATTGAATCTGCGATGAATAAATGATCTATTTTGAGTAAAGCATGCAGTTGAAACTGCTTCAGCCCAAAGATATTGAGGTAGATTCGCATATGTTAACATTGTTCTAGCTGCTTCGCATAGAGATCGATCTCTTCTTTCAACAACACCGTTTTGTTGAGGAGTATATGGTGATGAGAAATTATGCGAAATGTCTTTGCTTGTGAGAAAAGAATCAAGAGTTTGATTTTTAAACTCAGAACCATTATCATTTTTAATTTTGCGAACACTCTTTTTCAGACTAAGCTCAATCTTTTTGATAAATTCAATCATTGTCTGAGCAACTTCAGATTTTAACCTGAGAAAAAATACCCATGTTAATCGAGAAAAATCATTAACAATAACTAAAATGTACCGCTTTTTATTGATTGTAGCAACAGTCGACGGTCCACATAAGTCAATGTGAAGAAGTTCCAATGGTTCTACGATTTTTGAATTTATCACAATCGGATGACCTTTTCTATGTTGTTTTCCTTGTTCGCAAGCTGCACACAGAGAATCATTGTCAAATTTTAGTACAGGTAAACCTCAAACTAAATCTTCAGTGACAAGCTTGTTAATATTGCGAAAGTTCAAGTGTGACAATCTTCTATGCCAAAGCCAGCTGACATCATTAGATACCTTTTATAGTAAACACACAGGTTTTCCCACGATTGGTTTGATGTCCAGTGTAAACATATCACCATATCTTTTGGATTTGAGAAGTACTTCATTTGTCTTCGCATTTGAAATGATACTTCTTTCTTTATTAAATACAACCTGGTTTCTGGTACCCACAACAAGTTGTGACACACTAATCAAGTTATGTTGAAGTCCTTCAACATAAGCAACCCTGTTAATAGTGAATTGTCCATTTGTGACTTTCCCATAGCCTTTCACTTGATACTTGTGATTATTCCCAAATTTGACTACTCCTGCATTTTCCAAGCTTCTATAATCTCACAAGTTTTCCTTTCTTCCAGTCATATGACGAGAGCAACCACTATCAATATTCCATTTCGCATCATATTTCTCGTCACATATCACCTGCATTTATTGAAAAAATTTAGGAACCCAAGGCTTGTTGGGTCCATCATTAGTAGAATGAAATAAATGCTTTGAATTTAAAAACCATGTTTTCACTTTGTTTGTGACAGAATCCATTATATCAACATCATCAAATCTAGATATTGAAATATAGTCGTTCAATAGGTTTGGATTTCCATTGATTGTAATCACATCCTTCACAACATTCGCAGCTTTGAATACTAGTTTCCATTTTTGAACTGAAACTTGCGAATTATGAGATGGTGAACTAGCAGTGGAAGAATTATTTGCAAACTTGTCAAATGCATTCTTTATTTGTTTCTCTGAAAACTTCCCACTTTGATATTATCTTCCTTTCCCTTCAAGCCAACGATTGATCGTACTTACATCAGATTTTCCTTTTGTATACGAAACTTTGGTCGATTTTGAGACTGAAGGATTTGGAAATTTTGGTTGTTTTGGTGAAAATTTCACTTTTGCTTGAGTTGAATTTTTCAAAGTTGATGAAGTATTCGTGAATTTGCCAACATTTTGAAACTTTTGATTATTTACAAATTTTTGCGAAGTCTCAAATTTTCGATTGTTGTTATATTTGCGAACACATGGAATTTTGTCAACAGAATTTATTGGTTTGTGAAAACTTGTATCTGTTTGTTTATTTTTGCTTTGAAATTTTGATGATGTTGTTTTTGAAATTTGTTCTTTTTCAACTTTTGGTTTATCATTAGACACAACTTGCCAAAAGATTGTTTTTCTTGCTTTTCTTTTTGAAACATTATTTTCTGTTGAATAATTTCCAACCATCAATTTGAATTCATGAGAATTTAATTTCACTTCAGCCTTTGGTTTTTCAACTTTTTCAAAAACTTTGTTTGCTTTTTCACCTTTAACCACCCATTTTTGTGATGATTTTTGTTTTTGAAACACATAAGGATTTTGAGTTAAATTATTTTCTTCTGTGTTTTGATTTGCGAAAAAACCTTCAGTAGTTGACCTTTGATTATCTTTTTCAATCATTTTGTTGAATTCAGGATGAATTTTCTCAGCATTCCTAGTAGTGACAAAAACTTGATTTGGAAAAATGGTTTTATCAGTGCATACAAAATTTGGATATACCACAGTGTTGGTTTCCAAATAATGTGTGCCTTTGTCTTTTAAAATTTTGTCAAATTCTTTTGTATTTTCAAACACTTGATCAACCACAACTCGTGGAGGTATTTCATGTGAATCTTTCGCATCTTCTTTGTTTTCATCAGTGTCATCAGATTTCCAGCTTTCAACTTCCACATTATCAAAATTACAATGTTGCGAAGTAGAGGGTTTATCAGTTTCATCCTCTACTATTGAATCAACTATAATTTCTTTACCTTTGATCTTAGATATGATATTAATGATTGACCATTTAGAACAATCAACCTCTTCTTCCTCTTCTATCTCACTGATTTCACTCACATTGTCTGAATTGTCATCAATATCAACATAATTGAATTGAGAATCAAGAGTTGAAGTTTCGGTTTTCTTTAAGATTTTCACTTGTTCACTCTTTGTCAAACTTTCATTGACAATGTTAACCAACTCATCAGCATTCAGGAATTCATCAATTTTGACAATACCATATGCATATCTATCATCAGGTATTTTGTCAAATTGAGCAATTGTACTTTCGCAATCATAAGAAACAACATCAACTTTTTCACGTTCATATTCAAGAAAAAGTAAAAGTTTCGTGTGTTGTTCTTTGCTAATGTCAGAAGAATGATGTAAAGCAGTTAATTTTGCATACAATCATTTGGCAGAATTACAGTATATGTTCCTTTGTGCTAGCAACAACCTAACATCATTTGTAAGATTATTCCTATCACAATCTACATTTTTGATCTGCATTTCAAGTTTTTCTACTCTGCTCCTTTTTATTTCTAATTCTCTTCGTGTCTCACCTAGTTGCATATTTAAATTTTGAGCTTCAGTACTAGCAGACACAATAACATAATCAAAATAAGCCACAGTATCATCAAATGAAGTGATTTCTGCATCATAAGCAGATAAAGGAATATTAAAAGATTCAAGTATAGCACGTACCTTGGTGGTCATGGGTGATTTGTCCGTGGATTTGGATACGAAGCACCTCCCTGAAATATCCTCTTCGCAATCTTCAAAAATTGCGAACATAGCTCCATGTGTAGGATGCCTCATTTCTTCGTCATCAAATCCTGAAGACCAGATCTGATACGTTCCACTCTCTTCATCATCAGATTCACCCTTCGCAACTAGAGACACTCCTTTTGTCTTAGCACACAACTCTTCAATCTTTTCTGAATAGTATGCTTCGTCTTTAACTTTTTCCTTCTTCTCTTCTTTCTTTCGCAACATGCAATCGGCTGCGAAGTGATTCGCACCATTGCAGTAGTTACAGTAAATTTCTGAGTCACCTTTCAGCTTCTTCAATTCTTTCGCATCTTTTTGTTTCTCATCAGCTTTCTCCATTTTCTTCCTCTCCTCTCCTCCAGTTTTTGTGACTCCACTCTTTGCATCACTAGCCTTTCCTTTTGGATTAAAAGGCTTTTTGAAAAACTTCTTAACTCTGTTGTTTGAGTAGAATGCCACAGTTTCATCATCTGAGTTCATTAAGAAGCCTTCATTGTCTGAACCATCTGCTTCATTAACATCAACTTCTGATACCTTTGAAACAAGAGCCAAAGGACCTCCAATACTCTGTTTTGATTCTTCATACATTTCTGAAACTTCACTTTCATGTGTTTTCAGCTGATTGTAGAGATCATTCAAGTGAGTTGTATCAAAACTCTGTTGATTCTTAATCATCATACTTACGCTTCGCCATTCTTTGCGAAGGCCCATGATGAAAGTTAAATTGAAATTCATGAGAGACCTAATGATTCCATACCTATTGCAGCGAAACACAAGTTCATTCAGACGATCATAGTAATTTTCAAGAGTTTCAGCATCCTTTTGTCCGAATTCCTTCAGTTCAACTAGACATTGCTTCATAGAGTTGATCTTCGTCTTTTCGCTACCTTGATACTTCTCTTTTAGAGTGTTCCAGATCTCCTTGGCTGTTTTACAACTACGGACGTAATTTTAAACCACAGGAGGTAGAGCACCTCTTAGTTCCCTCATACACCCCTTTTCATTATTCTTCAAACGTTTTTGTTGCTCAGCAACTTCAGCAGATGTAGTAGATGGTCCAATTGGTTGAACATTAGCAGGAGCTTGCACTGTTCCATCGATATAATTCCAAAGTTCTTCACCAATTCAATTTAAGTAATCCTCCATTCTATCAGCCCACTGATCATAATATTCAGGAATTAACATCGGAATTTTGGTTGAGGAACCAAGCAAGTGAGAGAAGGAAGTCATTGTATTCATGTTGAAGTTCGCCATTGATGAACACAGAAATTTTCAGAAAGCTTGAAAAACTTGATGAATTTGAGAATTTATCAACTAAATTGATCACAAATCGCTAATCGATTACTCGACTAAACAATTTAAAAACAGAATCAATTCAAATCTGAAGATCAAATTTGATTTTCAAAACCAAAATGCGTGGAAAATTTTGAGTAAAGTTGCTACTCAAAAAGAAAATGATTCTAACACGAAAATCAGATCGATGCAGTTTGAATCCTGCTCTGATACCAATTGTAGAGAATTGTTTATCGAGATTATGAAAGCAATAATGATTTGAGTGATTGAAAAGTAAGAACACGAAGAGTAAATATTAATCAGATCTTATATTGATAAAGACTGATTACAAGAATAAGCAGAAAGGATATTTGAGTTCCAAAAGTTATCCTCTACTTCTATCCTCAATCCCTATTTATAGGGAACCTGAGTGTACAAAAAATATACTAAGTCTAAACAATACGCTTCGCATAAAACTGACTTAGTAAAATAACTAAAAATACGAAACTAAACAAACACACAATTCGACTCTTACAATTTAACCTCTACAACCAAAACGTCGCCTTAGCTCATATATGTGTATAAAAATAAATAATAGTTGAAAATACATATAAAAATACTAATTATATAGAAAATTGCTGCCTTAAGTCATACCTTACAAACGCCATGGCTCGGAAAAACTTGAAGCTTGACATTGCCGCTAAGTCACTCTTTACGTTATTTAGAACCTTGATTTTAAGTATTAAAACAACTCCCTCTTAGATATTACTTCATGGATCTAGTCATGAGTAATTTTAAGACGATAATATATTTTTTTCTTTAAACCGAGATGCCTACGGGATTTTGTTTACGAAATCTATTGTATATGGGTGCACTCCAATGCTATCGGTAACTGGTAGTCATGAAGTATATGTCCATGTATGATTAGACTAGCAGACAAAAACGATGTAGCCAAACTTTATTTGTTCTTTCTGCCTTAATAGGAGAAGCGATATCCTTGACCCCCTTAATGATTTAGTACTGAGATATGATATGGTTGGCCGAGTCCTGACTAAATTGATTTGTTCGATGTAGAAGTCAGATGTGATTGTTAGATATCTTTGTTAGGAAACAAAATTTTGAACTCTAAAATTGAACAATATCCATGTCTTAAGTTCATACAAATATCCAGGATAAAGGAATATTTAATCATGTATCTAAGGGCTAAACTCGATTAAGAACAAGTGTTGGGCAGTTGCATTGGATTACTAACTCTCTGTTAGTTATTTGAGAAGTATTAAGACCTTAAAAAGCTAATGACTTGTTCGAGTGGGAGACTGTTGGAAATAGCGTCCAAAGTCATTAACTTGTTGGTAATATTTCTAAATAATAACAAGGTCCTTTTGGGTTGGTCTCATGACATAAATAACATTAAGGAAACGAAAAAAAAAGTTGTTAATTTATTAAGGAATTAATAAATTAATTATAAATTATTTTGGTAATTAATTAAATAGTTTTAATTAATTAAATGAGTTGAAATGAATTAAATTCTTGGTATTAGTTAGAATATTTATAACCATCCAGAGATCGAAGGTGGACGAATTTCTGCTTATCCTGAAAAGGATAATGCATGCTTTGAATAAGGTAAGGATTATCCTTTAGAAATTTGAATTACTTAAGGATTAATCAGCTACCTCCAAACAGGATGTTAGAGATCAAACCCTAGCTATTAATTCCTTCATAATTTCATTCACCCCTCTCTCCCTTCTCATCTCTATTAATATGGACAAAAATCATAACCTTCTCCTAAGGTTACTGAATTTTGCATAAAACCTAATATGGTTTATTCCTTATTTGCTTTTGGCGTCTTGGGTCTAACTACATTAGAGGAGTTCTACATTGGACTCTCTATCCATTGCAAGGTTGTTGATCACATGATTTAAAGATCAAGAGGTAAGTGTTCTATTCTTTTAGTTTGATTTTAAAGTACGTTGCTAAAACTAGTAAAACCTAGATTCCAAGATGTATGTGCACTTAGGTAAATCTTTTGATTCTTCTATTACCTTTAGACAGTGTACTTGATGCAATAAATCCCCAACAATTCAATTGGTCAATATAAACCTCGTCTTGTTGCAAAAAGGTTTCCACAAACCGAACAAATGGATTATGTTGAAATCTTTAATCTTATTGTTAAATTTTCCATTATTCGTCTTGTTCTATTGGTTATTTTTTCGTATGGATGGTAGATTCGACAAGTTAACGTCATCAACATTTTTTTACATGGGGATATTACGGAAACTATATATATGGATCAACCTGTTGGGGTTGTTGATCAAGTATTATCGTGTTTGCTTGCTTATAAAAGTCCTTTTATGGACTAAACAAGCTCCTCAAGCGAGGTTTGCAAAACTCTCTATGGCTTAGTTATCTTTTGGCTTTACTCGATGCATTTTAGATGCATCTCTCTTTGTAAGTTGCACTTCTATCTATGTGATGTATGTTTTTGTTTACCTTGATGATATCATTATTACTGGAAGTTGAAACAACATATATCGAGGAGTTGATTCAGAAAACTAGTACAAAGTTTACTCTTAAAGATTTGGGAACACTTAGTTATTTCCTTGGGATTCAAAGATCGTTTACTAACATTATTATACATTTATCTAAACAAAAATATATTGATTTAATAAAATGCACGTGAATGACACAATGCAAACCTTTTGCCTCTACGGTATGTTATGGTCAACAATTGTCTCGATATCCCAGTACACAAAATTAGATGATGAGTTTTTAATTAAAGAACCGTTGAAGCTCTTCAATACTTGATTATTATTAGACATAGAAAAACATGTTTTATGACCAAAGTTTCACAATTTCTTCACATTTAATGAAAATATTGGATCGAGGTCAAAACGAATATTGCGTTATATTCAAGTTAATGGTTCCCATGGACTTGTGATACACAAGTTTTCATCAACATCATTACATGCATATTCTGATGTTGACTGTGTTGGTTTACTGATGATTGTCGATCTACAAGTGGTTATTGTATTTTCTTGCTCCAAATATTATTAGTTGGAGTTCCAAGTAATAACACATGGCTACAAGGTCTAGTATAGAAGTTGAGTATCATTCATGTCTCTAATTAGTGAGCTCAAGTTTCCATTGTCAGTTTGCCCATTCTTTGGGTGTGAAATATTGGTGTCACGTATCTTGCAATAAATTTTATTTTTCATCAAAGATCTAAACATATAGAGATTGATATACTTTTTTTTTTGTCCGAGATATGGTTTTAAACAACTCTCTTATGGTTTGATATGTTCATATATGATCTCAACCTGCAGACATCCTTATGGACCTTACAAAAAGGTTACCGACTCCACGATTTCAACTACTTCATTATAAGATTCTAATGTTTTCCAATGTTTTAGTCGAGGGGATGTTAGCATAAAGTTAGTTAATGGTAATTGTGAGTTAGTTAGAGGTTGCTAAACTGTAACAACCATAGTTAGCTTTCTATCGACTATAGTTAGCTTGGGTGTTGACACGCTTCAATTTAATGATCATAATTGCTTCAATTTAATGATCATAATTGCAAAGACTCTCAATTCTCTCACTTCTCACCATCCTTATTTTACTTTAGTAAACATCCCTCTTCTTGTTTTTGATTAAGTGTAGGTTTATAAAAAAACTCTTCAGATAAATAATAAATCATATGTATAACACATTGTCTTAAATCATATACCTATTAATTTTATTAAACAATAAACATATCCATCGAGTATGTCCCGGTAAAATAATACTAATACAACAAAAACAAGTAAATCATGAACTCCGTTAAAAGTCACAAACATATGGGTTGAAGTTTCTAAATTCCAAATACAAAAACATTGTCACATTTTGTTTGGAGAAGAAAGGGTTGAAGTTTCGAGATCGGTGGTGTCATTTTGAACGTGGAACCGCTCTCTCAAGAGGTTTTTCCATCCACTTCCCCTACGGTTTTGGTCGTCTCATCATCTGACCTTCCTCATTCTTTCTCTCTCTCTCTCTATACATCGAAAACTTGAAGAAATTCCCTCCTAAAATTTTCATTTTCTTTGAAATTTCTTCACATCATCTCTTATATTCCCAAATCTCATTTGAAAACAGTCTCCAAATTCTCAATGTCGTCGTCCACTGTCTCAATTACTGCAAACCCTTCTGCTGCTATGCGTAGACCTTTATTCACCGGTGAGAAAAAATCCGGATTAGATTTGGGCGGCAGTGATGGGATTGATGCTCCTCCGCTCAGCGGCGGCGAAACCAGCAGAGGGAAAGATCTCAGCCATTCAATCAGAGCAGGAGCAGAAACCGTTCTCGAAAGATCTAGAGATGCTGTTCAAACCAAGAACTCGTTACCCACGAATTCAACCACCAAGCCACGAAAACGGACCACCGATAAGAAGGGCGGCGCCCCCTCCACTACGAAGGCTCCATGGAAGAGGGTTGTAAGTGTAATCATGAAGAATTTCGCTCTTATACTTATACTCTTGCTTTTGGCTCAAATGATTCGTAGACTAGCGTTCAATCAAGGGAGTGGTTTTGATTCGATTCTTATCCCTAGTTCTGATTACGAAAGAAGGATTGCAGAGGTCGAAGCTTTCTTGAAGACCACAACCAAAATGATGCAAGTTCAGGTTGAAGTTGTGGATCGGAAGATCGAGAATGAGATTGCAGGTCTGAAAACCGAATTGAGCAAGAGAATTGACGACAAAGGTGCTGAAATTTCCAGCAGGGTTAATGACTTTGACGGAAGACTTAAAACTATGGAGAACTCCTTAACCACTAATTGGCTTACCAAAGACGAGTTCAACAGATTTTTAGAGGAATTCAAGGGGAAAAAGGGAGTCGACGATATCAGTGATTTAAAACTGGATGAAATTAGGGCTTTCGCCAAAGAAATCGTGGAGAAAGAAATCGAAAAACATGCTGCAGATGGGCTTGGTAGGATTGATTATGCTGTGGCATCTGGTGGTGCTATGGTGTTAAAACATTCCGAGCCTTTCATTCGTTCTAGCAAACTTAGCAGATGGATTGCTGGGAATGTGCACAGTGGTGCTGTGAAGATCCTGCAACCGAGTTTTGGTCAACCTGGTGAATGCTTCCCTCTCAAAGGAGACACTGGTTTTGTTGATATTAAGCTTCGAACAGCTGTTATTCCTGAGGCTATTACTCTTGAACATGTTTCCAAGGTTCGTTTCTAACTTTCTATGAACTATTTTATGCTTTTTGGCTGCTAAACCTTTATGTCTGTTGTATATATCTGTAACAACTAGGTTAACTTATCACAGGACATAAAACATATGCTGCAAAAATCATCCTACAAAAAGTTTATATAAAGGAAAAAGAATTAGTGTCATTAACTTTTTCTTGTTTTATGGTGTGATGAACATGAACAGAGTGTGGCATTTGACCGATCTAGTGCTCCCAAGGACTGTAAAGTTTTGGGATGGTTGGGCAGCGAGGAGCTGACCGAAAAGATGAATTTGCTGACCGAGTTTACATACGATCTTGAAAAGAGTAATGCACAGACTTTCAATTTGGTGGAATCAAAAACTGCTGTGGACACAATCAGGCTTGAATTCATGTCCAATCATGGAAGCCCTAGCCATACTTGCATATATCGAGTTAGGGTTCATGGTTACGAACCTAATCTTGCCTAAATTGCCCTTGTGTCTTTGTTTTACTTTTATTTGTATTTGGAAGTGTTTTGAGTTTGTGACTTTAATTTGGTTGTGTTCCACTATCCTTTTGTTGCTTGAAGGTTTTTTTTGAACAGTTGAAAATATGGTTTGGAGTGGTGGCTAGTTTTAGCTTTTATGTCTTGTTTTGTAGATTGTGTGTGGTTTCATGCTTTCATTGGTGCTATTATGATCTTAATCCATGATCTATGTCATTGTAGGGATAGTGAATTTGTGTGTTTTTGTAGCTTACTCCACATTTATATACCATTTATATATGAGTTTGAGACCATGTATTTTCACTAATACATAAGTTTTAGATTTAAGTATGAACACTTTCTTTGCTCTTTGGATATTGTGATTTAATGCATTCATACGTGAGGTCTCAAGTTCTAGTCTATTATCATTTTTAGTTTTGAAAACATTATGTTGGTTGTGTATAGAGTTCGAGTTTGAGATTGTGTATATGCGTTGCCCCTATATACTTGTGGTTAGCATTAAGGATGTTGAATCCAAGAATGAGGGGGTGAGGTTCATGTGTGTATATCATATTTTGATATTGTAATTTATTTCTTCACTTTGGCCTTGAGATTGGTTGATTGGAGTGTTTTAGACTTTAAAGAGGTGGGGCTTAAGTACTCATCGTGTTTGATATGTGGTTGATTTTGTTTTGGTTAGCGTTTATATATGAAAAGTGAAAAAAATGTAATCGTGTTGATGTCTAACAATAGGTGATCTTTGTGGGCCTTTTCAAATTTCATGAAAAAATTTAAAATAAAAAACCTAATTTATCTTTATAATATGAAAACATTTTCAAATTGCTTATTTGCGAGACCATATTATAAGTTATCTATTTACAATTGGTTGAAAACTTCATGACCCATCAAATCATTGAAAACTTGTTCATTAACAAAATTTTTGAAAAAGTTCCTTCATTTTTTTTGGGGATGCAAAAGCTCCGAAAACTCTTGCACGCTCTCTTAGCCGATTTAAAAGTATTAATATGGTATAAACTAACAAACTAAAGAGTAGATAAAAGTTTGTTGGAGCTAAAAGATTTTTTTTGTTTTTTACTACAAAAAGGAGTGACCTCGTCCTCAAGCCATGGAGTGCGGTTTGGATTCTAATGATGAATTTGAGACAAAAATATTTTTTTTCTTTTTGGAATTTAAATGATTTTCTTTATTTATTAGCTTGAAAAATCGTTTGTTATATTAAAGTATACATATTTTTAGAAACTATTTCTTTAGTTAATGTATTCTAAGGAAGCAAAACCACCTTATGCGGATATTACATGGTTAACCTCTTTCGGGTTGATTTAAAAAATAATAATTCATGATTTTGTTATATTACATTACATGTGGAATTATTAAGGAAATGTTTATTTGTCTTGTTAGCGTTAGCTTAAACAATATTTATATATTATGTTTGTATTTACTAAGCCCATGTGCCTAATGATAATTGATAACAGCATATCCAAGGATAGCCTAGTTTCAATGGATCCATGCCGATTCGGGTCCGCCCGTAATGCCTCCCATACAATCATACGATGTGTGAGTGAGAAGAGGCTTCAAGAAAGGTAATACCCAACAAGCATGACTTCGATAGCCCAATTAAACATCAGATCTCCATGATTCCTTTTGCTTCATTCTCTTTTTATAATGCTTTCACATTCCCTTTCTTATTTATACCACCGAATAATGTGGGACAAATCCCCAAACCTTTTCTTTAATGTTTATTTTACTCAACCAACTAATAAGTATTGAAAATTAGCTAACGGCTAGAAAGTGGAAATACAAGGCAGTAAATGTTTTTTGCCGATTTGTTTTGGCCAAGAAATATAATGCAACAATTAGAATTGTCAAACGGCTAAAATTGTACAAAGAGTAACGGTTATAAAATGGAATCAAATGTAGCATAAGACAACCGGAGCAAAAAAAAGTCAGAAAATCTGAAATTGAACCCGAAAAAAAATCGAATCCGAACCGAACTGAAAAAAAACTGGTATCAAACTAGTTTAGAGCAAAACCGATCCGAAAAAAGACCGATCTGTAAAAAAACGTATTTGAAAAATGATGGACCGAAAAAGAACCGACCGAGAACCGATCGGGACCGGTCTAAAAAAAGACCGATCCAGAAAAAAAGGATTTACTTAAGACTAATCCAGGAACGGCAATTTTTGTGCGTATTATGTTGTATTACTAAGCCCATGTAGTCCACTTTGTATGGTGTTTTTAGCGAGCCCATTATATATTTGTATCTATAATTGGGTTTGATTAGACACCCACATTTGCGATCTCAGTTTTTGGGTTGGTCTCGAACGGTCTGATATTTTTGCGGTCTCGAAGCGGTCCGGTTTTGGACCGGTTTTTTTTCATATCGATCTCTTTCGGTTCAATTTTTTTGGGACTGGTCTCGGTCTTTTTCGGTCCGGTCTCGCGCTTTTTCCGTGCATATTTTACTGTTTGGTTTTCGGGTTTTTCGGTTCGATTTCGGTATTCATTGGGTTTTTTAGTTTCAATTTCTAATTTCTCATTAACACCAAAATGATAGATTAAACTCTATTAAAAATGATATACTAAAGTTTAATAAAAGAAAAAAAGAAAAGAAGTTAGATAGTGTGTGATAAAAAATTGTGTATAAAAGTGATACACTAAAGTTTAATAAAAGGAAAAAAGAAAAGAAGTTAGATAGTGTGTGATAAAAAAATTGTTTAATTAACACAAAAATGATATATTTATAAACTTTGACTTCTGGTCTTTTTTGATATCGGTTTCAGACTGGTCTTGTGTCGGTCTCGAAATGGTTCGATCTTTTTTTGGGATTGGTCTCAGAATGGTCAGTTTTTTCTTGGACCGGTCTTGGATGGTCTTTTTTTCGGCCTGATCTTTTTTTTTTCCAGTCAAATCTTGATATAGACTAGTCCAATCTTGGTCTTTTTTCAGGTTCGGTCTTAGACTATGTGTGGCATACTAGCTGAAAAGTTAGCTATTAGCTGAAAAACTAGCTGATAGCTAAAAAGCTAGCTGTTAAATAAAAAGCTAGTTGATAGCTGAAAAGCTAGCTGATAAGAAATGATTGGTAAAACTAGCTGAAAAATATGAAATGCTATAAAAGGACATTTAAAAAAAATGTTTTTTTATAATTAATTAAGGGGTATATATGGAAAAATTTTAAAAAGTTCCTAAAAAGTTAGTCTAAATAGCTTTTTAAAAAACTAGCATATAAGCTACTTTTTGGCTTGACAAACATGACAACTTAAAAAAGCTCGAAAAATAAGCTAGCTGTGGCGCGCCAAACACAACCTTAGACCGGTCCTTTTGTGTAGGTCTAGGTTTGATGAGAATGATGGATTATAAAAGAAATATAAGAATACTGATTAAGATGGTAGCAAGTTAAACCCATAAAACCCTAATTTCTTGATGTTTCTTTATTCCTACCATTACCATGGTCATCTACAATACCACTCATCATCTTCTCTTGAAGAACCGTAGTAAATAACTAACATCAAAGCATACATCCCATTATAATGGGATCTTGAACATCTTAATGATGATGCATGAAGAGAACTATTTGTGATACATTGCACCCGCTTCGGTGTACTTGATCACACCGATGGTACTATAAATGACAAAACTAAACCCAAGTTACACTAAATGGATTCCACTGTCAAGGTTTGGATTTACAATACCATATTATAAGCCCTTTTTAATGATTCCTCACACGTAACTCTACGGATTGTGAAATAAGTAAGTTTTGAAATCCACCAAAGTGATCCAACTTGACAATGAGTTGTGAAACATCATAATCAAATATTCAATTGTCACTACATATTATACTAGAATTAAAGCAATTACCGAAGTCTAGATAACATTGATGTGACTGCCCCTAAAAAGAACCTTGGGACTTACATGAGAAATGGGTTAACACCAAAATTCGACTATATTGCAAGTTTGATCTATCATAGAACTTGACTCCCTATGTTTCTAGAGGCTAGATCCATGATTTTTCTTGAAGAACAACGTAGGTTACAATTTTGTCGCCAATTGTCTCACTCTGATCAGTCCGCCCAACCGACTGTTTTGGTCCTGGAATAGATTTTTTCCAACCAAGGAAAAAAAAAATCAAAATTGTAACAAAAATTGGAGAGGAGGCTAACCAAAATCAGGGAAACAACCATCAACAACCATTTAACGGAGGAGACCGCCGTCGGTCGTCAGATAACAACCACTCGCCATAGCGTTTTGGTTACATTATAATCCCACTGACCAACAACCTTAGTTTGCATTTACCTCCACTAAATAATAGGCTTGGGTTGCGCCTTCTTCTTCCATTCTACAACCCTAGGCTACCTCTCCATGGCCCATCTCTCCATAATATCTCCTTTTGGCTTGTGTAATAGCAACTCGTGGTCCCTCTTGTCGAGCTTGTATCAGTACATCTCTAGTGGCCTAAATTAGCAATAACGACAACAACCATAATAGGTTGTTCATGCTCACCTTACACCCTCCACACCTATGAGGGCTTGGTAATATATATAGATACCAATACTACATCACTACATGTTCAATACTATGAGTCTTTAAGATCAAGGAGATAACAGGTAATATATAGATATCGGTGCTACATCCCATATTTATATTAACTCTCGTATACTCTCATCCGTTTTTTATAATAGAAATTTCTATTTAGTCCTTATCGGTGATGGGTGTTCTATTCCTATAATAAATATTGGTCACACTTCTATACCCAACGCACATTGTCCTCTTTACATTTACAATGTCCTCATCAGCCTAAACATTATTTGAAAAAAATCAAGGTTGTGGAACTCGTTACTCGGTACCTGCTTGGGCGACTACCGAGTAGCGAGTACTCGGGAGTACTCGAATTCGGTAATTCATGTGGAAATATTTTTAGGGACATTATATATGTCAAAATTACAAGTTAAAATCATAAGTTGATAGAAATATATAACAAAATTAGATACATGTGAATACTCAAAAACTTAAAAAAACATAATGGTCTCACTTCGTAAATAATTACTGGAAATTTAAGATATATATATATATATATATATATATATATATATATATATATATATATATATATGTATGTATACTAATAAACACATATGAGTGTGTTAAATAATAAATCATTAATTATATTATACATATTAATCATCGAGTTGACCGGGTTTTACAACATTGCTCAGTTTAGTAAGGGGCCAATCAGGGATTACTCGAGATTTTGCAACTCACCTTGGTAAGGGGCCAATTAGCAAGTACTCGGAGGAGTTGTCACAACTGGAAATTTTGTGTCATGTAATCTATACATTCAAGCTAATGTGAATCAAAAACTTAAGAACATGATTGACACCTATGATTATGACTTCAAAAACTTCAACCAAATACATTATACAAGTACTACAAATAGTCATCAAACAATTGGAAACCCTAGAAGTCCTTGTTTAAAGTCCATTTTGGACTAGGACTTCCTTATTGGATCCAAATGGACCAATAAACTTCCAATTTGACTATCAAGGGCTTAGAACCCTAATTGGACTCTAATTGGACCCACACTAATTTATTTCAACATTTTGGGCCATGTTGGACCTAGAATGAAAAGAATTAAAAGCCTTGATACATGAATAACCTAAACTAGTCCAATAAAAATATGAAAATCCTACCACATTCTTTTAGGCTTAAAACATACTCAAGATTAACACTAATATTGGGCTTAGGGGCAAAGGCCCAAATTTTTCCTTTTCTTTCCAAATTCTCGGCCCAAATGCACAAGCCAAAGAGGATGGAAGAGTTGACTTGTTGTGCCACATCATTGTTATCCATAGGACATCCATGCAACATCTCATACTTCCATGTATGCACATCACTTCAAAATCACTTCTCTTCTCTTCTCTCTCTCACTCTCGGCCGAACACAACACACACACACACACTCACAAAAATCCATCCCATTCTCTCTAGATCACTCAAGAACACTCCTTCCTCCCCACTCCAAAAATCTCGAAAATTAGGAGCTTTCAAGAGGATCTTGCAAGTTAATCATCATCTTAGGTAAGTTTTTACTTATATCCATGATCTAACTACTTCATTCCATCAAAAACCTCTTCTAAATCTATTCCAACTTGTGATCATGCACCTTAGAAGTCATCAAATTCGAGATCTACCAAGGAAAGGTGCTAAGGCCGAAAGTCACTTCATTTTCTTCCATCTTTTCTTCCAAAAACCGAAAGCTTCAAACAAGGTGAGCTTCATACCCCCTATTTTCTGTTTTTATGAGTTTTGTGGGGGGGGGGGGGGGGGGGGAATACAAGTGAAAGTGTAGATCTATATGTGTTTTGTATGCCTTGTATGATTTCCATGCTTACATGTATGCTTTTGTGTGCTATAATGTTGGATCTAGTCATAAAACCCCTCAAAACCGAGATATATCTTATTTTAAATGGTTTTAGCATCAAATATATTTCTACATACAAAGTGTTTCAAGAAAAATGGCTAAGTGGTTTAGTAACAATTTTCTTTGGGCTAAAAACACAAATTTTGGGCCTAAAATGTGAAAAATACAAAATTAAGGGTCCAAATTGACATATCACGAATTCTGATGGATGAGGTGTGCCAAAACAGTTTTTAATAAAACAATTTCTGGAAATTTACTCATTTAGAGGATTAAAAACATAAATTTCAAGCTTAATGGGCTAAAAATGACATTTTCGGCCCAATGAGGCCCATTATGCGAGATTTTCTGTTTTGGAGGGCCAAAACTGTATTTTTCTGTAAAAAAGTGGACTATAAGTGTTCCAAATCCTTTTCAAAGGTTTAAAATGCTTTTTAAATTTAAAAAGGACCAAAGTTGCAAAAATTTTACAATTTGGGCCAAAAATGTCAAAGTTGCGAAAAAGAAGGGCTATTACCGAGAAAACTGCAATTTCAGGGACTAAAACTGTTTTCTATGAAAAATATGCTGAAAAATATTAATTTCAATAATTTTTGGTGTTAAAATGTCAAGAAAATTGATTTAAGGACCAAACCGGAAAGTATTTAACTAAAGGGTTGAAAAAGTAAATTTTACAAACAATGAGGGGCTGAAAACAGAAAACTTTCAAGGCTAATTCAATACATACAATTTGATCAAACAATGGTACTGCGACTATCAACGAAATACAATACACTACAATACCAAAATCGTTGTAAAACGAATTGATTCGGTCTCGAACCAATGAAAATCCGAAACTACTAACATGGCGACACTACGATACATACAAATAACGTTTGGGAACTCAATTTACATGCGAGTGTGCACAGACGTCTACGCACCATCTTTGGGCCCCAAAAGTGTAAAATCTTGTTTGTTGGGCCTAGCTAGCCCAATGACCTGATCTTAAGGCCCGAAGACATTTTTTTTTCTACAAAGTGTTGGGTTTCACCGACTTAGCACAACGTAGAGGGACTTTCAATGGCTTGTATACTACTGGTCTCCTAGGGTCCTTTGGTATTGCTAGTAAAGTCTACATTTTATGCGAGGCGGGTCGGGGACCCCTCGTACACATTTTATCCCCAACCGGCTAATAGAGTCATCGAGGTCTTCGTGTCCTCTTTCTCTTCGGATGTGGGACGACACGTAGTCAGGGCGGCTGGATAACGTGATTAGTACGGACGACGCCTTCGGGATCGTTAGTATAGCTATAAACTGGGCGTTTGTGTAATGCGGGTTTGTAGTAATTAATCATGCTCAAAAATAATCCAACGTCGCCTGGGAATGAGACTACTATTTTTGCAATGGTTTCAACGCAACTTCATGGAACTCAAAGGATTAGGAAAACATCGGGTTTTCCTAGGTTTCTCAATACATATCGGATTCGAAATGCATACAATTTTAACGAACATTTTTTTTTAAAGTATAGAAACAAACAAGCATACCTATGGATCTTCACACCTTATTGACTATACTATTTTCAGAAAATATCAGATTTTCTGGTGGTTTTCAAAACAATATGAAACATTGGATTTCAAAACACTACTTATGAACTCACCAACATTTCATATGTTGACGTTTTTCAAAATACTTGTATTCTCAGGGAACCAGTGAATCAAAGGAAATCATATTCAGTGATGGCTTGCAGTTTATTTATGTACGAATCGAACAATTTATTTTTGGGAATGTAATATTTAAACAGTGTATTTCATGTAAACGCTACTGGTTGTACTATATTAATGCATGGTGACGAATGTTGTTATGTTTCATATATATTCAATGTTATGGTATTCAATTGAGTCACAACAGCCCCCGGACGTTTCCGCCGTCTGGTTCGGGGGTGTGACAGGAGTAATTAGCCAACTCAACGATTTTTACAACACTGAAAAAAAATACATCAAATATGTCTATTAGTTTATCCGATCTAATAAATGTTCTATTGAGTATGATAAGTTTGTTTTTTCTATGAATGATTATTGTCTCTGTAACATCCCTTTATTAAATAAATAAATAGATAAAATTAAATGAGTAGTAACCCTAAAGGCGGAATAATTTAGCAAGGCGTTGGTCTTTGGGAGTTAAAAAGTCATAATTGGAAGTTTGGGGGTTAAATGTAACTTCATGATTAATTTTAAAGATTTTGATGGTTGATAGTCGTTTAGTAAATTATGGATTTAATTTGAGAAGGATTTTAGAAGCGGGTATGTTTGGTAATTATTAGGACTTACTATTGAAGGAATTATGGAAGCAAGGGATAAAAGGTAAAACTTGGACTTAATTTGAGAACAAAATTCGTGAGGAGGGACTGAAGTTGGAAAATATCACACAAGTTGGAAAGAACACGGGATATACCCACTGTTCCTTCCCCCGTCGTCTAACCCTAAACCGAAAGGCACCATTCAGCAGCCGCCGCTAATTCGCCATCAGAACGCCACCACGACTGCCGGACGTCATGATCAGTGCTTGACGTCACATTGGGTCGCCGGAGCAGTGGGAGGCGTGACCGTTGCAGTCGTTAATTGGCGAGGTCGCAACCTCGGTTTCCTCAACTGCCACCACTTCTTCTTACCCCGTTCTGCTCCGAAATGGCTAGCTTGTGCCGCCGCCGTCGACATCGCTCCTTGCGGCTGTTTCTCTTCTCGGGAAACATCTCCGGTCGCCGCTGCAGTGAACATGGTGGCTATGGGTAAGTTATGTCATGTTTTTCTATGATTTCAAGATGTGTGTGTGTGCTTTTGATGGCCGGAATACGTGGGTAACCACCATGGCAGCCAACCATGGTGGCTGCCGCCATATAGCTTCTTTCTGCCACCACCAGCCATCGTAAGAGGTGGCTGTATGTGTATGTATATTATGTGTGAAGTTATATATGTAATTTTTAGGCAGGAAACACCACAACCACCATTGGAAATGATGGCTGTCGCCGCCTGCCGCCATGAGCCGCTGCCGACCACCACTGCCTGAGGTGGCAGAGGATAGTGCCCGGCCTAGTGGAACCCTAATTGGCCTAATAGCTTGATCTTGGACTTCATTGGCTTGTGATTGGGTTGAAAACCCTAATTTTAGAAAATATTAGTTTTGGATTACCGGGACCTGCGTATGGACCAGCGGACTGAAGTTATGACTTATGCCGATTCCATTGTATGTTAGCCTAGTGGAGTAATGGACTTAATTGACTAAGTCCTTAATGGGTTAAGTGAGAACACTTAACCCTAATCATCATTTTATGTAAAAACCCTAATTTGGTTTGGGCCTTGAGTTGGGCCTTTTGTTGGGCTTTGGTGATTGGGCTATTGATGGGCCATCCAAGAGCAAGTATATAGACTAGAGTATTGAATTGGGATTTTGGATAAGGCCCATTGGAAAAGCTTGGGCCTAATTTGGAAAATTAGGCCATTGATGGTCCATAACTAGGCCTTGATGATTACGAGATATTGGACCATTGGATTGCCAAGTGTTTGGACCAGAATCGATGGTTGGGCCTAAAGGTGAGACCACGTGAGGGGTTTGGGACCGATTTGGAAAATTGGGTTATAGTTGGGCCTTAGTTGATTATTTGACTTTTGGGCATTCAGAGTATGAGTTTGGGCCTTAATCTTGGACCAAGCTAGGTTAGGGCTAAAATGGTCCTTTTACCCTAAGTGGGGATTTTAGAGTTATGCATAGGAAGCCCAAATGGTTAATTGGGTTTTGTTTTGATGTTGACAACTTGGGGATCTGTCAGCTAGCAACCCGAGATTTATTCGCGGAACTTCAGCAGTGAGGGGTGAGTTTCCTCATGGATTGAATGAGTCTAAGTCACCAATGCCGGCCTGTGTAGTTTATATGTTCTTGATGGGAACACAGAGTGTGGGTGGGGCCCGTTTCTCATTATTACCAGAGTATAGGTATCAGTCAGATTGTTGGATTGCTATACTTTTTGTTTGTGTGATACTTGTATGTGTTTGTTTATGTATGCGAGTGTGGGCGGGGCCCGTATCTCATTATTATTCGAGTGTGAGCGGGCCCCATATCTCATCATTAGCTGACTGTGGGCGGGGCCCGTATCTCATCATTACTTGAGTATAGTTATTGGTATAATGGTAGGTTGTGTATTTATTGTCTGTGTGATACTTGTATGTGTTTGTTTATGTATGCGAGTATAGGTGGGGCCCGTATCTCATGATTGGTTGAGTGTGGTCGGGACCTGTATCTCCTAGTTAGCGGAGTGTGGGCGGGGCCCATATCTTCTATTTAGCGGAGTGTGGGTGGGGTCCATATCTTCTAGTTAGCAGAGTGTGGGCGGTGCCCGTATCTCCTAGTTAGTGGAGTGTAGGCGGGGCCCGTATCTCTCAGTAGCATGATTATGTGTATGATATGTGGTAGTTTGGGGAGACCCACTAAGCTTCGTGCTTATGGTTTTCATTTTTGGTTTCAGGTACTTTGGTTTTCAAAAGAGGAGTTCGAGATGATTGTAGTGCACACACCATTTGTTTAGACTGGGATTTTATATTCTGATATATTTTTAACAGATGTTATAATATTGTTAAGATACACGATTTATGATTTGTATATGTTGAATGATAATTATGGTTTTATTAATGATTTAAAATGAAACTTTTAGACCGTATTTTTGGGACATTTCAAGTTGGCATCAGAGCCTTGGTTTGAGGGTTCGGGCACACTCTCGAGTGTGTCTGAACTCAAACTAAGGACTCGGTATGAAAATTTTCAAAAATAAAATCATTTTATACAAGGGATTTTGAAAAGCATTTTTTTAAAGAGAAAAGAACTTTGAAAAGAGAAAGGGGTGTCATGCATGCAATCAGCCGAGCTCAAGTAAGTACTCCCAAACTACCCATACAAGTTTATGTTATGATATGTTTATGAGATCTGTATGCTAGATTAGGGCTAAGGATCTAGGAAGGATGCCTTATGTGCATGTTATATTTGTATCAACTTTATGAATTGCATGCTAGTACAAAGTAGTCGGTATGATGGCCTGATTAGTATATGCTTGATTACGTGTACACAATGCTCATATACTACTTGCTTTGTGCTTTTAGGAGTTCTAGTTATCTTTCACTAACTAGTAAACGAATATGTTAAGTTACATATTGTGAGGACTAAATAATTTCAGAAGGTTAGTTTTAGCCTTATTTAGCAGCTCTCGTTTGAGTCTAACTATTTTGTAGGGTAGGACCTCTGATTCGAATAATTATCTAGTCTTAGTGATATGTAATGGTATTTCCGAGCTAGTTAGGGGGAGATAGCAGGGACTTCTTATGCAACTTATGGCAGAGAGTGGATTGGTGATTACCCTAGGGCAAGACTAGGATGAGAGTAGCAGAGAACAGTAGCAATATAAGGGACTTGGTGGAGTCAAGGCAGTTCTTGAGGAAAGTATGGATAGACGTGGAAGGTAGTATGAGACTGTACTACTGAAAGCAGAGGATCCGTACTCGAATCAAGGAAGGCCGAGATGAACCCAAGAAACTTGTAGTGTGTGAGATCCCTCGAGTTATGATGAGTATTGTGATGATTGTGATGGTATATTTCTGAGTATGGTGACACTATGTGGTAGGCTAGATGGTAATGCTGGTGCCAGTGAGGGATCAAGCTCGGACTCTGGAGCCGGGCAGCTTGATGGTCAGATGAGGGAGTTCATTCCATCTGAGAGTAGGCACAATATCACTTACCATACTCCTGTGATCTTCCGTATGATCGAGGAGGGCATTTTATAGATTTGGGATGGGAGGCTGAGATCATTCTGCATTGAGATAGAAACCATGATAAGTACATGTACGTTGTTGATTCGGGAGTTCAGAGCTCGTGAAGCTCCAGATTATCATGGGGCTAGGGACCCCATTGCTAGCAGCAGATGGTTGGCAGATGTCGCCAATATTTTCGTATCAACCATTGTAGGAGAGGGACAAGGTCCGATTTACTTCCTGTTTCCTGAAGGACAGGGGCGTGATTGATGGGAAGAGATTGGTAGTGAGTTGGGTGATGATGCGGTCGGTGCTGTGTCATAGGATGACTTTTTGACAAGATTCCGGGCGGAGTTTGCCCAGGAGATTGAGGCGCGACAGTTGGCGCGAGAGTTGTTAGATCTCCACCAGACTACTGAGACTGTGGCAAAGATCACTGCCAAGTCTCGGGAGAGAGCTTAGTTGCTACCGCAGTATGCAGTAGATGACAAAATGAAGAAGGTAAGGTATCATGACATACATCAGAATGATAGCAAGAAGATCATGAGTATCTCTGGGTGTGAGACCCTGAATGATATGACTTCTAGAGCCCGAGAATAGGATATTGACTTGGAGCACACTGGGAAGAGGGAACCATATCAGTTGCTTATATTGAAGGGTCTCGGGAGGAGACCCAAGATCCAGATAAGCTTTTGAGAGGCCAACAGGGCCAGATTCAATGCAACACTTGTGGGAAACTGCACGATGGAGCCTTTCGTTCTAAGGGTTTGAGTAAGTGTAACTTTGGGTTATCCTCTATTTGTGTTTGAATTATATTTTCAAGAGATGTCATATGCCAATTACATACCGAGAATTATTAGCGGATAGTGAAAGATCATTTCCCTAATCGCGGGATTGGGAGAGTACAACATTATCTTGGTTTATTCCAACACTGAGGAGCAGCACGAGGAGCGCCTGAGGGAGGTACTAGAGACTCTGAGGAGGGAGAGAATTTTTGCAAGGGTCTCCAAATGTGAGTTCTGGTTTTGCAAGGTGTAATTTCTTGGGCACCTTGTCAACCAGAAGGGTATACTGGTCGATCCGGCCAAGCTAGAGACCGTGATGTAGTGGGAGATTCTGAGGTCTCCAAATGAGATTCATAGTTTCCTGGGTATAGCTGGTTATTACTAGAGATTTATTCGGGACTTATCCAAGATTGTAGTTCCTTTGACCTGACTGACCAAGGAGTCGGTGGCCTTTCACTGGGGGCCTGAGCAGCAGGCAACCTTCGAGACTCTCAGACAGCAGTTGTGCGAGGCACCAATTCTCTCCCTGCCAGAGGGTGTAGATGATTTCGTGGTTTACCGTGATGCTTCGATCACGGGCATGGGTACGGTACTGATTCAACGGGGTCACCTGATAGGAGGCCTTAGGGAATCAGGTTGGGGATTCCAGTCAGGACATGAGTTTAGTTGAGTGTTAGGTTAAGCACGTGTTCGACCCAGTATGGAAAGTGTGGTAAGACTACAGGATAGCCATAACATTAACTAGCAGCTAGATAACATGGGAAGTGTTGTAAGTCTGCGGGTGTAGCTGTAGCATTCACAAGGTTAGATGATAGTGCTAGAAGTGTTGTAAGTCTACAGGTGTAGCCGTAACATTCACAAGGTTAGTAGATAGTGCTAGAAGTGTTGTAAGTCTGCGGGTGTAGCCGTAGCATTCACAAGGTTGGCAGATAGTGCTAGAGTGTTGTAAGTCTACGTGTATAACCGTAGGATTCACTAAGTTAGTAGATAGCATGGGAGTGTGTTATATCACGGAAGGAACATTAGTACCCATCAGTTAAGATGCAACAGTGAGAGCATGGCAAATTCACATATTGGTTTACGTATTTTCCCATATAAATTAGACCTGTTTGAGCCAGCGATACGATCGTAGGAACGCCACTACAGTCATGGGATCAAGGAAGCAATGGACCATTTAAGGTCGTTTGTGATATAAGGTTACCCTTGGTCGTGTAACAATCATTTTTAGCCTTGGATTTGGTAATGTCGAGACTCGACGTATGGACCCGATCAGTTGTATCAGAAGATCGTTAGAGCCATAGTGGCAAGATGACTAATGACAATTATTGGCAGACAAGGGTTTCGGTTGGAAATCGTGTGAGGTGACTACGTAGGAGTCCTTGGGCTGTGCAACCTAGCTGGAACCCGGTATTTCAGATGACTAGTGAACAAATTGAGACCAGGGAGGTCTCGGTAGATTTTTAAAGGCAGCTAGGGTGCAACATCCTGTTTCAGGTAGTTCAGTGTTTCAGACAGTTCAGTGCTTCGAACAGTTTCAGTGTCTCAAGCAGTAATGGTATTTTAGGATTTCATGTATTGTTAGAGTCACAAATAACTTGGGTTATGCTAAGCTCCTCACAATGGGATTATTTGAGCCTTGGCCAAGTATAAGTGATCTACAAGGATAATCGGTTCCATGACTCTGTTTTCTAGTGGGAACCCTGAGTTATCAGAAGTTGAGTAGTCAGTAGAGAGATAAGTGGACTGGGTGCAACAGTAATGATTCAATATGAGCGGTATGTTAGGGAGTCAAACCATCTCAAGAATCCGGATTTCCGATTGAGTAAAATTGATCACGTGCAAAGAATTCATTCACCTTCTAGTTTAGAACCCTGCGAAGGTTGGTTACGGTTACCCTGTGAAGGCTAGGGTGTGCCCGGGATTTGCCATGTCACTCGAGTGGTTTGACGTAACAGGGATGGTAAAGAATGATTTCGAGGACGAAATCTAATTTAAGTGGGAGAGAGTTGTAACATCCCGTTTATTAAATAAACAAATAGATAAAATTTAAATGAGTAGTAGTCATAAAGGCGGATTAATTTAGAAAGGCGTTGGTCTTTGGGAGTTAAAAAGTCATAATTGGAAGTTTGGGGGTTAAAATGTAACTTTAGGATTAATTTGTAAAGATTTTGATGGTTGAGGGCTGTTTAGTAAATTATGAATTTAATTTGAGAAGGATTTTAGAAGTGGGGGTATGTTTGGTAATTATTAGGACTTTCTATGGAAGGAATTATAGAAGCAAGGGCTAAAAGGTAAAACTTGGATTTAATTTGAGAACAAAATTCGTGAGGAGGGACTAGAGTTGGCAAATATCACACAAGTTGGAAAGAACACATGATATACCTGGTGTTCCTTCCCCCGTCGTCTAACCCTAAACCTAAGGGCACCATTCAGCAGCCGCCACTATCAAGAGCTCCACCAGCCGCTGCTGCATCATCGAGTCCCCTGTCGCCTCTAATTCGCCATCGGAATGACACCACGACTGCTGAACGTCATGATTAGCGCTGGATGTCACATTGTGTCGCCAGAGTAGCGAGAGTTGCGACCGTTGCAGTCGTTTGTCGGCGAGGTCGCAACCTCGGTTTCCTCTGCCGCTACCGCTTCTTCTCATCCCATTCTGCTCCGAAACAGCTAGCTCGCGCCGCCGCCATCGACGTCGCTCCTTGCAGCTATTTCTCTTCTCGGGAAACATCTCCGATCGCTGCTACAGTGAACATGGTGGCTATGGGTAAGTTATGTAGTGTTTTTCTGTGATTTCAAGATGCGTGTGTGTGTTTTTGCTGGTCGGAATACGTGGGTAACCACCATGGCATCCAACCATGGTGGCTGCCGCCATATAGCTTCTTTCTGCCACCATTTGCCGCCACCAGCCAAAGTAGGAGGTGGCTATGTGTGATATCCCCAATTTCACGGCCAGAAAAGACTGATTTGTTTATGCTTTGTTTTTAAAATCAGAGTAATCTTTTACAGAAAACAATTGCGGAATTTGTTCCCAAAACAAAATATGATAAGAATTTATCAAAACATTTCTTTAAAGAAATGTATTTTCATTATATAACAAAATCTCGGGATGTCATGTTCAATACAAAACAAAAGCATAAACAGAAAAAAGCATAAACAAAACAAAATAGACCTTACAACAGTTATTCATAACTACTGACCTATAATCCAAAATCTCTCGTTATGTCATGCCGGTTTTGTCACAAAACTTCAACAGGTCATAACTTATTCGTTATAACTCGGATTTCGGCATTCTTTATTTGCACAGAAACCTTGTAACATATACTAAAACTTGGTTATGATTATTCATTCTAAACACTCTTCTATAAAAAAAAGTCATTTTTGACGCTTATCGTCTCTGAATTGACTAGTCCGGATCTACGGGCGTTACACTGTGTGTGTATGTATATTATGTGTGAAGTTGTATATGCAATTTTTGGGCAGGAAACACCACAAACACCATTGGAAATGGTGGCTACCGCTGCCTGCCGCCATGAGCCACCGATGATGACCACTGCCCGAGGTGGCAGTGGGTGGTGCCGGCCTAGTGGAACCCTAATTGTCCCAATAGCTTGATCTTGGACTTCATTGGCTTGTGATTGGGTTGAAAACCCTAATTAGGGTTTAGAAAACCCTAATTTTAGAAAATGTTAAATTTGGATTACTAGGACCCACGTTTGGACCAGTGGACTGAAGTTATGACTTATGCTGATTCCATTGTATGTTGGCCTAGGGGAGTAATGGACTTAATTGATTAATTCCTTAATGGGTTAAGTGAGAACACTTAACCCTAATCGTCATTTTATGCAAAAACCCTAATTTGGTTTGGGCCTTGAGTTGGGCCTTTTGTTGGGATTTGGTGGTCGGGCTATTGACGGGCCATCCAAGAGCAAGTATATGGACTAGAGTATTGAATTGGGCTTTAGGATAACACCCATGGGAAAGGCTTGGTCCTAATTTGGAAAATTGGGCCATAGATGGTCCATAAATTGGCCTTGATGATTATGAGATATTGGATCATTTGATTGCCAAGTGTTTGGACCAGAATCGATGGTTGGGCCTGAAGGTGAGACCACATGAGGGGTTTGGGCCCGATTTGGAAAAATGGGTTATAGTTGGGCCTTAGTTGATTATTTGAATTTTGGGCATTTAGAGTATGAGTTTGGGCCTTAATCTTGGACCAAGCTAGGTTAGGGGTAAAATGGTCCTTTTACCCTAAGTGGAGATTTTAGAGTTATGCATAGGAAGCCCAAATGGTTAATTGGGTTTTGTTTTGATGTTGACAGCTTGGGGATCTGTCAGCTAACAACCCGAGATTTATTCGTGGGACTTCAACAGTACGAGGTGAGTTTCCTCCTGGATTGAACGGGTCTAAGCACCAATGCTGGCCCGTGGTTATATGTTCGTGATAGGAACACGGAGTGTGGGCACAAACCGTTTCTCATTATTACTAGAGTATATATATCAATCATATTGTTGGATTGCTATACTTGTTGTCTATGTGATACTTGTATGTGTTTTTTATGTATGCGAGTGTGGGAGATGCCCGTATCTCATTATTATTTGAGTGTGAGTGGGGCCAGTATCTCATCATTAGTTGAGTGTGGGCGGGGCACGTATCTCATCATTACTTGAGTATGGTTATTGGTATAATGGTAGGTTGTGTATTTATTGTTTGTTTTATGGACGAAGCTTAGTCTCTTCGAGCGCGATAAATACGATACAGTTTTTGTAAATCTGAGATAGAATGAGAATTAGCCGACGTGGTCTAGATGAAAGTTGTAGTACTCGTAAATACCAACGCGTTGATATAAAGAACGTAGAAAACAGAGCTCGTACGCGGAAGATACGAACGAAGCTTAGGAACTACTCTACGATAAAACTCCTATAAATAAGAGATGAACTCTTCATAATTTCTTCACAACATAACCTTTCTTTCTCTCTCTAAATTCTATCTAGCCTCCCTAAACCCCTCCCAAGTCTAGGGAACCTCGATAGCATGAGAAAGAAGCCCCAAAGTGCCCGACGGCTCTGAGAAGAAAAGCTTTCGGCTCGGAAACGCTGCTCCAACGAAGCTCGATTTTGAGAAAAACCCGCTGTAAGTGAGATACGCCTAACCTACCTTTAGTATAGCTTATGTTTTAATATAATAATAATAGAAAGACTATTAATTAGTCTCAGTGAATATTAGACTAAACCTTAGTGGTAATGATACTAGGTTCTGTCGAAGGAAATTGTTTTAAGAGTAACGAAGCGCAGTCTGTGTTCATAATCACCACATCAACAAGTGAGTGCATGGTCCCTTTCGTCGTACACATAAATATGGAGTATTTTATATAAACTACGTGCTATGTGTGCATATTATCCATATACTTGCTATCTATGCTGGATGAACGATTTTATACAAGTTTTATGTGATTTAAACTGTATATGTATTTTATATCTACAAAAATGTTAGGGTAAAACATGGGTAGCTGTAATAGACGATGTGTGATAAAATGATGAGAAGCCTCGATATTGTTGTTAATTCTGTCATCTAGCGGAGTATGGATGACGACCACAAACTCTTCTAGACAGTCCAGTGGAACGATAGCAGACTCGCAACTTGTAGGTGTTTGTGAACGATGTGTTCACCGGTGTACTCCATCCCCCTCATGGTTGTCTTAAGGACATTTATTGCTGAGGAATCCCATTAGCATTAGTGTCCATCCCAATGTTGATCCTTATTCTAGGTCCCTTATGAGAGGTGTTTTAGGGACGTAATGTGAGGATAACGGGAACGGGTAATCAGGTTATTGTTGGTTGATGAAATTAATAAACTTATTTATTGTGGGTTGAAAACCCTTTGTGCTCACCAGGCTCCCAAGCCTGACCCACTCAGTTTCATATATTACAGGTAGTGACGCACGAGCATATATATGATGTTTGGGATGAGAGATTACAGATATAGGCCTGTAGATATGAATAAATGTAGTAAGACTTATATTGTACTGTTTATGCTTTTGATCTGTATCGAACATGACATCCCGAGGTTTTTAATGAAATACATTTATTCGGAAATGAATTGATAAATCGTTATCATATTTTATTTTGGGAACAAATTCTGCAACACTTTTATTTAAAATATTACTCTGATTTTTAAACAAAGCATAAACAAAATCGGTCTTTTCTGGCCGTGAAAATGGGGATGTCACAGTTGGTATCTGAGAATTAGTTTAAGCGAACTAGGAATTTGTAGGATTTCTAGACTTAAACTTAGAATGCTAAGCTATGATTGTGAGAGGAGTGTCTAGTATATTTTAGACACAAGCAGTAGTTTATTTTAGGAATGATTCCTAAATTGCTTTTATGTGCTATATGATACTATTTGTTTGGATCTATGGTCTGTTGCCGACCGGATCTAGAAACCTTATGTATTTAGGATTCTAAACGTACGAATACGATATTAGAACTAGCATATATACGTTTCGGAGAGATAAGGATGATTTAAACGTCTATCCAAAATAAAGATCTAAATTCACCTTATTCAGTGTGTAGATCAAAATGGCAAGAACCCGCAGTGAAGCTGGGAATGCAAATGGGAACAAAAATCAACCACCTGTGATTGAACAAATACCAGTTGTGGTAGCCGCTCCTGAGCTAATCACGATAGACGGAGTACAAGCAATGATCCAAATGATGTTGGATCGTCAAATGGAGGAAACCAGGCGTTTACTATAGATTAGGATATACTCACTGTAGTCTTTGTTTACAAAACATAAAAATTGAAAAGATATGCAATTTATTCTAGCTAGGAAAGACGGGGACTTCTAAAAGACCAAGTAATTCACACTTATCATACTGATCAAGCTTGAGTATCTTTATAAAAATATCAACAAACGAACTTTTACAATAAATTAGATGAACTTCCTTATCAATGCAAAACTCTCTTAGAAAATATAATCCTTCTGCTAAACAGGGGTGAACATCGGGACCGATATGAATATATGATTGATAATCTAGGAAATGAGAACCATATGGTTATGGCCCTACTCATTCGCTATAATGCCAAAGATGATAAACTGAAAACTAAGAAAAAACATGAAATTGAACCTTGCCCGCCTTCACATCCACCAATAGTCTACTAACGGGACTAAACCTGAAAATATATAGATAGAAAATTAAGAAAAAAAATTAAACTAACCTTGTCTCTGTTGCAGATAGAAAAACATATAATCAATCCAAAGAAATTATAGGCATGGTAACTGTCATTATGAGAAATTAGGAACAAACACATATTACAATTCTTAATTTCGAAATCTGCTAAGTTTTCTTTGGACCACACATATAATCCAAACAAACCCATGGCAAATAAATACCTAATTATCATATTTTACATTTACCATCAACAAACTGGTATCCCAGAGAAGACCCTCCACCTGCAACCTATATCAAATCATAGAAACAAAATCAAAAGGGAATTTTTTTGAGATGGAGATGGCAAACGATATGAAGTAGATCTTGTTCTAGCTCCTATACACCTTCAATTTCGTTAGGATCGAACCACTATGGCCTGAAACGTTAATTTTTTTGTCAGAACCTTGATCAATCATACCTCATGCTTTAAAAGTTGTATGTTTTCTAACCTGAGTAGTCATTTTTCTGCTTCTTCTACTCACAAATTGGAAGTCACCATTAGCTACATGCATTATGCTTTAACATGTAAATTTCATTAAATGGATCATCCTGTCATTATTAATTTTAACAACTAAGTTATGTAATTGCACAATCTTCTTACTGGCTTATATTCTGAATTTAAGAGTTTCTAGACTTAATATAATTTGAGTACACTGTAAATGAGTTCTAAGTTATAACCCTGACATGCATAACTGTATAGTCTTTTTTACGATGTCCGATGAAGCATCATGGCAGGGAAATTTCAAGTCGTATGGCTCAGTTATAGGGACTCAATGTAACATTACCCACTAACCCTAATAAATTAAACTACCTAGAGGAGAAGACCTATGAAGTAATTATAGTATGAAAATATAATAAAAAGGAATATAAAAATATAAAGGAAAAGTTATAAGATAAAGTACTAAAAGAGTAGCTTATCCTAGGAAAACAAAAATGCAAAGAATAGAAACCCTTTTTAAAGAGTAATGAAAACTATTCTCAAAAGTATAGAACCCTAACAACATGTGAACTCACCAACATTATGTTGACGTTTTCAAAACCCATGTATTCTTAGAAAAAGAGTAGCAATGGAAGTAGATTGCTGATGGAAGTCGTAACCTGGACGATGGAAGTTTTATTCTGTTTTCTTGTTATTTAGTTTATGTTTTGGGAGTCTTTGGGGGTCGAATAGTGTAATCCTTTTAATAATGAATAAAAGAAGTATTTGTGTTTTATTTCCGTGTACTATTCAATATACTTGTCTTCAGATCCAACATCCCTAAACATCGCACAACCTAGCATTTCCACTATTTCCACTGTGATAGGTTGGTATCAGAGCTGCAAGTTATAACGAACTAGTAATTCCTTAGGAACTATGACTATAACTTAGGGCAAGTACTCTAATTAGGTTTAACCCTTAAGCCTAATAACTAAAAGTATTATTATTAATTACACTACTTATAGACCACCTAGGGGAAAGGTGACTAGTTTGAAGTGTCGCTTGGGTTGTTGGATTTTAGAACGACTATACACCAAAATGGTCATGCCCTCCGACACTTCTCATCTGGCCAATCCTTACTTTATAGTCTTGAAGTACAAAACATATAATTAATAAAGTACCCTTAATAAAACAATAATAAGATATAAAGTTATATAAACTCTTATGAATACACCTAAATATCATAAAGAACATCCACATAAATCACAACTCATGATTTTAAGCCCAAAACGATACATACGGTTAGTACAATACATCGACTGTACCACAACTAGACCTATAATGCGCAAATAAGTTTTATTATGGTCCAACCGACGCACGCTGTAACACCCGTAATTCAGGTTAGTCAACTTAGAGATAATAAGCATTAAGACTGAATTTTTGATAGAATATTATTTAGGATAAATAATCGTAACCAAAGTTATACTATATGTCACAAGGATTTCGTACATATATAGAACGCTGAAATCCGACTTATAACGAAGAAGTTATGACCTGTCGAAGTTTCGCGATTAAACCGTCACAGCTCAGCGTATCGTAAAAAGTAAAATTTTGACAAAATAATTTCTAGCCTTATCGATCTAAACTAAATTCATAGTAGACATTAAACCGAGAATGTGCATATGGAGAACGTCTAAATCTAACTTCGTTAGAGGAAGTTATAATTTTTCTAAAATTCAGCGTAGTAGTACACAACTCGGAAATTGAATTTTAGATCGATCGATTATTAGCCGACACAACCTAAACGAGAGTCTAAGATCTCATTAATAGGAGCTCAACTATATAAAGACAGTGGAAAATAGACGTCAGATGGCAAAGTTATGAATTTTTAATATACTTTAACTGTTTAAGCCTGTTAAAATATAACTTTAAAAATTAATTCAAAATTATCCGATAGAGTCTAAATGAAAGTTGTAGAACACATCGATAGCTACGTGTGGATATAAAGAACGTTAAAAACAGAGCTCGTATGCCAAAGTTACAGATTTTATAAGATAATTAATTTTCAGATTAACCGGCAAGTGGCACGTGACATGATCTAAGACCACACCTTCTTCCCCACGGCTTGCCACTAGATTGCAACACTTGGAATGAGTACGCCCAACGTAGCTCACATACACCCAATGTACTGACTTACTCCCAACGTAATCCTTGAGTACACCCCGCGTACTCGGTTGTTGGCCATTATAAATTGAAGTAGAAAATCATTCTTTTCCTCATACCTTTCTATCCAAGTCTCACCCAAACCCCTAAAAGACCTCAATGCCTTTCTCTAACTTCCTAGGTGTTAGTAGCGAAGCTCCGGAGTGCCAAAAAACCCAGAGAAATACAACTTTCCGTTTAGAAATTCTGCCTGCACAGACTCCGGTTTCTCGCAAAACCACCTGTAAGTTGAGTTATGCTTACAGTACTTTAAGTATAACTTATATTTAAGTTCGTTATCGTTATTATGTACATATGAACTAGATTTATCAGTGATTCCAAGTCAGTATACTAATTGATATATTTATAGGAAAGTTGTCTAGAATGGTTATGTTGGCTTGGTTGTTAGATTTCAGAAAGGCTATACGTCGAAATGGTCCTGCCTCACAACTGTCCTATCTGGATGATCCTTACTTGATAGATCATGAAATAGACTTTGAATTAATGATGAATCTAAACTAATAATTAGTCAGAATAAATATTAGACTAATACTTGTGATAATGATATTAGGTTACGTCCAAGGATAATATAGTTGCTAGGAGCGAAGCGTTGTCTGAGTTTTGAGTCATCACTTTAACAAGTTAGTGCATAGACCCTTTAATGAACATGATTTTAATACAGGTATTGATTAAAGTATTAAATATGTGTTTATGTGTAAGATATTTGATATTTCCTGAAATATGTGTTAGGAACATATATGATAATATATGATGATTTAAGACTTATAGAATAAACGGAAATTAATTATGATGAATATCGGGTAGTATCACCTTATGAGTACGGGTGAGATGTACATAGAGTGTAGAACTCAAAATTTTGTCTTTGATCCGTGTGATTGGTTTAGACATAGTTATTTGTCCATAGTTCAAGAGTACAGAGTGGGCATATCCATTTCTCAATAACCCGAAAGGATGGATTAGACACAGTCGTTCGTCCCTATTCCAAGAGTATGGAGTGGGCATAGTCATATGTCATTGATCCGAGAGCATGGATTAGACAAAGTCGTTCATACCTGATCCGGGAGTGTGGATTAGGTAAAGCCGTTCATTTTAGATCTAAAAGTATGGATCATGTCGTTCTGAGGTATCGACGGGGCGGGGTAAATTGCTTATATGAAATTGTATCTTGCGAGTTCTAATATATATATATATATATATATATATATATATATATATATATATATATATATATATATATATATATATATATATATGTGTGTGTGTGTGTGTTATAACAATGTGGGATTGAAATCCCTATGTACTCACCAAATTTCCCAACTTGAACCACTTAGTTTATTGTATCATAGGTGCCATTATTACGGATACGTTCTGTTGAGAGATTCAGGGAGTATTAGGCCACTAGTTTAATTAGTGTAAGGCTTGTAATATTTTGTTATGCTTATGTTTCTGTATTGAAGATTACATCCTAACGTGAATATAAATAAAATACATTTACTCGGACATGCTTTGATAATGTCATTATCATGTTTTTGGAAACAAATTCCGCAATATTATTCTTCAAAAAGGATATTCTGATTTTTAAATAAGCATAAACAAATCGGTATTTTCTGGCCGTGAAAATGGGGATGTCACAGTTAGTATCAGAGCATTAGTTTAAGCGAACTAGGAATTTTTTGATATTCCTAGACTTAAACTTAGAATGCTAAGCGATGATTGTGAGATAAGTGTCTGTTATATTCAGGAAGTATGTCGGAATAGACACAAGCACTAGCTTATTTAGGGGAGATGCCTAAATTGTTTTTATGTGCTAAATGATTTATACTATAATATGCCTTATATGCTTTATGATGCTATCGTTTGATCGGATTTATTGCCAATTGCCGACCAGATCTGGAAATTTTATATGCTCAGGCTTCTAAACGTTTAATTACGGTATTAGAACAAGCATGTAACTTTTCGGAGTGATAAGGAGATTTATCGTCTATAGTAAATAAAGCTTTCATAGCTTAATTCTCTTCACTGTACTTCGAGCATCTTCTTTAACATATAGATCGACATGGTGAGAAATAAAAGCGGATTGGGAAATGGTAATCAACAGCCTGAGCCACAAGTGATTGAGTGTGCACCTGAGGTAGCAGATGTACCCAAGCCTATCACGATGGCAGGAGTCTAAGAATTGATTTAGGATATGATGGCCAAACAAATGGAGGAGATGAGATAAATGTTGCATAATTACAGGGATGAGCCTACTGTGCCTATTGTGCAGCACGAACTGAATGAAGGACAATCTGAGCAAGGAAACTATAGTAAGAGTGTTAGCCAAACTGAGCCAAGAGTAGTTAGAAGAAACCAACCCAATGGTGGAAATGATGGATGTGGATACAAGTAAAGGATTTCATGGCATCCAAGCCACTAAGTCTTTCTAGAAGCCCAACACCGGTGGAAATCATGGATTGGATCTCCGAGATGGAGATGATTTTTGAAAGTTGTGACTGCAGCAATAGGAAGAAGACCATTCTCGCAGTTACACAGTTGAATAATGGGGTATTAAGCTAGTAAAAGCTACTAGTTGATACCACGCCCAAAGTAGAAGCTAGTAAGATGTCTTAAGGAGACATTTTGGTGCAACTAAAAATGTAGTACTGCTCTGAGCAGGATCTTCTGGAGATCAACAATGAATTCCAGAATCTGAAGAAGGGAAGGATGAGCATCAACGAGTACACTGCAAGTTTTACAAAGAAAATGAAGCTTGTTCCTTATTTAGTTCCAACTGAACTCTACAAGGTCAACAAGTTTGCTAATGGATTGCCAACAGACTTTGGTCCAATGGTCAAAGAAGCAACCACCTTGAAAGCTGCCATTTGAGGGATCTTCAAGATCCGACAAGAGAAATAGGTTCATGAAGTCTGACCCCAACAACAAGAAGTATAGGGATAGCAATGAAAAAAATTGGCGTGACAAGTGCAGAGGGAAACACATTAGGAAATACTCTAAAAAGGTGACCATCTTCAAATGTACGAAGACCGGTCACTATGCCGACGAATGTACGACCAAGAGAGAAGTCTGCTTTAAGTCTTGTGAAGAAGGAAACTTCAAGCACGACTGCCCAAAAAAGGAAGGAGCTACAAAGCCAAACGTACTGCTGAAGCCAAAGGCAAGAGCATTCCAGATGATCCTTGATGAAGCAGGTGACAATGCAAGGGACTAGGAGTAAGGGTCTATATATCTAAAGATCGAGATATAAAGTAGCCATATAGATAGTATCATGTGGTGTAGCCGAATATAAGAGGCATATTATAGGTGAGCTTGAATATCTATAAACCATAGTTATGTTATCCGATGTGTTAAATGACTAAGTGAAATTCTTGTATGGTGACTTGGAAAACTAAAAGGAAATACATGGGACGAATATGAGTATGTGTGAAAGGTAGTAGAGGCCTATACTACCAGAAGTGCATGACTCGCACTTGGATCAGGGTAAGTTACAAGGTTACCAAGGTGCTAGTAATTGATTCTGTTTTGTTCATGTCTGTCATTACCATCGTTTCAGTAATGACCATGAAGATGATTGATATTATGACCCTAGTGATCATATCAAATAGAGTCCGACTAAGACAAGTATGTTACATGTTTCAGAGAACCAAGTTCGATGTAGCATCCGTCTTAAGCCAGAAGATTGAGGTAAAAGATAGCTATCGCCGTTAAAGTAAGAAGCTTGTAACCAAAATTTCTACATGTTATAATGTAATTATATCACATTAGAACATGAACGAGTGTATCTTCCAATATGGAATCTGAATAAAACAGACATGAGTCTGAAGCATTGTAACATACGATGAGAGGTCACTAGAACATGACCCATCGGTCTGCTACGATAATCGAAGTAAATACCTTATCTTAAGTTAAGTCTGTTTAAGTAGAAGCAGGAATCTACAATAAGGATTGAGTTTGTAACTTGAAGGATACGATTGAAAGCTCAACATAGGATAAGGAGATGGTGCAAGATTGCACACCGCCAGCAGTCAAGAAGTCCAAGAGTTAGATACTCATTTGAAAGGACATAAGAGTTATGTTTATTAACTAGGATGAAAAGATAACGTGTAGAGTCATTATACAAGTCATATTTTATTGATGATTCTAGGACATAATCATCCTAAGGGGGAGATAATTGAACGTCCGCTGATCGGACTAGTCAATTTAGAGATAATAAACGTTAAGTAGATGTTCGACATAAATTTCTTTAAAATAAAGAAGAAAGTTTTAAAATAACTTTTTTTTATAGAAGTTTCGCGATTAAATCAACACGACTCCATGTATCATAAAAAGTAAATTTTTGAAAAAAATTACTTTTTATCCTTAGCGATCTAAATGAAAATCATAGTAGATGTTAAACCGAGATCGTTCATATAGAGAACGTCCAAATCTGACTTCGTTAGAGAAAGTTATGATTTTTCTAAGATTCAACATAGCAATCCACAGCTCCGAAATCGAATTTTAGATCAATAGAATATTAGCCAACAAAACCTAAATGAGAATTGAAGATCTCGTTAATAAGAGCTCAACAATTAAAAGACAGTCGAAAACGAATGTTGGATGACAAAGTTATGAATTTTCAACGGACCTAAACTATCCAAGCCTCTAAAAATATAAGTTTAAAAATTAATTCCAAATTAGCTGACGGAGTCTAAACAAACTTTGTAGATCACATCGATAGCTATACGTCGATAGAAAGAATGTCAAAAACGGAGTTCGTATTTGAAAGTTATGGATTTTATAAGATAACTAATTTTCGGATTAACCAGCAAGCGACACGTGACATGATCTAAGACCACACCTTCTTCCCCACGTCTTGCCACCAGATTGTGAGACCTGGAATGAGTACGACCAACATTTCTCGCGTACGCCCAACGTAGTCCTTGAGTAAGCTCCGCGTACTCGGTAGTTGGCCACTATAAATAGACATCGAAAATCACTCTCTTCCTCACACCTTTCTACCTAAAACTCTCCCAAACCCCCCCCCCCCCCAAAGGCCTCAATTCCTTTCACTAGAATCCTAGGTGTTAGCAGTGAAGCTCCAGAGTCCCAAAAAGCTATGAGAAATAGAGATTTCGGTTTTGAAGTTTTGCCCGCGCAGAGTTCGGTTTCTCGCTAAACTATCTTTAAGTTGAGTTATGCCTCCTAACTGTCCTACCTGGATGATCCTTACTTGATAGATCATGAAGTAGAATTTGAATTAATGATGAATCTAGACAAAGAATTAGTCGTAATAAATACTAGACTAATACTTAGTGATAATGATATTAGGTTACTTCAAAGGATAATACAGTTGCTAGGAGCGAAGCGCTATTTGAGTTTTGAGTCATCACTTTAACAAGTTAGTGCATAGACCCTTTAATGAACATGATTTTAATACATGTATTGATTAAAGTTTTAAATATATGTTTATTTGTGAGATATTTAAAATTTCCTTAAATATGTGTTAAGAACATATCTGATAATATATGATGATTTAGTACTTATAGAATAAACCGAAATTAATTAAATTGAATATTAGGTAGTATCTCCTTATGAGTACGGGTGAGATATTCACGGAGGGTAGAACTCAAAACTTTGTCTTTGATCCATGAGCGTAGATTAGAAATAGTCATTTGTCCCTAGTCTGAGAGTGTAGAGTGGGCATAGCCATTTGCCGATAATCGAGAGAATGGATTAGACATAGTCGTTAGTCCCCAGTCTAAGAGTATGGAGTGGACATAGTTATTTATCATTGATCTGAGAGCATGGATTAGACAGTCGTTTGTACCTGATCTGGGAGTATGGGTTAGGTAAATCCGTTCATTTTAGATCCGAAAGTATGGATCGTTTCTGTAAAGTCCCGAAAAATAGATATACCAATGATCAAAGACAATAACAGATGCAAACACGAATCAATAAACCAATAAAGAGCAAGAGACCAAGCTTGCATACGCTTTAATACTGTAAAACGTCTGATACAACTTGGAAGTATACGAGAGCATCAACAACTCATAATGACTGACACAATTCGCTATTTAAAGACCTGACTAGAGACCGTAAGGTGTTTACGGCCGTAAAGAGTTTACGACCGTAAACCCATTTTGACCATAAACACCGTAAACTCAAAACAAAACACGAACAATTACATTTCTACTGCTATCTACGACTATGCCTAGACCAAACCATTTTACAGAGTCTTTCAATCTCCCCCTTGGTTTGGACTAGCTCGGCCCCATTCCTTTCTTTACCAGCATGACATCCATTTGGCCCATAGCACCATTCCACATCTTTTTGCTCAAAATCTCAGCAACCATCCTGGTATACGCCTTGGCTCCTTGCTCATAGATATCTTCAACCACTTTGATTTGAAAATTGCTCAGATAATGAATATCCCATTTCCTAAACTGCAGAAGGTCTCTTTGATCATACAACCGTATGCACCCATTCTTGAGCTTAATGACCGCACCACAAGTATTTTCATCATAAACCCAGCTCTCCATAGAACCGAGCGATCCATCTTTATAACCTTGAACAATGGGAAATTGTTTAACTTGAGTCGTGGGTGGCCACATAACCAACTGTAGAGGTTTATTAGAAGAAGCTTCAAACACATCTGGATGTTCCAGAATGATTGACTCAGCAGTTGGCATTGTAGGAAATCCCTTCTTTACTTGCTCATCTAGAAGGAATTTGAACTGCGAAACCTGAGAATTGTTTAATAGATTGATAAAAGGAGCTTGTGATAACTCCGCAAGATCAACCCTTGTCAATGAACTAAAAGCACGAATATCCTTATACAACTCTGAATTACCGCTCTTGCGAATAATAATCCAAAGTCGAAGAGGATCATGAAATCCCCAAGCAGCTACACCCGACCGATCTCCAAAAGTATCTTTGAACCGAACAATTTCAAGATCAGTGACAGTGATCAAAGATTCCCCTTTAGAATTGCTCTGAGTAACATTTTGCTTGAATAATAACTGCCCCCTTTCAGTATCATCTTCTTGATTTTTCCGAATGATCTCTTGAATATGAGAAGCCATAGGAGGAACAACTCCAATACGCTCAGCAGAACTAGAAGATTGACCAGCTGGCACATCTAATGGATACGCTTGCACATGTAAATTTATTCTTTGTTCTTCTACGCTTGTTTTATACTTCTCACCAAAACCATCCTCCAGTTTCTTTTTCAATTCGAAGTAGCTTGAAGTCAGCAGATTGAAATGTTCTTGAAGGTCAGAGATCTGCTTATCTTTTACTTTTCTATCCCTCTTAACTTCTGCGAGTTGTCTGCCAAGATAAGTTCTATCTGACTGAAGTTTAGACACTTGAGTACGAAGCTCAATGTTCTGAGCACGAAGTTCAGCTACTTGAATGTCAAGCTCTATGTTCTTCTGACTTAATACCGAGATCTCCTTTCGTAAACTATCATCAGATGAATCATCATCAGGAGCACCCCCTTCACTCATAGAAATGTTCTTTCCTTGAGGGCTAGACGAACGAAGCTGTTCCTCTGCCATATGCAAAGCTAGTCTCTCAGAAGCAGCATCCATATTGAATCTTGGAACAGGAAAACCAGGAGGAGCTGAAGGGCCACCAACATCAAAAACTGAACTAGGTCCAGTTGCAAACATCTTTGTTACAGAAAGTCGTGTAGTAGCAGTAGTGATTGGTAGTGTAGGAAGACCACTGACCAAACTAGTAATTAGCTCGGATTGTCTTTCATCAAGTCTTTTCCTCTTAGATTGAGGTTGGTCAGCTTGTGGAGGTATTACACTAACAAATGGTTCAGATGTAGGAGAAATAGACACGGGAGGGGAACATCCCACAACTACCTCCATTGGAGTTGAAGTTGACACCATCTGCTCGGAAATTGGAGTAAAAGTTTCGCTCGTTTTTCTCTTCTCAGTTGACGGCAAAACACTATCATCAACATTTTGAAAAATCGTGTCAAATATCTCGTTAGACACAACATTAGCACTACTAGCTAAAGAAGCCGCAATATCATCATTATCAAATCCCGTAAGATCAAGATCTTCAAATGAGTCACGTCCATCATCACCGGTACCTATTTCCCTTTCATCCTGTCTTTCATTCGACTCATGTTCATGACTAGAGGTACTTTGATCTCTCTGAGCTGGTGAATCTTCATCATCTTCAGTCACATCTATCACAAAGTTTGCTGGAGTCGAACCCTCAGTAGACGTTTTCTTAGAGGAAGTCGGTTCTGATGATTCGTATGACACTGGCGTCTCATCCAATTCTGTAAACTTACCGAATTTTTCCAATCGATAACGCCCTCGAAAGACAACTTTTCCTCTTCGGTTTTGCTTAATGAGTCCCACAGTGTGTGGACCCAAAGATTTCATATCCAGGGTATCTCCTGACTTCCTAACCTCAGGAAACTGCATCTCGACAAACAATTGAATGAAGCGGGGATATTGGAGAAAAGTATCCCTTGTAGAAGCCCGGATGTTTATGACAAATTCCTCTAGGATGAACTTTGAGAAATTGAAATGAATTCCAGAGGCCAAAGATACGAATGCACCAGTTGTGCGTTGAGAAATTTCATCAGCCCCACTCCTTCTACTGGACATACAACTTACGAACACATGAGCCAGAAATCTCCAATATGGATGAAGCAGCTTTTTCAACGTTGGCGGGTAGGTTCCTTCATAACTCATCCATCGTAGTATTCTCTGAACATCCTCTATGCCAATTTCCGTCGGATAGTTCGGTTGATCATCAATCAGCAACGCATTTCGAACAAAACTTTCATCGATTACAATATCTCGTCCTTGCACCTTCGCCGCGACTGTGAAATTTCCATCATCATCCATCTGCGTCCTTGCCGTCGCCCAAAACTCACGAACGATGTTCTGATAGATCACCGGATTGACTGTCAATGCTGATGCAATACAACATTCACGCAACTTGTGAATCATTGAAAGCATGTCGGAATGAACGACAGGTGGATCAGCAAGAACTATCGCCAGATTGTGCATGTCTGCAAACTTGAGATTTGCCATTTTCCTGCACTCAAACACAGTTGTAAGAAACCTACACCAATAATAAAACTTATTTTGACAAACATATGACAATAAAGTTTGATCAAAATAAAAATTATTTATTAGTGATGTATGTTTAAAAAAAAATTAAACCTTTTGACAGTTTTGGTTCTTGGGCTGTAAACTCTAGTTTACGGCCTAAAGAACTCCCTTAGAAAAATTTAGGTTCACGGTTTAAGCGAGGAAAAACAAGCAATCGTTACCCAGTCAAACTAAGAGCTTGAATCGACAAATGTTCTTGGGCCGTAAACTCCAGTTTACGGCCTAGAAATTACTTCGAAAACACGATGCATAATTATCATTGAAATATTTCAAACAGTCCAGAAAAGTTACACCTGAATTCACGGGCCGTAAACTGGGAGTTTACGGCCTATGAATGTCTACACCGAAAAAAGGCTAAAAATTGGTCTTTCACTTTGAGATGACGAACGAAAAGCATATAGTCGCGAACACAACGAGAAGCCGCATCATAATAAAATAGTTTCGGATCCAAAACATCAAGTTTCAGAGTTTACGGCCTAAGCTTACGGCCGTAACTCCTCGACTTGAGTTTATTTAATTTCAAGCACAATGCGATGAGATTCCGTGAAACAAAATATATATTCGTGATCTACACGATGCTACCTTCACGATGATATACTCATTTTTCTGAAAATCGAAGAAAAAAATTTTCGACACCTTGAGGGCTTTTGGGAGTGGTTTGCGGCCGGAAACTGTTGAGTGGTGAGATTCCGGCCGTGAACTCCCCCTTTTTATCTTTTTACCTTTCCACCTTTCTTACCCTCCTGCCTGTTAGCTACCCAGTCTTTCTAATTTTTCGCCAATTAATAAAAATAAAACCTTTTGAGGATAAATTTAATTTTTAGAACAAAAATAAAAAAAAAAACTAACACACCATAAAATTTTAAATGCTAGAAAAATAAAAGTAAAATAAAATTAACATAAAATTTTAAGTTGAAAAAATAAAAAAATAAAAAATCAACATCAAATAAATTAAGAAACACTTTAACTATCACTTCTTTTGTGATGCTTGGATCAAAGTTATTGGACGGCCTTATTCTACTTGTCGGTACCCTTATTTTCACATCTTCGTCTGACCGATTGCCAGTATTGTGGTCCACTTAAACGCGAAGGATTTGTGACATTTTGGACCTTTTACCAATGACATGATTCGGGCATATACCTAATTGTAAATTTCTGGTAATTATTATATCTCCTAAATCTTACGTGAAATTACCTTATGACCATTTAATTGACTACAACCAGGGATATTGTTGTCCACCTAAATTGAGCAGCGAGATCTACAGACAATCTGTATGAGTTCAATTTTTAGGTGTACTGGAACGTGTTTCCCGCTTCCTGATATGCCCCAGCCATCAAAAACTTCCAGAGTACTCCTTACACCGGGTGAGCAGACAACCATTCAGAGAGAGAAGGGATACAGAATTCTATTTCTACCTACTTCAGAGGGGTTGAGAAGAAGAAGGTTACATATGCTGTGTACCAGGTCGGATTAGAAGTCGCGCAAAGGAGACAACATGTGGCTAATAGATGAGAAGTTTTTCACATATACATTTCACACATATATTTCAAGCGCATATATATTTCCTACAGAGAAATGGAGTTGCATATGTTGTGTACCAGGTCGGATTAGAAGTCGCGCAAAGGAGACAACATATGACTAACAGAAAGAAAGAAAGAAAATGATTTTCTACAGACCTAATTTATCGGAATTTACCAGTCACCCTATCCAACCAGAATTAAGGACAGAGTTCGCACTTCGAGGAAAAGTTAAGCCACGGTTCCAAGTACGGGTTCAATTAATGTGACGAGTAGATTCTCGTGTTTATCTCCCTGCTCAACCTATCCGAGCGTCGTGATGTCAGATTAAACGGATCTAACTAGGTCAAAATTTGTCGAGTCCTTAAATTCATTAGGTTCAACTTTCCTAGTCAAGTCCCCTTTTAAAATCTTTCGCGCCTACCAGCACATCGAGCACAGAGCGTAGATGATTCAACGTAGGTACGTTACGCCGATTCAGGTCGTCCTTTATCACTTATTAATATCATTTCCCATCACAGTACTTACAACGAAGGCTGCTTTGAAATAACCCTAATTTAGATTCTTTACTGAAATGACATTATTTTTGGATTTTTTGTAATTTTTTTGTTTTTGTATTTTCTTTCTCCCCCTAAATTTGTGCATAGTTGAGAGTTTTAAACAAAAGAAAAAAATGCGCAAATTTAAACATACCTAACAAAAATTGAAGACAAACTTGGTAAAATGTTAAAATAGACTAAGAAGACCAAAAATGAAATAAAATTAAAATTAAAATGAAATAAAAATAAAAATAAAATAAATAAAAAAAACTAAAAACAAACAAATAAAAAGGAAATTAAAAAAAACTTAATCCTCAAAACGTATCATTTTCAGAAATCCCACAAGCACATCAAAATGAGCTTTGTTAAAAGGTTTTGTGAACAAGTCAGCCACATTGTTATCAGTGTGGACTTGTTCGATTCGAATTAAAGATCGTTCATAACAGTCTCTGATAAAGTGAATTTTAATATCGATGTGCTTGGTTTTAGAGTGTTGGACTGGGTTCTTAGCAATTTGTATGGCAGCCTCATTATCACAATAGATAGGGGTTTCTGAATAATTCAAACCGTAGTCCAACAGTTGATGTTGGATCCAAATAACTTGAGAACAACAGGCTGATGCTGCCACATATTCTGCCTCTGCTGTCAAAGTCGAGACAGTGTGCTGCTTCTTGCATTGCCATGAAACTAGTCTGTCACCTAGGTATTGACATCCTCCTGAAGTTGATTTCCTGTCAACCTCACAACCTCCATAATTACTGTCAGTAAAAGCATAAAGATTAAATTTAGAATTCTTCGGATACCAAAGACCCAATTTAGGTCTTCCTTTGATATACCGAAAAATTCTTTTAACAGCAATAAGATGAGAGAGTTTAGGATTAGCCTGATAGCGTGCGGATTGACAAACTGCGAACATAATGTCTGGTCGACTTGCAGTAAGATACATTAGGGATCCGATCATTGATCGATAAAGAGTTTGATCTACGGGTTCTCCTTCTGGATCTGGAGTCAGGAGGGGTCGTTCAGCCATCGGTGTTGAGGCAGATTTAGCATCATGAAGTGCGAACTTCTCAAGAATATCATCCACGTACTTGGCTTGATGAAGAAGGATGCCGGTTGAATTCTGTTTAACCTGAAGCCCCAAAAACATGGTCATTTCCCCCAAAGAACTCATTTCAAATCTTTTCTTCATTACACTTTCGAACTGCTTGCAAAGTTGTTGGCTTGTTGATCCAAAGATTATGTCGTCGACGTATATTTGAACAAGTATCTGGTCCTTGTCGACATGCTTTATAAACAATGTTTGATCGATAGTACCACGTGTATATCCATGTTCGAGCAAATGCTTTGTTAGAGTTGCATACCATGCTCTAGGAGCCTGATGCAGCCCATACAACGCTTTATCCAACTTGTAGACATGATTAGGAAACTTCGGGTCGACAAACCCTTGAGGTTGATCAACGTAGATTTCTTCCTTCACCTTGCCATACAAGAAGGCAGTCTTGACATCCATTTGAAAAACAGTGAAGTTCATATACGAAGCGTACGCCAAGAAGATACGAATGGCCTCCAAGCGAGCTACAGGAGCATAAACCTCAGTATAGTCAAGACCCTCGACTTGTCGAAATCCGCGAACTACCAATCTGGCCTTGTTTCGCACAATGACCCCTGAATCGTCCTGCTTGTTACGATAAACCCACCGTGTGTCAAGAGACTTTTTGCCCTTTGGTAACTCAACTAACTTCCAAACACCTAGTTTTTCAAATTGATGCAATTCTTCATGCATTGTATCCACCCAGCTAGGTTCATTTAGAGCCATCTCTACATTCTTGGGCTCAATTTGAGAAATGAAACAAGAATACAGACATGTATTCACGTCTCCACTTTGACTTCTGGTTTTAACACCACTGTCTAGCTGGCCGATAACGTTCTCGAGCAGATGATCTCGTTGAATCCTAGAGGGTATTTCTTGGCTGATGTCATTGATGGAGACAGGTAGAGTGTGAATGTTAAGACCTCCTTCATTTGCTTGTTGAGTAGAACTAGATGGTTCTGCAACATACTCATCCGCAATAAGGTCAGGAAAGAGTAATTCCATCAGGGTTGAAGAGACAGCGGAAGCATCATTTGGAATGAACTCTTTCTCTAATAATGTGGAAGGTCTTGATTCAACATTCGAAGAATCAATGTGGTATGATTGAGGAGTGACATGTTCCAATAACGGCCTCCCTTGAGAAGTAGCAGAAGACTTATTGAAAGATGTTGCAGAAGACTCCTCTTCAATTTCAGCAGACGGCTCCCTCTCAGATGCAGCAGAAGACTCCCCCTCAACTGGAGCAGAAGATTCTCCTTTGTGCGAGTCGGAGGACCCCCATTCAGTTGAAGCTTTAGACTTTCCTTTCAGTGAATTGGAAGTTTTAGATACAGGTTTGTATACAACTTCTTCGACTTCATCTTCAGAGATACTCTTCAAATGCGAATCAGTTCTTGAGACATCATTTGAATATACGTTTAAGGATTTGAAAAGTGACGTGTAATCAAATAACCAGTCCGGACCCACTCTCGCGTCTGTCTCATTCTCTTCCAACCAACGCACGTCATAGGATTCCACAATCTGTTTGGTTTTCTTGTTGTAGACTCGATAAGCGGTACGTGCAGCATACCCAACAAAATAGCAGTCATCAGCTTTGGCATTAAACTTCGGATTGGCATCTAGGTGAAGAAGGGTGCAAGGACAGCCAAATACTCGAAAATGACTAACTGACGGTTTGTGACCATAGTAAATTTCATATGGAGTTTTCATTTGAGCTTTGTTGATGAGTACTCAATTTTGAACATAACAGGCAGTGTTTATTGCCTCTGCCCAAAAGAAAACACGGAGCTTGGAGTCACACAACATCGTCCTTGCTGCATCCTTAAGTGTTCTGTTTCTCCTCTCAGCAACACCATTTTGTTGAGGTGTGTGAGCGGAACTAAATTGATGTAGGATCCCCTTCTCAGAACAGAAGTGATTGAGAACAGAATTCTTAAATTCCGTACCATTATCGGTGCGAATAGCCTTCACCCTATGATTGGTCTGATTCTCAATAAGTATGATGAACCTCTTGATCAATTCAGCGACGCCAGCTTTGTTGGATAGAAAGAAAACCCACGTAAAACGAGAAAAATCATCAATGACCACTAGACAGTAGGAACTCCTATTGATGCTTAGCACATTCACTGGACCAAATAGGTCCATGTGAAGAAGTTGTAGAACCTGGCTTATTGAGTTAACTTGCTTCGGTAAATGTGGCTTTCGATGATGCTTTCCTTGAGCACAGGACACACATTTCTCAAACGTGATAAAGTCTTTGACAGGTAATCCACGGACCATCTCATTCTTTGCAAGACGATTGAGATTTTTGGCGTTGGCGTGACCTAATCTTCGGTGCCATAACATTGCGGTTTGCTCAGAGATCTTGGAGAACAGACAAGTAACCTGCTTTGGAAGATTGCTATTCATATCGATAATATAAGCATTTCCATCCCTTTTTGACTTTACGAGAATCCATTCTTCAGGGATGACAAAACCTGGCTTTAAGATCATGCATTCCTTGTCAGTGAAATGCATAGAATAGCCTTTGTCACAGATTTGCGAAACACTTAGCAGGCTGTGTTTTAGCTCTGGAGCGAAATTCACATTTTCAAAACTCAAAACTCCATTTGATACCGTGCCCTTTTGTGTAATTTTTCCTCCATCTCCACCCGCAAAAGAGACGTATCCCCCATTAAATGATTGAATGTCGTTCAATTGGGTGATGTCTCCTGTCATGTGCCGGGAACAGCCGCTGTCGACGAACCATGGTCTGACGACATTTCCCCGCAACTGCCCCTGCAAAATGGGTGGGTTTAATTAGATTTGGGCACCCAGGTCATGATCTTCCTGGGTGATCCCGATGCTTTTTCAGATTTATTGCACATGAGCTTCTCTGAGGATACAGATGATGTATTGGGAGTATATTTGGGTTTCCATATATAATTAGGTTTTTTGAAAAATTCAGTCAACTTTGTCATTTTATGTCTGACGATCTGCTTAAAGCATGAGTTACTTCTACTAGAATTGGTTGAAGATCCATTATTGCTTTGGGATGAGCTTGACCTTTGCATGGCTATGCTCCCTTTTGGCAGACTGTTCAGGACAAGGTGATTAAAAAACCTTTTATGACTGTGAAATATACCCCTTTTTCTATTTCTTTTATCTACCCAATAATCATTTCGAGAGCGACTCGTAGAGGAATTTCTATTTAATGATCTTCCTCTGAATTCGTTCTCTCCTCTTGGAAGATTATAACTCACAAACATTCGATTAAGACAATTTCTAGCAATATGACCCTTAGTGCCACAATTAAAACAAATCTGATAGTTATTGTTAGAACTTGTGCTGCATTTGTCAGATTTGTTTTCCCTACAAACACCCTTGCTTGTCTCACAAAAACATGCAGTATTATCAAGTTGTGAGGCAAGTGAGGGTGCTATATTTATTGAGGGTTGTGAGACTAATGGTATGTCAACATTTTTATCACAAACGTTTAAATTGTCAACCAAAATGTTCAAAGATTTATCAGACATATTAGAAACATTCAAAACTGTATCAGAGATAGCAGCTACTGTATCAGAATAATTTAAAACACCACAAGAAAAATTGTCACTCAAAACATTTAACAAAGAATTGTCTTTATTTAAAATAAAAGCTTCAGGTTTGGACTCGATTTTATTTTCAGAAACACATCCTTCAACTTTGTGCTTTGACTGATTCAAGGATTGATCTACAGGAGAAGTAGAAATGTTAGTACTTTCAACATTAATAAATCCTCCTGAAACAAAACCAGAGGGCTTGCCATAAATCATAAATGATTCATTGGCAATCTCTTCTTTGGACAAGGGCTTGGGCACGTATGAATGATTGAAAGGAGGAGGTACAAATTTATACCCTAGACCTTTTGATTGATTTCTTTTAAACTGCATACTTTGGTCTATCATATTTGCAACCACCTTACTTGAGAAATCATATTTTCTGACATCAAGTTTGGCGGTCTCAAAGTTTCCTTTCAAGGATTCAACTTCAGCTACAAGCTCAGCATTTTGTTTGACTACATAATTGTAATTTTCACATTTGTTGCTGTAGTCTTCCTGGAGTCTCCTAAAGTCTTTAATTTTTTATTCTAGTTGAGCTTTAAGTGGTTTTTGTCCTTTTCGAAGTCGATACCCTTCATATCTAAGGTCTTCTACGTCTCTTATTAATTTATCATTGAGTTCACGAAGAATCCTAAGATTTTCTACTGCATCACCTAATGTCTCACTTTTATCCTGTAAAGTTTTCACATAATCTATACAAGCCTTAGAACATGATGGAAGACTTACCTTGTATGGATTAGGTTCATGGGAGGAGGATACCATCAAGCCAAATTGTAGTTTCATCATGTTGTCTTCAGCTGCTGCAGTCCTTGCTTGAGCGTCATCCCTCACTTGTGCTAGATGAGCATTTTCTGGTCCAGACAAATTTAGAGCTTGTATTTGATCATCCCAGTCAAATGATTGTGCAACCATAGCCTTTTCATTGTTTGCTTGACCACTGGTTCGATTATTCCCAACTGCAACCATTGTTCTATCATTATTAACCCTCCTATCAGGGTGTGGGCAATCACGAGCAAAATGCCCTGGCTCGTGGCAATTGAAACATCGAAGCTTTCCTTTGTTGAATCCAACCTTCTTGTCAGCACTCATTCCCCAATTGTTCTTCCCTGTCTTTTTGGCAAACTGTTTTGCCCTAAATACAGCCATGGCAATTTGCCATGTGATGTCCATTTCCTCAACATCCTCTGGATGGATTTGATCAAGATCTGCAAATGAAAATTGAGGAGGAAGTTCCCCAGCTACAAGAGCATTGTAGCAATTCACAAGCCCTGCTGCAAAGACAAGGTTTTCATCACCCTCCTTTCCCTTTGGTGAAGAAGCCACATTAGAGGATGAAACATTTTGGGTAGATGTATTTGGCTGTCCTTGTGGGTAAGGAATGACCGGTGCAGAGGAAGATGAACCTGCAGAAGTATAGGAGAACGAAGAAAGAGCATTATTAGATGAAATGCCAAGATTGGCAGATGAGTATGAGTTCACATGATTGATCTCTCGCTGTTTGTCATCAATATCACACGCTTTGATGACAGCCATCACTTCAGCTAGGGAACGACGATTAAGATCCTTAGTCTTCTTGATTATTGTTACATTCATGTCCCAAGATTTTGGGAGAGCATTTAGTAGCTTCTTATTAATCTCTGACTTTGTATAGAAAATCCCTGCCACAGTCATCTCAGTGTTGAGAGTGGTGAATCTCTGCAGTTGAGCTTCGAGAGTCTCTACAGGAACATAATTAAACATATTGAAGCGTTGTCTCAGCATATCTTGGCGACTTTCCCGCATGTCTTCATTTCCCTCATATACTTCAATGAGAGCTTCCCACAGAGCTTTGGTAGAAGTATACTCTCTGAATCCTTGAGCAATGTCTGGAGATAAAGCCATAGTTAAAATGGCCAATGCCTTTTCTTGTTCTTCCACACTCTCAAAGTCTTCATCAGTGTAGTTTTCGATTGTCTTGTCGACCAACTTTCCCCCAACTGTAGTGGTGATTCTGACTGGATCCTTCAAAACACATTTCCATATCTTAAAGTCTTTCATTTTTATATACTTCTCAATTCTATATTTCCACTCGGGGAAACCATCAGCTGACATAAGTCTTGGAATTTGCGTGGTTGTACCCATCACAACATCAAGCTCTTGGTATTGAGTTGAATTTTGTGTATCCATAATTTTTATTTTAAAAATTATTACCAAAAAATTTTAAGGCTATAGAAAAATTGATCTTGTCGTGTAAGCTAAGGCAGAAAACAATAGGCCGTAAACTCCCGGCCGTAAACTGGAGTTTACGGTCAAAAATTATTTTGTTTTAAAACTAACTCAAAGATTAATTTCAATTTTATAAAATTAACTGACTTAGCCGTAAACTCTTAAGCCGTAAACTCTAGACCGTAAACCTTAGGCCGTAAACTTGAGTTTACGGTCCGAGAAAACTTGTTGATTTAAACTCTGAAAGATAATAGTGCAAATTTCGATTAACAGAAAATCAATTTTTCGTTGATGCTTTAGTTTACGGTCAATGAAATTCAAATAAAAAGTTCGATTTTAATTTTAAAACACAACTCAATTAAATCCCAGAACTAATATGTGATTACGAAGGCTTGAATGTCGTGAAAAACTATCGATTTCGAAGAGTGCAGATGAGGCCGTGAACAGGAGTTTACGGCCGTAAACTAAGGCCGTAAACTTCTAGAAACCTTGATTTCGACTGAAATAAATCTCTCTAAACTGCAGTAGATGTCGATTTAGTTGAAAACGCAGCTGTTGAACGCCTTTGACACTGGTATGGCTTTGATACCAATTGTAAAGTCCCGAAAAATAGATATACCAATGATCAAAGACAATAACAGATGCAAACACGAATCAATAAACCAATAAAGAGCAAGAGACCAAGCTTGCATACGCTTTAATACTGTAAAACGTCTGATACAACTTGGAAGTATACGAGAGCATCAACAACTCATAATGACTGACACAATTCGCTATTTAAAGACCTGACTAGAGACCGTAAGGTGTTTACGGCCGTAAAGAGTTTACAGCCGTAAACCCATTTTGACCATAAACACCGTAAACTCAAAACAAAACACGAACAATTACATTTCTACTGCTATCTACGACTATGCCTAGACCAAACCATTTTACAGAGTCTTTCAGTTTCATTGTGAGGATCGACAGAGTAGGGTAAATTGCTTATATGAAACTGTATCTTGCGAGTTATAAAATATATACAGGTTATAACAATGTGGGATTGAAATCCCTATGTACTCACCAGGTTTCCCAACCTGAACCACTCAGCTTATTGTATCACAGGTAGCGATATTAAAGATACGTTCTTCTAAGAGTATCAAGGAGTATTAGGCGAGTAGTTTAATTACTACAAGGCTTGTAAAATTTCGTTATGGTTATGTTTCTGTATTGACGATGACATCACAATGTTTTAATATAAATCAAATACATTTCCTCATAAATGCTTTGATAATATCATTATCATGTTTTTGGGAACAAATTCCGCAATATTATTCTTCAAAAAGGATACTCTAATTTTTAAATAAGCATAAACAAATCAGTCTTTTCTGCCCATGAAAATGGGGATGCCACAGTTGGTATCAGAGCATTAGTTTAAGCGAACAAGGGAACTTAGGAAATTCCTAGACTTAAACTTATAATGCTAAGCAATGATTGTGAGACGAGTGTCTGCTATATTTAGGAAGTATGCATGAATAGACACGAGCACTAGCTTATTTAAGGGAGACGAGTAAATTGCTTTTATGTGCTAAATCATTTATGCTATGATATGCCTTATATGCTTTATGATGCTGTCGTTTGATCGGAATTATGTCCCATTTCTGACCGGATCTGGAAATTTTGTGTGCTCAGGTTTGTAAAAGTTTACTTACGGTATTAGAACTGGCATGTAACCTTTCAGAGTGATAAGGAGATTTATACGTCTATCGTAAATAAATCTTTCCTATCTTAGTTCTCTTCACTATACTCTAAACATCTGCTTTGGCATATAGATCGACATAATGAGAACTCAAAGCGGATTGGGAAACGGTAATCAGCAGCCTCTGCCACGAGTGATTAAGCGTACACCAGAGGTAGCAGATACACCCGAGCCAATGACAACGACAAGAGTCCAAGAAATGATTTGGGCTATGATGGCCAGACAAATGGAGGAGATGAGACAAATGTTGCGTAATTACAGGGATGATCCTACTATGCCTATTGTGCAGCCTGAACTGAATGAAGGACAGTCTGAGGAAGGAAACTATAGTCAGACTGTTAGCCAAACTGAGCCAAAAGTAGTTAGAAAAAACCAACCCAATGGAGGAAACGATGGATGTGGATGCAAGTAGAAGGATTTCATGACATCCAAGCCACCAAGTATTTCTAGAAGCCCAACACCAGTGGAAGTCATGGATTGGATCTCCGAGGTGGAGATGATGTTTGAAAGTTGCGACTGCAGCAAGAAGCTGAAGACCATTCTCATAGTTACATAATTGAAGACTGGGGTATTAAGCTAGTGGAAGCTACTAGCTGATACCATGCCCAAACTAGAAGCTAGTAAGATATCTTGGGAAGACATTTTGGTGCAACTGAAAATGCAGTATTGATCTGAGCAGGATCTTCTGGAGATCAACAATGAGTTCCAGAATCTGAAGAAGGGAAGGATGAGCGTCAACAAGTATGCTGCAAGTTTTATGGAGAAAATGAAGTTTGTTCTTTATTTAGTTCCAACTGAACTCTCCAAGCTTCGAGTCATGACTTTAACAAGTGAGTGCATAGTCCCTTTCATGAACATGATTTTAATACAAACATTGATTTAAAGTGTTAAATGTATGTTTATATGTGAGATATTTGATATTCCCTGAAATATGTGTTACGAGAATATCTGATAATATATGATGATTTAGGACTTACAAAATAAATCTATATTAATTAAGATGAATATCAGGTAGTATCTCCTTATGAGTACCGGTGAGATATACACGGAGGGTAGAACTCAAAATTTTGTCTTTGATCTGTGAGCATGGATTAGACATAGTAATTCCTCCATAGTCCAAGAGTACGGAGTGGGCATAGACATTTGTCGATAATCTAAGAGCATGGATTAGACACAGTCGTTCTTACGTATCTCAAGATTATGGAGTGGGCATAGTCATTTATCATTGATCCGAGAGCATGGATTATACAAAGTCATTCATATCTGATCTATGAGTATAGATTAGGTAAAGCCATTAATTTTAGATTCAAAAGTATGGATCGTGTCTTTATGAGGATCGACGGGGCGGGGTAAATTGCTTATATGAAATTTTATATTGCGAGTTATAAAATATATACAAGGTATAACAATGTGGGATTGAAATCCCTATGTACTCACCAGGTTTCCTAACCTGAACCACTCAGTTTATTGTATCAGAAGTACCGATATTAAAGATACATTATGCTGAGAAATTCAAGGAGTATCAGGCCACTAGTTTAATTACTGTAAGGCTTGTAATATTTCGTTATGCTTATGTTTTTGTATTGACAATGACATCCCAACGTTTTAATATAAATAAAATAAATTTCCTCTGAAATGATTTGATAATATAATTATCATGTTTTTGGGAACAAATTCCACAATATTACTCTTCAAAAAGGATACTCTGATTTTTATATAAGCACAAACATATCGGTCTTTTCTGGCCGTGAAAATGGGGATGACACATACGCCTAAACCTTGATATGGCAGTTGAATATCTAAATGCTGAATATCTAGTTTTGTTAGTTTGTTTAAGGATTAGATCGAGATCTACTACATAAGGATTCGACGTCTAGTTTGAGGGTGCATGGATTAATGGTCTGGATCGTTGTATCCGACATACCTATATATAAAGAGTCACAAGAGAGACCTGGTACTATCTATTATATACTAAAAATATTATACATATTCCTATGCTACCTCTGATAAACATCTAACCCGTTTGATGTCTTACACAGCTTCGCAGGAGATAAATGGATGATATGGGTATTTGGAAGATAATTTCCCTACACGAGGAGGATTAGGTAATACCTCGCATTATGATCCATGGAAGCTAGTGCCACCTTCACCTAAATCGCCATAATAGACATTTGAGGAGGTGGATCCACTCGAGGAGGAGGAAACCCTTGAGGAAGAGGAGTCACCTGATGGAGAAAATGAAGAGGGTCCAATGAATAGTTCCCCATATCTGGATTCATCATCCAGTGACGATCCTACTCATCCACACCATAACCTTCTCACCAATCGTTCGGACTCCGCATCCTAGGTCCATACAGAAAGAATAATCCTAGGAAATCGACTTCTTTACCCTCACAAGTGAGCAACATCACCTCCAGTATCACCTAGATCCTCAAAAAGGCCTTGCCCCACCCATAAAAGAACTCCTCAGATTGACGAGTGGATTAAGGAGGATATCATTGGTGTTTATGAGGTAGGTGAGTCATCTCAAACACCCTTACTGTTGGGTTTTGTATACTACAACATCCTATGGTGCACATATAACCGTAAAATCTTTGGGTCTATGTTTTCTCTAACTATACATGCAATATTGTTTCCAAAGCTTTAGGCCTACAACTAGCATACAAATGATATAAACAACATAAAATACTAGTTAGGAGTTTACCTCTTTATGTAGCTTGTAGAACTTGTTGTTGGAAAGACTTTGGCCTTTAAGAGCTTAGCACCAAAAGTAAGAATGCCTCAAATGTTTCACAACACATCTAGGAAAAAGTGTTTGGTCATATTTTGTTGGTTTGGGAAAGGCATTCATCTGTATAGGTCTTGTTAGTGTTTATTCATGTATGTATTGGGTTTTCGGTTTAGGAGGTGTTTGCGGTTGTAATCTCGTTTGCGGTCATGAACTTGTTTACGACTGTAAACACGTTTGCGCTCCCTGTTCCCTATAAATAGTGTTAGTCCTATCAGATTGAGCATACAGTTGATGTGTGCGTATCCATTGTACCAGATGTTTTCGGTTATATAAAGACGTGTGCAATTTGGATCATTCTTGCTTCTACTCCTTCTTGTTCTCATTGATTTAAGCTTGTTCTTGTGTTTGACCATTAGTTGGTTCCAAGTTTAGGTACTTACAATTGGTATCAGAGCCGTACTTGTGTCAAAACTGTTCAACTTGTGTTTTCAGTTAGAGTTGTTCTTGATTTTCGGGATTATTCAAGCTTGATTGTTGGGTTTTACTTTTGTTCGTGAATTCAAAGCCAAAGGGATTGAAGATTTGCTCGAAATCAGTTGTTTTCATCAATTTCTGGGTGTTTCGGTTGTAAACTGCTCATCAGTTTACGTCTGTAAACGTATTTTCGGCCGTAAACCCTTTTGTGTTTTCGGCTGTAAACTATTTTCGACAAAAAACTTCTCGTTTTCGACTGTAAACCTTTGTTTTTTACTGTAAACTGCTCCTTAACTGTAAATTTCTTTAACCGTGAACTGTTTTCAGCTGCAAACCTGTGTACGGCCGTAAACCCTTTTTTGCTGTAAACCCCTCTTAGTTGTCAACTTTCCATTTTTGGTTGTGCTTTCTTTACACGTTTTGTTTTCAATCAATTAAGAAAATTAAAAAAAATGGAACCACAAAACATGGCAGTTCATAACGAGTTTGACTCAATCATGGGAACTACTACCAGAATCCCACGTCTCCTGTCAGCTGAAGGATTTCCAGAATGGAAATATAGAATCGAGATATACATCAAGATGAAGGATTTGAAAATTTGTCGTTGCATTCTGAAGGGTCCAGTTCGAATCACTACCACTCTTGAAAACGGAAACATTGTCGACAAGAATTTTGCAAACTACACAGATGAAGATTTCGAGAAAATCAAGGAACAAGAGAAGGCTCTTGCAACACTGACAATGGCCCTATCTCCGGAAATTGCACAAGGATTCAGGGAGTATGACTCAACCAAAGCAATGTGGGAAGCATTGATTAAAGTGTATGCGGGAAATGAAGACATGAAGAAAGGCCGCCAAGAAATGCTCATACAAAAGTTCAACATGTTTAATCATATTCTTGGAGAATCATTGGAGGCTCAGTTATAGAGGTTTATCACTCTTACCATTGAAATGAGTTCTGCGGGAATTTCTGTTTCACAATCAGAGATTAACAAGAAACTGTTGAACTCTCTCCCCAAGTCATGGGATATGAATTTCTCAGTTATCAAGAAGACTAAAGATCTTAACCGACTCAGTCTTGCGGAAACAATAGCAATCATTAAAGCATGTGATCTTGATGACAAGCAAAGGGAAATCAATCATGTGAACTCCTATTTGATTGCTAATATGGGAATTTCATCAAACAGTGCTTTTTCATCCTTTACCTCTCCATAAAATCAAACTTTTTCTGCTCTATAACCTCCATCCCATGTTGTTCCACCACCCATGCCTTATTCACATGCAACCTACTCCTCAAAAGCTCCTGTTACCACCTCTGCTCCCAAAGAAGCTGAAGAGAATATCGCCCTAGTCGCTGGCCTAGTGAATTGCTACAATGCTTTTGTAGCTGGAGAATTTCCTCCTCAGATTTCATTCGCTGATCTTGATCGAATTCACCCAGAGGATGTCAAAGAAATGGACATTACCTGGCAGATTGCAATGGCAGTATTTAGGGCCAAGCAATTTGCAAAGAAAACTAGAAAGAATAATTGGGGGATGAATGTAGAGAAGAAGGTTGGATTCAACAAAGGAAAGTTGATATGCCTTAACTGTCACGAGCCTGGTCACTTTGCTCGTAATTGTCTGAAGCCTGATAGGAGAGTGAATAATGAAAGGATAATAGTGCGAGTTGGAAACAACAGAGGAGCTGCTGCTAACACCGAGACTACAAATCTGGCGGTGATAGCTCAATCATTTGATTGGGAGGACCAAATTTAGGCCCTGAACATTTCAGAACCTGAAAATGCTTATTTGGCCAAGATAAGTGAAGTCCTTGAGGAGAAAGTTGAAGAGGATCATGAAGAAGAGATGATGGAGTTGCAGTTTGCGTTCATGGGATCCACCACTGCTGAACCTGAAAAAAAAAAGAGGCCAGTGAAATTTTGTGTTCTCAAAAGTGCATTGATACTGTTAATTTTTTGCATGAACAAATTGAATTATTGTGTAGAGAGAACGAGGACCTTAAGTATGAGGGATACAACCTTAGGAAGGGCCAAAGACCACTAAAAGAACAATTAGAGGCCAAAATTAAGGATTTTAGGAAACTACAAGAAGAGTACAGCAACAAGTGTGAGAACTATAACTTCATTAAGAAACAACTTTCCACTGTAACTGACGAACTTGACACATTAAAAATTCATTTTGAAAATGCTGAATTTTAATTTCAAGAAATTTGATGTGTCAAGTGAGAGAGTTGTGACCATAATAAAGAAACAAATGAGATGGAAAGACCAAAAATAGGTAGGTCTAGGATATGAGAGAGTCGCTCCTCCATTTAATCACAATTATACTGCTTTCCCTTTGACCCAGGAAGAGATAGACAGAGAGCAATATCTTGTGTATGGAAAACCTGCTATACCTGTGACAAAGAGTAGTGCTAGGGAAAAGGATACTAACATTTCTACTTCCTATGCAGATTCACCATTAATTCATGGGAAGCAAGCAACTGGAGAGAGTGTGTCTGATAATAATACTCTTTCAAAATCTGATGTTATTGTTTCAAACAATGTCACTTTTGTTTCTAACTCTAAAATTGATGTCTTGGTTTTTAATGATTATGTGTCAAAATCCGATGATTCAAATATTTTTGATAAGAGTGGTGATGTTTTTGATAAATTTGATGTATTTGTCCCAAGCACATCCACTCCACCTACACCTGTCACATAACATGAATCTTGCACATGCACTTGTGGGAAAAGTAAGGGAGTCAATAAGAACACTAGACCAGAAAAAAGCGGTAACAGTTTTTATACTAAGAAACAGACATGTTTCAACTGTGGAACTGCTGGTTATATTGCACGTAATTGTCCAAATCGGGCATTTGTTCCTTTTTATGCACAAAGAAGAAAGAACGAGTCACAAGGAAGATCTCTTACAAGAAAGTTCTCGAGACCTCGCTCTCATGATGGTGATTGGAATGTCAATAAAAACAGAAAATGGGCTGATCTTGAAAAGAATAAACAAGTTTTACATGAAAAAGCAACAGGTACTTTAACGAGACCGAACGAGGCTAAGCCAAGATCAGTCTCGTCAAAGTCCTCGTCTAGGTCTTCGACTAGTCATAGATGGAAACCCAAACGATCAAATCCAAAGAAAAGTGTTTCAAAAACACCTATATTGTTTCAAAACCTAAATAGCAATGGGTGCCTAAAACTTTAAACGTCCAATCACCTCAGTCTTCTCAATATGCGTTTGGTAGTCAATCAAATTCAAAATGTGAAAAATAAATTTTTGTTGCTAACAAGGGAAAACCCAGTGTTTCTATGACATGGTTCCTAAAATCTAATTAATCCCGCGCATCGTGCAGGAACAGCTACGGAGGAATGTCGTCAGATCCTGATATTTCGACAATGGTTGTTCCAGGCACATGACAGGAGACATCTCCCAGCTTCATGACATTCAAAATTTTAATGGGAAATTTTTTTCCTTTGCTGGAGGAGATGGAGGGAAGATCACACAGAAAGGAACGTTACAAATAGAGTGCTTACCTTTGAGAACGTTAACTATGCTCCGGAGCTGAAGCACAGTCTGTTGAGTGACTCACAAATTTGTGACAAAGGCTATTCAACTCACTTCACAGACAAAGAGTGCCTCATCTTGAAGCCTGTAATTATCATTCCTGAAGAATGGATCTTTGTGAGATCGAAGAGAGATGGAAATTCTTACATCATAGACATGAATTATAACATCCCGAGCAAGTCACTTGTCTATTCCCTAAAGTCTTTGAACATAATTCCATGCTTTGGCACCGTCGACTCGGCCATGCAAATGCCAAGAACCTGAATTGTCTTGCTAAAAACGAGATAGTGTGTGGTCTCCCTGTCAAGTACTTTATCACCTTTGAAAAATGCATGGTGTGTGCTCAAGGAAAACATCATTGCAAGCCCTATTTTCCAAAGACATTCAATTCAATCAGCAAGGTTCTTCAATTGCTGCACATGGATTTATTTGGTCCGGTCAACGTTCTCAGTATCAACAAGAGTTCGTATTGCCTGGTTATGATAGATGACTACTCGTGGTTTACTTGGGTTTTCTTTCTATCCAACAAGAGTGGGATTGTTGATCTGATCAAGAAGTTTGTTGTGATGATTGAGAATCAAACAAATGAAAAGATGAAGGCGCTTAGAACTGATAATGGCACGAAATTTAAAAATGTTGTTCTGGATCACTTTTGTGCTGAAAAGGGAATACTGCGTCAGTACAGTGCTGTTCGGACACCTCAACAATATGGTGTTGCTGAACGGCACAATCATAATCTGATAGATGCTGCAAGTGATGGATTTGAGCTATAAGAACATTCCTATGTGCACATACAAAACCTAATGCTTGGATCTAGGTTTCTCTAATTGAACATGCAATGTATCCAAGACTTTGATGATAGATCTAGTATAATAACACAAGAAAAACATATGTAAAGGATTACCTTAAGTTTCTTGCTTGAATCTTCTTTTCCTTGGAGCTTAGAGTCACAAATGTCACTCCTCTAATGGCTTACAAACACCAACTTAGCAAGAGGATGATTAGAGAGAGAGAGAGGGGAGGGCAAGAAATCGGCCAGGGTTTCTTCTATTGCAAGAGTGCCGATTTCCTTGACCCCATGGGTCTATTTATACTAGTGAGCCTCCTAGGGTTTCACCCTTAAACCCTAATTGGATAACTTAGGCCCTAAGCAATCCAATCTCCTTATTGATAAGCCTTGGACGATTTCTAGGTCCTTCTAAACCCTAAAACCGTCCACCCCTTATCCATTAAGGATTACTGCTCAAAATACAACTATCATATAATTGACAGTTTATGCCCCTTTATTCAATTAATCTCTTTAAGTCACCAAATTAATTCCTAATTAATTTATGAATTATATTAATCAAATAACAATATTATTATTCCTTATATTATTCTCATAATATATTAATAATATTTATTCTCTCATTGTAAATCATCCTGTCAAGTTGCTATGGTGAAGGCAACCCAAAAGGACCATGCACAATCGGATCAAATACTTGCCAAATATAGTTGCAGCCTTAGACACTATTCCAACAGTCTCCCACTTGGATAAGTCTAGTAACTATACAAGCATAATCCGATTAGCAATCGTAGCTCTCAAAGACGCTGTCAAACTCTTATCTTATCAATCTTGTCCTTTAGATAAGGGATCGTACAGTCCTCTGTTTAGATATCATGCAGACAATTATATGGAACCAATTGTCCAGCAGTTGGTTTCTCGATCTCAGATTTATTCGACGTAGAACTTAATTGAACACATCAATTTAGTTCTGACCGGGCCCGACACATAAGTCAAATCAAATCATCGAGCGGCCGAGATATCGCTTTTACCCTCTTAGGATAAAAGTAATAGATAAACTTCGACTTATATGCATTTACTTATTCATTAATAAATTATACACAACAATGTGTTTTATAACATCAAATTACTGATGCGGTTTCGCATTATCAATGTACAAGCAATTAACAAATAACAAACCATATATCTAGGTTTTAAGACCATATGATATTATCATCTTGCGATCAACCTTTTCATCACATTCCATAAGGTGATTCCAGCAAGTGCGGGTTTGTTCCAATGCTCAAAACTAGTTCATAAGCACTCATGAACGTTGCAGCAAACTTTTGCTATGTCTAATACCATTTAGACAATCTACACACCAATTCATGACAATCTTCATTCATACCTACTTCCAACATATGAACGATTGTGGATTGTTTGAACAATTCGATTATTCTAAATAAACTCAATTATTCTGGAAGTCAAAACATGCAAAGTGAAACAATAGTTAAACATTTAACATAAGACAATAACTTTACTTATAAATAATACTCCTTTATTTATTCATCAAATGTTAAATTACATTTATCTATTACAAGTTTCTAAAATTATCTAATCTAATCTAATATCATCTCTCAGCCCAATACTCCTAGCATGTTGCAAATGCTTAACCCTACTCAGTCCCTTTGTAAGCGGATCTGCTGGGTTATCTTATGATGATATCCTCCTAACCACGAGGTGTCCTTCTTCTACTCGATGTCTAATGAAATGATATTTTTTATCGATATGACGAGATCTGCCATGATCCCTTGGTTCCTTGGTCAAGGCAACCGCTCCTTCATTATCACAAAAAATTTCCATAGGCTCCTTTATGGCAGGCACAAATCCAAGATCACCAATGAAGTTCTTTAACCATATTGCCTCCTTCGACGCTTCGCTCGCTGCAATGTACTCTGATTCGCACGTTGAATCAGCTACGGTTTCCTGCTTGAAACTTTTCCAAGTTACTACTCCTCCATTCAGGGTAAAGACCCAGCCCGACTGCGAACGTTAGTTGTCCCTGTCGGTCTGAAAGCTAGCATCACTATACCCTAGCACCTTCAAGTCATCACTCCCTCCGAGGACTAAAAACCATTCCTTGGTCCTCCGAAGGTACTTAAGGATATTCTTAACCGTAATCCAATGGGCTTTGCCAGGGTTCCCTTGATATCTACTAACCATGCTCAAAGCAAAGGCTACATCAGGGAGAGTACAAGTCATAACGTACATGATTGAGCCAACTGCAGAAGCGTATGGTACTCGGCTCATTTCTGCTATTTCAGCTTTGGTACTCGGACTTTGAGTCTTACTCAACTTGGCATTACTTTGTATCGGTAATTCTCCCTTCTTTGAATTTTCCATACTAAAACGTTTCAGTACTTTATCTAAGTAAGTGTTTTGACTAAGTCCTATTAGTCTCTTACTTCGTTCTCTCACTATCCTTATTCCCAAAATATAGGAAGCCTCTCCGAGGTCCTTCATAGCGAAGCACTTCCCGAGCCAAGACTTAACCTCCTGCAGTGTCGGGACGTCGTTTCCTATGAGTAGTATGTCATCGACATACAGAACGAGGAAGCTGACTATACTCCCAATGGCTTTGACATATACAAATGATTCATCTTCGCTTCCTACAAATCCAAACTCTTTGACGATCTCATCAAAGCAAAGATTCCATCTGCGAGACGCTAGCTTAAGTCCATAAATGGACTTCTCAAGCTTACACATTCTATTTGGATGCTTCGGATCAACAAAACCCTCTGGCTGAGCCATGTAAACATCCTCAACCAACTTTCCATTAAGGAAAGCAGTCTTGACATTCATTTGCCAAATCTCATAATCATGAAATGTGGCAATAGCTAGCATCACTCTTATAGACTTTATCTTCGCAACTGGTGAGAAGGTCTCATCATAGTCAACTCCGGGAGTTTGAGTAAAGCCCTTCGCAACCAATCGCGCCTTATATGTGTATACGTTTCCATCCACGTCGGTCTTCTTCTTGAAGACCCATTTGCACCCAACGGTCTTATGTTCGGGCACATTATCAACCAAATTCCAAACTTGGTTGTCATACATGGATTGGATCTCGCTGTCCATTGCCTCCTTCCATTTTGCAGACTCCGGGCCTGCCATGGCTTCCTTATAGCTATTAGGTTCATCTAGAATTATTAGTGTACCATCACTAATATACGTGTCCCCTTCGGTAGTAATATGAAAACCATAAAACTGGAGTTGAACTCTAACTCTTTCAGAACGTCTAAGAGGTAAGGACTCGTCAATTGGTTCAACCGGAGTTTCCTCCTCGGGTTGAGCGCCAGCGGTAGAGGTTCCTTCATCAATCGATTCTTGAATCTCTTCAAGATCGATTTGCCTCCCATTGTCTCCTTGGCTTATGAGTTCTCGCTCTCGGAAAACTCCTCTCCTCGCAACGAAGACAACATTGTCCTTCGGTCTATAGAAGAGATATCCAAAGAATTTCAGCGGGTAGCCGATGAAAATACATCGCTCACTACGAGGTTCGAGCTTGTTGTGAGTATCTCGTCTTACGAAAGCCTCGCAACCCCAAACCTTGATATGTGCTAACGAGGGAGCTTTCCCTGTCCACATCTTGTGAGATGTTTTGGCAACCTTCTTAGTAGGGACTCAGTTAAGGATATGGGCGGCAGTCTCTAAGGCATACCCCCAGAATGAGATAGGTAGTGAAGCACAACTCATCATAGAACGGACCATATCTAACAAGGTTCGATTACGCCTTTCTGCCACACCATTCAACTGCGGTGTCCTAGGTGGCGTCAATTGTGAAACTATTCCACATTCTTTGAGATAGTCGTGGAATTCAAGACTTAGGTACTCTCCTCCTCGATCAGATCGAAGCATCTTGATTTTCCTGCCCAATTGATTCTCCACTTCATTCTTGAACTCTTTGAACTTTTCAAACTTTTCTGACTTTTGTTTGATTAAGTAGATATACCCATATCTACTATAGTCATCGGTAAAAGTCACATAAAAGCGGTTCCCATCCTTTGTGGTTGATCTAAAGGGTCCACATACATCGGTATGTATGAGGTCCAATAAACCCTCACCCTTTTCACATGTGCTAGTGAAGGGTGACTTGGTCATCTTTCCAAGTAAACAAGATTCGCATGTGTCAGCTTCCCTATGGTCGAATGACTCCAACACTCCATCCTTTTGGAGTTGGGCCATGCGCTTCTTGTTGACATGTCCAAGACGACAATGCCACAAGGATGCTCTATCCATACTATTGGAAGAATCCATGCATAAAACATCATTTCCTAGGTTATCTACAATCATAACAGTTTCATAAATTCCATTACATGGCATTGCTTCAAAATATAAGACACCATTTAGATAAGCATAAATTGAACTATTCTCATTATAAAAATAAAATCTAAATCCTTGTCTAAACAAACCATGAAACGAAATGATGTTTCTTTCCATTTCTGGCGAATAGCAACAATTATTCAAATCTAAACATAATCCATTACTAAGCACTAAAGAATACACTCCAATCTTGGTCACAGGCGACGATCTTCTGTTCCCCATGATTAGATTTATTCTTCCTCGCTCCATATCCCTATTTCTTCTTAGTCCCTGCAATTTAGAACAAATATGGTAACCACAACCGGTATCAAGGACACAAGAAATAGCATGAGATGAATCGTTAGATTTAATTGTACAAATACCTGCGAAAGACGGCTTGATCTTTCCTTCCCTTATAGCTTGCAGGTACTTTGGGCAGCTTCTCTTCCAATGCCCTATTTTGTGTCAGTGGTGGCACTCTGCCTCCTTTGGGTTAGGGTTAGGCTTAGCGGGATCAACTTTGGTCCCACTAGAAGAGGAGCCTTCTCGGGACTTTCCCTTGCGGTGGCTCTTAGACGGAGCCTTCCTCTTCTTGCCTCTTCCCTACCCAATGGCCAAAACAGGAGCAGCGGGTGGATTGGGAGTAGGTGCAACAGACTTGTCCTTGAGGTTGCTCTCAGCAACCCTAAGGAGACCTTGGAGCTTACTTAGGGTGACCTCTTCCTTTTTCATGTGGTAGGTCATCCTAAATTGATTGTAACACGGAGGCAAGGAATGAAGCACCATGTCGATAGCCAAATCTTCCCCAAAGTCGACATTCAACTTGCGAAGACGATCGACATACCTTTGCATCTTTTGCAAGTGTACGGTAAGAGATTCTCCATGTCCCATTTTAGCGGAGATCATGTTAGTGAAGATCTCGTAACGTTCCTGCCTCGCGTTTTGATGGTATCTCTCTAATAAGTCTTGGTGCATTTCGTATGGATACATGTCCTCATAGGACTTTTGGAACTCGGCGTTCATTGTGGCTATCATGATGCAATGAACCTTCGTCGCATCACGTTCATGAGTCTCAAAAGCAGTCATTTCAGCCGGAGTAGCGATTTTGGGTTGATCTTCTCGAGCTTCTCGTCAAGGACATACTCCTTGTCCTCGTAGCGAGCAATCATGTGAATGTATCTTATCCATTCGCTAAAGTTTGTTCCATCGAACGTCACCTTTTGGCAAAGGCTCATCAATGTGAACGAACTAGCAGTAGCGTTGTTCGCGTTCGACATCTACAAATAGAAAGGACAAAGATTGATTAGAATTTAAAATCCCTAATTACCACCCAATATGAAAAATTAGGGCTAGGATCCAACAACAATATTTACATATTAGAAAAGGGATGCCGTAATCCAACATGCAAACAATTTGAAGGTAAGTGAATGACGATTCACTAATTCTCCACCATGAAAACCTAACTTTAAGTTCTAAATGTATTGAGAATTCCTAGGTTTCGATGAGATTCATTGAACTTTTCAATGGCATGTTTAAATCTCGATATGCCCCTCTCGTTTGTGACTGGGATGCCGAGGATCACAAAGTAGGTGTGAATAACCATGCAAATCTACACGGTGCCTTCATTGTAACAATCACCTATTTGATGTGCCGGTAAACCACACACGCTCCACCGAACTATGATAAACAATGAATCACCCTTTGCCACCTTTGCTTAGAACCAATTAGTGTGTCGGTAAACCACACACGCTCCACTAACTTCTTAGCAAGGGTGCAAAGTGTAATTTCATGGGATTGCATCAATTCACTTTTCCTAAAGTAACTAGGATTGGGAATTTGAAAAACATGTAGTTACTTTGTATTTAATATTATACTTTTAATGAGGAGATAGAGTTGCCCTATCCTACCCGTTCGGCTAACGACCCTCCACCGATCAAGCAAGCGGTGGGTGTGAGTGTACACTCATTAAGCGCCATTTTATAGGCCGCAACCTTATACCCACCTTATAGACCGGCTTCGTGAATGAGGTCTACTAACAGTAAGACTAGCATTTTAATTATACATATATATATATATATATATATATATATATATATATATATATATATATATATATATTAATCTTGTAATATTGTATTAGTATAGGGTTGAATTTTAAACTTGTAAAATTCTAGGGTTTGAAATTTAAATTGTCTAAATTAAACTTTTAATCACAAAACATAAATTTCAAAACTTGAGGACAAGTTTTAAACTTTTCAAAACATAAGGGATCAAATAACAAATCATCAAATTAACCATTTAATCTCATAATTATTCATATTTGATTTATTTAAATGTTTCTTGCAAAACAATTTACCAATTTAATTAAAATAATCAATCAATTATCACATAAGGAAATTATTATTCAATTTATTGGTAAATATCTTCAATTAGGTCAAAGATATACTCAAATATATGTTAAAATCGGATTTATATTGACCCATTAAGATAAAGGCAAGTTTCCATAAGATAAATAGCAAGAAATCCCGAAACTAGCTCCTTCTGACGCTCGAACTCGCCGAGTACCACAATGTACTCGCCGAGTTGAGGCCTACTCGCCAAGTACACAGTGGTACTCGCCGAGTTCATCAGGCAGAAGGACAAAAACGTATTTTGCAATCAACAATCAAGCAACCAATGCATCAATTCAATAGAAACCAATCAAGGCTCTGATACCACTGATGGGTTTGAGCCATAAGAACATTCCTATGTGCACATACAAACCCTAATGCTTGGATCTAGGTTTCTCTAATTGAACATGCAATGTATCCAAGACTTTGATGATAGATCTAGTATAATAACACAAGAAAAATAGATCTAAAGGATTACCTTAAGTTTCTTGCTTGAATCTTCTTTTCCTTGGAGCTTAGAGTCACAAATGTCACTCCTCTAATGGCTTACAAACACCAACTTAGCAAGATGATGATTAGAGAGAGAGAGGTGAGGGTAAGAAATCGGTCAGGGTTTCTTCTATTGCAAGAGTGCCGATTTCCTTGACCCCATGGGTTTATTTATACTAGTGAGCCTCCTAGGCTTTCACCCTTAAACCCTAATTGGATAACTTAGGCCCTAAGCAATCCAATCTCCTTATTATAAGCCTTGGACGATTTCTAGGTCCTTCTAAACCCTAAAACCGTCCACCCCTTATCCATTAAGGATTACTGCTCAAAATACAACTATCATACAATTGACAATTTATGCCCCTTTATTCAATTAATCTCTTTAAGTCACCAAATTAATTCCTTGTAACACCAAGAATTTAAAAATATTTTTTCGCATTTTATAAAGACAAAATTCATTTAATATTCATAAAAACATCATTGTTTGTAATTCATTTCATAACATATAAAAACCCCAAGATCACACAATATAGAATCCCGCGTGTGTGCACTGATCAGGCCGGCGCCTTCCCGCGATCCTCACTAGTACCTGAAACAATTAACACCAACACTGTAAGCATAAAGCTTAGTGAGTTCCCCAAAATACCACATAACACATATTAGCCACTCGAGGCTATAACTCTGTGGGTCCGTGCACCCATACTCTGTGAACCCTCAGGTTCTAACTCTGTAAACAAGCATAGCATAAATCACATAGAAGAATGCAGTGCAACACATAACATACATAGCATACAAATACTCTATCATATAACTCTGGTTACCTACTCAAGGTAAAGTATAGTGAGAAGACTCACCTCGCGTGTCTTGATATCTCACAATCCTGGGAATCCCTCGTGCCCGATTCTCCGAGCTCTAATCCTCCTATAACATCATACGTCCCTAGTTAACACTTTATATCTCTAATGTTGACTATCCCTAAGAAGTCAACACAGGTCCACTCTGGTCAACGGTCAACGGTCAACGGTCAACTTTGACCGGACTCGGCGAGCGCTAGGGCGACTCGGCGAGTCTAGACGTTCTCACCAATTCTCTAAGATTCCCTTTTCTACACGTCGAGTATCCCCCCTGACTCTACGAGTTCCTCCTGGAAGAATCGCGGGGCCATCCCGACTCAACTCGCCGAGTCTGAAGAACAACTCGGCGAGTCCCAGTTTGACTCAGACCACCTGTTAACCCTCTCTAACTCGCCCTGACTCACCGATCCAACCCATAACCCGGACAGGACCATTCTAAGGCAATCTTCAAGCTACTCGCCGAGTCTGTTCATCGGACTCGGCGAGTCTATGCCATGCAACCGCTCAAACTGCTTTCTAAGGTCAGATCTGCTCCGACAATTCATAGGTCTGGCCTACCTAGATTGGTTCATCACGTAAAGTCCTTATTTCGGTGCTCATAATACACCCCATGACTCATAATTGACGTTTTGACCTAAGGCATAAGGATTCCAATCCAAAACCTCCATTGATTCCCGAAAAGCTCAGGCATGGGACACTCTGGACTTCCAAGGGTCCCAATATAGGGTTCCAATCGCTTGGGGGACTAAGGAAACACTCAATCTAGCCACAAAAGGGTTCCATAAACCCTAAATCCATATACACATCAACATAGAAGGGAACAACTCGAAAATATTACCTGAAGAACGTTGCTCTGTGTCCCCAACCCTCAGAATATGGCTTCTCCTGTTGTTCCCTTAACCAAGCCTCCTCCTCCTTGCAAAATAATACTTCCAAGATCAATAATGGTCTTCTACCTTGCTCCAGATGCTCACAATCGAATTAGGGTTTCACTCAAAGGACTAGGGTGAACAATGACGGCCATAAGGCCCCTTATATATGTCCCAAACCTAGGAAGTTAGGGTTTCGCTAAACAGCGCGGACTCGCCGAGTCCATATCCGGACTCGCCGAGTCCAGTCGCGAACCCGCGACCAGATCCGCGATCCTACTCGGCGAGTCTGAGCTCTAACTCGCTGAGTCCCCTCTTAAAATACCCAAAATCATAAATATAACAATACCTGGAATTCCGGGCTGTTACATTCCTAATTCATTTATGACTTATATTAATCAAATAACAATATTATTATTCCTTATATTATTCTCATAATATATTAATAATATTTATTCTCTCATTATAAATCATCCTGTCAAGTTGCTATGGTGAAGGCAACCCAAAAGGACCATGCACAATCGGATCAAATACTTGCCAAATATAGTTGCAGCCTTAGACACTATTCCAACATATAGTCATAAAGGTTCTTCCAGTCCATTTAGTACCCTTGGGTAGCAAGGGTATACTTCCATGTTCATACGTACCAGTTACATTACTAGTAAGCTACCATATGGGTAGTTTAGGAAGATACTAGAACTATTACTAGAACGCAATATCATACAATGAGTCAGTTCATTCATGAGTCAATACTTGCTAGATAGATAGAGAACATATACATTACATTACTATGAGAACATATACAACTATATTAGAAGAAGAACATATACAACTATACTAGAAGAAGAACATATACAACTATAATAGAAAGAGAACATTTACAACTATACTAGAAAGAGAACATATACAACGATACTAGAACGAGTAACAATACATTACATATACATGAATACGTTAACATAAATGTGATCCACTATCACAACTAGCATTTTTGCTAGGAAATTCTACTCTCATGCAATCATTCACCTAGTGTAATAACTTTTACTCTAAGGGAATATCATACTCTATGCTCATCCAAATACATCTCAAATGTTCAACTAAGGGCTGGGAACCTTAGAAATCCCGACTCAAGTTCTTTATGGACTAGGACTCTCTTATTGGACCCAATTCACGAATCTATAACATTTTGGACCATTTGGGCTTAGAATGATTCATTCTAACCCTAATTGGCCTTATTGGGCCATAAATAAATTAATTAGCCCTAATGGACCATAAACCAATTTCTTTTACCATTTTGGGCCGTGAGCCTCCTTAAGAGCCCATTGGGCCGAAAAATAATTTTTGGGCTCCATAAAAGTCCGAACAAGCCAAGAATGAGTCCAAAACCAATTCATCTTCATATCTTCTAAGCCCATTTCGGCCCATTTACTAAACAAAAAGAAAAAAGGGGAGAAATCAAGTTAAATTGTAGGCATGACACCTAATTATTGTTTAATGGTAATCTAGGCTAGAAACTAATGACCATCATGCAATAACCCAAAAATCAATCTTTCCTCTCCTTCCTTATCCTCTTGGCCGAGACCACCACCCCACCACTTTCATTCCTTCTTTCAAACACTCTCATAAACCTTCTCAAGAACTACTCTTCTCTCTTCAAAATTTTGTGACTTTGGTGGGGTGTTTCAAGCAAAAATTTATCAAGAACTCATCCATTGTGGTAAGATCTTACAAACCCAAGTTTTATACTACATCTTTAAACCTAAATCACTCCTCTTACACCATATTTTCATGGATCATGATTCTTAGAACCATCCAAGTTCGAAAACTTCTTCAAGAGGCTTGCTAAAGCCGAGATCTTCACCTTATTCTTCATCAAAACCGAAACTTCAAAGCCAAGTGAGTTCATACCCCCTTGTTTTTGGTTTTTACTTGTTTTTGGGGGAGAATACAAGTTTATTTGTGTAGATCTATGTGTATATGCATGATTATGTGTGTTTTCTTGAAACATTTGGTGATTATGTGTTGATTACTTCACTAATCTAAAAATATGTTAAGAAACTTGAAGTTTATCACTAGGATCTTCATATGCATCTTGAGAAAAGTATGTTTTATCACAAGTATTACATGTAAACATGTAGATCTGGGATTTGTATAATTTATATAGCAAAAATAAGTGTTGTGTTCAAAGATTTATAAACTAAACTCACAAAACAGCTCTTGACAGAAAAGTTTTGGTCCAATCTCGGACTGTTTTGACCATCCAAATGGAAGTATTTTTCAAAACTGTTTTACATGGATAAAGTTCAGGTTTATACCTTTAAAATTACTACTCGCACGTTTTCATACGACTTTTCTACAATTTTTGGTGAATTTTACAAAATTGCCTATCATATTTGAAATAATTTCGGACCAACCTGTGAAGATGAGCAATTTCACACTTATTAGAAGCCATTAAAAATTATGAGAAAATTTGTGAACAAATTAGACAAAATTTTTAAACTTTGAGAGTTTACGGATCCAAATTTTGATTTACGATGATTTTTCTACAAATTTTCAAACAACTAGGTCGGAAAAGCTCAAAAACCAGAAAATGTGTATTTTCACAAAAATCAAGCCAACAATGTTATTTTTGACAAAAAGGGGTTTTAAAATGTTATTTTTACTACAAAATAGTTATCAAAACAAGTTTTGAAAAAAATGGAGACTAAAGTGTCATTCTTACAAAAATTGGACCTTAATCCTAAATTTTTGGCTTATTGGGCCAAGAACGTCATTTTTACAAAAAGTGGGCTTTATATATATATATATATATATATATATATATATATATATATATATATATATATATTGTAAATAATCAAGCTAAAATAAACAAAACAATAAAAAACGGGTTTAAAACAATATTCATATCCTTATTGGGCCTGGAAATAATATACATGTTTAGTGGGCCTTAGTGTCCTTTTACATGTATATTGGGCTCGGGATATGTATTCATATCCTTATTGGGCCTGGAAATAATATACATGTTTAGTGGGCTTAGTGTCCTTTTACATGTATATTGGGCTTAGGATGGACATTCACATTCCTTTTGAGCCTGAAAATAACAGACACGTATAGTGGGCCTTAGTGGGTCACTTACATGTTTATTGGGCCTGGGAAGGATGAGCGTCAACGAGTATGCTGCAAGTTTTACGGAGAAAATGAAGTTTGTTCTTTATTTAGTTCCAACTGAAATCTCCAAGCTTCGAGTCATGACTTTAACAAGTGAGTGCATAGTCCCTTTCATGAACATGATTTTAATACAAACATTGATTTAAAGTGTTAAATGTATGCTTATATGTGAGATATTTGATATTCCCTGAAATATGTGTTACGAGCATATCTGATAATATATGATGATTTAGGACTTACATAATAAACGGATATTAATTAAGATGAATATCAGGTAGTATCTCCTTATGAGTACGGGTGAGATATACACGGAGGGTAGAACTCAAAATTTTGTCTTTGATCTATGAGCATGGATTAGACATAGTAATTCGTCCATAGTCCAAGAGTACGGTGTGGGCATAGACATTTGTCGATAATCCAAGAGCATGGATTAGACACAGTCGTTCTTACGTATCTCAAGATTATGGAGTGGGCATAGTCATTTGTCATTGATCCGAGAGCATGGATTATACAAAGTCATTCATATCTGATATGTGAGTATGGATTAGGTAAAGCCATTAATTTTAGATCCAAAAGTATGGATTGTGTCTTTATGAGGATTGATGGGGCAGGGTAAATTGCTTATATGGAATTTTATATTGCGAGTTATAAAATATATACATGGTATAACAATGTGGGATTAAAATCCCTATGTACTCACCAGGTTTCCTAACCTGACCCACTTAGTTTATTGTATCAGAAGTACCGATATTAAAGATACATTATGCTGAGAGATTCAAGGAGTATCAGGCCACTAGTTTAATTACTGTAAGGCTTGTAATATTTCGTTATGCTTATCTTTTTGTATTGACAATGACATCCCAACGTTTTAATATAAATAAAGTAAATTTCCTCTGAAATGATTTGATAATATCATTATCATGTTTTTGGGAACAAATTCCAAAATATTACTCTTCAAAAAGGATACTCTGATTTTTATATAAGCACAAACAAATCGATCTTTTATGGCCGTGAAAATGGGGATGACACATACGCCTAAACCTTGATATGGTAGTTGAATATCTAAATGCTTGTAGATTTACGTATCAGTAGTCTAGTTTTGTTAGTTTGTTTAAGGATTAGATCGAGATCTACTACATAAGGATTCGACGTCTAATTTGAGGGTGCATGGATTAATGGTCTAGATTGTTGTATCCGCCATACCTATATATAATTGTTTGATAAATGAAATTTTTGGACGTGAAAAATGAGTTGTTACATTCCAAGCATCAATTCCAGTGTTTTAATTGCTTCTATTTAGATTGTGGGAAGAGATTAGATGCAAGAGTTTATATTGCATAAATCATGAAGCAAAAGAAAATATTGGGTGAAATTGATATTTAGTTCATATAATTTCAATTAAAACGACACAATTTCAATGGTTTTATACAAAACAACACATATTTACCAAGCTATAATCAGTTCTGTAACACCCCGTTTATAAAATAAATAAATAAATGCATAGAAGTCCTAAAGTCAATAATAATTGAGGAAAACGCTAGTTTCGAGGGTTAATTGTAAAGATTTTAGAAGATGGGGGCTGTTTAGTAAAATTCGAACTTATTTTGTATAGAAACTAAGTTTGAGGGGTTATATTATCCAAGTGACTAAAATGCATGGGCTACTTCTCCCATTAATGGAAAATTTGATCTCTGGTTCCCCTGTACGCGACATAGCGGGTAGGGATGTGCTCCTCTTGTTTGGATTGCAGCACCTTACACCTGCATCGGCCAACTATATGTATGAATTTAACCCTAGCTATAGATAGGGGGTGTGTGCATTTGGCGGTGATAGAAAGGTAGAGAGCTCAAATGAGGGGCGAGAAAGAAGAACTCAGATGTGAGAAGGGTGTCATCCCCGACTTCCACATCGTTGGACCCCTGGTTAGAAGCATGACGAAAGAGAAATAGAGACTTGACGAAATTGGGAGTGGGATTGAAAAAGAGAAAGGGGATGGATTTGCCAATCACCGGAGCTACTGCTAGTTGTCAAAGTTAAAGGATCTCCGGTGAAGTTTCAGAAGGCTTCCGGTGTGCTGAAGAAGGTGATTTCCAATCACTACTTCAAGGCATGTCTCGATCTGAGGTTTTAATTTATTCAATAGCATTCTCATTCTCGTGTATATATGTTTGAGGAATCATGTACACTTCGTGATTGAAGACTAGTTCTCGAGATGTTTAGATGAGCAAGGAAAGGGCTGAGTTTGGTAAAGCCTCAGGTGAATTTCATTGGCAGAGGAGGTCGAAGAAGGAGTTGCTAGCGATTTGTAAACCAGTTCTGGTGGAGTACCCTCGGCTGGAGCTCCCTGGTGAATTGGTGATTGTTCTCGATTACATGAGATGAAGAAGAGGTACATGCCTTGACCGATTTTTACCTTTAGGTTAGATCTAATTTTTGGGCTTGAAGATTTGGGCTTAGACTTCAACTTTAACAGAAATAAATAAATGGGCTGATGAATTGAGTTTTAAATCATATGGGCTTCAAGGAAATTGGTGGGCTTATTATATATATTCATAAATTAAATATTCGACTAAATAAATATTAATGCATGATTAAATAAGATGGAAAATACTTAAAAAAATATGGTTTGTTTCAATTAGATATAAAAAGGATTACGAGCCTTGGTCTAAAGAGATTAAAAACTTGATTTGGAATTGGGCCTTTCGATTGAGCTTTGGTTATTGGTTTATTAATGGGCCATCCAAGAATAATCAAATGGACTAGAATAATTAGTTAGGCTTTAGGGTAAGGCCCATATGAAGGATTAGGCCCAATTTGGAAAATTAGGCCATAGTTTGGGCCTAGAGGGTTGTATGATATTGGGCCCTTAGAATGAGGCATGTTGGACTGGACTGGACAATTGGGCCTTAAGGGAAGCCCATATAGAGGTTTGGGCCCAATTTGGAAAATTGGGCCATTTGTTGGGCTTTGATCCCTAGTTGACTTTGGGCCTATGGATTGGACCTTGGGCTTAGGTAAGCCAAGCTTAGGGTAATGTAGTAATTATCCAAGTTATTTAATTATAGTTATGTAGTGGAACCCAATTATTAATTGGGTGTTATTTTGATGTTGACAGATCGGGAATCTGTCATCTAGCAGCTGGGGTCGCGTCTGTGGGACTTCAGCAGTGTGGGATTGAGTCTGCAGGACTTCAGCAGTGTGAGGTGAGTTTCCTTCCAGTAGGAACGGGTCTACGGCCACAATGCCGGCCCGTTTAGTTAGCAGTAGTTCCGGACCTCGGTCCGATGCAGTAGTTAGATTGCTTGATGTCTTTTTGATTCAAGCATGATTTGTGTTATGTGTTCCAGACCCTGGTCCAATGCAGTATGCAGTATACGTGTTCATGCTAGTTGATATGTTTATGCTATGTTATGTTCAGTCAGTGCCGGACTTCGGTCCGATGCAGGGGACAAGGTCCCGGTCAGTTCCAGACTTCGGTCTGATGCAGTCAGTTCCGGAATTCGGTCCAATGCAGTTAGTTCCAGACTTCGGTCTGATGCAGTTTCCGGACTTCGGTCCGATGCAGAGGGCAAGGCCCTGGTTAGTTTCCGGACTTTGGTCCGATGCAGTTTCCGGACTTCGGTCCGATGCAGAGGGCAAGGCCCTGGTTAGTTTCCGGACTTCGGTCAGATGCAGTTCCGGACGTCGGTCCGATGCAGAGGGCAAGGCCCTGGTTAGTTCCGGACTTCAGTCCGATGCAGTTTCTGGACTTCAGTCCGATGCAGTGGGCAAGGCCCAGTATGTGCTTTATATGTTATTGTATGGTATGTGGTAGTTTGGGGAGACTCACTAAGCTTCGTGCTTACAATTTTCAGTTTTGGTTTCAGGTACTCAGTTTTCAAAAGAGGAGCTCAGGAAGATTGAAGTGCACACACCAATTGTTCAACCTGGGATGTTTATACTCTGATATACTTGACAGTTGTTATAATATTTTGAGATACATTGCTTATGATTTTTATATGAGGTTTATCGACTATGGTTTTTATTATTAAATTAACGAAATTTTCAGACTGTGTTTTTGGGATGTTACAAGTTGGTATCAGAGCCTTGGTTTGAGTGATTCAGGCACACTTTCGGGTGTGTCTAAACTCAAACTAAGGAATTGGTATAGAAATTTTCAAAAGGAAAATCAGTTTTTGTAAAAAGGGAGTTTGAGAAAAGAAAAGAGTTCTAGAGAAGCGAAAAGAATTTTTAGAAAGAAAAGAACTTTGAAAAGAGAAAAGGGTGGTGTGCATGTAATCAGCCGAGCTCAAGTAAGTACTCCCAAATTACCCATACAATTTTATGTTATGATTATCAGTTTCAGTTTCAGTAGAACAGCATGCTAGAATAGGACTAAGGATCTAGGAATGACTCCTTATGTGCCTGCTTTATGTGTTTCAGCATTATAAGAATTGCATGCTAGTATTGAGTAGACAGTAGTAGGATAGATTGTTTAGGTTATGCCTGATAGTATGAGTTTAGCATTGTATGCTAGTACAGTTTCTTGTTATGAGGATAGATTTGCCTGAGTAGTTTCTTGTGTCTGAATGCTGCTTGATTTGTGCCTTATGGGACTCTGAGTGATGGGAGTTAGCCATTAGGTGAATACGCCACGTCACATGTGATCAGGGTTGAATAATCTAAGAGTGCTGGATTTGGCCCTATTGTGCAGCTCTTGTTTGAGTCCAACCGTTGTAGGGACGAGTCTTTTACTCGAAGGATTATCTGAGCCTCGTCACATGTGATGGTATTCAGGTGATTGCTAATTGGCATTACAAGGAGGCCTTCAACAGCTGAGGACTAGTTTGGGTCAGAGATTTCCCTAGGGTAAGCCTAGGATGGTAGTAGCAGAGATCGGTAGCAGTAGTAGTGACTTGGTGGAGTTGAGGCAGTTCTCGAGGAAAGTACGGATAGATGTGGAAGGTAGTATGGGCCCGTACTACTGAAAGCAGAGGATCCGTACTCGAATCAAGGAAGGCTGAGATAAGACCAGGGAACTAGTAGTGTGTGAGATCCCTCGAGCCTGGATGAGTATTATGATGTTAGTGATGATATGTTGCCGAGTATAGTGACGCTACGTGATGGACCGGATGGTCGTTCTGGTGTCGACGAGGGATCAGGATCGGACTCTGGAGCCGGGCAGATTGATGATTAGATGAGGGAGTTCATTCCATCTGAGAATTACGCACAATATCATTGACCAGACTCCTGTGATCCTCAGTGTGATCAAGGAGGGCATTATAGAGATTTCTGATGAGAGGCCGAGTGCATTATGAACTGAGATAGCAGTCATGAAAAGACCCGTACGTTGATGTTTCAGGAATTCAGAAGTTGCGAGACTTCATATTTTCATGGGGATTAGGGACCCCATTGTTAGCAGCAGATGTCACCAACACTTTTAGTACCAGACGTTGTCTCGAAAGGAGACAAGATCTGACTTACTTCCTGTTTCTTAAGGGATAGAGCACGAGATTGATAGGAAGAGGTTGGTAGTGGGTTGAGTGATGATGTGGTTGATGCTATGTCATGGGATGACTTTTAGACCAGATTATGGGCGAAGTGTGCCCAGGTGATTGAGGCACAGTAGTTGGCGCAAGAGTGTTAGATCTCCACCAGACGACTGAGACTGTGGCAGGGCTCACTGCCAAGTCTCGAGAAAGAGTTTATATGGTACCACAATATGCATCGGATGAGGAAATATAGAAGGTAAGTTATCAAAACATATAGTAGAATGATAGCAGGGAGATTATGAGTATCTCGGGGTGCAAGACCCTGAATGATATGACTTATAGAGCTCGAGAGTGGGATATTGACGTAGAGCACACTGGGAAGAGGGAACCAGATCGGTTGCTTATAGTGAGGGGTCTTGGGAGGAGATCGTAGATTTCAGATCAGCTTCTGAGAGGCCAGCAGGGTCGGATTCGGTGCAGCACTTGCGGGAAACTGCACAAGGGAGCTTTTTGTTCCAAGGGTTGAGTAAGTGTAACCCTAAGTTATCCTCGGTTTGTGTCTAAATTATATTTTCAAGATATGTCATATGCCAATTGCATGCCGAAAAGCATTAGCGAATACTGATAGAGCAATTCCCCAGATTCGGGATTGGGAAAGTACAACATCATCTTCGTTTATTCCAAGACTGAGGAGCAGCACGAGAAGCACCTGAGGGAGGTGCCAGAGACTTTGAGGAGGGAGAGAATTTTCGCAAGGTCCTTCAATTGTGAGTTCTGGTTGCGCAGGGTGCAATTTCTTGGGCACCATGTTAATCAAAAGGATATTCTAGTCGATCCGGTCAATATAGAGGCCTTGATGCAATGGGATATTTTGGGGTCTCCAATTGAGATTCAGAGCTTCCTGGGTTTAGCGTGTTATTACCGGAGATTTATTTGGATTTTTTTAAGAAGTTGTGTGATCTTTTGGATTAGCTGGTGTTGAAACCCTAGCAAGGATAAGCGTGAGTTCTAGCAGATTGGTCATGGGAGGGTAGGAAGAATTGTGAATTTTTCTAGTTTTGGGTGTTGTAGGGCATTAGCTGAATCAAAATGGGGGAGAATCTATTGGATAAGGTGTCTAAGTCCATAACTTATTTGGTATATACTTGACCCGACCCGGCATGGTCCATTTGGGTTGCACTTCACCCGAACTATTTATGGATAATTTTATGAGAGTTATACACATATGTTTATTAATATATTATAAGTTATAATATATTAATATGAAGTCATGTTATTTAGTTAGTCTTAGTCTTAAATTAATTATGAGTTAATTTAGAGATTAAAAGGAAGAGTAATTAGATTGTAGGCTATTGGTTTTATATGGTGTGGGCTAATACTCATTTGTTAATGGGCTAGGCTTATATGGAAGTCCATGGATGATCCATGGAGCTTTTAACCCATGGATCCTAGGAAAAGGAAAGGTCATGGGTTATTAGGGTTTCACCCTAACCATGCACACTATATAAGCATGCTTATGTTGCATGAAATGGCAACTAGTGAACTAGTGTGTGTGCTTGTGTGTGGCCGAAAAATTACAAGTGTGTGTACACTCTCTCAAAGTTTTCCAAGTGTTTGTGGTGATTTGTGATTCCATTTGAGGCATTCACATTATTGGTGCTTGGCTCTCAAACTCCAAAGAATCAATCTCATCAAAAGGTATGTAATCTTATCTAACTCTTTTATGTTTAAAAGTTCCCCATGCTATGTTAGATAGGTTATGAACCTTGGAAAAATTATTATTTTGCATGTATTAGACAAAAATAGATCCAAGGTTTATTAGGGTTGCATGCACACTTAGGAAGTGTTAGATTGCTCAAAACCCAACAGTGGTATTAGAGCCTAGGCTTGCTTGTTTGATACTTGATGCAAAATAGTAAAAAATGTTGAAATTGTTGCTGTCTGGCTGATGGACTCGCTGAGTCCATGGGGGGACTCGCCGAGTACAAGGCAAAATTCATCCTACTCGGCAAGTACGTTCGTGCACTCGTCGAATAGAATGATCAAAATGCAGAATTTCGACTTTTTCTGCTGGAAATGGACTAGAAACATTACCCTAAACTGTTTTGGTGTTTTAAAACTTGTTTTAGTTGGTGTAATGGTGGTTCTAATCCATTTACAATAGCATATATCAAAATTCCATGATTTTATGTGTTCATATAATTCTTGAAATTTTTATGATCATGTTCATGTCCTTATGAATTTAGAAGATGAGAGGAATTATTTGCTGAATTGTTTAGAATTAATTCTTGATCATTTATGTATTTTAATGGAGTCCATAATTTGTCCTCAAGTTATGGATATCCAAATGTCACTTTTCTTTAACACACACTTAAAACACATAAGTTATATGAAAATGAAGAGTCTTCATTTTTATGAACCTTTAATTCATAAGTTATGAAATGAAAAGTTTTGCATAGTTACAAAACTTGCCCTCAAGTTTTGGAATTTGTAAAGTTTCACACACTTTAATAAACTTTAATTCCAACCCTTAGAGTTTTAATAGTTAAAATTCAACCCTTATACTATTTATAACATTAATGGTTAATTATTATATATATGTATAAGAATAAGTCGTTCTACCGTTAGTAGGCCTCATTCACGAAGCCGGTCTATAAGGGGGGTATAAGGTTGTTGCCTATAAAATGGCAGCTTAATGGGTGTCCACTCTCACCCACCGCTTCCTTGATCGGTGGAGGGTCGTTAGCCGAACGGGTAGGGCAATGACTTTAAATCCTCATTAAAAGTATAATGATTATTATAAAGTAACTAAACTCTTTTTAATTCCCAATCTTAGTTACTTTAGGAAAAATGTGAACATGGTGCTAGTCCATGGAATTCACACTTTGTACCTTACCAGGTCGTTGGTGGAGCGTGTGTGGCTAACCGGCACACTAACTTGGACTAGTAAGGATCACGAAGGGTGACTTAATGTTTGTCATAGATCAATGGAGCGTGTGTGGTTAACCGACACATTGATTAGGTGATAATATTAAGGGTACCAAGTGAACTAACATGGTTATTCACACCTTGTTTTGTGATCCTCGGCATCCCAGTCACAAAACTTGAAGGGCATAATCGAGATTGAAACATGCCATTGAAAAGTTCAATGAATCTCAAAAGAATCTAGGAATTTCAAATCCAATTAAAACCTAATAATTCATTTTGTTTTCATGGTGGAAATTGGTGAATCGTCATTCACCTACCTTTCAAATATATTATTACTTAGATTACGACATCCCTCTTCTAAGTATAGTATATTGTGATTGGGTCCTAGCCTTAATATTACATTTGGGTGTCTTATTAAGGATTCTATATATCTAATCTAAACTTGCTTTCTTCTTTCAGATGTCTTCCAACACTAATGCTTCGGGCTCTAACCCAACTGGTTCTTTCTCTCTCATGAATCTTTGTGGGAGGGTCATCTTTGATGGTTCCAACTTCATGGATTGGATTAGGAACATCAGGATGGTTACTCGTTATGAGGACAAGGAATATGTCCTCGATAAGGAGTTAAAAGAGCTTGATGAGTCTACTGCTACTCCTGAGGAGATCACTGAATTCAGGACACATGAGAGAGATGCTACTAAGGTGGCATGCATCATGTTGGCCACGATGACAGCCGAGCTCCAAAAGTCATATGAAGATTTCTACCCTTTTGAGATGCACCTAGACCTGATGGAAAGGTACCATCAGAGTGCTCGTCAGGAGCGGTATGAAATAATCTCCTCCATAATAACTACCCGCATGAAGGACGGTGAATCCGTCACGGCCCACATGCAAAAGATGCAAAGGTATGTGGATCGTTTGCTGAAGCTGAATGTGAACTTCCCTGAGGAGTTGGCAATTGACATCATTTTGCACTCCTTACCTTCTTTTTATGACCATTTTCGTATGACATATCATATGAGAAAGGAGGAAGTTACCCTCAGCAAGCTTCAAGGACTCTTGAAGACCGCTGAATCCGGTCTTAAGGGCAAGGCGGTTGTTACCTCTACTACTCCTACTCCAACATCTACCCCTGTTTTGGCTATGGGGCAAGGCAAAGGGAAGAAGAGGAAGCACCCTTCGAAGGGTACCAAGGGAAAGTCTCTTGAAGGCTCCTCATCGAAGACCAAGAGCGGTTCTGTCACTCCTTCTGCCATTCCCAAGGATGCTGATTGCTACTATTGCCTGGACAAGGGGCACTAGAAGCGAAACTGCCCTAAGTACTTGCAGGATCTAAAGGATGGGAAAGTGAAACCCACCCACGCAGGTATTTACACTATATTGTCTAATTACTCATCATATTCTAACTCTTGGGTGCTTGATACAGGATGTGGTATTCACATATGTTCTGATTTGCAGGGCCTAAGAAGAAGTGAGGATGTGGAGCACGGGAAGATAAACTTGATCATGGGGAATAGGAAGGCTTCACTTGTTTCCAAGATTGGAGTTTATACTTTGTTGCTTAATAATGGGTTGAAATTAGATTTGAATAAATGTGTGTACTCGTCTGAAATGGCGAGGAACATTATTTCTTTTCATGCTTTGTACAAACAAGGTTTTACCTTTTCGTTTGATAATGAATGTGGTGGTATTAATGCTTTCTTTAAAAATGTGTTTTATTTTAAAGCATTACCTTGTGATGGTGTGTATGAAACTGTGTCAATTATAGACAACTTAGGAAATAATGTGTTGTATATTGATTCTTCTACTAGCCTAGATAAAGCATCATTGTGGCATTGTTGTCTTGGACATGTAAACAAGAAATGCATAGGCCAACTCCAAAAGAGTGGAGTCTTGGAGTCATGCGACCTTAAATTGGATGATAGTTGTGAATCTTATCTACTTGGAAAGATGACAAAATCACCCTTCACTGGAACTTGTGAAAAGGGTGAGGGTTTGTTGGACCTAATACATACTGATGTATGTGGGCCATTCAAAACCGCCACAAGGGATGCTAATCGGTATTATGTGACTTTTATTGATGATTTTAGTAGATATGGTCATGTCTACTTGATCAAACATAAGTCAGAAACCTTTGAAAGGTTTAAGGAATTCAAACAGGAAGTAGAAAATCAATTGGGCAGGAACATTAAGATGCTTCAATCCGATCGAGGTGGTGAGTATCTTAGTACCGAGTTCCTTGACTATCTTAAGGAGTGTGGGATTGTCTCACAATTGACTCCTCCCAGGACACCATAGTTAAATGGTGTAGCTGAGAGGCGTAATCGAACCTTGTTAGACATGGTTCGCTCTATGATGAGTCAAGCTTCGCTACCAATCTCTTTTTGGGGGTATGCCTTAGAGACTGCTACCCATATCCTTAATCTAGTCCCTACAAAGAAGGTTACCAAAACACCTCATGAGATGTGGACTGAGAAGGTTCCCAATTTAGACCACATCAAGATTTGGGGTTGCAAAGCTTTCGTGAGGCGTGAGACTCATGATAAGCTCGAACCCCGAAGCGAAAGGTGTATTTTCATCGGCTACCCACAGAAATCCTTCGGTTACCTCTTCTACAGACCCAGTGAGAATGTGGTATTTGTAGCAAGAAGAGGGGTCTTTCATGAAAGAGAATTTATAAGCCAAGGAGACAGTGGGAGGCAAATTGATCTTGAAGAAATTCAAGAAGCAATTGGTGAAGGAACCTCAGACACTAGCAATCAACCTGAGGAGGAAACTCCTGTTGAGCAAGCTGACAAGTCTGTACCTCCGAGGCGTTCCACACGGGTTAGGAACACACCTTCGTTTTATTATGGATTTCATATTACTACGGAAGGTGATACATTTATCAGTGATAGTACACTGCTAAATTTGGATGAACCTAGCAGTGTTAAGGAAGCCATGGCAGGCCCGGAGTCTGCTAAATGGAAGGAGGCTATGGACAGCGAGATATAGTCCATGTATGACAATCAAGTTTGGAACTTGGTTGACAATGTACCAGGCCGTAAAACAGTCGGGTGCAAATGGATCTTCAAGAAGAAGACCGACATGGAAGGAAAGGTGCATACTTATAAGGCTCGACTGGTTGCGAAGGGTTTTACTCAGACTCAGGGTATTGATTATGATGAAACCTTCTCGCCGGTAGCAAAGATTAAGTCTATTAGGGTTATGCTAGCCATTGTTGCATTTCATGATTATGAAATATGGCAAATGGATGTCAAAACCGCTTTTCTTAATGGAAAGTTGGCTGAGGATGTGTACATGAATCAGCCAGAGGGTTTTGTCAGTGCAGAGTACCCTAATAGAGTATGCAAGCTTGAGAAATCCATTTATGGATTAAAACAAGCATCTTGTAGCTGGAATCTTTGTTTCGATGAGAAGGTCAAAGAGTTTGGCTTCTCGAGAAGTGAAGATGAGTCTTGCGTGTATGTCAGAGCTAGTGGGAGTATAGTTAGCTTCTTGGTACTGTATGTGGATGACATACTACTTATAGGAAATGACATCCCAACCTTGCAGGAGGTTAAGTCCTGGCTTGGGAAGTGCTTTGCTATGAAGGACCTAGGGGAGGCTGCCTATATCCTAGGGATAAGGATATTAAGAGAAAGGAGTAAAAGACTAATTGGACTTAGTCAGAGTATCTACTTGGATAAGGTGTTGAAAAGGTTCAACATGCAGAATTCCAAGAAAGGAGATTTACCGATCCAAAGCAATGCCAAACTGAGTAAGACTCAGAGTCCGAGTATAGAGGCAGAGATAGCTGAGATGAGCCAATTACCGTATGTTTCCGCTGTTGGCTCGATCATGTATGCTATGACTTGTACCCGCCCTGATGTGGCCTTTGCTTTGAGCATGGTCAGCATGTATCAGGGGAACCCTGGCAAGGCTCATTGGACCGCAGTAAAGAACATTCTCAAGTACCTGTGGAGGACTAAGGATTGGATCCTTACCCTTGGTGGGAGTGATGACTTGAGAGTATTAGGGTATAGTGATGTTAGTTTTCAGACTGATAAGGATAACTTCCGCTCTCAGTCGGGCTGGGTCTTTACCTTAAATGGAGGGGCAATCTCTTGGAAGAGTTCCAAGCAGGAGACGGTGGCTGATTCGACTTGTGAATCAGAGTATATAGCAGCGAGTGAAGTAGCGAAGGAGGCGATATGGCTGAAGAACTTCATCGGAGACCTTAGAGTTGTACCGGCTATTAAGGAGCCTATAGAGATTTTCTGTGACAGCAATAGTGCGGTTACCTTAGCCAAGGAACCAAGAGATCGTGGCAGATCCCAACACATTGACAGAAAATATCACTTCATAAGACACAAGATTGAAGAAGGACTCCTCGTGGCAAAGAGGGTATCGTCGGATGAGAATCCTGCAGATCCCCTTACGAAGGGACTGACGAGGGTTAAGAATTTTCAGCATGCGAGGCGCATCGGGCTGAGGGATGATATTAGTTTTACAGATTAGATAGTTTTCCTAAAACTTGTAAAATGTAATCGACGTTTGATGATGAATAAAGTTTGTGATTTATTTATGAGTAAAGTGTTACTGTCATTGTCAATTATTTACTATTGTTTCAGTTTTGCATGTTTTGACTTCCAGAATAATTAATTTATTCGAACCTCCACGGTCGGTCATACGTCGGAAGTAGGTATGAATCAAAATTGTATGAATTGGGTTTGTAGATGGCTAAAAGTGTTTAGATATGGCAATGGTTGCTACAACGTTCATGAGTACTCATAAGTTATGAGTATTGGAATAAACCCACGCTCACTTGTATCACTTCATGGAATTTATCTCGAGTGATCGTGAAACGATAATATCATATAAGTCTTCAAACCTAGAGATATGAGTTGTTACCTATGAGTTGGTTGTGAATTGATTGCACGTAAACGCATCAGTAACTTGATGTTATAAAACGTGCATTTGTGTACAATTCAACAAGTAGTAGAACAAGCATATGAGTCGAAGTTTATCTGTTCCTTCTAGAAATAGAAGCGATATCTGGGCCCCTCGATGATTTTGTGTTGACCCATGTACCGGGCCTGGTCAAAACTAAATTGATGTGTTCAGTTAAGTTCTTTGTCAAACAAATCGGAAATCGAGAAACAACTGCCAGACAATAAGCAAGACATAGTTCCATGTGTTTGTCCGGCTGATATCATGAGAACAGAGGATTATGTGATCACTTGTCTTAAAATGGCGCTTCATAGTTCAACAGAGTTTTCGAGAGCTACGATTGCTGGTTGGTTCCTGAAGTAATATAGGCAAATACAGTCATTAGACTTATCCAAGTGGGAGTCTATTGGATAAGGTGTCTAAGTCCATAACTTATTTGGTATATACTTGACCCGACCCGGCATGGTCCATTTGGGTTGCACTTCACCCGAACTATTTATGGATAATTTTATGAGAGTTATACACATATGTTTATTAATATATTATAAGTTATAATATATTAATATGAAGTCGTGTTATTTAGTTAGTCTTAGTCTTAAATTAATTATGAATTAATTTAGAGATTAAAAGGAAAAGTAATTAGATTGTGGGCTATTGGTTTTATATGGTGTGGGCTAATACTCATTTGTTAATGGGCTAGGCTTATATGGAAGTCCATGGATGATCCATGGAGCTTTTAACCCATGGATCCTAGGAAAAGGAAAGGTCATGGGTTATTAGGGTTTCACCCTAACCATGCACACTATATAAGCATGCTTATATTGCATGAAATGGCAACTAGTGAACTAGTGTGTGTGCTTGTGTGTGGCCGAAAAATTACAAGTGTGTGTACACTCTCTCAAAGTTTTCCAAGTGTTTGTGGTGACTTGTGATTCCATTTAAGGCATTCACATTATTGGTGCTTGGCTCTCAAACTCCAAAGAATCAATCTCATCAAAAGGTATGTAATCTCATCTAACTCTTTTATGTTTAAAAGTTCCCCATGCTATGTTAGATAGGTTATGAACCTTGGAAAAATTATTATTTTGCATGTATTAGACAAACATAGAGCCAAGGTTTATTAGGGTTGCATGCACACTTAGGAAGTGTTAGATTGCTCAAAACCCAACAGAATCAACCAAGGATTCCGAAGCAAGAGCGGTTATGAAGATCGCGTTCTCAGAATGTTGCTAGCAAGCCTTAGGGAACCAGTTTGGGGATTCCAGTCAGGACATGGGTTTATTTTTGGATGCTAGGTTGTGTGTATGCTCGACGTTAGATGTGTTCGGATCAGTAACCAGCGAATGAGATAGTGTCAGAGTGTTGTAAGTCTGCGGGTGTAGCCGTAGCATTCACTAGTAGCCAAATAGTGATAGAGTGTTGTAAGTCTGCGGGTGTAGCCGTAGCGTTCACTAGCAGCCAGATAGTAATAGAGTGTTGTAAGTCTACCGGTGTAGCCGTAGCATTCACTAGCAGCCAGATAGTGATAGAGTGTTGTAAGTCTGCGGGTGTAGCCGTAGCGTTCACTAGCAGCCAGATAGTGATAGAGTGTTGTAAGTCTGTGGGTGTAGCCGTAGCATTCACTAGGTTGGTAGATAGCGTGAGTGCGTTGTTAGAATGCGGAAAGAACAGTAGTACCCACCAGTTCGGGTGTAACAGTGAGGAAATGGAAATCCACAGATTGGATTTCAGAATTTCCCAGACGGAGTAGACCTGGTTAAGCCAGTGATAAGATTGTAGAAGCGCCACTACAGAGATGAGAGCAAGGAAGCAGTGGACTACTTAAATTCATTTATGACATAAGGTTACCAATGGTCATGTAGCAATCACCTTTAGCTTGGGAATTGGTGACGTCAGGATTCAACGCTTGGAACCAATCAGTTAGATCAGAAGGCTGTTAGGGCCACAGTGACAAGATAACTAGTAACTGTTACTTTCAGAAAAGGATTTCGTTTAGGAGTTGTGTGAGGCGACTAAGTAGGGAGTCCTTTGGCTCCGCAGTCAGGCCAGAAACCGGTATTTCAGATGACTGATGAATGAATTGACACTAGGAAGGTCTCGATAGATGTTGGAAAGCAGCCATATAGGAACATGTGTTTCAGGCAGTTCCGTGTTTCAGGCAGTTCAGTATTTCAGGCAGTTCCGTGTTTTAGGCAGTTCAGTATTTCAGGCAGTTCCGTGTTTCAGGCAATTTAGTGGTCGGGCAATTTACTGTTCAAATAGTTCAATGTTTCAGACAGTCAGTGTTTCAGGCAGTTCAGTGTTTTCAGGCAGATCAGGGATTCAGACAGTTTTTAGTCTCCAACAGTAATGGTATTTGAGGATCTCATGTATGATAAGCGTAACAGATTGCCGAGTAATGCTAAGTTACCCACCGTGGGGTTCATCTATAATGATTCAGTATGAGTGGTCTGTTAGAGATTTAGAGGATGAAATCTAATTTAACTGGGGGAGAATTGTAACACCCCGTTTATAAAATAAATAAATAAATGCATAGAAGTCCTAAAGTCAATAATAATTGAGGAAAACGCTAGTTTCGAGGGTTAATTGTAAAGATTTTAGAAGATGGTGGCTGTTTAGTAAAATTCGAACTTATTTTGTATAGAAACTAAGTTTGAGGGGTTATATTATCCAAGTGACTAAAATGCAGGGGCTACTTCTCCCATTAATGGAAAATTTGATCTCCGGTTCCCTGTACGCGACATAGCGGGTAGGGATGTGCTCCTCTTGTTTGGATTAAAACACCTTACACCTGCATCAGCCAACTATATGTATGAATTTAACCCTAGCTATAGATAGGAGGGGTGTGTGCATTTGGCGGCGATAGAAAGGTAGAGAGCTCAAATGAGGGGCGAGAAAGAAGAACTCAGATGTGAGAAGGGTGTCATCCCCGACTTCCTCATCGTCAGACCCCTGGTTAGAAGCACGACGAAATAGAAATAGAGACTTGACGAAATTGGGATTGGGATTGAAAAAGAGAAAGGGGATGGAGTTGCCAATCACCGGAGCTGCTGCCAGTTGTCGAAGTTACCGTCGGAAGAGTGAAGGATCTCCGGTGAAGTTTCAGAAGGCTTCCGATGTGCTGAAGAAGGCGATTTCCAATCACTACTTCAAGGCATGTCTCTATCTGAGGTTTTAATTTATTCAATAGCATTCTCATTCTCGTCTATTCTCATTCTCGTGTATATATGTTTGAGGAATCATGTACACTTCGTGATTGAAGACTAGTTCCCGAGATGTTTAGATGAGAAAGGAAAGGGCTGAGTTTGGCAAAGCCTCAGGTGAATTTCATTGGCAGAGGAGGTCGAAGAAGGAGTTGCTAGCGATCTGTAAACCAGTTCTGGTGGAGTACCCTCGGCTGGAGCTCCCTGGTGAATTGGTGATTGTTCTTGATTATATGAGATGAAGAAGAGGTACATGCCTTGACCGATTTTTACCTTTAGGTTAGATCTAATTTTTGGGCTTGAAGATTTGGGTTTAGACTTCAACTTTAACAGAAATAAATAAATAGGCTGATGAATTGAGTTTTAAATCATATGGGCTTCAAGGAAATTGGTAGGCTTATATATATATATATATATATATATATATATATATATATATATATATATATATATATATATATATATATTCATAGATTAAATATTCGACTAAATAAATATTAATGCATGATTAAATGTGATGGAAAATACTTAAAAAAAATATGGTTTGTTTCAATTAAATATAAAAAGGATTACGAGCCTTGGTCTAAAGAGATTAAAAACTTGATTTGGAATTGGGCCTTGCGATTGAGCTTTGGTAATTGGTTTATTAATGGGTCATCCAAGAATAATCAAATGGACTAGAATAATTAGTTAGGCTTTAGGGTAAGGCCCATATGAAGGATTGGGCCCAATTTGGAAAATTGGGCCATAGTTTGGGCCTAGAGGGTTGTATGATATTGGGCCCTTAGAATGAGGCATGTTGGACTGGACTGGACAATTGGGCCTTAAGGGAAGCCCATATAGAGGTTTGGGCCCAATTTGGAAAATTGGGCCATTTGTTGGGCTTTGATCCCTAGTTGACTTTGGGCCTATGGATTGGACCTTGGGCTTAGGTAAGCCAAGCTTAGGGTAATGTAGTAATTATCCAAGTTATTTATATATTGTTATGTAGTGGAACCCAATTATTAATTGGGTGTTATTTTGATGTTGACAGATCGGGAATCTGTCATCTAGCAGCTGGGGTCGCGTCTGTGGGACTTCAGCAGTGTGGGATTGAGTCTGCAGGACTTCAGCAGTGTGAGGTGAGTTTCCTTCCAGTAGGAACGGGTCTACGGCCACAATGCCGGCCCGTTTAGTTAGCAGTAGTTCCGGACCTCGGTCCGATGCAGTAGTTAGATTGCTTGATGTCTTTGTGATTCAAGCATGTTTTGTGTTATGTGTTCCAGACCCTGGTCCAATGCAGTATGCAGTATACGTGTTCATGCTAGTTGATATGTTTATGCTATGTTATGTTCAGTCAGTTCCGGACTTCGGTCCGATGCAGTTAGTTCCGGACTTCGGTCTGATGCAGTTTCCGGACTTCGGTCCGATGCAGTTTCCGGAATTCAGTCCGATGCAGAGGGCAAGGCCCTGGTTAGTTTCCGAACTTCGGTCAGATGCAGTTCCGGACTTCGGTCCAATGCAGAGGGCAAGGCCCTGGTTAGTTCCGGACTTCAGTCCGATGCAGTTTCTGGACTTCGGTCCGATGCAGTGGGCAAGGCCCAGTATATGCTTTATATGTTATTGTATGGTATGTGGTGGTTTGGGGAGAGTCACTAAGCTTCGTGATTACAGGTTTCAGTTTTGGTTTAAGGTACTCAGTTTTCAAAAGAGGAGCTCGGGAAGATTGCAGTGCACACACCAATTGTTCAACCTGGGATGTTTATACTCTGATATACTTTACAGTTGTTATAATATTTTGAGATACATTGCTTATGATTTTTATATGAGGTTTATCGACTATGGTTTTTATTTTTAAATTAACGAATTTTTCAGACTGTGTTTTTGGGATGTTACAGGTTCCGACGGGTACCCAACGGGTAGCGCTTCCGAAAAATAAAAAACTGAAACCGAAACTGCTTAACGTGGTTCCGGTTCTAGAACCGGCGGTTCCAATTCCGGTACTGGTACTGGATACCCTGTTCCGATGCTCACCCTTACTCGAAGGTAGGACTTTCTTTACTTTGTATGGCGTTACACAACTGTCATATGGCTGTGTCAGGATCTGCTAGCCACGTATCCTCGTACAGGCTGTATTCTCATGGTTTGGATGTACAATTGCTACTGTTGCGACGTCACTTTGTACTTTTCGTCGGCCTTTCTATTCCTTTCGAGCCTTCGTGCTAGTTTAGTATATAAGTGGGCAACTTCGAGACATATGGGGCAGGCGACTTGGCAGTTCGGTATATTTGGTATATTTGGGAAGGATATAAGGTCTCATTTGATAGTTTCTGTTTGGGAAAGTGTTGTCTGGTAAAGTGTTGTTTGGGAAAGTTTTCTAAGTGTGAAAAAAACCATGTTGTGTGATTGTACATCTGATTGACTGTGCTGAATGATGAAAAATGACCCGGTTTATGTCCAATAGTGATGAAATGGATGAGATTTTTTTTAAATAAATTAGGATGGTGGTGTTGTCCAAAAAAAGAATTAAACCAATAAAAATGAATTAAAGTTGTATTTATTAATATATAAATATTATATATTATAAATAATATTTATGAATATATAATAACCCAATGAAAAATTAATCCATAAAAAAGAAATTTAAAAAAAAAGAATTATTTAAAAGAAACTAATAATCCAATAAAATAATATTTATTAATACATAAATATTATATATTAAAATAATATTTCTTAATATAAAATAATACATTAAAAAGTAATAATTCAATAAAAAATAAAGTTAAAAAAAGTTATTTAAAAAAATAATAATCCAAGAAAGAAAAGAAATAGGCAGGATTTAGTGGATAATTGTCTTTCCAGACCATTAGCCAGAAAGATATGATTTTGAGGCTTTCTGGAATGACATATCTTACCGGGAAAGATTCTTTTTTTGTGTAAGTCAAACAGTCTTTTCAGTCCATTTAGCCAGAAAGATCTGTTTGAATTTGGAAAGATGCGTATCAAACGAAGCCTAAGTATTTCCGGACTATATCCCATTATTATAAGATTTTCCATTTATTACTTTGTACGAGGCCTTTCATCGTTTTTCGATATGCTTATTAACCCTAACATTATTCTTCTTAAATGTTGAAACTGCTAACCCTGAAGTACGAATTTCACATCTTTATTTTATTGTCTTTCGTAATTCTTATATCGTTTATTTGAGCTTTTGAATTTGATCAGTCCACGACCTATCTTTTTGAATTTGATTATATGTTGAATTTTTTAAATAACTTTCAAATATGGCGTTCTTTTCGTTTTACTTCATTTTTGTTTTTCTTTTTTATCGTTCTGGTGTTTTTTTCATATACTAAACCAACCATTCAATGGATATTTCATGGATTGTAACAATGATAGTGCAAGACCAGGAGATTTTATTGTGACGCAGACAAGATGTTTGATGAAAATCCTCAGAGTTCATTGGTGTTCTTGGCTTGATAACAGGGGTTCTTTGGACCTTGAACCATAAATTCTGCTAGAGTTTATTGGTTTCTGTAATTTCTCACTGATAATGTCTTGGGTGAATCAATTTTTAATAACAAATGTTCAAATTTCTTTGACCTGATCAATTTAAAACTATGCATACTTATCGATGATTATAATATGAAACTATTGTTTGATTATTTAATGCATGAGTATTTCATGCTCATCCAAATGGGTGTGAAATTATTGCCATACACACTCTGGGTCAAGAACGAGAGCTTGATGTCCTTTGTAAGATGATTCTCAATTTTCTTAACGTAATCAGACATTCCAATTGGTAGCATCCTTTCCATCCATCACATCATTTTCTTTTGCCATTGACACACAACCAGATTCCTTTCCCAGGAATTGGAGGTCTGATTCCAATAGAGTATTAGTCACATTGCCATTCTGCAGAACAACGGAATCGGAATGTGTACCAGTGGAAATAGAGTCCTTTTCCGTGACTTGAAGTTGAGGTTCACATATTACATTGGAATCGGAATCAGTAATTCCAGGGGCAGTTTCATTGCCATTCCGCAAATCAGTTATTTCAACCTTGGAACCAGTCTTATTCCCACCTTTTACAACATTGGAATCGGATTCGAAATCGCTATTCTGGATAGAAGTGTTATTCAATTCCGATTTCTTGGCCAAGGGCTTCTTACTGTAGTCTTCTACCTCAACACCCTTCATTAAAGAAACTGAGGGGGTGTTTGGTTCGTAGCTGTTTTTGGAAGGAATGGAATCTGTCAAAGGAATCGGATATTGAGGAATCATAATCTGTCACAGGTTTAGAATAAAATTCAATAAATAAAAATAGAAAATAAAACTAATTTTTGTTTAATGCAATTAAAATCCATGTCACCATAATATGAAACGGTCAACCAATGAAATATTCTGACATAAGAAATAGTCCACAACCCAATGGAAGAAAGTCTACTTTACAAAACCAAAACGAAAAAAATAAATAAATAAATAATTCACGATAACTTAAATGCCTAAACATGAACTCAAGGCATCATTAATCAGTTAATCACAGTCGCTTCACATTTGATGGAAAAATGAAACCTCCAGCTTGCAAAGAAGAAAAAACCTACCAAGTGAGAAGACAACAAAAGTGATTAAATATTATTGAAAAAGTTTTATCCAAAATGGAAAATTAAAACAAATTTTACCTCGGAACATAAATACCCAATTTGAAGCTCCTTGACATGGCCAAGATTCATTATAAACCCTTTAAGCGTATCTTGTTCTGCTTCCTTAGTCATTGTCGGGTGATGCCTTGGACTTGGAAAAACATAATTTAAGTTAGCTTTGACTAAAGAAGACACATTTACCAACAAAAGCTTCGACAAAAGTACATGTTTGATTGTTAGTGATAAAATATTAGGAGCATTGATTTCAATGATATTGGCCACAGATTCATCATAAAAATCACTGAATCCAGATAACACCAAGTTTTTAACACTCTTTGAAGTAATATCAAGCCGCCTATGACCATAGCAATCATTCAACTCCAAAGTTACCAATACAGGACTCCCAGATAATATATTTTCAATCAAATCTTCATCTAAACTCCGATAGGATATATACAAACTCCTAAGACTTCTCCAACTAATCGCCCCAATTGGATTAACCATGCACCCATCTAATCTCAGCTCAGTTAAACATGAATTGGTGACAAGAGTTTGATCTAAGGTTAACTCAGATTCGAATCCCGTATTCCATAAGATTAAAACAATCTCTTTAACGTTACATCTTATAGCATAACGAATCCAACTATTAAGTTGCGATTGGAACTCATTATCAAAATCGGAAACCACTGTGAATTTCTTGAGCTGCAGTTGGCGACATTGACTTAGTGATGAACTATTTGGAGCATTGATGCCGATGATATGGGCTTCAGATTCAGATTCAGATTCATCATCTGAAGTAATATTCAGACCCGTATCACCATAGCAATCTTTCAACACCAAAGTTTCCACAAGAGGACTCCCAGATAATATATTTACCATAACGTCTACATCTAAATTCTTAGTGGAAATACACAAACTCTTAAGATTTTTCCAACTAACTGCCCCACTTGGATTCAACGTGCAGCCTACTAATCTCAAATCTGTAAAACAAGAATTGACGAAAAAAAACTGATCTAACTGAAACTCAGCTTCCCTTCTCGTATACAGAAACTCCAAGCTAAGCTTTTCAACGTTACACCTTACAGCATGACGAATACAATTGTTGAACTGCGCTTCAAAACGAATATCATATTTGGTATGCATTTGGAATTTCTTGAGCTTCAACTGGCGACATTGAGTTAGGGTTTTCTCCACCAATAGAGGGAAATTGGACCTTGAGTTAGGGTTTTTTAGACATTGAGACAGGGGAATATCAAAATGTCTAAAAAGCAGAGTCGGTACCCAAGTCCAAAGATTTGCCCATCGTTTGGAGAGTGTACCTGTTCTTATGGCATCTTTTGTGGAGGGTAAACGACAGAGGATTTCAAGAATCAAGCAATCAGGCAACGCACTGATTCCATCCTCTTCCTCCTTCTCCATGACTTCTTGAAACTTAATCCGTTTCCGGGGAATTTTAGCTTGATTTGGTCCTTCCTTCAACATCTTCAACAGAAAGCCCTCCTGTTTTCCTTCGTCAAAAACTGCACAGATCTCAATCGCCGTATACCTTTTCATATTCAAATCAATTTTTATACAAACCTATTATATTATTTAAATAAAACAAATAACAATTTTATTTATCATTAATATGAATTATAATCACGGTTCTAAGAAGTGTGGTGACTCGCCTCAAGACATATCATAGCGAACAGCGAGCCGTGACCAAGCCGTTACAAAAACGTCCGAGACGGGTTTATTAAACGTGACGTCCAAATAACGTGTCAAGACGCGCCTTATCACGTTATGGCCTGCTGTTTTTTTCAAAGCGCGGGTCCTTTTTTTCTGATTTGTTCTAAAATAATTAAGTTTTTGTTAACTTTTTTATTTTAAATATTAATATAACACTTCTGAAAACTTAATATATTTTATAAAATTCAATAATTATATGATTTATCATTTTTAATATATATAAAATAGTCACGTTTTGAAAAATATTATGACTCTCCAAGGCTTGTCATGAATTAACTTTGACATCGCCACCAAGCTCACACCTCACATTATTTAGAACATTGATTAAAACATTGAGTGGATGCAAGATTATGGGTCTAATATTATTATTTTTATTTCTGTAAAGTCTTTTAATATTTTATATGGATATATAAGCAATTAGATTGACTTTTAAATTTTGGCGAAATTTATATCGACATCAATTACAAATTAACAATATAAAAAGAGATCGAGCAAATAGACATCATCCAAGGAAGATAGCGGTTGAAGCACGGCCAGTCGAAAAACAACACACAAGATGTGAAGCACGAACTACAAAGATAGCGGTTGAAGCACGACCAGTCGAAAAACAACACACAAGATGTGAAGCACGAACTACAAAAACTCTTAATGAAATCATATTTGTAACTCACGAACCACAAGCTAATAAAATTGGCCTCTTTTTTTAGTAAACAAACAAAATCTAGTTAAGAGATATGTGAATCACGAACTCTTGGACTAAAGTGTCTAAGGTCCATTTGAAATTGATATAGTGGTGGTGAATAAAAGTTATGTCATTTTTGGGTTGTCCTTATAACCAAGAAATGACTTGGATTAACCAAAAGAGATAGATAAATGATTTATTAATATATTATGTGATTAATATATTAATTAGAAATAGTTAATAATTAATTATGAATTAATTAAAGATAGTCATAATTGATTAATTATTAATCAGAATTAATCTTGAATTAATCGGGATTAATTAGAATTAATTAAAGGTGCAATGGGTAAATGAGGGTTTTCGACTGGAGCAACTTCAAATGTCCGGACGGTAAAGGACTTAACTAGTTGGCAATTGGGTATCCCAAACTTTACCAAATTCAATATAATGCCTTTTCGGCAAAATCCCTAATGGTTGAATCGTTCTCCTATTCCATCTGTCACTTCTAGATGGTAGGTTATGCTCATGATTAGGGGTGCAAACGAGCCGAGCCGAGCCCGAGCATGGCCAGGCTCAGCTCGGGCTCGTTTAAGTTATATGAGGCTCGAGCTCGAGCTCGGCTCGATTCGAGCTTTCTTTTACTGAGCTCGGCTCGAGCTCGTAAAGAGTTATACAAGCTCGGTTCGGGCTCGGGCTCGACTGATTTTTATCAGGCGTGCCTAAATAAACTTAAGCTCGGATCGAGCTCGTTAAAAAGCTCGTTTACTAATACCCGAAATTCATAATTCCCCTAATATATTTATATATATATATATATATATATATATATATATATATATATATATATATATATATATATATATATATATATAACAATAAATAATATTATATAAAGGCTCGTTTATGCTCGCAAGCCTAATCGAGCTTTGTGACATAGGCTTGAGCTCGAGCTCGTTTAATAAACAAGCTTAATATTAAGCTCGAGCTCAACTCGGGCTCGTTTAAAATCGGTTTCGAGTCGAGCTTTTAACGATCCGATCTCGAGTAGCTCGCGAGTAGCTTGGCTCGTTTGCACCCCTACTCATGATGTAACGACCCAAATTTTCAAGTCCAAAATTTTAATTTTAATTAATTGATTTATAAAACACTCGTAAGAAAACATCGTGAAATCATATAACTTGTAACCCAATATCTCATGTCTGAAAAACCAAACTATAAAAATAGAAACAATGTCAGAGTATAATCCCAGAAGATCATATAATGCGGAAATCCAACGTGTGTGCATCATGTGCAGCTACCGTGCCGGCTCCTTCCCCTTCGCTGAAGAGGTACCTGAAACAAAACTGTAAACTGTAAGCACGAAGCTTAGTGAGTTCCCCCATTGTACCACATACGATACAATCACATAACATACATATACTGTCAGGCATATATGGATGCCCGACCTACCCCTTCGGTCCTCTCGACCAGGTACTGGCTAGCATATCTGGGAGTTGGCCTCCCCTTCGGTCCTCTCGACTAGATATTGCCTAACATATCTGGGTGCTGGTCTCCCCTTCGGTACTCTCAACCGGATACTGGGGACTATTTCACCCATCTACCGCTACTACATAACATGTATCACATAATCACATTCTATCTAGCATGACTGGGTATAACTACCCCTTTGGCCCTATCGACCGGTAACCTTGGGGACTACTTCCCCTACTGCTACTAGCATATAACAACTTATCATACTTGCACATAACATATCACATTCTATCTGGCATGTCTGGGTATGACTACCCCTTCGGCCCTATCGACCGGTAACCTTGGGGTTACCTCCCCTACTGCTACTAGCATATAACAACATGTCATACTTGCACATAACATGGCACATAGTAGCAAACCTAGATGAATATCATAAAGACAATCATCTACATACGACTCCTACTGGTGGGCCGGCATTGTGGCCGTAGACCCACCGCTACTGGAAGGCAACTCACCTCTGTCTGTTGCTGCTGCTCCAGAAATCCTCCAACTATAATTCCCACAAAAAGCTTAATCATAATCTGATATCTACCCTTTGGGTAAAATGACCATTTTACCCCTGATCAAGTCAAGTCAAAATCAAAGTTAACTTCCAATTGACCTGACTCGCCGAGTTGGGCCGTCAACTCGTCGAGTCCATATCTATTCGATTGTCCTTATTCCCGTCCTTACTAGTCGAGTTAGGCAACGACTCGACGAGTTCTCCTTCTATACGAACATTCGTTGATCCTTCATCCGACTCGCCGAGTTGTATGAACAACTCGTCGAGTTCATCTACATCTGATGAACAATTCTTGTCCTTGACTCGCCGAGTTGTATGAACAACTCGTCGAGTTCATCTTCATATGTTGGGAGATTGCCTTGGACTCTCCGAGTCTGTTCTAACACTCGTCGAGTCCCATGAACTCCAGGTCTCCCAACACGTCTTTACGACTATGGGACATCCTTTTTATTGTCCGGTCCATTCACAGAAAGGATTTGGTGACTAATGCATGCCGACTCGCTGAGTCCCAAGAGCGACTCACCGAGTCCATCCATGTCCATTACTATACAGCCGATTAAGACGGGTCTCAACTCATCAAAACCATAGATCTGGACTCCTAATGTCCATTTTATACGTAAAGTCCTGAACTTGATGCACATGCATGTGGTCTTTGGATCAAAAATCCATGAAATGACCTTTACAACATGCATGGAGCTCTCATGGCCATAAAGTTGCCACCTTTATGCCATGAGACCCCTCCAATAACCCAGATCCGAAAGCTAGACTCCATATAACCCTCCTTAAATCCGAAAATGGTTTGAAAGGCCCCAAATGGACCCAAGATCTACATTCTAAGATGAATAACCAAATGGAAGACCAATGCAGAGGAATTTTACCTTGATTATGCAGAAAATGGAATAAGACTTCTGAATCCACAAGCCCCAAGTCGAATTTCGAAGCTCCTTTCCTTCCTTTTAAGCTTCTCAAGTCAATAAAAGCACCAAAATTGCCTTAACACACACACACACAAACGGCTAGGGTTTCGTTATGTAGCTCTAGGGGAATGTTAGGGACAAGGGAGGTTGAGTTAGAGTGATTATATAGGGTGCAAACCCTCATATTAGGGTTTTGTCCAGTCAGGGTCTACTCGTCGAGTCTGGTCGCCGACTCGACGAGTGCATCATTTAAATCCCGTGTCCAATCCTGCTCCTACTCGACGAGTTGGGCCTTCAACTCGCCGAGTCCCATGCTGTGACATCCCTAATTTTATGGCCAGAAAAAGACTGATGTGTTTATGCTTTGTTTTTAAAATCATAGTAATCTTTTAAAGAAAACAGTTACGTAATTTGTTCCCAAAACAAAATATGATAAAAATCATCAAAGCATTTCTTTAAAGAAATTTATTTTCATTATATAACACAATCTCGGGATGTCATGTTCAATACAGACCAAAAGCATAAACATAACAAAATAGACCTTACAACAGTTATTCATAACTACTGGCCTATAATCCAAAATATCTCGTCAAGTCCACCAACTTATACTCTTGTGCCATTACCTGTAATGCAAAGAAACTGAGTGGGTCAGACTTGGGAGCCTGGTGATCATATAGGGTTTTCAACCCACAATAATATGACTGTTATATTCAATTATCAAACAATCAATTCAAATACCCACCCCCATTATCTCCCTTGATTTCTTAAAGATTTATCCTAAGAATTGATTACCCTTCTCCCATTCATTCCTAAGGATTTCCCTAAAGAACTGGCACAAAGTCTAGTGCTGCCAAGGTTCTTAGATTACCTTTGGTGAACACGCAATTCACAATAATTAATGAATACCTAGTTCAAGAACACCTAATGAACACTTAGTGCCAATATTACCCAATGAACACCTAGTTCACAAACACTTAATGAACCCTTAGTTCAAATATCCCTGATGAACACTATGTTCAAATATCTAATGTACAATTAGTTCAAATATCCCTGGTGAACCTAACCACCTAAGGAACACAGAGTATGAAAGCTCTTAGTTCAAACAATGTGATAATAAAGTATATCTTGATCCTTGAAAACCACTAATAAACACATACAAATTATATTTCTAAAACAATATATCCCATCCCGTCGATCCCCACATACTGACCGTATACAATGATCTTACGAGATCTAGCCTACGGAACCGATATGAACCACAAACCGATGAAGCTGTTTAGGAAATTCCCTGGCAACAAACGAGGATCAATAAAGACATCAATTGAGGGGAATGGAATAAGTTTCACCATGAACCTTCGTTCGTAAAAGAAGAACCACAAGACAATTAAGTCAAGGGTAGTTATCAATGCCTAGGCTGTGGTCTGAATATCGTGAGGTATATAGCCCCCAGATGCACCCTATCCGACAATGGAAACGTTGACTAATGCCTAGGCTGTAGTCTGAACCCCCAGACTCACCCTATCCGGCATCGAAAATGGAAACACCGACTAATGCCTAGGCTGTGGTCTGAATACATGAGGTATCTCACCCCCAGACGCACCCTATCCAACATTATAACACGAGACATACCTAGCAGTGGTCTATTACCGACACACTTTATTAGGCAGTCTACGAATATCCATTAATTACTTTGTGAAAGAAAACGCTGACATATGAAGCTTGGTCGATCACTTCATAAAAGAAACGCTGACTCCAAAGCTCTCTCAAAATAAAAGTATGGGGAAATACTATTAGAGTACTCCCGTACGCTCCTGTAGCCGATACACAAAAATGTCAAAAAGACTTTGTACATGATAGTACTTCTGGCACATTATAGTACCCTGGTATGCGAAAGGCTCGAACCCGAGAAAATAATAGTACCCTGGCACAAGCAGCACCCAAGACACAGAGCTTTGAAAAATACTTCGTACATAAAATGTACTTCTGTACGTAGGACGTACTCCACCGATCATCAATCTCACCCCACACGTACTCTTAAAAAGAGACTACCCAAATTCCAATCTTAATTGAACTAAACATCCCATTTAAGTCTTAACCCATCACTAGGCAAACCTACAATGTTTATAATCAATTTTTTAATACTATCTCCGTTTAGGAAACGCTAACTAGTGTATACTTAACACAAGGTTTTATGTAATAGTATCATATATACACATCTTAACACATATTGAACCATAGATGATTCGCACGTTGTATATTATCAAATATATCTAACACGTATTTCGGACAATGACAAATACTTCACTTACATATGTATATTTCATATTATAATCAATACTCGTATTAAAATCACGTTCCTAAGAGGGACTATACACATGATACCTTATCGAATGAACACGTAGCTCTAAAATACATAATCCGTACTCCCGTATCTTAAATTTGCCTCATTAGCTAATCCATATTCACGGATCTAAAACTAACCTCTTGATCTGATCCATACCCTTGGATCTAAAACTAACCTCCTGCTCTGATCCATACTCTCGAATCTAAAACATGTTTATCTCTTTATCCTTTTATCTCATGGTCCAACCCACCTTTTATCACCTACCAACAGCCTCATCTACTCATGTTCTACCCAACATATTTTTAGATACAAAATACATATATAGTTTAACTCATTAAAACTTATATAATTCATCCATTCCACAATCATCTCAAATAAATAACAATATTATTATACATATAACACGTATTTCATAGCAAATACTTAATATTTATGTGTTAGAAGAAATTGACTACACACTCACTTGATCAGAAGATTATCGGACAACATTACGACTTGTAGAAGTAGTATTCTTCGGTAGATCTGGAAGATCTTTACAAAAACCGGGCTCCTCGTGGGCAAAGCTTCGGCTCGGGAATCACACTTCTCGGGATCTTCGGGGCTTCGGGACTTGCTTCAGGGCTCGGTAATGATACCGCGGCTTTGGGATATAACTTGCATGCAAAACGAGGAAAATTGGGGAGAGAAAGGAAGGATTTTGGCAAAAGAAATCGGCAGCCTCGCATGCCCTTTTATAGCAGCGAGACCTCGGACTACGCTGGGCGTACCGAGGCCATACGCTGGGCGTACTCCGGATAAGGCTTCCACGTGGAAAACTTCGGGTGAGGGAACGTGCCCTCTTCTAGACCGAGGAAAACAGCAGTGCGCTGCGCGTACCCATCTCGTACATTGGGCGTACCTCGTATCCCCAGGCTTTCTTCGGATAAGCTTTGGTATGCGTGCCATGATTTTCAAAAATTCATAACTTTCGCATACGAGCTCCGTTTTCGACGTTCTTTATATCCATGCGTAGGTGAGATTATACTCTACAACTTTCATTTAGACTCCGTTGGCTAATTTTGAATTTATTTTTATTATATTATTTTTAGTAGGCCGAGACAGGAAAACTCTGTTATAATTCATAACTTCTTCATCCGACGTCCGTTTTCGTCTGTCTTTTTACCGTTGCACTACCATTGACGAGATCTTCGATTCTCGTTTAGATTGTTTCGGCTAAAAACGGCTCGATCTCAAAACGAGTATTCGGGCTGCATACTGCTAAGCTGAAACTTAGAAAAATCATAACTTTCTCATACGAAGTCAGATTTGGACGATCTTTTTATACACGCTCTCGGTTTAACGAACTCTATGAATTTCGTTTAGATTGTTAAGGCTAAAAATCGCTCTAACGTAAATTCACTTTTTACGTCGCGCTGTGTCGTGTTGGTTCTGTCGTGAAACTTCGACAGGTCATAACTTCTTCATTATAACTCGGATCTCGGCGTTCTTTATATGTACGAAATCCTTGTGACATAGACTAAAACTTAGTTAAGATTATTCATTCTAAATAATCTTCTATCCAAAGGTCATTTTTGCCGCTTATCATCTCTAAATTGACTAGCCCTAATCTACGGGCGTTACAATTATCTCCCCTTAGGATGATTACGTCCCCGAATCATCAACAAAATAGGATTGGCATAATGATTCCACACGTTAATTCTTCATCCTAGGTAATAACCGTAACTTCTATGTTTCCTCGAAAGAGTATTTAACTTTATGGCTTTCTTGACTGCAGACGATGCCCAAATCTTGCTTGTGCTTTTCGTACCATGTTGTACTTTCAATCGCAACCTTCGAGTTACCAAATAAGTCCTTATTATGGACTCCTCCTTCTTCTTATGATAAATACTTTCATTTATCTATTGCAACAGACCGATGGGTCGTGCTCTATTGACCTCTCATCGCATGATGTGACGCTTAGACTCGGTCTTTTAGAGTTAAATTCCAAAATGGAATATGTCTTCCTTCATATTCTAATGTGATATAATCACATTTCAGCATGTAGCACTTCTACCTGCAAACTTCTTTAACAACAAGCGCGATACTATCGATCGCATTAATTTCAACCTTCTGAATTAAGTCAGATGTTACATCTAACTTGGCCCTCTAGACCACGTAACATACTAATCGCAGTCGAACTCAAATTTATATGACCACTAGGGTCGGAATAACAACCATCTCACTAGTCATTACCGAAACAAGGGTAATGACATACTCGAATAAAATGAAATCAATCACCAGCTTCTTGGTAACCTTGTGACTTTCCCTGATCCAAGTGCGAGTCCTGTGCTTCTGGTAGTATATGCATCTACTACCTTTCACACCTACTCATACTCGTCCCAAGTATTGTCCCGCAGTCGACCAAGTCACCATACAAGAAAATCACAAAACAATTTAACACATACGAATGTGTCCAAATAATTATAAACAGTTTCCCAAGACTCTACTAGGACTTCTTCATCGCACATCTTCAATCATCAATTCTACTTCAACTCGGATGGTGATGGAAATACCAGATGATGAGACAACTTCAAGAATTACACTAATCGTTACATCATCCTGCCAATCGGAGGTGTACTCCAGACGTACCGTACTCCTCTAAACGTACTGTTATTTTATAAGACATACTCTAAAGGCAAGATACTACTCTTACGATATCTTCTGATAGGTGTCATCCACTATCATAAGCCTTCTTCATTTCCTCCACTTACTCAATTTCTCTACGAGTCTTCACCATGACCTCTTGTACATCCAAGCAGACATTCGGTGTACCAAGCGAGAATTTAAGATAAGAAAGCTTTAATTATGATAAACGTATAAATCTCCTTATCATCCCGAAACTTTTACATGCTAGTTCTAATATCGTAGTCATACGCTTAGAATCCTAAACACATAAAGTTTCCAGATCCGGTCGGCAACAGACCATAGACTGAACAAATAATAGCATCAATATAGCTATCACACAAAACATTTAGCACATAAAAGCATTTTAGGCATCATTCCTAAAATAAACTAGTGCTTGTGTCAATTTAGGTGTACTACCTAACATATTTTAGACACACTCCTCACAATCATTACTTAGCATTCTAAGTTTAAGTCTAGAAATTTCCTACAAATTCCTAGTTCGCTTAAACTAATGCTCTGATACCAACTGTGACATCCCCAATTTCACGGTCATAAAAGACCGATTTGTTTATGCTTTGTTTTTAAAATCAAAGTAATCTTTTAAAGAAAACAGTTGCGGAATTTGTTCCCAAAACAAAATATGATAAAAATTATCAAAGCATTTCTTTAAAGAAATTTATTTTCATTATATAACAAAATCTCGGGATATCATGTTCAATACAGACCAAAAGCATAAACATAACAAAATAGACCTTACAACAGTTATTCATAACTACTGGCCTATAATCCAAAATCTCTCGTCAAGTCCACCAACTTATACTCTTGTGCCATTACCTGTAATGCAAAGAAAACTGAGTGGGTCAGGCTTGGGAGCCTGGTGAGCATATAGGGTTTTCAACCCACAATAATATGATTATTATATTCAATTATCAAACAATCAATTCAAATACTCACCCCCATTATCTCCATTTATTTCTTAAAGATTTATCCTAAGAACCGATTACCCTTCTCCCATTCATTCCAAAGGATTGTCCTAAGGAACTGGCATAAAGTCTAGTGCTGCCAAGGTTCTTAGATTACCTCTGGTGAACACGCAATTCACAATAATTAATGAACACCTAATGAACACTTAGTGCCAATATTACCCAATGAACACCTAGTTCACAAACACTTAATGAACCCTTAGTTCAAATATCCCTGATGAACACTATGTTCAAATATCTAATGTACAATTAGTTCAAATATCCCTGGTGAACCTAACCACCTAAGGAACACAGAGTATGAAAGCTCTTAGTTCAAACAATGTGATAATAAAGTATATCTCGATCCTGCAAAACCACTAATATTACAAACACATACAAATTATATTTCTAAAACAATATATCCCATCCCGTCGATCCCCACATACTGACCACAAACTGACGAAGCTGTTTAGGAAATTCCCTGGCAGCAAACGAGGATCAATAAAGACATCAATTGAGGGGAATGGAATAAATTTCACCATGAACCTTCGTTCATAAAAGAAGAACCACAAGACAACTAAGTCAAGGGTAGTTATCAATGCCTAGGCTGTGGTATGAATATCGTGAGGTATATAGCTCCCAGACGCACCCTATCCGACAATGGAAACGCTGACTAATGCCTAGGCTGTGGTCTGAACCCCCAGACTCACCCTATCCGACATCGGAAATGGAAACACCGACTAATGCCTAGGTTGTGGTCTGAATACATGAGGTATCTCACCCCCAGACGCACCCTATCCAACATTATAACACGAGACATACCTAGCAGTGGTCTATTACCGACAAACTTTATTAGGAAGTCTACGAATATCCCTTAATTACTTCGTGAAAGAAAACGCTGACATATGAAGCTCGGTCGATCACTTCATAAAAGAAACGCTGACTCTAAAGCTCTCTCAAAACAAAAGTATGGGGAAATACTATTAGAGTACTCCCGTACGCTCCCGTAGCCGATACACAAAAATGTCAAAAAGACTTTGTACATGGTAGTACTTCTGGCACATTATAGTACTCTGGTATGCGAAAGGCTCGAACCCGAGAAAATAATAGTGCCCTGGCACAAGCAGCACCCAAGACAAAGAACTTTGAAAAATACTTCGTACATAAAATGTACTTCTGTACGTAGGACGTAATCCACCGATCATCAATCTCACCCCACACGTACTCTTAAAAAGAGACTACCCAAATTCCAATCTTAATTGAACTAAACATCCCATTTAAGTCTTAACCCATCACTAGGCAAACCTATAATGTTTATAATTAATTTTTTGATACTATCTCCGTTTAGGAAACGCTAACTAGTGTATACTTAACACAAGGTTTTAAGTAATAGTATCATATATAAACATCTTAACACATATTGAACCATATTTGATTCGCACGTTGTATATTATCAAATATATCTACCACGTATTTCAGACAATGACAAATACTTCACTTACATATGTATATTTCATATTATAATCAATACTCGTATTAAAATCACGTTCCTAAAAGGGAATATACACATGATACCTTATCGAAAGAACACGTAGCTCTAAAATACATAATCCGTACTCCCGGATCTTAAATTTGCCTCATTACCTAATCCATATTCACGGATCTAAAACTAACCTCTTGATCTGATTCATACCCTTGGATCTAAAACTAACCTCCTGCTCTGATCCATACTCTCGGATCTAAAACAAGGTTATCTCTTTATCCTTTTATCTCATGGTCCAACCCACCTTTTATCACCTACCAACAGCCTCATCTACTCATGTTCTACCCAACATATTTTTAGATACAAAATACATATATAGTTTAACTCATTAAAACTTATATACTTCATCCATTCCACAATCATCTCAAATAAATAACAATATTATTATACACATAACACGTATTTCGTAGCAAATACTTAATATTTATGTGTTAGAAGAAATTGACTACACACTCACTTGATCAGAAGATGATCGGACAACACTACGACTTGTAGAAGTAGTATTCTTCGGTAGATCTGGAAGATCTTTACAAAAACCGGGCTCCTCGGGGGCAAAGCTTCGGCTCGGGAATCACACTTCTCAGGATGTTCGGGGCTCGGTAATGATACCGGTGCTTTGGGATATAAGTTGCATGCAAACAAGGAAAATTGGGGAGAGAAAGGAAGGATTTTGGCAAAAGAAATTGGCAGCCTCGCATGCCCTTTTATAGCAGCGAGACCTCGGACTACGCTGGGCGTACCGAGGCCATACGCTAGGTGTACTCCGGATAAGGTTTCCACGTGGCAAACTTCAGGTGGGGGAACGTGACCTCTTCTAGACCGAGGAAAGCAGCAGTACGCTGCACGTACTCGTCTCATACGTTGGGCGTACCTCGGATCCCCAGGATCTCTTCGGATAAGCTTTTATATGTGTGCCATGATTTTCAAAATTTCATAAGTTTCGTATACGAGCTCTGTTTTCGACGTTCTTTATATCCCCGCGTAGGTGAGATTATACTCTACAACTTTCATTTAGACTCCATCGGCTAATTTTGAATTTATTTTTATTATATTATTTTTAGTAGGTCGGGATAGAAAAACTCTGTTATAAATTCATAACTTTTTCATCCGACGTCCATTTTCGTTTGTTTTTTTACCGTTGCACTACCATTGACGAGATCTTCGATTCTCGTTTAGATTGTTTCGGCTAAAAATGACTCGATCTCAAAACGAGTATTCGGGCTGCATACTGCTAAGCTGAAACTTAGAAAAATCATAACTTCCTCATACGAAGTCAGATTTGGATGAAATATCGCTCTAACGTAAATTCACTTTTTACGTTGCGCTGTGTCGTGCTGGTTCTGTCGCGAAACTTTGACAGGTCATAACTTCTTCATTATAACTCGGATTTCGGTGTTCTTTATATGTACGGAATCCTTGTAACATAGACTAGAACTTAGTTAAGATTATTCATTCTAAATAATCTTCTATCAAAAAGTCATTTTTGACGCTTATCGTCTCTAAATTGACTAGCCCTAATCTACGGGGGTTACACATGCCAAAAGTGCAAATTAGTTAATTAAATTACATACTAGGAACCAGGTGCTACAAATCTCCCCTACTTATTTTAGACTTCGTCCTCGAAGTCTGCTACTTGTTCTTGGAAAAGCTCTGGGTAATGCTCCATCATCTCCTCCACCGGCTCCCAAGTCCACTCCGAGCCCTTCTGGTGCTGCCGTTGCACATTCACTAGCTCAACCCTCTTGTTCCTCAGATGCTTCGACTTTCGGTCGAGGATCGCCACAGGCCTCTCAATGTAATTCAGGTTGTCATCGACCTGAATATTCTCTAAGGGTACCACTGATGAGTTGTCCACTAGGCACTTCCACAGCTGGGAGACGTGGAAAGTGCTGTGGATCTGACTGAGTTTGGCCGGTAGATCCAGCTTGTACGCCACCTTGCCCACCCGAGCTAGAACCCTGAAGGGTCCGATGTACCTAGGGCCCAACTTGCCCCGTTTCCTGATTCGAATGACACCCTTCCATGACGACACCTTCAGGAGAACCATATCCCCGACCTGGAACTCCAGGTCTGATCGACACTTGTCGACATAACTTTTCTGCCGACTCTGTGCAGTCTGAAGCCTGCTCCAGACCTGCTGAATCCTCTCGGTTGTCTTGAGCACCACTTCGGTGCTCCCCATGACCCTCTGGACAACCTCACCCCAACATATCGGGGTCCTGCACCTCCTCCCGTATAACATCTCGAAGGGAGGACGGTCAATACTCGCGTGATAGTTGTTATTGTACGAGAACTTAGCCAATGGATGATAAGTATCCCAACTACCACCGAAGTCTAGCACGCATGCCCACAACATATCCTCTAGAGTCTGGATGGTCCGTTCGCTCTGGCCATCCGTCTGTGGGTGAAAGGCGGTGCTAAAATGCAGACGAGTACCCAACTCGTCATGAAACTTCTTCCAAAATCTGGAAGTGAACCGTACGTCTCTGTCTGAAATCACGAAGACTGGCACTCCGTGTCGTGCCACCACCTCTCGAATGTAGATGTCGACCAACTTCTCGACTGAGATACTCTCCTGGATCGGTATGAAGTGGGCACTCTTGGTCAACCGATCCATGATGACCCATATAGAATCCACTCCTCGTGCCGTCCTGGGAAGTTTGGTGATAAAGTCCATAGTAATATCTTCCCACTTCCATAGGGGAATATCTAACGGCTGCATCTTGCCGTGTGGCCTCTGGTGCTCGGCCTTGACCTTCCTGCAAGTCAAGCACTGCCCCACGTACCATGCTACATCCCGCTTCAGGCAGGGCCACCAATAGTCTAGATGAAGATCTCTATAAATCTTCGTCGCCCCGGGATGAATGGAGAATCGGGAATTGTGCGCCTCCTCCATCAGAACCTGGCGCACACCCCCGTGGTATGACACCCTCACCCTACGGTGTAGTGTCAATTGTGACATCCCCAAAATCTCGGCCAAAAACGACCGGTTTCATTTATGCTTTTTAAACATTTTCAGAGTGAGATGAGGGACATAGTCATCATCAAGAAGTCTTCTGTGAGGATTGATCCAAGAATTAATCAAGGATTCATCCATAATTGTGTCGAATCCATAGAGTCTCCATACATCTTTGGCCAGTTTGGCTGCCTTCCAGTCTCTTTTTCTCTAAGCAGTTGCAGGAGAATCGTTTGAGCTTGGATATGACATATACTCCTCCAGATTCTTGAAGTGCGGGGGAGTTTCTGGTTTTTCAGGAGTATTATGGAGAGGGGAGTTATGATGAGATGGCTGCGGTGAGAGTTGTGTTTCCTGTTGCAGTGATGGTTGCGATGTGGGAATTTTTTCAGTGGAGACTGGGGGAGTTTGATGATGTGAAGGTAATTGGTTGGAGTGATGGACTTCTTCACTTCCCCCTCTTGAGGAGTTCAGACCCAGAGTCTCCTCAAGCCATTGACGAAGGCCATCAACCTTGTCAAATACGGTTTGAAATTGAGCTTTGAGCTCTTCGGTCAGTTGTTAGTTATTGGGGATGGAGGGATTGAAGAGTAGTTGGTGAATCTCCTTTGTGAGCTGTAGGATCTCCGGACCATGGAAGTTGGTGGAGAGTGAGCTTTGCATTCTTGTGATAGTTGTTTGGAGAATGGAGATTGCTGACTCATAAGCAGTAAGAGTTTCAGCAATCAACTTCTCAGAGTGTGAAGCTTGATCCGCAATCGCTGTTTGAAGGTCGGTTTTGATGGCAGTAACCTCAGAGATGAGGCGTTCAGCAGCAGCCATGAAATCCTTATGATCAGCTTGACGATTGTTGTCAACTGATCTGATCCCCATTTCAACTTTTAAAGAGATGCGATCTGCAGCCAGTGTCTCTCGTGTTTCCAGTCTTTCGATTCTTTCCATCAGGGACTGCGGTCCCGGGCTGTCCTTTGGTTGCGGTTGATTTGGATTGACCGCAGCTAAAATTTGATCTACTTTAGCTTGAAGACTTAGGAATTCTTTTCTTGTGATAGCGTGCTTCTTCTTCTTCTTCTTCTCTTTTGGCTTAGTTGTGGAGTGAGGAGACCCACTGGATTTTTCGTCTTCATCGAACATCATCAAGTCATCATCTGAAGGAGAGGGTTTGTTTACCTCTTGTGGTTCATCATCATCGAAACCAAAGATTGGAGCAGAGCTCACTTCGATTTCAGGTTCTTCATCCTGAGAACCTGCAGTAGTTAGAGAAGGGGGAGCTTGATGAACATGCTGATCAGCAGCAGTTTGTTGAGTTTGTTGAGCTTTGGTTGCCATTGTGGACATCCATTCTTGAACCTTCAGGATATTGGCTACGGTATTGGCGTTATTGATGGAATCTGCCCAATACTTTGCCACTGCTTGAATCTCATGTTGTTTTAGCTGTTGTTGCTTGATCTGCTGATCCTTGCGAACTTGAAATGCCCTACGAAAAGCGGCATACTTCTTGGCTTCAGCCTCGTTTGAGGGTTGATATCTGCTCCAAGAATCATTAGAGTCTTCTCCGTCAATTCCTGAAAAACACACCAAGGTGTCCCTTGGGTTCACGGATCCTTGCACATTTGTGCTCATCGTGCCTAAACCACCTGAATGTAAAGTAAGCAGAATAAGATTTCCTGAGCTTCCTTGGTCTCCTTGACCCGTGGTCAAGTTTGGCCTCGGCTCAGTTTTGGCAAAGGCGGAAAAAGTGCCTTGTGGATGGGATTGTATTTGGAGTGTATGGGTGACGTTCAAGAGGATGGAGTTCAACTCCTCAGATGAAAAAATATGCAGTCGGGAAGCCCTGGAGACTTTAGGGCGATAACCAGTAATATCCCTTTGGGAATGTACTGGAGGGGAGTCTCCTCTCTATTGTGATTCAGACTCACTTTCTGAGTCTGAAAGGAAAAGGATGGTGTTGAAAAATGGATGTGCAGGCATCCCAAGGACTACCAGAGCCTGTGGAGAAGCTGGGGTATCGGTCCGGTCATGCATTTGGCTAGTGGGTTCAACTTTCCTTTTCTTAAGGATAGAGATGGGTTGGTTATCTTCTTCAGAATCACTACCGGAGTCATGGTGACTCGGTTCAGCAGTTATGATAACTGGTGGTGATTTTCTCTTATTTGATGGTTTGGATGGTTTGGTGGCATCCTTCTTGGGAGTGCTGGCTTTGTTTGTGGTGCGGGGACCATGAAGGGAAGAAACCTTATGTTTACGTCTCTGAGAGACATTAGAAAGAGTGGTAGAAGAAGGGATTGCGATACCTTCATGGTTTAAGTCTGCGGATGGAAGAGGCGGGGTAGGAAGGTATGGGTCAATAGCTTTCGTAGCCTCAACGTGGTCTGAGACATCAGCAGTCTCGAGACCAAGAGAATTAAGAATGTGGGTGGGGAGTCTGCGGATGGGACAAAAAATAGTTTGATTAGAGGAACGGTTGTACCTTTTTAAGTCTTTGGTGACGAAGAAATTGATGTCGTCACCCATGTCAATCTTGGCATCCGCATGCAGATCTGATATGCACAAGGACTAGAATCAAGCAAAAGTAAACTCGGATGGGTTCTACTTTGGGCTCTCCTTGGGAATGTACTGAAGAAAATCGTCCCATAGAATCTGACTGTAGTTCACATCATGGCCGGTGAAGATGCTCCATACTAGTTCTAGAAGCTTTAATCCCATATTGTCTGTGCCTCTGGTTCTGCCAAACAGACTGCAAATGATAAAGTGACAGGCAAACTGCCATACCGCAGGCAATTGATTTTTCTTGAATTCACCAATACCCTTGATCTTCTTCTGATAGCCCATTTGGTACAGTGCATTGGTGACATCTGCCATTGATGGAGTAAAGAACTTCACAGATGGATAAATCAGTAGATTGATTGCAGAAAGGAACTTTTCTTTGGTCAAGATAACCAAAGCATCATTAACAAGTTTGAGATGAACTTCTTGAGGATTATCGATTGGGCGATATGCAGAAAAGGCATACATGTAGAGAGTCGATAGTGGAACAACGTCTGTAAATGCATCAAAAGGTCCAAAAGGGGGATGATTATTCAAGAACTTGATCATCAGTTTGGTTGGTGCAGTGTAAGTGGGTTGATCATCGAACACAGCTCTGAAATTGCTCGAGGCAATCGTGGGAGAGTCTGAACCAGATTTCACCATTGTTGAGTTTGAAAGAGCTTGTAGAATTCAGAGAAAGATTGAGGGTTTTGAGAGTGTAAAGGTTTCTTTGTGGAGAGGAAAAGGGTTTTATAGTGTATTGAAGGAGTGGGAAACGTTAAGGTTTTTGACCTAGGTGAAATTGGGTAACAAAATGGTTTATCTGTGAAAAAGGTATCTTTAATCTTAACCACATATTGACAAAAAGGGATATAGATTAAGATTGGGATTAACCAACAAGAACGTTGCATTTAATGAAATGTCAGATCACGTCTTGAGAACGTGTGGAGGGGGTGAGAAAAATCCATTGGATAAAGTAGAAGTTGTAACAGATGGGATGGTTTGGGTAATAGGAAGAGACATTTTGGAGGATTTGATTTGGCAAATCTTTTATTTTTTCATCATACCTAAAATAGGTCTGACACAAGGTTTTGGGAGAGAAGAATGTGACAGTTTCTCAAAGGATTGTTTTTATTTAATTTTTTATTTAATGAAGGATCATTAAATAGCACACTATGTTTTTTTGTTGTTTTTCAAAAAGAATGAATCGTCTGTAAAGTAATTAATGTGACTGCGGATGAACACATCATTGCGGATGGTTTCTTTGATATTGCGGATGACAGCAATGAGAGACACTGAGAAGAAACAAACAAGAAGGACCCATGAAAGATAGGTATAATATATGGTTGCGGTACATTGACTGTGGTACACAGAATGTTCCAAAACCATCTATTATAAATAACTTGCAGTTAGAACCGCAGTGGAGACCAGGAAGGTCTACGGTGCCTGTTAATTCGAGAAGAATTTTGGGTCCGGATTCATCATTCCCAACATTTGTAGGAACACATTGACTTTTGTAGAGTCAAGTGCTTTTGTAAAAACATCAGCAATCTCTTCACGAGTAGGGACAAAGACGAGTTCAATATTACCTTCCAGAATGTGGTCTTTGATGAAGTGATACTGTAGTTCAATATGTTTAGTCTTGGAGTGCTGAATAGGATTATGAGAAATTGCTATGGCACTTTTAGAGTCACAATAGATTGGTATCCGCAGCATTTTGTATCCGTAGTCTAACAGTTGTGTCTTCATCCAAAGGACTTGGGAACAACAGCTGGTTGCGGCCACGTATTCTGCTTCTATGGTAGATAATGAAACACAGCTTTGTTTTCTTGAGGACCAGCTGACAAGTCTACCTCCTAAAAATTGACATCCACTAGATGTACTTTTTCGATCAAGTTTGCATCCGGCATGATCCGCATCAGTAAACACTTGAAGACTGAAGTCATTGCCTGCGGGGTACCATAGACCAAGAGATTTGTTTCCTTTTAGGTACCGAAGAATTTGTTTGGTTGCGGTCATGTGTGACACTTTTGGGTCAGCCTGATACCTTGTAAACACACCCGTTGCAAAGACAATGTCCGGTCGGCTTGCGGTGAGATACATTAAAGAGCCAATGATACCTCTATAAGTCTTGTGATCCACAAATTCGCTAGAAGGATCAGCAGAGATCTTATATCCGAAGGCCATAGGAACCTTAGTCGAGGAATAGTTGTCTATAGAGTATTTCTTCAGAAGTTCAGTTGTGTATTTCTCTTGATGAATAAATATCCCTTGCTGAATTTGTTTGACTTGAAGACCTAGAAAGAAGTTAATCTCTCTATTCATGCTCATTTGAAATTTGTTTGTCATGAGCTTAGCAAATTCATCCACCATTTCTTGATCAGACGATCCGAAGATGATATCATCCACATATATTTGTACAAGCATAAGGTGAGACCCGTTTGCTTTTCTAAATAGTGTGGGATCAATCACTCCTCTTTTGTAGCCTGACGAGACTAAGAATTCAGAAAGAGTCTCATACCAAGCTCTAGGGGCTTGCTTCAGACCGTAGACTGCTTTTTGAAGCTTGTAGCAGTGATCAGGGAACTCGATACTTTCAAAGCCGGGAGGTTGTTGAAGATAAACCTCTTCTTTCAATTCCCCATTGAGAAAAGTGCTCTTAACGTCCATTTGGTGTACTTTGATGTTTTTGTGGGAAGCATATGCTAAGAAGATTCGGATTGCTTCCATTCTAGCCACCAGAGCATATTTTTCATCGTAGTCAACACCTTCTAGCTGACTATAGCCTTTAGCAACTAGTCTTGCCTTATTTCTGATAACCGCACCAGATTCATCTAGCTTGTTCTTGAATACCCATCTTGTACCAACAATAGTATGGCCTTGTAGAATGGGAACAAGTTGCCACACTTTGTTTCTTTCAAATTCTTCCAGTTCTTGTTGCATTGCAGAAATCCAATAAGGTTCCAATAATGCTTCGTTAATAGATCGAGGCTCAACTACGGACATAAATGCTGCATAGTGACAATGATCAGATAAATCTTTGGCAGATCGAGTTTGGATACCTGCAGATGGGTTGCCAATAATTTGGCCTGGAGGGTGATCCTTCGTCCATGCATGTAGACGAGGCAACAGATGATCAACAGCTGCGGTCGAAGGAATGTTTCAATATCAGAAGTTGCTTCGGATGGGGAAGGAAGTTCCCCCTGGATTTGTGAACAACCTGCTAAATCATCTTGACTTGTTGGAGCGAGAATGACATTTTCTTGAGTAGTTTGGAGAGGTTCCCTCTGGACTGTTGAAGGGTGTTCTACTAGAACCTAAGAAGGTTCCTCCTGGATTGCTGATGGGAGAGGAATGATCCCAGAGTTGGTTCGTGTGTCGAGATTCTCTATGATTTCATCATCCGAATCCGAAGATACGTTTGATGGAATCGATTGTCTGAGAGTGGGAGCTTGAGCATCATCAAGTACTGGAACCTCGATGGTTATAGTATGAACCGGAGTATAGCTTTCCCCCTCTACAGGAGAGATGAAAGTATTGAGAGATGCTACTTCGGATAGAGATGGACCAGAAACATCAGTGTGTTGTTGTTGAGCAGTTGGTGATACCAGAACTTTGGATAGTTTTGCCGTTTCAATAGGGTCGAAGAGATCATCATAATTTACTTCAACCAGATTTAGAGGTCCTGAAGAAACAGGAATGTCGCTTTCCATGATGGCACTGGTTTCATTAGATGGAGGGGTGTTGCGGATGTAAGAGTCATCGAACTTCACATCAAAACTTTCAATGATTAGCCTTGTACGTCAGATGAGAACCCGATACGCAGCCTTATTTATGGTGTAACCGAGAAAGATGCCTTCATCAGACTTCGGTGCAAATTTGTTAAGTTGATCTTGGTTGTTGATCACAAAACATCTACACCCAAAGATATGAAAGAAACGAACATTTGGCTTTCGGTTGTTGAGACCCTCATATGGTGTCTTGTTGAGGCGTTTGCATACGATGCTTCGGTTCTGAACAAAGCATGCAGTGGCTACAGCTTCAGCCCAGAAGTAAAGAGGAAGATGGGCGAAGTTAAGCATGGATCTGGCTGCTTCAACAAGGGTGTGATTCCTTCGCTCTACTACACCATTTTGTTGTGGTGTATACATAGTAGAAAAGTTATGTGAAATACCTTTTGACACCAAGAAGTTGTTGAGAGGATGATTGGTGAATTCAGTATCATTGTCGCTACGGATGCGTCTTACAGGAAGCTTAATCTGAAGTTCTATTTATTTGATGAAATTTATTAGAATCTACGGTGTTTCGGATTTGAGTCTGAGGAAGAATACCCAAGTGAAGTGAGTGAAGTCATCAACTATAACCAGTATATATTTTTTATGATGAAGACTGGCTACGGTTGATGGACCGCAGAGATCAATATGGAGAAGTTCGAGTGGTTCGGATATGGAGGAGTCAATCACCATAGGGTGACTTGCTTTTGACTGCTTACCACATTCACAAGCAGGAAATAGAGTGTCATTGCTGAAGTTGAGAATGGGTAGACCTATGACCAATTCTTCAGTGAATAAGGTGTTGATGTATTTGAAGTTGAGATAAGCGAGCTTGCGATGCTATAACTAGCTAACTTCGGATACGGTTTTTTAAAGAAAGCACAACTGTGGTTTACCAATGATGAGAGAGACATCCAGAGGATACATGGTGCCTTCGGATCGTGACTTGATTAAGCAAGAACTTCTATCACTCGTCATGATGTAACATAATTGATCATCAAATTCCACTCGATGGCATGCCTTACATAGTTGGCCAACATTGATGAGATTGTGTTTAAGGCTTTTTACATAGGCAACCTTATGGATTGAGAAATTCCCCGTAGTGAGTACGCCATAACCTCGTATAATGTCATTCGCATTGTTGCCGTATGTAACATTTCAACCATTGCATATAGGACTGAAAACCCGAAGGTATTCTAACCTTCCGGTCATGTGCAAGGAGCAGGCACTGTCGATCAACCATTCTTCTTCTTGATCCTCCTTGCACAAAGCCTACAGAAATTAAGTGGTTAATTTGGGCACCCAAGCGAGTTTGGAGCCCGGACTCACATACAATTTATTAATTGATGCATGATGCGAGGTGGCAGGGACAGGTTTCAAGTCAACTTTCAAGCCTAGTCTTGGGTGTTTTAAATTCTTTTGAGTTTTGTGAGATTGTGAATAGTTATGAGTTTTTTGAGAATGATGAGATTTGTCATGAGAGAAGATCTTTTGACACTGACATTGACACGTGAACTTTTTGTCATTTCCCCTAACATTTGACTTAGTCTGAGATTTTGAAGAGAAAGTATGCTTTTGTCTAGTCCGAGGATTGTGAGATTTGACCTTTTTTTGTGTGTTTTGAAAAGGTGTTTTGTGCAGGTCTTGCAGGTGTGTAGACACGTGCAGACCTTTTGTGATGTGATTTCTTAAACTCTTGAGATGACCTTTTGAGTGCCGGATTTGGCAAAATTCCTTTCCATTTTTGAGTTTTTGAAAGTGACATTGGAAGGGTTGGAGTAGGTAGAATACCTTTTCATTTTGGATTATCTAATAAATAGACTTGAAAACCATTTGATCGAAAAGACTTATCCTTAGAGTTGGATGTTTTTTGAGTATTGTCAGAAACGGTGAACTCCTTCTTTTTTGTTTTCTTGGAAACAGTTTTCTTGAAATGATAATTTGAGAAAAAAGTTTTTCCAGATCTTTGACTTTGGTCATTTCACAGATTTCTTTTGTTTTGAATGAATTTCCCGTTGCTTCCCATGGGAACGAAATTCTTCTTTAAAAGCTCTGTTTGCATCGGTCTTAGGAGAACCGCAGTCAGTGACATTTAATTGCGGTTTCCTTAAATCTTTTGAGGATTTTGAAAAATAGAGACTTGATTCATCCGAACTGGAGAAGTCAGGACTTTGAGAAAATTGACCAAATTCAAAATTTTCAATTGGTAATTCATGATTAATTGGTTCAATAGTCATAGAAATTTCGACTACGGTCTGTGGTGTAGTGCTTTGGACTACTGCAGAGTAAGTCTTGGTGGACACTTCAGTGGGACACTTGATAATGGGTAATGGGAAGGATTGCAGTTCATGACTGCGGTTAGAAACACTATGGTCAGACTGCAAAGATGGGAAGTCTAATGAGACTTCAGGACTTTCAATAACAATTTCGTCATTGGCTACGTATGATGTTTGAGAATCTGAATGAACTATGTTATCAACATGAGTAGGAAATTCAGGGAGAATTTCCTCTATAACACAATTATTACTCAGATCATGGAGTTTACCAAAATGAGCTTGGATATCCTCAGGAAATGTTTTGTAATTGACTAGGAGCAGGAAGTTGCGGTCTGGAGGGACATAGGGACGTTCCGGTGTGAACCGAGGTGAGGAGTCCGTTACGGTTGGGTAACCATTGGACCAACCCAAATTAAAAGTGTTATCAACATTCCCATTATTAACAAGATTCTCAATGGCTTCAGTTTCATTAAAAAGCTTTTCAATTAAAAGATTTAAGCGTACAATTTCACTATGTGCTAAATCTCTCTGATTCAAGGTTATTTCTAGTTGTGTTTCACATAACATCCTAGCATCTTTTTCTAGCATCAAGTCCTTCTCTAACATTGCCATTTTGAGTCTCTTATTGTCCAAACGTCCTCTAACGTGGAACATCTCCTGCGAAGTGATGTTCTTCTCATCTAAGGCTTTATTGTAGTCTTTAAGGACGACAATACATGTGTCATTGAGTGTGTCTATGAAAGGTTGACAATCATGCATGTTGTAATTTAAAGTCTGAATCATAAGTTTTACCTGTTCCACAATGCTGAGAGTTCCATCTTTTGCCATATAGCAATGGTTCTTCTTTAGATTGGTTGAGCCGTCTTCATTAGTAGTTGCTACCATACAGATCTTGCCTTTTCCTTTACTGAGATCATCTTCATCTTCATCTCCTGATGACCACACTTGATGATTCCTTTTCACTTGCGCAACGTAGGCTTTTCCCTATTCTTTGTCTTCCAGTTCTTGAGCCATTCTGAGATAGAAGGCTCTATCTTTCACTATGTTTGCCTTGAAATCCTTGGCAAAATGGTTTTCTTTGTTGCACTTGTGACATATAATAATGTCACTCTTGTCTTCTAAAGAGGTACCGGAGTCAGTTGATTGGGACTGCGGTGGTACTTCTTTAGACTGTGTTTGCTGAGGCTGCGGTGGAGGGAAATGATTCTTGGTGGAAAGAAAGTGATTGTTTTGAAAGTTGCGGTTGAAAGGTGTTTGATTGTATTGTTGGTTTTTACAAAATGAAGGTGGTAAGCGATTGAATTTTTGACTGATAAGAGCGATGGCATTCTGAAACTCTTCTTCATCGTCATATTCTGAGTCAGCTTCATATGACTGCGGCGGTGAGTCATACGAAGTGGGATAGGTTTGAGTGTGAGGTGATTATGCTACTAGTGCAAGTGGTCCTCTGAAGTCTGAGCAGTCCTTGAGTACAGTGGACTCTTGAGCTTGCAACTCTCCATAGAGCTTATAGAGAGATAACGAGTGAATCTTCCTGTCACCTTGTACAATCATTTTGGCTTGTAACAACGCAATTTTTTAAACAAATTTTTCATTTCAAAATAAAGTATTTTCATTCAAAACAAGGCATAAACATTCCATGTGTCATAACAGAATACAAATCATACGAATCCCAAGATCACAAAACATCTATCAGTGTGTACAGATCACGCCGGCGCCTTCCCACGGTCCTCGCTAGTACCTGAAACACATACACAACAACTGTAAGCATAATTGCTTAGTGAGTTCCCCAAAATACAACTTACGCACATACGCCTTTCCAGGCCCTGACCTTCCGGTCCATGGGTCTCAGGGGACTTCCGTCCCTGCTGGGTAAACCTTCCGGTCCTACCCACGCCAACCTTACGGTCCAAGACTCACAACGCCTTCCGGCCCATAACATAATCGCCTTCCGGCCCATAACATAATGCCTTCCGGCCCTCATAACATACATAGCACGTATAACAATTAAGTTATCACATATAACACATATATCTCATATCATATCCGACCTTCCGGTCACACAGTCAAACCCTTCCGGGTACAATATAGTGAGAAGACTCACCTCGTAAATATCGAAAGCTAGCAAATCCCGAAGTCACTCGTGCTCGATCCGCCGAGCTACAATCTCCCTATAACATCATACATCTCTTATTAACACTTTTATCTTCTAAGTTTGACTATCCCTAAGAAGTCAAACATAGGTCAACTCTGGTCAACGGTCAACGGTCAACTTGACCGAACTCGGCGAGTGCACAGGGGCAACTCGGCGAGTCTAGACGTATTCGTCAACTCCCTAGGATTCCCTTCTTACTCGTCGAGTGCTTCCCCTGACTCGACGAGTTCCACCTGGAAGAGTCGTGGGGCCACCCCGACTCAACTCGCCGAGTCTCAAGAACAACTCGGCGAGTCTCAGCTCGACTCAGTCCACCTGTCGACCCCCTCCAACTCGTCCTGACTCACTGAGTCAACCATAACTCGGTCAGGACTACACACTGGGTGTCCTCAAGGACAATCTTCAAGCGACTTGTCGAGTCTGTTCATCAGACTCGGCGAGTCCATCCCATGCACCAGCTAAAACTTGCTTTTGCGGTCAGATCCGTTCCATCTATTCATAGATCTGGCCTTCCCAAGCTTATTTGTCACGTAAAGTCTCAGTCTTGGTTGCCATGCAATGCGTACAAGGCTTATTTTGGGGAAACAACCTCTAATATGACCACCTTAGCTTCTAACTCAAAAGGATGGACATAAAGCTAGTCATATGGGGTCTCCTAGACCTGCTAAGGCCCAGATCTGGGTTCCATATCTCCATGGAACCTTTTATACTTCCAATTTAAGCCAAGAAATGCAAGAAGAAACCCTAGATTTGACATATCAACACAAAACACGAAGTTTGGCCCAGATCTGGGTTCCATATCTCCGGGAAATTAGGGTTTCATTAAACAGCGCAGACTCGCCGAGTCCATATCCTGGACTCGCCGAGTCCAGACGAATCCCGTTGTCCAGAATCGCGACCCTACTCGGCGAGTCTGAGCTCCAACTCGCCGAGTCCCCTCTCAAAACACAAAATAATTAAACAATAAAGATACCTGAAATTCCGGGCTGTTACAATTCTCCCCCACTAGAACTAGACTTTTCCCTCGAAGTCTCGCTCTGAAAATAGCGTCGGATGCTGCTCCCGCATCTCGCGCTCCGGCTCGCAGGTCATCTCCGATCCCTTCCGGTGTTGCCACTGAACCAACACCAGAGGTACCTCCTTGTTCCTCAGAACCTTGATCTTCCGATCTCTGATGGCCACAGGCCTCTCAGCATAATTCAGACTCGCATCCACCTGAATATCCTCTAATGGAACCACTGCCGACTTATCGGCTAAACACTTCCTCAATTGCGACACGTGAAAAGTGTCGTGGATCTGCCCCAACTCTGCTGGCAACTCCAACCGATAGGCTACCCGGCCTACCCTTGCAATCACACGAAATGGCCCAATATACCGGGGCCCCAACTTGCCCCTTTTCCTGAATCGAATCACTCCTTTCCAAGGAGAAACTTTCAGGAGAACAAATTCGCCGACCTGAAACTCAAGCTCGGACCGGCGTCTGTCTGCATAACTCTTCTGTCGGCTCTAGGCGGTCAACAACCTCTGTCTGACCTGATGAATCTGCTCTGTCGTCTGAAGCACGATCTCTGTACTGCCCATCACTCTCTGCCCAACCTCTCCCCAACAAATGGGGGTCCGACACCTCCTACCATATAATAGCTCAAAGGGTGGCATACCAATGCTCGAATGATGGCTGTTGTTGTAGGAAAACTCTGCCAAGGGTAAATACGCATCCCAGCTACCCCCGAAATCTAACACACATGCTCGAAGCATGTCCTCAAGCGTCTGAATCGTCCGCTCACTCTGGCCGTCTGTCTGGGGATGATATGTGGTACTAAAATGCAATCTAGTACCCAACTCCTCATGAAATTTCTTCCAGAATCTGGAAGTGAAACGCACATCACGGTCCGAAACAATCGAGATCGGCACCCCATGCCGAGATACCACTTCTCTCACATATATCTCCGCCAACTTCTCCGCTGAAGAACTCTAACTGATGGCAAGGAAGTGAGCGCTCTTCGTCAACCTGTCCACAATCACCCAAATTGCATCAACTCCTCTGGCAGTCCTCGGCAATTTGGTGATGAAATCCATAGTGATCTACTCCCACTTCCATTCGGGAACCTCCAATTATTGCAACTTGCCATGCGGTCTCTGGTGCTCGGCCTTAACCCTGCGGCAGATCAAGCACCTCTCAACAAACCAGGAGACGTCCCTCTTCATACAGGGCCACCAATACTCTTTCCTCAAATCCAAATACATCTTCGTAGCCCCCGGATGGATCGAAAACTTCGACCGATGAGCCTCTTCCATCAAAGTAATACGCGTACCACCCACGAACGGTACCCAAATCCGACCCTGAAACGTCATAAGCCCTCGTCCATCCGTAACGAACTCTGAAATCAAAGCAACGACCCGCTCTCTCTTCTGCATCTCCGGTCGCACAGCCTCGGCCTGCGCCCCACGAATAGCATCCAATACTGGAGCTATCACGGTCAATCTCAAACATACTTCTCGCAGTGGAATGCTCTCCGCCCTGCGGCTCAACGCATCGGCTACTACATTAGCCTTGCCTGGGTGGTACAGGATCTCACAATCATAATCCTTGACCACATCCAACCACCTCCTCTGACGCATATTTAGGTTGGGCTGATCCATCAAATACTTCAAGCTCTTATGGTCCGTGTATATCGTACATCGAACCCCATACAAGTAGTGACGCCAAATCTTGAGAGCAAACACTACTGCCCCCAACTCTAAATCATGCGTGGGATATCTCGCCTCATGAGGCTTCAGCTGCCTCGACGCATAAGCTATCACATGACCCCTCTGCATCAACACTGCACCCAGCCCCAAAATCGATGCATCACAATATACTACAAAATCCTCCATCCCTTCCGGGAGAGCTAATACCGGGGCTTCGCACAACCTTTGGCGAAGTGTCTCAAAGGAGGTCTGCTGCTCGGGACCCCATGAGAATGCAACACCCTTCCGGGTCAATCTGGTGAACGACACTGCGATCTTGGAGAAATCCTTGATAAACCTCCGATAATACCCTGCCAACCCGAGGAAACTCCTGATCTCAGATGGTGACTTCGGCACTTCCCAACTCATCACTGCCTCAACCTTGGCCGGATCGACCAGAATCCCTTCCTGGTTAACGAGGTGTCCTAGGAACTGGACCTCCCGCAACCAGAAATCACACTTGGAGAACTTTGCATAAAGCTTCTCCGATCTCAACACCCCAAGGACCTCCCTCAAATGCTCCTCATGCTGCTCTCTAGATCTCGAATACACCAGAATATCATCGATGAATACAATCACCGACCGATCCAGCATCGGCCTGCATACCCTGTTCATGAGATCCATGAACACAGCCGGGGCGTTGGTGAGCCCAAAAGGCATCACCACAAACTCATAATGCCCATATCGCGTCCTAAACGCTGTCTTCTGGACGTCCTCATCCTGTACCCTCACCTGATGGTACCCCGACCTCAGATCGATCTTGGAAAACCAAGATGCTCCCTACAACTGATCGAATAAATCGTCGATCCTCGGTAACGGGTAACGGTTCTTGACCGTCAACTTGTTCAACTCCCGGTAATCAATGCACATCCGGTGTGAACCATCCTTCTTTTTGACGAACAGAATAGGTGCTCCCCACGGCGAGCTGCTTGGTCGAATGAATCCCTTTCCCAGCAACTCTTGAAGCTGCGAGGACAACTCTTGCATCTCTGGAGGTGCAAGACGATAAGGAACCTTAGCGATAGGCGCGGCCCCCGGAACCAGATCAATACCAAACTCCACTTGCCTCACAGGAGGTACTCCCGGCAGCTCCTCGGGAAAAACATCTGGAAACTCACGCACCACTGGAACCTCCTCAACTGATCTCAATCTCTCGGAAGCCTCCCGCGTATCCATCACATACGCCACAAAACCCTTACAGCCCTGCTGTAAACACTGCCTCGCCCTAGCGGCCGAACAAAAAGCTGATCCTGAACGGGTACCCTCACCGTACACCGAAAGAACTCCCCCACTAGGGTCTCGTATAGTCACCAGCTGACGCTCACAGTCGATGACGGCGCCGAATCGGCTCAACCAGTCCATGCCCACAATGACACAGACATCACCCATCGCAATAGGAATCAGATCAATTGGAAACTCGACCCCGAAAATCTCTGACACACATCCCCGGAGAACCTCCGTGGCACAAATCACCCTCTCGTCAGCTATAGAAACTCTTAGAGGCCGACTCAACGGCTCACGACTAACGCTGATATGCTGACTAAAGGCCAAAGATACAAAAGACCGACTCGCACCCGAGTCAAATAGCACTAAAGCAGGCACAGAGTTCACAAGGAAAGTACCTACGCATAACATAGCATAAGCATAACATCTCAACATCAAAATAAATACATGAAATAAAGCATACCTGCCACAACATCGGGCGCAGCGCGGACCTCCTCCGCAGTCAGCTGAAAGGCTCTCCCACGAGCCCTCGGGGCCTCGGCCTTCACCGGTCGAGTCTCAGCAGCCCTGGCAGTAGGTGCAGATCCCTAAAGAAGCTGAGGGCACTCAGCCTTCTGATGGCCGGTCTGGTTGCAATGAAAGCAAACCGTAAACCCCTTTGGGCAATCCCTAGCGATGTGCCCCTCCTTGCCACACTTGTAGCAAGCACCAGATCGACATGTCCCCTCGTGACTCTTGCCGCATTTTCCACAAGTGCGGCCCTTCGGACCTCCCGTCCTCGAATCGGCGGACTTAGTCCGCTTGGCTGCCGGCTGAGACTGAGCCGGCCGCCGGTCCACCCGTTGAGACTCGGCCTCCTCCCTGGCCCGGGTCTCCAACTCGATCTCGCGCTTCCTGGCATTCGCCTGAAGCTCATCAAAGGTATGATAGGTGGAGTTTGACACAAACTCCCGGATATCCCTCCTCAAAACACCCAAGTACCGGCTCATCCGAGCCTGCTCTGTGGACACCAGCTTGGGGCAGAACATCGCCCTCTCATGAAACTTCCGCGTGATCACCGTAACCGAATCAGTACCCTGCTTGAGGGTCAAGAACTCCTGAACCAATCGTTCCCTCTCCACCGGGGGAACGTACTCGTCTCTGAACATAGAGGTAAACCTCTCCCATGTCACTGCTGAAATCTCTGCCAAAGTGAAGTTCGCCGTCACGAACTTCCACCAGTCCTTCACTCCCAGACGGAGCTGGTTCAAAGCGAACCGTACCCTCAGATGCTCCGGACATGAACAAGTGTAGAAGCACCCCTCAATATCAGCGATCCACCTCATCGCAGCAATCGGATCCTGCGTCCCATCAAACTCAGGTGGCTTCGTGTTGCTGAACTCCCGAAACAGCAACGAGTCACCCCCCTGCGGCCTGGCAGCGGCCACAGCTGCGGTAGCTGCAGCGGCTGCAGCCTCAGTCAATGCGGCGTACAGCTCATCAAAAGTCTCCATCAAGGTGGTCTTAATAGACCCAAACATCTCCGGAATCTCAGCCCGGATCGCTGTAGCCACCTCCTCATGTATCATCTGACGAATCTCCTCGTCACTCGCACCGCTCGTACTCGGTCTGTGGCGTGGTCCAACCATGATGTCTCTGAAATACAACGTAAGACTATCAGAGACTCCATCGAGTATAATCGCACTCGATAACGCAACCCTACTCAGTCTCCGATATCTAGGGATTCTTACTTGGATTTCCCCCTGACCCGGTGTCTTCGGTAGTACGGGCCCAATACTACCGACTACACCGCATCAGCATTCACCCCAAGTCTTCCTCCCCAAACCCCGGATAGTGAGTACTCTACTTTTGTTACGCACTATCTACCCACACGCTATCAAAGCATCTCATATCGGCAAACCTCCCTAGACCAAGGCATCACAAATCAGGCCCACTCTAGTCCTATCATGAATACCTAGTCTTCTAGCATGCATAACAATTCATATCATATCTTATCTTTTAACATAACATTGTAAGGTATTTTGGGGATCTTTACCGTTCGGGCGCTGACTGATCGTACACACTGCTTCTTTCTTGTTTACCACAAAATTATTTATAAAAGTTTATGCCTTTATTTTAAAAGTTTTCCTCAAATCCTCGGTTTGAGTTCAGTTACGCCCGAAGGTGCACCCGAATCCCTCAAACCAAGGCTCTGATACCAATTTGTAACAACGCAATTTTTTAAACAAATTTTTCATTTCAAAATAAAGTATTTTCATTCAAAACAAGGCATAAACATTCCATGTGTCATAATAGAATACAAATCATACGAATCCCAAGATCAAAAAACATCTATCAGTGTGTACAGATCACGCCGGCGCCTTCCCACGGTCCTCGCTAGTACCTGAAACACATACACAACAACTGTAAGCATAATTGCTTAGTGAGTTCCCCAAAATACAACTTACGCACATACGTCTTTCCAGGCCCTGACCTTCCGGTCCATGGGTCTCAGGGGACTTCCGTCCCTACTGGGTAAACCTTCCGGTCCTACCCACGCCAACCTTACGGTCCAAGACTCACAATGCCTTCCGGCCCATAACATAATTGCCTTCCGGCCCATAACATAATCGCCTTCCGGCCCATAACATAATGCCTTCCGGCCCTCATAACATACATAACACGTATAACAATTAACTTATCACATATAGCACACATATCTCATATCATATCCGACCTTCCGGTCACACAGTCAAACCCTTCCGGGTACAGTATAGTGAGAAGACTCACCTCGTAAATATCGAAAGCTAGCAAATCCCAAAGTCACTAGTGCTCGATCCACCGAGCTACAATCTCCCTATAACATCATACATCTCTTATTAACACTTTTATCTTCTAAGTTTGACTATCCCTAAAAAGTCAAACATAGGTCAACTCTGGTCAACGGTCAACGGTCAACTTGACCGGACTCGGCGAGTGCACAGGGGCAACTCGGCGAGTCTAGACGTATTCGTCAACTCCCTAGGATTCCCTTCTTACTCGTCGAGTGCTTCCCCTGACTCGACGAGTTCCACCTGGAAGAGTCGTGGGGCCACCCCGACTCAACTCGCCGAGTCTCAAGAACAACTCGGCGAGTCCCAGCTCGACTCAGTCCACCTCCAACTCGTCTTGACTCACTGAGTCAACCATAACTCGGTCAGGACTACACACTGGGTGTCCTCAAGGACAATCTTCAAGCGACTTGTCGAGTCTGTTCATCAGACTCGGCGAGTCCATGCCATGCACCAGCTAAAACTGGCTTTTGCGGTCAGATCCGTTCCATCTATTCATAGATCTGGCCTTCCCAAGCTTATTTGTCACGTAAAGTCTCAGTCTTGGTTGCCATGCAATGCGTACAAGGCTTATTTTGGGGAAACAACCTCTAATATGACCACCTTAGCTTCTAACTCAAAAGGATGGACATAAAGCTAGTCATATGGGGTCTCCTGGACCTGCTAAGGCCCAGATCTGGGTTCCATATCTCCATGGAACCTTTTATACTTCCAATTTAAGCCAAGAAATGCAAGAAGAAACCCTAGATTTGACATATCAACACAAAACACGAAGTTTGGCTCTGAAAGTTACCTCAAGAAGACTCCCTTGATGAATTAGCAACAGATCCAAGTTCCCCAACTCCTCAAGTTTGATCCTCTCCCTCCTTTCTTGCAATATCACACAAAATGGTGAACAAATGGCCTCCAAATACACTCATAAGGGCTCACAATCACATGGGGGTTCTTAGGGTTCAAGGTGGCCGCAAATGAGGGCCATAAGGTCCTTTAAATAGGGCTTAGGACCGGGAAATTAGGGTTTCATTAAACAGCGCAGACTCGCCGAGTCCATATCCTGGACTCGCCGAGTCCAGACGAATCCCATTGTCCAGAATCGCGACCCTACTCGGCGAGTCTGAGCTCCAACTCGCCGAGTCCCCTCTCAAAACACAAAATAATTGAACAATAAAGATACCTGAAATTCCGGGCTGTTACATGGCTATTGTCTAGTGTCTTCCCAAGCCATTAAGGAACTGTAGATTTGTTTCATGATTGCTGCGGATGGTGCCCGCATTGGACAGTTTTGTGACAATCAACTCTCCATAGAGCTTATAGAGAGATAACGAGTGAATCTTCCTATCACCTTGTGCTAATTTGCAGTTTATGATGATGTCGAAGTTGTCAGGAGCAATTCCACAAGAGATTTCATAAAAGGCAGTAACATCATTTTCCATCTTGTTTAGATCATCTTTGGTGGGACGGTTCAAAGTTGGTTGACCTCCTCCTATCCTTGCTGTGGCTCCATCAGTTTGGACTGGTGTAAGAACTGGGACATGGGGTCCTTCTTCTGTAGATCTCCAGACATCTCTACCAAGTCGTCTGAGATATCTTTCCATCCTTTGAGACCAGCAATGATACTCATTCGCAACCAGTATTGGGGCTCAATTAGAACCACCAACACTGTTGGAGACATTCAGTGATAACGATTGTGCCATTTTGAAGATTTTTTGTTTAGAAATGAGCTTCAGTGGTATAGAAAGCTCTTCAAAAAATCAGAGTTCCGATTTTCAAAAAGCAATCACTATGTCTCTGATACCAATTGTTGAGAGAAAAACTTTGAGACACACTTGAACAAAAGGTTAGAACAAGTATATAGTGGAATAGTTAATCTCAAAGGATCTGTTAGCTCAACAATAATATTAAGAGTTAGAAGTTAGTGAGTTAGATGCGGAAAAGTAAAGAAAGTAAATGACAACAATTGTTATATCAAGTATACACAAAAGTAGATTCGTAACAAGGAATGCGCTCAAACCAAGTTAGTAAGTGAGATCTAGCTTAGTGATTAAGTCACAATTGACTTGCTCTACGAAGAGAGATAATGAGAGTAAGAAGCTATCATAAGTAAGATAGAACGAGAATCTGAAGATGTGTATTAGAATTTTATAAGATATTCACACCCTTTTATTAATACAATATAAATGATCTCTATTTATAGAGAAGTTTACAACTCTAATAGTAGCCATGCAAGGCATACTGGATATTAGAGTGTATTACAGAAAAGACAAAATAAACTAAGTAAATATATAGACTGCGGTGCAGAAGACTTCGGATAACAGTTGATGAAGAAGTTGCTTGACTGCGGTGGCTTGGGCGCTGCGGTAGCAAAAGTTCAAGAGGGTCACTTTTTGACTTAACAAGTGGGCTTATGATCCATAGTTCTTCATGATGGGCTAAACCCATGTGGTTACCCATGCATACTCCATGAAGGTTAAAACCCATGGATCATGAGGAATGTGGAAATGCATGAGTTACATGGTGTAACCCTAATGTGCACACTATATAATGAAGCCTCATCCTAGCAAAATCGGCACTTAAGCATACAAAAGTGAGGGCTAGCCGATTTTTATTGAATATAATCTTCTCTCAAGTTATTCTAATTGTTGGTGGTGTTGTGTGAAGCATTTGATGCATCAAATTTGGGGTGCTAGGCTCACAAAGTCTTAAGGAATCAAAGCTACAATAAAGGTATGTCATTCTACTATTTTTTTATATTACATATACCCCATGATATGCTAGTTAGGATGAAACCTTGGAAAAATGAAAGTTTGCATGTATAATAGAGAAAACATAGATCCAACGTTTCTAGGGTTGCATGTACACCATAGGAGTGTTAGAATGCTCAAAACCCATCAGTCGTATTAGAGCCAGGTTTGTTTTCAATTATACTTGATGCTACATGTTTTTTCCAATTATACTTGATGCTACATGTTTTTCCAAATTTTAAATTCTACCATTTTTGCATCTGAGTGCTCACCGCGACATGTCTTTACCATGACGTGGTGATGCACTTGTGTGCAGAATTTCTGGTTTTTGTTTGCTATTGGATGACCATCATTACCCTAAACTATTTTTGAACCTAAAAATCTATTTTCCAAGAGGTTAATGTTCTTTCTTGTCCAATTGAAATATAATTGTCAAAGTTTCAAGTTTTATATCAAGTTTATATGATTCTTGAAAATTGTTGATATGAATTATGCATGCTTATGAGTTTGTTAGATCATAAAAATTATTTGACATGTTTGTTAGTTTAATTGTTGATCTACATAGTTTTTAATGGACTCCATAACTTGTCCTCAAGTTATGCAATTCCTAGAGTCTTTTCCATTAAAATCATTAAAACTCATAAGTTATAGAAATAAAAGGTTTTGAATAGTTTCAAAACTTGCCCTCAAGGTTTGGAATTTGTAAAGTCAATTTAGAAAACTTTTTAATTTCAAACAGTAGAATTTTAAAAGTTTAAAATTCAACCCTTATACTTTATATATATATATATATATATATATATATATATATATATATATATATATATATATATATATATATATAAGATCAACTCAATCTTACTGTTAGTAGGTCTCATTCACGAAGTCGATTTGTAAGGGGGTATAAGGTTTTTGCCTATAAAATGGCAGCTTAATGGGTGTCCACTCTCACCGACCGCTTCTTTGACTGGTGGATGGTCGTTAGCTGAACGGGTAGGACTAAGACTATAATTCTCATTAGAAGTATAATGATAAATATAAAGTAACTAAACTTTTTATTAAATTCCCAATCTTAGTTACTTTAGGAAAATGTGAAATGTTGCTAACCCATGAAATTACACTTTGCACCTTGCTAAGTCGTTATTGAGGGCATGTGTGGTTAACTGGCATACTAACTTGGTCTAACAAGGGTGGCAAAGGGTGGCTTAAGGTTTATCATAGATCGGTGGAGCATGTGTGGTTAACTGGCACATCGATTACGTGATAAAATTAAGAGTACCAAGTTAATTTGCATGGTTATTCACACCATGTTAGTGATCCTCAATACCCTAGTCACAAAATTCGAGGACATAATTGAGATTTAAATATGCCATTGAATTGTTCAATGAATCTCAAAATATCTAGAAGTTTCAATCCAATTAAAACCTAATAATCTATTTCGTTTTTCATGGTGGAAATTGGTAAATCGTCGTTTACTTACCTTCAAATATTTGTAGTTTGGATTACGACATCCCTCTTCCAAGTTATAAAGTATTGTGTTGGGTCCTAGCCTTAATATATCATTTGGGTGTCTTATTAAGGATTCTATATCTAATCTAAGCATGTCTTTCTTCCTTTTTAGATGTCTTCCAACAATGTTGCTTCTAGCTTAAACCCTACCGGCTCCTTCTCTCATGAACCCTTATGGGAGAGTCATTTTTTATGGGACTAATTTCAATGATTGGATTAGGAACATAAGGATGGTTATGTAGGGTTTTGATCATTCTAGTAGTCCTAAGGTATACATGCAACCCTAGAAAACCTTGGATCTATGTTTGTCTAAATACATGCAAAATACTTTTCCAAGGTTCATAATTCTATCTAGCATGCATGGGGAACTTTAAATATAAAAGATGGCTAGAATTACCTACCTTGTAGTTGATTTGATTCCTTGGAAACCTTGTGAGCCTAGCACCCCAGGTGTGATGCCTCAAATGTCTCACACAACACCAAGTACACTTGGAAAGACTTAGAGAGAATGTATAACGCTTCTAAAATTAGCTACCCCTCACTTGTTCTTCTAGTGGACGATTTTGGTGTGCATCATATTCTTTATATAGTGTGTTACATCTAGGGTTACACCATGTAAACCCTAATGTGACATGACTCTTGATTTCCATGACTCATGGGTTTGTAACTCCCATGGAGCATCTTATGAACCTTAGCCAAACTTGATAATTCATGCAACATTAAGCCCATTATAAAAGTATGAGTGATTTACATAATCAATCCATATATTTAATTAGTCACCTTTTTGATCACTTAATTAATTCTAGATTAATTCTTGATCAATACTAATTAAATTAGATTATTATTAATATATTATAACTGAAAACATATTAATAAACCACAAGTGTTAATTCTCTCATTTTAGTCTATCCAAATGCATGATGCCATGCAACCCAAATAGACCATGCCAAACCAGGTCAAGTAGATACCAGAAATAGTTATGGACTTAGACACCTTATCCAAATGCATGATGCCATATAACTGCAAGTATGACTTCAGGAACCGATCAACATTCGTAACTCTTTTCAACGTCTCACGGAACTAAGAAGATGATGGTACACCATTTGAGATAAGTGATAATATAATTTGTTTCTCGATTTCCGATTTGTTATCAGTCGGACAAATACATAGAACAATGTCTTACTTATTATCTGGCAGTTTGTTTCTCGATTTCCGATTTGTTTGACAAAGAACTTAATCGGGAACATCAATGTAGTTTTGACCTGGCCCGATACATAGGTCAAACAAAATCATCGAGGGGCCCAGATATCACTTTTAATCTAAGAAGGAACAGATAAACTTCAACTCATATGCTTGTTCTACTATTTTTTGAATCACACACAAAAGCACGTTTCATAGCATCGAGTTACCAATGCGGTTTCGTATGATCAATGTATAACCAACTCATAGCCAAGAAGACATATCCCTAGGTTTGAAGACTTATATGATATTACCGTCTCGCGATCACTCGAGATAAATTCCATGAAGTGATACCAGCGAGTGTGGGTTGAATCCAATACTCAGAACTTATGAGCACTCATGAGTGTTGAGGCCATGTCCAACATCTTAGACCTCTACAACCAACTCATGACAGTCTTAGTTCATATCTACTTCCAACATATGACCGATTGTGGAAAATTTGAATACTATGTAATACTCCACATAAATATTCTGGAAGTCAAAACATGCAAAAGAAATTATAGTCAACGATTGACAAAAGATAGCAACACTTTACTCATAAATAAACACAACTTTTATTCATCATCAAATGTCAATTACATTTTACAAAATTTTGAGCTATCTAACTAAAAACTAATATTATCCTTTAGCCCTATGCGCCTCGCATGCTGGAGATGCTTAACCCTTCCCAGTCCCTTCGTGAGGGGATCTGCTGGGTTCTCATCCGATGATACCCTCTTTGCCATGAGGAGTCCTTCTTCTATTCGATGTCTGATGAAATGATATTTTCTGTCAATGTGTCTAGATCTTCCATGATCCCTTGGTTCCTTCGCTAAGGAAACTGCACTTTCACTATCACAGAAAATTTCCATATGCTCCTTTATAGCTGGTACAACTCCAATGTCTCCAATGAAGTTCTTCAGCCATATCGCCTCCTTTGCTGCTTCGCTTGCTGCTATATACTCTGATTCACAAGTTGAATCAGCCATTGTCTCCTGCTTGGAACTTTTCCAAGTAATTGCTCCTCTGTTTAAGGTAAAGACCCAACCCAACTTAGAGCGGAAATTATCCCTATCAGTCTGGAAGCTAGCATCACTATACCATACAACTCTCAAGTCATCACTCCCACCGAGGGTAAGGACCCAGTCCTTAGTCCTCCGAAGGCACTTGAGAATATTCTTTACCGCAATCCAGTGAGCCTTGCCAGGGTTCCCCTGATATCTGCTGACCATGCTCAAGGAAAAGGCCACATCAGGACGAGTACAAGTTATAACATACATGATCGATCCTACAACGGAAGCATAAGGTACTTGACTCATTTATGCTATCTCAGCCTCAGTACTCGGGCTTTGAGTCTTGCTCAATCTAGCGTTAGGTAACTCTCCTTTCTTGGAATCCTACATGATGAATCTCTTCGGCACCTTATCCAAGTAGGTACTCTGACTAAGTCCAATTAGTCTTTTTCTCCGGTCTCTCAGAATCCTTATCCCTAGAATATAGGCAGCTTCTCCTAGGTCTTTCATAGCGAAACAATTTCCAAGAAAGGACTTCACTTCCTGCAAGGTTGGGATGTCATTTCCTATGAGTAGTATGTCATCCACATACAGTACCAAAAAGCTAACTATACTCCCACTAGCCTTGACATATACACAAGATTCATCTTCACTCCTCGAACAACCAAACTCTTTGACTTTCTCATTGAAACAAAGATTCCATTTGCGAAGTGCTTGTTTCAATCCATAGATGGATTTCTCAAGCTTACACACTCTATTAGGGTATTCTGTACTGATAAAACCTTCTAGCTGGCACATGTAAACATCTTCAGCCAAACTTCCATCAAGGAAGGCGGTTTTGACATCCATTTGCCATATTTCATAATCATGAAATGCAGCAATGGCTAACAGAACTCTAATATACTTAATCTTTGCTACTGGTGAAAAAGTCTCATCAAAATGAACTCCCGGAGTTTGAGAAAAGCCCTTTGCAACCAGCCACGCCTTATAAGTGTGTGCATTACCGTCCATGTCGATCTTCTTCTTGAAGATCCATTTACACCCAACTGTGTTACGACCTGGTACATTGTCAACCAAGTTCCAAACTTGATTGTCATACATGGATTGTATCTTGCTGTCTATTGCCTCTTTCCATTTAGCAGACTCGGGGCTTTCCATGGCTTCTGCATAGCTGTTAGGTTCATCCAGACTTACTAGTGTCTCATCACCAATAAGTGTCTCACCTTCTGTAGTAATATGGAACCCATAGTAGTGCTCAGGTGCGTTCCTAACCCTTGTGGAGCGTCTCAGAGGTACATACTTGTCAATTGAATCAACATAAGTTTCCTCCTCAGGTTGACTGCTAGAGTCTGAAGTTCCTGCATCACTTGACTCTTGAATTTCTTCTAGGTCAATCTGCCTCCCACTGTCTCCTTGGCTTATGAACTCTCTTTCTCAAAAGCCAGCCCTTCTTTGCTACAAAGACCACATTTTCACCGGGTCTGTAAAAGATGTAACCAAAAGATTTTTCTAGGTAGCCGATGAAAATACACCTCTCACTTTGAGGTTCGAGCTTATCGTGACTCTCATGCCTCACGAAAGCCTCGCAACCCTAAATATTGATATGGCCTAAATTAGGAACTTTTCCAGTCCACATCTCATGAGGAGTTTTGGCAACTTTCTATATAGGGACTAAATTAAGGATATGGGAGGCAGTCTCTAAGGCATACCCCCAGAATGAGATTGGCAGCGAAGCTCGACTCGTCATGGAACGAACCATATCCAATAAGGTTCGATTACGCCTCTCAGCCACACCATTTAGCTATGGTGTCCAGGGAGGTGTAACAACGGAAAATTTTAAACAAAATTTTCATTTCTAAAAATGTATTTTCATCCAAAACAAGGCATAAATATCCAACGTATCATGTCATAATACAAATCATATGAATCCCAAGATCATAAATCATCTATCAGTGTGTACAGATCACGCCGGCGCCTTCCCACGTTCCTCGCTAGTACCTAAAACACATACAAAACAACTGTAAGCATAAATGCATAGTGAGTTTCCCCCAAACTACAAATTACGCACATACGCCTTTCCAGGCCCTGACCTTCCGGTCCATGTGTCTCAGGGGACTTCCTTCCCTGCTAGGTAAACCTTCCGGTCCTACCCACGCCAACCCTTCGGTCCACATTATAACGTCTTCCGGCCCATAACATATTCGCCTTCCGGCCCATAACATAATGCCTTCTGGCCCACATTAAACATATCATACATAGCACATATAACAATTAACTCATCACATATAACACATATGTCTCATATCATATCCGACCTTCCGGTCACACAATCAAACCCTTCCGGGTACAGTATGGTGAGAAGACTCACCTCGCGTATCTCGACGACTCACAAATCCTGAAATCCCTCGTGCCCGATCCTCCGAGCTATAATCCTCCTATAACATCATATGTCTCTAATTAACACTTTTTATCTCTAAGGTTGACTATCCCTAAGAAGTCAACACAGGTCAACTCTGGTCAATGGTCAACGATCAACTATGACCGGACTCGGCGAGTGCACAAGGGCAACTCGGCGAGTCTAGATGTTTTCACCAACTCTCTAGGATTCCCTTCTTACACGTCGAGTACTCCCCCTGACTCGACGAGTTCCACCTGGAAGAATCGCGGGGCCACCCCGACTCAACTCGCCGAGTCTCAAGAACAACTCGGCGAGTCCCAGCTCGACTCAGTCCACTTGACCACCCTTCCCTAACTCGCCCTGACTCACTGAGTCAACCCATGACTCGACTGGACCACTCATTGGCCGATCCAAGGCAATCTTCAAGCTACTCGCCGAGTCTGCTCATCGGACTCGGCGAGTCCATGCCATGCAATCACTCAAACTCGCTTCTAAGGTCAGATCTGTTCCATCAATTCATAGATCTGGCCTTCCTAGACTGATTCACCACGTAAAGCCCCAAACTTGGTGTACATACAACCTCTATATGTCCATATATGAAGAATTATCAACAAATATCCCAACTCAAGGTCATAACCTCCATTGTTCTTCATAAAGCTTGATGAATGAGGCTCTCTTGACCTCTATGGATCCAGATCCAAAGCCTCATCGCTAGCAAGGGACTATTTGACCATCAAATCAACCCAACAAAGGCCACAAGAAGCCCTAAATCCAAATATACTTCACAAAACAGAAGATGAGCCAAAATCATACCTTTAGATCGATGATCTAGGCTTCAAATCCACAGAATAGCAACCTCCTTTGCTTCCTCTTGGCTAGAACCTCCCTCTTCTTTGCTAAACAACACACAAAGGTCAAGAATTGCTTCCTCTCTCTCTCAAATCGCTAAAGCACTCTAGGGTTTCTCTCTATGGACTGCTGGGTACAAATGACGGCCATAAGGCCCTTTAAATAGGTCCCAAACCCGAGAAATTAGGGTTTCATTAAACAGCACGGACTCGCCGAGTCCAGGCGAATCCCGTGTCCAGAATCGCATCCCTACTCGGCGAGTCTGAGCTCCAACTCGCCGAGTCCCCTCTCAAAACACCAAAATAAAAAACTTTAAAGATACCTGGAAATCCGGGCTGTTACAATTCTCCCCCACTAGAACTAGACTTCTCCCTCGAAGTCTCGCTCTGAAAATAGCTCCGGATGCTGCTCCCGCATCTCGCGCTCCGGCTCCCAGGTCATCTCCGATCCCTTCCGGTGTTGCCACTGAACCAACACCAGAGGTACCTCCTTGTTCCTTAGAACCTTGATCTTCTGATCTCTGATGGCCACTGGCCTCTCAGCATAATTCAGGCTCGCATCCACCTGAATATCCTCTAATGGAACCACTGCCGACTCATCGGCTATACACTTCCTCAATTGCGACACATGAAAAGTGTCGTGGATCTGCCCCAACTCTGCTGGCAACTCCAAACGATAGGCTACCCGGCCTACCCTCGCAATCACATGAAATGGCCCAATATACCGGGGTCCCAACTTGCCCTCTTCCTGAATCGAATCACTCCTTTCCAAGGAGAGACCTTTAGGAGAACGAAGTTGCCGACCTGAAACTCAAGCTCGGACCGGCGTCGGTCTGTATAACTCTTCTGTCGGCTCTGGGCGGTCAATAACCTCTGTCTGACCTGCTGAATCTGCCCTGTCGTCTGAAGCACGATCTCTGTACTGCCCATCACTCTCTGCCCAACCTCTCCCCAACAAATGGGGGTCCGACACCTCCTACCATATAATAGCTCAAAGGGTGGCATACCAATGCTCGAATGATGGCTGTTGTTGTAGGAAAACTCTGCCAAGGGTAAATACGCATCCCAGCTACCCCCGAAATCTAACACACATGCTCGAAGCATGTCCTCAAGCGTCTGAATCGTCCGCTCACTCTGGCCGTCTGTCTGGGGATGATATGTGGTACTAAAATGCAATCTAGTACCCAACTCCTCATGAAATTTCTTCCAGAATCTGGAAGTGAAACGCACATCACGGTCCGAAACAATCGAGATCGGCACCCCATGCCGAGATACCACTTCTCTCACATATATCTCCGCCAACTTCTCCGCTGAAGAACTCTAACTGATGGCAAGGAAGTGAGCGCTCTTCGTCAACCTGTCCACAATCACCCAAATTGCATCAACTCCTCTGGCAGTCCTCGGCAATTTGGTGATGAAATCCATAGTGATCTACTCCCACTTCCATTCGGGAACCTCCAATTGTTGCAACTTGCCATGCGGTCTCTGGTGCTCGGCCTTAACCCTGCGGCAGATCAAGCACCTCTCAACAAACCAGGAGACGTCCCTCTTCATACAGGGCCACCAATACTCTTTCCTCAAATCCAAATACATCTTCGTGGCCCCCGGATGGATCGAAAATTTCGACCGATGAGCCTCCTCCATCAAACTAGCACGCGTACTGCCCACAAACGGTACCCAAATCCGACCCTAAAAAGTCATAAGCCCTCGACCATCCGTAACGAACTCTGAAACCAAACCAAAAACCCGTTCCCTCTTATGCATCTCAGGTTGCACAGCCTCGGCCTGTGCCCCACGAATGGCGTCCAACACTGGAGCTATCACGGTCAATCTCAAACATACATCTCGCAGCGGGGTGCTCTCCGCCCTGCGGCTCAATGCATCGGCTACCACATTAGCCTTGCCCGGGTGGTACAGGATCTCACAATCATAATCCTTGACCACATCCAACCACCTTCTCTGACGCATATTTAGGTTGGGCTGATCCATCAAATACTTCAAGCTCTTATGGTCCGTGTATATCGTACACCGAACCCCATACAAGTAGTGACGCCAAATCTTGAGGGCGAACACCACCGCCCCCAACTCTAGATCATGGGTGGGATATCTCGTCTCATGAGGCTTCAGCTGCCTCGATGCATATGCTATCACATGCCCTCTCTGCATCAGCACCGCTCCCAACCCCAAAATCGATGCATCACAATATACCACAAAATCCTCCATCCCATTCGGGAGAGCTAATACTGGGGCTTCGCACAACCTTTGGCGAAGTGTCTCAAAGGAGGTCTGCTGCTCGGGACCCCATGAGAACGCAACGCCCTTCCGGGTCAAGCTGGTGAGTGGTACTGCGATCTTGGAGAAATCCTTGATAAATCTCCGATAATACCCTGCCAACCCAAGGAAACTCCTGATCTCAGATGGTGACTTCGGCACCTCCCAACTCATCACTGCCTCAACCTTGGCCGGATCGACCAGAATCCCTTCCTGGTTAACAAGATGTCCAAGGAATTGGACCTCCCGCAACCAGAAATCACACTTGGAGAACTTTGCATAAAGCTTCTCCGATCTCAAAACCCCAAGGACCTCCCTCAAATGCTCCTCATGCTGCTCTCTAGATATCGAATATACCAGAATGTCATCGAGAAATACAATCACCGACCGATCCAACATCGGCCTGCATACCCTGTTCATGAGATCCATGAACACAGCCGGGGCATTGGTGAGCCCAAAAGGCATCACCACAAACTCATAATGCCCATATCGCGTCCTGAATGCTGTCTTCTGGACGTCCTCATCCCACACTCTCACCTGATGATATCCCGACCTCAAATCTATCTTGGAGAACCAAGATGCTCCCTGCAACTGATCGAATAAATCGTCGATCCTCGGTAACGGGTAACGGTTCTTGATCGTCAGCTTGTTCAACTCCCGGTAGTCAATGCACATCCGGTGTGAACCATCCTTCTTCCTGACGAACATGATAGGCGCTCCCCACGGTGAGCTGCTCGGCCGAATAAACCCCTTCCCCAGCAGCTCCTGAAGCTGCGAGGATAACTCTTGCATCTCTGGAGGTGCAAGACGATAAGGCACCTTAGCGATAGGCGCGGCCCCCGGAACCAAATCAATACTGAACTCCACTTGCCTCACAGGAGGCACACCCGGTAAATCCTCGGGAAAAACATCTGGAAACTCACGCACCACTGGAACCTCCTCAACTGAACTCAGTCTCTCGGAAACCACCCGCGTATCCATCACATACGCCACAAAACCCTTACAGCCCTGATGTAGACACTGCCTCGCCCTAGCGGCCGAACAAAAAGCTGATCCTGAACGTGTACCCTCGTCGTACACTGAAAGAACTCCCCCACTAGGGTTTCGTATGGTCACCAGCTGACGCTCACAGTCGATAACCGCGCCGAATCGGCTCAACCAGTCCATGCCCACAATGACACAGACATCACCCATCGCAATAGGAATCAGATCAATCGGAAACTCAACCCCGAAAATCTCTAATACACATCCCCGGAGAACCTCCGTGGCACAAATCACTCTATCGTCAGCTATGGAAACTCTCTGAGGCCGACTCAATGCCTCATGGCTAACACCGATCTGCTGACTAAAGGCCAAGGATACGAAAGACCGACTCGCACCCGAGTCAAATAACACTAAAGCAGGTACGGAGTTCACAAGGAAAGTACCTACGCATATCATAACATAAGCATAATATCTCAACATCAAAATAAATACATGAAATAAAGCATACCTGCCACAACATCGGGCGCAGCGCGGACCTCCTCCGCAGTCAGCTGAAAGGCTCTCCCACGAGCCCTCGGGGCCTCGACCTTCACTGGTTGAGTCTCAGCAGCCCTGGCAGCAGGTGCAGATCCCTGACGAAGCTGAGGGCACTCGGCCTTCCGATGGCCGGTCTGGTTGCAATGAAAGCAAACCATAAACCCCTTGGGGCAATCCCTAGCGATGTGCCCCTCCTTGCCACACTTGTAGCAAGCACCTGATCGACATGCCCCCTCGTGACCCTTGCTGCACTTTCCGCAAGCGCGGCCCTTTGGACCTCCCGTCCTCAAATCGGCGGACTTAGTCCGCTTGGCTGCCGGCTGAGACTGAGCCAGCCGCCTATCCACCCGTTGAGACTCGGCCTCCTCCCTGGCCTGGGTCTCCAACTCGATCTCGCGCTTCCTGGTATTCGCCTGAAGCTCAGCAAAGTTATGATATGTGGAGTTCGACATGAACTCCCGGATATCCCTTCTCAAGACACCCAAATACCGGCTTATCCGAGCCTGCTCTGAGGACACCTGCTCGAGGCAGAACATCGCCCTCTCATGAAACTTCTGCGTGATCACCGTAACCGAATCAGTACCCTGCTTGAGGGTCAAGAACTCCTGAACCAACCGTTCCCTCTCCACCGGGGGAACGTACTCGTCTCTGAACATAGAGGTAAACCTCTCCCACATCACAGCTGAAATCTCTGCCAAAGTGAAGTTCGCCGTCACGAACTTCCACCAATCCTTCGCTCCCACACGGAGCTGGTTCAAGGCGAACCGTACCCTCAGATGCTCCGGACATGAACAAGTGTAGAAGCATCCCTCGATATCAGCAATCCACCTCATCGCAACAATCGGATCCTGCGTCCCGTCAAACTCAGGTGGCTTCGTGTTGCTGAACTCCCGAAACAGCAACGAGTCATCTCCCTGTGGCCTGGCAGCGGCCACAGCTGCGGTAGCTGCAGCGGCTGCAGCCACAGTCAACGCGGTGTACCGCTCATCAAAGGTCTCCATCAAAGTGGTCTTAATAGACCCAAACATCTCCGGAATCTCGGCCCGGATCGCCGCAGCCACCTCCTCATGAATCATCTGACGAATCTCCTCGTCACTCACACTGCTCGTACTCGATCTGTGGCGTGGTCCAACCATGATGCCTCTGAAATACAACATAGAACTTATCAGAGACTCTATCGAGCATAATCGTACTCGATAACGCAACCTTACTCAGTCTCCGATACCTAGGGATTCTTACTTTGGTTGTCCACTGACCCGGTGTCTTCGGTAGTACGGGCCCAATACTACCGACCACACCGCATCAGCATTCATCCCAAGTCCTCCTCCCCAAACCCCGGGTCGTGAGTACTCTACTCTTGTTATGCACTAACTACCCGCTCGCTATCAAAGCATCTCATAGCAACAGACTTTCCTAGACTAAGGCATCACAAATCAGGCCACTCTAGTCCTATCATGAATACCTAGTCTTCTAGCATGCATAACAATTCATATCATATCATATCTCTTAACACACATTGTAAGGGTATTTTGGGGATCTTTACCGTTCGGGCGCTGGCTGATCGTACACACTGCTTCATTCTTGTTTACCACAAATACTTTATAAAAAATTTATGCCTTTATTTTAAAAGTTTTCCTCAAATCCTCGGTTTGAGTTCAGTTACGCCCGAAGGTGTACCCGAATCCCTCAAACCAAGGCTCTGATACCAATTTGTAACAACGGAAAATTTTAAACAAAATTTTCATTTCTAAAAATGTATTTTCATCCAAAACAAAGCATAAATATCCAATGTATCATGTCATAATACAAATCATATGAATCCCAAGATCATAAATCATCTATCAGTGTGTACAGATCACGCCGGCGCCTTCCCACGGTCCTCGCTAGTACCTGAAACATATACACAACAACTATAAGCATAAATGCTTAGTGAGTTTCCCCCAAACTACAACTTACGCACATACGCCTTTCCAGGCCCTGACCTTTCGGTCCATGTGTCTCAGGGGACTTCCGTCCCTGCTGGGTAAACCTTCCGGTCCTACCCACGCCAACCCTTCGGTCCACATTATAACGCCTTCCGGCCCATAACATATTCGCCTTCCGACCCATAACATAATGCCTTCCGGCCCACATTAAACATATCATACATAGCACATATAACAATTAACTCATCACATATAACACATATGTCTCATATCATATCCGACCTTCCTGTCACACAATCAAACCCTTTCAGGTACAGTATGGTGAGAAGACTCACCTCGCGTATCTCGACGACTCACAAATCCTGAAATCCCTCGTGCCCGGTCCTCCGAGCTATAATCCTCCTATAACATCATATGTCTCTAATTAACACTTTTTATCTCTAAGGTTGACTATCCCTAAGAAGTCAACACAGGTCAACTCTGGTCAACGGTCAACGGTCAACGATCAACTTTGACCGGACTCGGCGAGTGCACAAGGGCAACTCGGCGAGTCAAGACGTTTTCACCAACTCTCTAGGATTCCCTTCTTACATGTCGAGTACTCCCCTTGACTCGACGAGTTCCACCTGGAAGAATCGCGGGGCCACCCCGACTCAACTCGCCGAGTCTCAAGAACAACTCGGCGAGTCCCAGCTCGACTCAGTCCACTTGACCACCATTCCCTAACTCGCCCTGACTCACTGAGTCAACCCATGACTCGACTGGACCACTCACTGGCCGATCCAAGGCAATCTTCAAGCTACTCGCCGAGTTTGCTCATCGGACTCGGCGAGTCCATGCCATGCAATCACTCAAACTCGCTTCTAAGGTCAGATCTGTTCCATCAATTCATAGATCTGGCCTTCCTAGACTGATTCACCACGTAAAGCCCCAAACTTGGTGTACATACAACCTCTATATGTCCATATATGAAGAATTATCAACAAATATCCCAACTTAAGGTCATAACCTCCATTGTTCTTCATAAAGCTTGATGAATGAGGCTCTCTGAACCTCTATGGATCCAGATCCAAAGCCTCATCGCTAGCAAGGGACTATTTGACCATCAAATCAACCCAACAAAGGCCACAAGAAGCCCTAAATCCAAATATACTTCACAAAACAGAAGATGAGCCAAAATCATACCTTTAGATCGATGATCTAGGCTTCAAATCCATAGAATAGCAACCTCCTTTGCTTCCTCTTGGCTAGAACCTCCCTCTTCTTTGCTAAACAACACACAAAGGTCAAGAATTGCTTCCTCTCTCTCTCAAATCGCTAAAGCACTCTAGGGTTTCTCTCTATGGACTGCTGGGTACAAATGACGGCCATAAGGCCCTTTAAATAGGTCCCAAACCCGAGAAATTAGGATTTCATTAAACAGCGCGGACTCGCCGAGTCCATATCCTTGACTCGCCGAGTCCAGGCGAATCCCGTGTCCAGAATCGCGTCCCTACTCGGCGAGTCTGAGCTCCAACTCGCCGAGTCCCCTCTCAAAATACCAAAATCATAAACAATAAAGATACCTGGAAATCCGGGCTGTTACAGGAGGTGTCAATTGTGAGACAATCCCACATTCTTTAAGATAGTCAAGGAAATCTATACTAAGATACTCACCACCACGATCAGATCTGAGCATCTTAATGTTCATGCCCAATTGATTCTCAACTTCTTATTCAAACTCTTTAAACCTTTCAAAAGTCTCTGACTTATGCTTGATTAAATAGACATAACCATATCTACTATAATTATCAATAAAAGTCACATAATAACGATTAGCATGCCTTGTGGCAGTCTTGAAGGGTCCACACACATCAGTGTGTACTAGATCCAAAAGCCTTCACCCCTTGCACAACAGCCAGTAAAGGATGATTTTTTCATTTTTCCAAGTAAGCATAATTCACAACTATCATCTGACTTTAGGTCAAATGACTCCAAGACTCCATCCTTTTGGAGTTGGCCTACGCTTTTCTTGCTTACATGTCCAAGAAGACAATGCCATAAAGATGCTTTATCCAAGTTATTATTATTAGAAGAATCAACACACAACACATTATTTCCTAGGCTATATACAACAGACACAACTTCATACACACCATCACAAGGTAATGCTTTAAAATAAAGAACATTATTAGAGAAAGCATTTATTCCACCAACTTCATTATCAAAAGAAAAGGTAAAACCTTATTTGTACAATGCATGAAAGGAAATAATATTTCTTGCCATTTCAGGCGAGTAACAACATTTATTCAAATCTTATGTAAACCCATTACTTAGAAACAAAGAATAAACTCCAATCTTGGTGACAGGTGAAGCTTTCCTATTCCCCATGATCAAGTTTATCTTTCCATGCTCCACATTCTCACTTCTTTTTAGTCCCTGCAAATCAGAACATATGTGAATTCCACAACCTGTATCAAGGACCCAAGAGTTAGAATAGGGTGATTTATTAGACAATATTGTGTAAATACCTGCATGGGTGGGTTTTACTTTCCCATCCTTAATATCATGTTGGTACTTTGGGCAGTTCCGCTTCCAATGCGACTTTTCATGGGAATAGAAGCATTCAGCCTCTTTTGGGTAAAAATAAGGAGTGACGAAACCTTTCTTGGTTCCACTTGATGAGGAGCCTTCAAGGGTCTTACCGTTGGTACCCTTCGAAGGGTTCTTCCTCTTTTTCCGTTTACCTTTCCTGATTGCTAGGACAGGGGCTGAGTTTGGAGTAGGAGTAGGAGTGGTAACAACTGACTTTCCTTTAAGACTTGTTTCAGCGGTCTTAAGGAGTCCTTGAAGCTTGCTAAGGGTAACTTCCTCCTCGTTCATGTGGTATGTCATGCGGAATTGATCATAACACGAGGGTAAGGAGTGCAAAATGATATCTATTGCCAACTCCTCGGGGAAGCTCACATTAAGTTTCAGCAACCGGTCCACATACCTTTGCATTTTCTACAAGTAACCGGTGATGGGTTCACCATCCTTCATTCGGGTTGTTATCATAGAGCAGATGATGTCATACCTCTCTTGGCGAGCACTCTAATGGTAGCGGTCCATCAAGTCTTGGTGCCTCTCAAAAGGGTAATAGTCCTCATAGGACTTTTGGAGCTCAACTGTCATTGTGGCCATCTATATACAAGCCACTTTCGTGGCATCTCTCTCATGAGTCCGAAATTCAACGATCTCCTCAGGAGTAGCAGTTGACTCATCAATATCCTTTAGCTCCTTGTCGAGGTCATATTCCTTCTCCTCGTAGCGTGTGACCATCCTGATGTTCCGGATCCAATACATAAAGTTGGAACCATCAAAGATGACTCTCCCACAAAGCATCATGAGAGAGAAGGAGCCGGTAGGGTTTGAGCCAGAAGCAGTATTTTTTGAAGACATCTGAAAAAGAACAAGTTTAGATTAGATATAGAGATAGTCCTTAATAAAACACCCAAATGTAATATTAAGGCTAGGACCCAATCACAATATATTATAACTTATAAGAGAGATGCTGTAATCTAAGCTATAACATATTTGAAAGGTAGGTGAATGACAATTCACCAATTTCCACCATGAAAATGAAATATGAATTATTAGGTTTTTATTAGTTTTTAGAAATTCCTAGATTCTTTTGAGATTCATTGAACTTTTCAATGGCATGTTTCAATCTCGAGTGTGCCCTTCATGTTTTGTGACTGGGATGCCGAGGATCACAAAACAAGGTGTGAAGTAACCATGCAAATTACTTGGTACCCTTAATGTTTTTCACTTAATCGATGTGCCGGTTAACCACACGCGCTCCACCGACATATGAAAAACTTTAAGTCACCCTTTGCCTACCTTGTTAAGTCCAAGTTAGTGTGCCGGTTAACCACATACGCTCCACCAACGACTTAATCAAGGTGAAAAGTGTAATTTCATGGATTAGCACCTTATACAGATTTTCCTAAAGCAACTAAGATTGGGAGTTAAAAAAACATTTAGTTTATTTATAATATTCATTATACATTTAATGAGAATTTTAAGTCATTGTCCTACCCGTTCGGCTAACGACCCTCCACCAGTCAAGGAAGTGGTGGGTGAGAGTGGACACCCATTAAGCTGCCATTTTATAGGCAGCAACCTTATACCCCCTTATAGATCGGCTTCGTGAATCAGGGCTACTAACGGTAAAACGACTTGATCTTATACACACACACACACACACACATATATATATATATATATATATATATATATTATTAACTTAAAATATTATAAAGTATAAGGGTTGAATTTTAACTTTTAAAAATTCTAAGGGTTGGAACTAAAGTTTATTAAGTGACTTTACATGTTCCAAAACTTGAGGGCAAGTTTTGTAACTTTACAAAACCTTTCAATTCATAACTTATGAGTTATTAAAATAAAGACTCTCATTTTGTAACTTATGTGTTCTCTTAATGGATTTAATGCAAAGTGACTCTTGGTTATCCATAACTTGAGGACAAGTTATGGACTCCACTAAAAAAGATAAAGATCATGAATTAAGCCTTAAACAAGTCATTGTTATGATCTATCAAGAACTCATAAGAACATGAATAGTCATATCAAAATTTGAAGAACATATGAACACATATAATCATGTAAGTTTGATATTAGCCATTGTAAATGGATCAGAACTACCATTACACCATCTAAAACAAGTTTTAAAACACCAAAACAGTTTAGGGTAATGTTTCTAGTCCATTTCCAGCAGCACAAGTCGAAAATCTGCACTCTGCATGCCCAACTCATCGAGTGCAATAACCAACTCGCCGATTTGGTTGAAGAAACACTTGGACTCGTCGAGTCCCCCCATGGAATCGGCGAGTCCCCTGTGCAGACAGCAAGAAAATCGACTTTGTTCACTATTTTGCATCAAGTATCAAACAAACAAGCCTAAGCTCTGATACCACTGTAGGGTTTTGAGCATTCTAACACTCCTAAGGTGTACATGCAACCCTAGAAAACCTTGGATCTATGTTTGTCTAAATACATGCAAAATACTTTTCCAAGGTTCATAACCCTATCTAGCATGCATGGGGAACTTTAAATACAAAGGATGGATAAAATTACATACCTTGTAGTTGATTTGATTCCTTGGAAACCTTGTGACCCTAGCACCTCAAGTGTGATGCCTCAAATTTCTCACACAGCACCAAGTACACTTGGAAAGACTTAGAGAGAATGTATAACACTTCTAAAATTGGCTAGCCCTCACTTGTTCTTCCAGTGGACGATTTTGGTGTGCATCATATTCTTTATATAGTGTGTTACATCTAGGGCTACACCATGTAAACCCTAATGTGACATGACTATTCATTTCCATGACCCATGGGTTTGTAACTCCCATGGAGCATCTTATGAACGTTAGCCCAACTTGATAATCCATGGAGCATTAAGCCCACTATACAAGTATGAGTGATTTACATAATCAACCCATATATTTAATTAGTCACCTTTTTGATCACTTAATTAATTCTAGATTAATTCTTGAGCAATACTAATTAAATAAGATTATTATTAATATATTATAACTAATAACATATTAATAAACCACAAGTCTTAATTCTCTCATTTTAGTCTATCCAAATGCATGATGCCATGCAATCCATATGGACCATGCCAAACCAGGTCAAGTACATACCAGAAATAGTTATGGACTTAGACACCTTATCTAATAGATTACTCGTTATGAGGACAAGGAATATGTCCTAGACAAGGAGCTTAACATCATTAATGAGTCGTCTGCTACTCCCAAGGAGATTGCTGAGTACACTAGCCATGAGAAGGATGCCACTAAGGTGTCTTGCATCATGTTGACTACCATGACAGTAGAACTCTAGAAATCCTAAGAAGATTTCTACCCTGATGAGATGAACCTAGACCTGATGGAAAGATACCATCAGAGTGCTCGTCAGAAAAGGTATGAAATCATCACCTCCATGATAACAACAAAAATGAAGGATGGAGAGTCCATCACGGGCCACCTACAGAAAATGCAAAGATTCATGGACCATTTGCTTAAGCTGAATGTTAACTTTGATGAGGAGTTAGCAATAGACATTATTCTACACTCCTTACCATCTTGTTATGATCAATTTCATATGACTTATCATATGAAAAAAGAGGAATTCATGCTTAGCCAACGTCAAGCACTTTTGAGGACTACTGAAAGTAGTCTCAAAGGTAGGAATGTTGTTACCACTCCTACTGCTGCCCCTATTCTGGCAATCGGCCAAGGTAAAGGGAAAAAGAGGAAGGCCTCTTCGAAGGGTACCAAGGGAAAGTCTCTTGGTGGCTCCTCTTCAAGTGGAACTAAAGGTGGTTCTGCCACTCCCTCTTCCAACCCAAATGATGCTCAATTTTTCTATTGTCAGGAAAAAGGGCATTGGAAGCGAAACTGCCCCAAGTACTTGCAGGATGTTAAGGATGGGAAAGTGAAACCCACCCATGTAGGTATTTACACTATATTGTCTAATTACTCACCATATACTAATTCTTGGGTCCTTGATACAGGGTGTGGAATTCACATTTGTTCTTATTTGCAGGGCCTAAAAAGAAGCGAGGATCTAGAGAATGGGAAGATAAACTTGATCATGGGGCATAGGAAAGCTTCACCTGTCACCAATATTGGATTTTATTCTTTATTTCCTAGTAGTGGGTTACTATTAGATTTTAATAAATACTGTTACATGTCTAAAATGGAGAGAAATATTATTTCCTTTCATGGTTTGTACAAACAAGGATTTACTTTTTCATTTAATAATGAATGTGGTGGTATTAATGCTTTTTACAATGGTGTTCTTTATTTTAAAGCATTACCTTGTGATGGTGTATATGAAACTGTGTCGATTGTAGACAACTTAGGAAATAATGTATTGCATACTGATTCTTCCACTAGTTTGGATAAGGCATCCTTGTGGCATTGTTGTCTTGGACATGTCAACAAGAAGCGCACATGCCAACTCCAAAAGGATGGAGTCTTGGAGTCATTTGACTTAAAGTCAGATGATAGTTACGAATCTTTTTTACTTGGAAAAATTACTAAGTCACCCTTCACTGGTACTTGTGCTAGGGGTGAAGGATTGTTGGACCTCATACACACAAATGTGTATGGACCCTTCAGGACCGCCACAAGGGATGCTAACCGCTTCTATGTGACTTTTACTGATGATTACAGTAGATATGGTTATGTGTACTTAATCAAGCATAAGTCGGAAACCTTTAAGAAATTCAAAGAGTTTAAACAAGAAGTGGAGTATCAGTTGGGCAGGACGATAAAGATGCTCCGATCCGATTAGGTTGGTGAGTCTCTTAGTATCGAGTTTCGTGACTATCTTAAGGAATGTGGAATTGTTTCGCAATTGACACCTCCTAGGACACCGCAGCTGAATGGTGTGTCTAAGAGGCACAATCGGACATTGTTAGACATGGTTCGTTCCATGATGAGTCGAGCTTCGTTACCAATATCATTCTGGGGGAATGCCTTAGAGACTGCCACCCATATCCTTAATCTAGTCCCTGCCAAAAAGGTTGCCAAAACACCTCACGAGATGTGGACTGGGAAAGTTCCCACTTTAGACCACGTCAGGATTTGAGGTTGCGAGGATTTTGTGAGGCGTGAGACTGACGACAAGCTCGAAACTCAAAGTGAGCGGTGTATTTTCATCGGCTACCCACAGAAATCTTTTGGTTATCTCTTCTATAGACCGAATGACATAGTCATCTTCGTGGCGAGGAGAGGAGTCTTTTGTGAGAGAGAATTCATAAGCCAAGGAAATAGTGGGAGGCAAATTGACCATGACGAACTTCGAGATTCAAGCAGTGAAGGAACCTCTAACACTAGTAATCAACCTGAGGAGGAAAATCTTGTTGAGCCGATTGATGAGTCCGTATCTCTGATGCATTCCACAAGAGTTAGGAGCACACCTGATTTTATTATTGTTTCCATATTACTATAGAAGTTGATGAATTTCACAATGATATGACACTGATAAATTTGAATGAACCTAACAACTTCAAGGAAGCCATGGCAGGCCCTGAGTCTGCGAAACGGAAAAAGGCTATGGACAGCGAGATTCAGTCCATGTATGAAAATCAACTTTGGAACTTGGTTGACAATGTATCGGGTCGTAAGACAGTCGGATGCAAATGGATCTTCAAGAAGAAGACCGACATGGATGGGAATGTACACACTTATAAGGTGTGACTAGTTGCGAAGGGTTTAACTCAAACTCCAGGAGTTGATTATGATGAAACCTTCTTACCAGTAGCGAAGATTAAGTCTATTATGGTTATGCTAGCCATTGCTGCATTTCATGATTATGAAATATGGCAAATGTGTAACAGCCCGGAATCTCAGGTATTGTTAAAGTTATGTTTTTGGGGTGTTTTAAGAGGGGACTCGGCGAGTTGGAGCCTAGACTCGCCGAGTAGGACCGCAGACCTGGTCACGGGTTCGCGACTGGACTCGACGAGTCCAGATATAGACTCGGCGAGTCGGCGCTATTTAGCGAAAACCCTAACCGTTCAGGTTTGGGACGTATAAAAGGGACTTACTGGCCGTCATTGTTCATTTTAGCCTTCTGAGAGGAACCCTAAATCGATTGTGTGCATCTGGAGCAAGGTTAAAGGCCATTGGTGATTTTGAAGGAGTTGTTGTGCAAGGAAGAGAAGGGCTTGGCTAAAGGAACAGCAAGGGAGTCATGTTCTGAGGATTGGGGACACAGAGAGTACATCATCCAGGTAAGAATTCGAGTATACTCTGCTATGGTGATGTGTTTAGAGAATTAGGGTTTATGGAACCCCTTTTGTGGATAGATTGAATGTTACCCTAGTCCCCCAAACGATTGTAACCCTGTATTGGGACCTTTAGAGGTCCATAATGTCCCATGCCTGTGCATTTCGGGAATTGATGAAGGTTTTGGATTGGAATCCTTATGCCTTAGGTCAATATGTAAATTATAAGTCTTGGGGTGTATCATGAGCACCAAAATGAGGACCTTACGTGATGGACCAGTCTAGGAAGGCCAGACCTATGAATGGTCGGAGCAGTTCTGACCTTAGGAAGCAGTTTGAGCGGTTGCATGGCATGGACTCGCCGAGTCCGATGAACAGACTCGGCGAGTAGCTTGAAGAATAACTGAGACTCGTCGAGTTGTTCTTCAGACTCGGCGAATTGAGTCGGGGTGGCCCCGCGATTCTTCCAGGAGTAACTCGTCGGGTCAAGGAGGACACTCGACGAGTAGAAGGGGAATCTTAGAGGATTGGAGGACGTCTAGACTCGCCGAGTCGCCATGGCACTCGCCGAGTCCGGTCGAGTTGACCGTTGACCGTTGACCTGAGTTGACCTATGTGTGTCTTCTTAGGGTTAGTTAGCTTAGAAGATAAAAGTGTTAATAAGAGATATATGATGTTATAGGGAGTTTGTAGCTCGACGGATCGAACACGAGTGATTTCAGGATTTGCTAGCTTTCAGCATTTACGAGGTGAGTCTTCTCACTATACTGTACCCGGAAGGGTTTGACTGTGTGACCGGAAGGTCGGATATGATATGTGATATACGTGCTATATGTGGTAAGTTAATTGTTATGCGTGCTATGTATGTTTATGTGGGCCGGAAGGCAATATGTTATGGGCCGGAAGGCGATTATGTTATGGGCCGGAAGGCGTTGTGTTGTGGACCGGAAGGTCAGGGCCTGGAAAGGCGTATGTGCGTAAGTAGTATATTGGGGAACTCACTAAGCATTTATTCTTACAGTTGTTATGTATGTGTTTCAGGTACTACCGAGGACCGTGGGAAGGCGCCGGCGTGATCGATACACACTGAAGAATGTTTTTATGATCTTGGGATTTAGACAATTTGTATTTGACATGACACTTAAATTATTTATGCCTTGTTTTGAATGGAAATACTTTATTTTTAAAATGAAAAATTTGTTTGAAAATTTGCGTTGTTACAATTGGTATCAGAGCCTTGGTTTGAGGGATTCGGGTGCACCTTCGGGAGTAACTGAACTCAAACCGAGGATTTGAGGAAAACTTTTTAAATAAAGGCATAAACTTTTGTAAATGGTTTTATGGTAAGCAAGAAAGAAGCAGTGCGTACGATCAGTCAGCGCCCGAACGGTAAAGATCCCTAAAATACCTTACAATATTATATGATATGAATTGTTATGCATGCTAGGAGACTAGGTATTCATGATAGGACTAGAGTGGCCTGATTTGTGATGCCTTAGTCTAGGGAAGTTTGCCGATATGAGATGCTTTGCTAGTGTGCGGGTAGATAGTGCATAACAGAAGTAGAGTACTCACTATCCGGGGTTTGGGGAGGAAGATTTGGGATGAATGCTGATGCGGTGTGGTCGGTAGTATTGGGCCCGTACTACCGTAGACACCGGGTCAGTGGGAGACCCAAGTAAGAATCCCTGGATATCGGAGACTGAGTAGGGTTGCATTATCGAGTACGATTATACTCGATGGAGTCTCTGATAGTTTTATGTTGTATTTCAGAGACATCATGGTTAGACCACGCCACGGAGCGAGTTCGAGCGGTGTGAGTGACGAGGAGATTCGTCATATGATTCACGAGGAGGTAGCTGCGGCGATCTGGGCTGAGATCCCGGAGATGACTGGGTCTATTAAGACCACCCTGATGGAGACGTTTGAGGAGCGGTACGCCGCATTGACTGAAGCTGCAGCCGCTGCAGCTACCGCAGCTGTGGCCGCTGCCAGGCCACAGGGGGGTGACTCGTTGCTGTTCCGGGAGTTCAGCAACACGAAGCCACCTGAGTTCGATGGGACGCAGAATCCGATTGCCGCGATGAGGTGGATCGCGGATATAGAGGGGTGCTTCTACACTTGTTCATGCCCGGAGCACCTGAGGGTACGGTTCGCTTTGAACCAGCTCCGTCTGGGAGCGAAGGATTGGTGGAAGTTCGTGACGACGAACTTCACTTTGGCAGAGATTACAGCAGTGACATGGGAGGGGTTTACTGCTATGTTCAGGGACGAGTACATTCCCCCGGTGGAGAGGGAACGATTGGTTCAGGAGTTCTTAACCCTCAAGCAGGGTACTGATTCGGTTGCGGCGATCACGCGGAAGTTTCATGAGAGAGCAATGTTCTGCCCCGAGCTGGTGTCCACAGAGCAGGCTTGGATGAGCCGGTACTTGGGTGTTTTGAGGAGGGATATCGGGAGTTTGTGTCGAACTCCACCTATCATACTTTTGCTGAGCTTCAGGCGAATGCCAGGAAGCGCGAGATTGAGTTGGAGACCCAGGCCAGGGAGGAGGCCGAGTCTCAGCAGGTGGACCGGCAGCCGGCTCAGTCTCAGCCGGCAGCCAAGCAGACCAAGTCCGCCGATTCGAGGACGGGAGGTCCGAAGGGCCGCACTTGCGGAAAGTGCGGCAAGGGTCACGATGGGGCGTGTCGAGCTGGTGCTTGCTACAAGTGTGGCAAGGAGGGGCACATTGCTAGGGAGTGCCCCAAGGGGTTTATGGTTTGCTTTCATTGCAACCAGACAGGCCATCGGAAGGCCGAGTGCCCTCAGCTTCGTCAGGGATCTGCACCTACTGCCAGGACTACTGAGACGCGACCGGTGAAGGTCGAGGCCCCGAGGGCTCGTGGAAGAGCCTTTCAGCTGACTGCAGAGGAGGTCCGCGCTGCGCCCGATGTTGTGGCAGGTATGTTGTAATTCATGTATTTATTTTAAAGTTGAGATGTTATGCTTATGTTATTATATGTGTAGGTACTTTCCTTGTGAACTCTGTGCCTACTCTAGTGTTATTTGACTCGGGTGCAAGTAGGTCCTTTGTATCCTTAGCCTTTAGTCAACATATCAGCGTTAGTCGTGAGTCGTTGAGTCGGCCTCTGAGAGTTTCTATAGCTGACGAGAGAGTGATTTGTGCCACGGAGGTTCTCCGGGGATGCGTGCTAGAGATTTTCAGGGTTGAGTTCCCAATTGACCTAATTCCTATTGCGATGGGTGATGTCTGTGTCATCGTGGGCATGGACTGGTTGAGCCGATTCGGCGCTGTCATCGACTGTGAGCGTCAGCTGGTGACTATACGAGACCATAGTGGGGGAGTCCTTTCGGTGTACGGCGAGGGTACCCGTTCAGGATCAGCTTTTTGTTCGGCCGCTAGGGCGAGGCAGTGTCTACAGCAGGGCTGTAAGGGTTTTGTGGCGTATGTGATGGATACGCGGGAGGTTTCCGAGAGACCGAGGTCAGTTGAGGAGGTCCCAGTGGTGTGTGAGTTTCCAGATGTTTTCCCCGAGGAGCTGCCGGGAGTGCCTCCTGTGAGGCAAGTAGAGTTTGGTATCGATCTGGTTCTAGGGGCTGCGCCTATTGCTAAGGTGCCTTATCGTCTTGCACCTCCAGAGATGCAAGAGTTGTCCTCGCAGCTCCAGGAGTTGCTGGGGAAGGGATTCATTCGGCCGAGCAGCTCGTCGTGGGGAGCACCTATTATGTTCGTCAAGAAGAAGGATGGTTCACACCGGATGTGCATTGATTACCGGGAGTTGAACAAGTTGACGGTCAAGAACCGTTACCCGTTACCGAGGATCGATGATTTATTCGATCAGTTGCAGGGAGCATCTTGGTTCTCCAAGATCGATCTGAGGTCAGGGTACCATCAGGTGAGAGTGCGGGATGAGGACGTCCAGAAGACAATGTTTAGGACGCGATATGGGCATTATGAGTTTGTGGTGATGCCTTTCGGGCTCACCAATGCCCCGGCTGTGTTCATGGATCTCATGAACAGGGTATGCAGGCCGATGTTGGATCGGTCAGTGATTGTATTTATCGACGACATCCTAGTGTATTCGAGATCTAGAGAGCAGCATGAGGAGCATTTGAGGGAGATCCTTGAGGTATTGAGGTCGGAGAAGCTTTATGCAAAGTTCTCCAAATGTGACTTCTGGTTGCGAGAGGTCCAATTTCTAGGACATGTTGCTAATCAGGAAGGGATATTGGTCGATCCGGCCAAGGTTGAAGCTGTGATGAGTTGGGAGGTGCCGAAGTCACCCTCTGAGATCAGGAGTTTCCTTGGGTTGGCAGGGTACTATCGGAGATTTATTAAGGATTTCTCCAAGATCGCAGTGCCGCTCACCAGATTGACCCGGAAGGGTGTTGCATTCTCATGGGGACCCGAACAGCAGACTTCCTTTGAGACACTTCGCCAGAGGTTGTGCGAAGCCCCGGTATTAGCTCTCCCGGAAGGGATGGAAGATTTTGTAGTATATTGCGACGCATCGATTTCGGGACTGGGTGCGGTGTTGATGCAGAGGGGTCATGTGATAGCTTATGCGTCGAGGCAGCTGAAGCCTCATGAGGCGAGATATCCCACGCATGATTTAGAGTTGGGGGCAGTAGTGTTCGCTCTCAAGATTTGGCGTCACTACCTGTATGGGGTTCGATGTACGATATACACGGACCATAAGAGCTTGAAGTATTTGATGGATCAGCCCAACCTAAATATGCGTCAGAGGAGGTGGTTGGATGTGGTCAAGGATTATGATTGTGAGATCCTGTACCACCCGGGCAAGGCTAATGTGGTAGTCGATGCATTGAGCCGCAGGGCGGAGAACACTCCTTTGCGAGATGTATGTTTGAGACTGACTGTGATGACTCCAGTATTGGATACTATTCGTGGGGCACAGGCCGAGGCTGTGAGACCAGAGATGCAGAAGAAAGAGCGGGTCGTTAGGAGCACGCCTGATTTTATTATTGTTTCCATATTACTATAGAAGTTGATGAATTTCACAATGATATGACACTGATAAATTTGAATGAACCTAACAACTTCAAGGAAGCCATAGCAGGCCCTGAGTCTGCGAAACGGAAAAAGGCTATGGACAGCGAGATTCAGTCCATGTATGAAAATCAACTTTGGAACTTGGTTGACAATGTATCGGGTCGTAAGACAGTCGGATGCAAATGGATCTTCAAGAAGAAGACCGACATGGATGGGAATGTACACACTTATAAGGTGTGACTAGTTGCGAAGGGTTTAGCTCAAACTCCAGGAGTTGATTATGATGAAACCTTCTTACCAGTAGCGAAGATTAAGTCTATTATGGTTATGCTAGCCATTGCTGCATTTCATGATTATGAAATATGGCAAATGTGTAACAGCCCAGAATCTCAGGTATTGTTAAAGTTATGTTTTTGGGGTGTTTTAAGAGGGGACTCGGCGAGTTGGAGCCTAGACTCGCCGAGTAGGACCGCAGACCTGGTCACGGGTTCGCGACTGGACTCGACGAGTCCAGATATAGACTCGGCGAGTCGGCGCTATTTAGCGAAAACCCTAACCGTTCAGGTTTGGGACGTATAAAAGGGACTTACTGGCCGTCATTGTTCATTTTAGCCTTCTGAGAGGAACCCTAAATCGATTGTGTGCATCTGGAGCAAGGTTAAAGGCCATTGGTGATTTTGAAGGAGTTGTTGTGCAAGGAAGAGAAGGGCTTGGCTAAAGGAACAGCAAGGGAGTCATGTTCTGAGGATTGGGGACACAGAGAGTACATCATCCAGGTAAGAATTCGAGTATACTCTGCTATGGTGATGTGTTTAGAGAATTAGGGTTTATGGAACCCCTTTTGTGGATAGATTGAATGTTACCCTAGTCCCCCAAACGATTGTAACCCTGTATTGGGACCTTTAGAGGTCCATAATGTCCCATGCCTGTGCATTTCGGGAATTGATGAAGGTTTTGGATTGGAATCCTTATGCCTTAGGTCAATATGTAAATTATAAGTCTTGGGGTGTATCATGAGCACCAAAATGAGGACCTTACGTGATGGACCAGTCTAGGAAGGCCAGACCTATGAATGGTCGGAGCAGTTCTGACCTTAGGAAGCAGTTTGAGCGGTTGCATGGCATGGACTCGCCGAGTCCGATGAACAGACTCGGCGAGTAGCTTGAAGAATAACTGAGACTCGTCGAGTTGTTCTTCAGACTCGGCGAATTGAGTCGGGGTGGCCCCGCGATTCTTCCAGGAGTAACTCGTCGGGTCAAGGAGGACACTCGACGAGTAGAAGGGGAATCTTAGAGGATTGGAGGACGTCTAGACTCGCCGAGTCGCCATGGCACTCGCCGAGTCCGGTCGAGTTGACCGTTGACCGTTGACCTGAGTTGACCTATGTGTGTCTTCTTAGGGTTAGTTAGCTTAGAAGATAAAAGTGTTAATAAGAGATATATGATGTTATAGGGAGTTTGTAGCTCGACGGATCGAACACGAGTGATTTCAGGATTTGCTAGCTTTCAGCATTTACGAGGTGAGTCTTCTCACTATACTGTACCCGGAAGGGTTTGACTGTGTGACCGGAAGGTCGGATATGATATGTGATATACGTGCTATATGTGGTAAGTTAATTGTTATGCGTGCTATGTATGTTTATGTGGGCCGGAAGGCAATATGTTATGGGCCGGAAGGCGATTATGTTATGGGCCGGAAGGCGTTGTGTTGTGGACCGGAAGGTCAGGGCCTGGAAAGGCGTATGTGCGTAAGTAGTATATTGGGGAACTCACTAAGCATTTATTCTTACAGTTGTTATGTATGTGTTTCAGGTACTACCGAGGACCGTGGGAAGGCGCCGGCGTGATCGATACACACTGAAGAATGTTTTTATGATCTTGGGATTTAGACAATTTGTATTTGACATGACACTTAAATTATTTATGCCTTGTTTTGAATGGAAATACTTTATTTTTAAAATGAAAAATTTGTTTGAAAATTTGCGTTGTTACAAAATGGATGTCAAAACCACTTTCCTCAATGGAAAGTTGGCTGAGGATGTTTACATAAGTCAGCCAGAGGTTTTTTTTTGATGCAAAGTACCCTAATAGAATGTGTAAGATTGAGAAATCCATATATGGATTAAAACAAGCATCTCGTAGATGGAATCTTTGTTTTGATGAAAAAGACAAAGAGTTTGGCTTTTCGAGGAGAGAGGATGAGTCATGTGTATATGTTAAGGCTAGTGGGAATATAGTTAGCTTTTTAGTATTGTATGTGGATGACATACTACTCATAGGAAATGACATCCCAACCTTGCAGGAGGTTAAGTCCTGGCTTGGGAAGTGTTTGGCTATGAAGGACCTTGGAGAAGCTACCTATATTCTAGGGATAAGGATATTAAGTGATAGGAGTAAGAGACTAATTGGACTTAGTCAAAGTACCTAATTGGATAAGGTGCTGAAAAGATTTAGCATCCAGTATTCCAATAAAGGTGACTTACCGATCCAGAGTAACGCCAAACTGAGTAAGACTCAGAGCCCGAGTATAGAGGCTGAGATAGCTGAGATGAGTCGAGTACCATATGCTTCCGTTGTAGGCTCGATCATGTATGTTGTGACTTATACTCGCACTGATGTGGCCTTTGCTTTGAGCATGGTTAGTAGATATCAAAGGAATCCGGGCAAGGCTTACTGCACTGCGGTGAAGAACATTCTCGAGTACGTGCGGAGGACTAAGGATTAGGTCCTTGGTGGGAGTAATAACTTGAAAGTAGTGGGGTATAGTGATGCCAGCTTTCAAACTGATAGGGATACTTTCTACTCTTAGTCGGGTTGGGTCTTTACCCTAAATGAAGGAGCAATTACTTGGAAAAGTTCCAAGCAGGAGACAGTGTCTGATTCAAATTGTGAATCAGAGTACATAGCAGAAAACGAGGTGGCGAAGGAGGCAATATAGCTTAAGAACTTCATTGGAGACCTAGGAGTTGTACCAGCTATAAAGGAGCCTATGGAGATTTTCTATTATAACGAGAGTGCAGTTGCCTCAACCAAGGAACCAAGGGATCACGATAGATCCAGGCATATCGACAGAAAATACCACTTCATTAGACATCGAATAGAAGTAGGACTCCTCATGGCAGAGAGGGTATCATTGGATGAGAACCCAGCGGATCCCGTCACAAAGGGACTGTGTAAGGTTAAGCATTTACAGCATGCGAGGCGCATTAGGCTGAAGGATGATGTTAGTTTCAGTAATTAGATAGCTTTCAAAACTTGTAATAGTTGAAATGTTATTGACATTTGATGTTTAAATAAAAGGTGTTTTAATTTACTAGTATGGTACTGTCTTGTGTCAATCATTTACTATTGTTTCATTTTGCATGTTTTGACTTCCAGAATCATTATATTATTCAAACCATCCACAATCGATCATACTTGGAAGTAGGTATTGAAATAAGATTGTCATGAATTGGGTTTGTAGATTTGTCTGAATTGTATTAGACATAGCAATTATTATTGCAACATTCATGAGTGCTCATAAGTTCTGAGTATTGGATTTAACCCACGCGCACTTGTATCACTTCATGGAATTTATCTCAAGTGATCGTGAGACGGTAATATCATATAAGTCTTCAAACCAAGGGATATGAGTTGTTGACTATGATTTGGTTGTACATTGATAGTACCAAAACGTTTCAGTAACTTGATGTTATAAAACGTGTTGTAGTGTACAGTTTGATGATTAGTTAGTACAAGCATATGCATCGAAGTTTATATGTTCCCTTTAGTCCTTGGAGGATTAAAAGTGATATCTTGGGCCCCTCGATGATTTTTTTGGCTTATGCATCGGGCCCGATCAGAAATGAATTGATGTGTTCGATTAAGTTCTATGTCAAACAAATCGGAAATCGGGAAACAAACTGCTGGACAATAAGTACGACGTTGTTGCATGTATTTGTACGGCTACAATTGTTGGTCAGATCCTAAAGTCATACTTGCAGCTATAGTTGTTAGACTTATCCAAGTAGGAGACTGTTGGATAAGGTGTTTAAGTGCATAACTATATTTGGTATGTACTTGACCCGATTTAGCATGGTCCATTTGGGTTGCATGGCATCAGAACAATTTGAATAGACTTTTCTGAAAAGAAGATATTTATGGTTTATTAATCTATTATAAGTTCTAATATATTAATATGAATTATTTAATTAGTATTGATCAAGAATTAGTTTGGAATTGATTTTGTGATTAAAAGAGACTAATCAAATAAATGGGGATTGATTTGGTAAATCATTCATTCTTATTTAGTGGGCTTATGATCCATAGTTCTTCATGATGGGCTAAACCCATGTGGTTACCCATGGATACTCCATGGAGGTTAAAACCCTTGGATCATGAGGAATGTGGAAAGTCATGATTTACATGGTGTAACCCTAATATGCACACTATATAATGAATCCTGATTCTAGAAAAATCAGTACTTAAGCATACAAAAGTGTGGGCTAGACGATTTTGATACAATAGAATCTTCTCTCAAGTTATTCCAAATGTTGGTGGTGTTGTGTGAAGCATTTGTGGCATCAAATTTGGAGTGCTAGGCTCACAAAGTCTTAAGGAATCAAAGCTACAAGAAATGTATGTCATTCTACTAGTTTTTTATATTGCATATACCCCATGATATGCTAGTTAGGATGAAACCTTGGAAAAAGGAAAGTTTGCATGTATAATAGAGAAAACATAGATCCAAGGTTTCTAAGGTTGCATGAACACCATAGGAGTGTTAGAATTCTCAAAACCCATCACAACCAACAATCATAAACCTTCGATTGTTCATCTCATTCCATTAATAGCCGAGTATTGAATAAAACCCAAGGCTTCGTTAACAAACCCATCACTGTTAATCAAAAGCCATCGACATCAATCATTGACCTCAAAATCAATATCAAATAATCAATATTCGAAATCGATTTCCATATCAAAACCATATTCTCCATTCGTTTTCAACCATCAAACATTAAAATCAATGTCGATTCAAAAAATATGACTTCAATTTTGACTTTCAAAAATTTATTTGACTTGCAATTGAATCAATTATTGACCTCTTGATCATAATCGATTTTATGTTTGCACAATCCAAATAGAATTGACTCACAAGATGAATTAAACTACCAAAAATCGGTAAGAATGACTATGCGTGATGTACAACTCGTTCTTCGTGTTCTTTGTGTTCTTCAACGATCCATGAACATCTTCAAAAGAACCACCAACACATTTGGGTTTTGACTTCAAATCTATTGCAACCTTTGGAGATTATTGCTTTGGAACCCATATTTGTTTCACAGATTTCAGCTTCACAACATTAGAAGATTTTTGTGAGTAAACCCGTTTGTTTTTGCGTTTAATCTTCTTCTTCTTTTTCTTTCTCATCTTTTTGCATCTTGAACACTTGATTTCATGAACATACCCACTTTCCACAATGTTAACTTTTTGAGTTTGAATCAAATCTTTTGGAGCTTGATACCTGTGAATTTCTTGGATCACCGGCTTCCGATAAGGAATCACTCCTTCAAACAAATCACATGAACACAAAATATCACCGGTTTGAACTCCAATTGAGCAAAAAACTTTTTCATCATGAGAATCAACTTAAACTCCTTTTTCTTGAACATCAAGAACCAGATGATCATCATCAAGAACATGTTCTTGAGCTTCACGACAATTTGCATAATATTCAAGTTTATTTCTTCCAGGTTTACATTCATCAAGAAAAATTCCTTTTATGAATTCACCTTTTCTCTTATTTCTTCATCTTTCGTGATATGTTGTAATCAATCGATCAAACAAATCTTTGGTTTGATGAATTGGATGACCAATGAATTCTCCTTCTTATTCTTTTCTCCATTTGAAATAAGTGCATCTTCACTTTGCAATCCAACAGTCAAGCGATAAAGAATGGATTCAAAAGAAGTGTATTCATATAGAAAATTTTCATTCCGAATCAACCATTTCTCCATAATTGCTTCTTTTCTTTTGAATATTAACTTGGGTTTTCTAGAGAGAGAAAGTAAAAATCAAGGAGATCTCCAGAGAGAGAAAGTAAATATGAACCAAATTCTAGTGAGAGAAAGAGGTACAAACTACTAATCTAGAGAGAGGAAATCAAATTATGGATCAAATCAAGGAAAAATTTGACTTCTAGAACACTAGACACTCTCAAAACATGAAGATCAATAAGAACATGAAGAATCACCAAATCAAGATTGCCAACATGGATCAATTCTTGATCAAATCAAGAACACCCGCTCTGATACCAATTATAGTGGTGTGGATTATGATGGCTTGTGCAGAATTAGAAAAGATCTAGTGAATCATCATGTAAACTATGAACACATGGAGTAAATAAATCTTGTTAAGCTCTCTTTAGATCTAGAAAGAACATACAAATGGGTCTCGTAAAAATTCTCTCTCTAGTCTAACACTCCAAAATGATCATTAGATAAATGAGTGTCACTCACTTCCTATTTATAGGAAGACAACTCATTACACAATACAAGTGGGTAAATCACAAATACATCCAAGTGTGACTTTGCACCCTAACGGAAACAAAATCTTAACCCATACATACACACTAGCGAAGTTAGGGTTTGCCAAAAACGATTTCAGAACTTAGAGGCTGAAGAGATGGGGGGGGGGGGGGGGGGAAGATCCATAATGATACTTAAATACTCCACGAAGCCTAAAAGTTAGGGTTTCACCCAGATACTAATACGCCCAACATACATATATGTACGCCTAGCGTACTAGGGCATGCCCTGGTATGCTTATAATACTCACATGCACACCCAATGTACTACTTATGCTCTAAAATTATCATTTTTCCACTAGGGCTTCCCATGGCTACTGCTTTCCAATACAATGACTAAAAATGACATAATTACAACTCAAGCGATGAATTTGAAATTACTTGAAGATTGGGGTGTTACTCTCCCCCACTTAAATTCGATTTCGTCCTCAAAATCATTCCCTACCGTCCCCGGCATACCCGACATCCTGAGGGGCATAACCACGGCCATGAACATATCACAACCTCTTAAAGGCGACTAAACCAGATGAATTCCTTTCAACCCGAAGAAGAAGAATCCATAATCCCATGCAACAAAACAATCTTGTCCTATGTCAAACCAACCCTTCCTTCCATGAAACCTTAAGACTCGTAATAGGTTTGGCTCCCTGACAGACCACCTTTACGGATCCAGAGCTAAAACCATGACGCTTATCCATTAAACTATCTATTCAACTCTTGATGATAATAATCCCAGGAAATTAAAGAGATATCGGACATGAATTTCCTTAACCATTGAAACAATATGTGGCTGCTAAAATTTTGAAACCCTATGACCTACCCGACCTTCACTGATAGTACCATCCCAGAGCACAAACACATGAACTAAGTCCTAACCCACTAGCAGATGCCTTTGGCATACCAATTCCTTAACTCACATCTCCCTGATTTACAATCATTACACGGATGCACTCATGATTCTCAATGCAAGTTCCCACCATAAGCCATCCCGAAAAGGCTATCCATGATCACCCTAAGTCTCTGATAGAAGATTCCACAAAACATCGTAGAAAATATCATCAAAACAAGTGGATAGTGATCCTCTCCCAATCCGAATCCATATGATGCACCAAAACCTTAGAATAACCTTGGCTTTCTGCCATGCCGTTACCAACCTCTAAACCGACGAGAGAAGATGATCAAACCAAGAATTTCCACATTTCATCCAATCCCTAACAACAACTTGCGAACAAACGTAAATGCGGAGCAGACATTCCACATATTCACTCTAATACCTAACTAGTAATCGCAACAACCCTTGACCGCTCTCTATCTAAACCAACTGAGTTATGGGTTTTCCAATCCCCATCAACGCATCAATACTAAGAGTATCACAAATAGATGAAATTAATAATAATAACCATTAGGCCCATAGCCCATGGCTGGAATACCCCTACCAGGTCCTTAGCATAGGTCTGGATCGCCTCTGGGCCCACAACATGAGTCTGGAAGGCTGTCCCCGGCCCTCAGCCTGTCACACCCCGGCCGTCGGCGGAAACACCAGGTAGTGTAACGTCATTTTTTGTATCACAACTATATAACATACATTGAACAATACTAAAGAAAATACATACCTTTATTGATGATTGAAAGTTACATTATTGTTTTCCTAATATTTATTACATAATATCCGACTATGACGTACATCATAATGAACAGAAAGATAATAGTAAAACTTCTCCTGTTCAAATACATACCAGCTTTTCAAGTTCCTGAAAACACATGCATTTTAAAAATACGTCAACATAAAGTTGGTGAGTCCATAGGTTTTGACTCCATAAAATAATACATTTTTACACATTCAAAAGTATAGTTTTGAAAGTATCATTTTGACTCTCCAACATTCAGTATGTATATTAGGTATAATAGTATACTTATCAATTAAGTGTTATACCTAAACATTTCTTAATCCTAAAGTATAAGTAGGGGAAAACTTATACTTAACATTAATACCTATATACGACAAGGTATAATGTTTCTAACAATTTGCTACCATGAGCCTGTAACCGCTGCTATGACATAATACCTCTGATAGAACACACTCATGATTTACCATGAGAAACAACACCGTACACTTCATCGATGTAGGAACAATAAAAAATAAAAGGATAGTTCATCACTTGCTTTTGGTTGACTATAGCTAACAGTCACAAGTAGGGTGGTCAACCCGTATACTAATTATACACGACTTCCTCGCTCACACGGGATTAACGGTTACAGTTCAGAGGATTTCCGTTAAGATCCCCAATCTTAGTTGATGAATACAATTACTCATGTAGACTTTGACGGCTTTCTATAGCTCTAACAACAAAACCATCTTCATGTCTAAAACCTTAAGTTACTAGACTATGCTTTTAAATATTACTTCTAACTTCATAATATTTAGGCAGTATAACCACTATATCTTGAAGTAAAACCAGATTTTATCTTGACCTAAAACCAATAATAACAACATATAACGTTTCTAGTTTTATCTTGACATAAAACTATCAATAACAACATATAACATATCCACTTTTATCTTGACATAAAACTAACAATAACAACATATAACATATCCAGTTTTATCTTGACATATAGAACTTTCGAATATAACTTCGGTATTATATCGCACAAAACATATATATAGAATCCTAAGTATAACTCAAGATCTACATTAGTATACTACTATAACAATAACGTGCTAACAACTTTACGATAGTTCTATACTTTCAGATACGAAATAACTATATCCCTGTTATTATAACTATCTATGTTGATACTAATATACTATCATATAGACATAATAATAACGTATATATAATATTTAGCATGCATTTTCCCCCGAAATATTAGAAAGTGGGGCCGTGAAACTCACCCTAGTAGCGTGATTTTATGTTATCTAAGCAAAAACGGTCAGCGTATGAGATCGTCAGGGCTCGGGATGCAAGATGGCCTCAGCAAAGGAGAGAAAGGGAAGAATTTTTGGTGTCAGAATGGCTGAAGTCGGACCTGCTATTTATAGTAGGGATTTTAGAAACTCACGTCGTGAGTGTCATAAGGCTCACGTCTTGAGTCTTGCATGATCACCCCGTAGACTTGCCATTTGCGTCCCTAGCTTCGGAAGGTGGCCATGTGACTCCTCACGTCGTGAAAAACTCCTTGTTCACGTCGTGAGTTTGGATCCTATCCCCTCGCAGCCTTGTCACACCTTCTAGATTCTGAAATGTGGCAAAATGATTCCGCACATCGTGAATAAACCCTTGTTCATGTTGTGAGTTTAGTTAGATTACGGTTTCTGAAAGCTGAATCTTCGGAAGGTCATAACTTTCACATACAAACTCCGTTTTTGACGTTCTTTATATGCATGCGTAGGTATTTACGAGTACTGCAACTCTCTTTTAGACTTAAATAGATAATTCTAAGTTTATTTTAATTTCTTCTCATTATAGAGATTTATAGTGTTCGGTTTATCATGAACTACATAGTATGCTTATCGCACTAGTTTACAAAATCACATTACATGATTGGTATAATCACATGTGATTGTTTATTGACCTATTTTGACTAGTGTTACATTCTCCCCCTGTTAGAACAATTTCGTCCCGAAATTTATCTTGCGGATAGGGTTTTGTCAAATAGTTAGGGGTATTTTGTTGGATATAGTGTCTAAGTCCATAACTTTAGTTGGTATGTGCTTGATCCGACCCGACATGGTCCATTTGGCTTGCATGGCATTGCAATACTTGGATAGAATATGGCACTTATGATTATTAATATATTATAAGTTCTAATATATTAAAAATAGTATTATTTAATTAGTATTGATCAAGTATTAATTTGGTGATCAAAGTGAGACTAATTAAATATATAGGGTTGATTATGACAATCATCAATTCTTTTATGGTGGATTAATGATCCATGGTTTATGGGTTTGCTTATAACCATATGGAGCTCCATGGATAGTCCATGGGAGTTACAAACCCATGGGTCATGAGAAATGAAGAGTCATGACAATTATGGGTCTTCATGATGAAACCCTAATTATGACACACTATAAAAGAAACCCTATAGCATGCAAAATCGGCACTAGTGTTACTAGAGTGTTCTTGTGAGGGCATAGCCGATTTTGAAGTGTAGAAGTATTCTCTCTAGTTATTCCAAGTTTGTAGTGTTGTGTGAAGCATTTGAGGCAGAACATTTGGGGTGCTAGGCTCACAAAGTCTTGAAGGAATCCAAGCAACAACAAGGTATGTATATCTACTAGTTTTATGTTTTATATATTCCCCATGCCATGCTAGTTAGGAAGTAACCTTGAAAAAGAAATTTGCATGTATATAGAGAAAACATAGATTCAAGGTTATTAGGGTTGCATGTACACTTAGGAAGTGTTAGAATGCTCAAAACTCATCAGTGGTATCAGAGCCTAGGATTGTTTTCTGTATACTTGATGCAAAACTGCTTGAAAATCGAAAAATCTGCTCACTGACGACTGGACTCACCGAGTTCATGGGGATGACTCGCCGAGTCCATGAACAAATTCATCCGACTCGTCGAGTAGGATAATACACTCGACGAGTAGGAGCGTGTTGGGCAACTTTTCGTGTTTTGTTGCTGGAAATGGATTAAAATCATTATCCCAATCTATTTTGGACTTGTAAAATATGTTTTTCAAAATGATAATGATTATGTTAACCCATTTTACATGGATTTTATCAATTTTTAAGTATTTTATATGTTTATATGATTTCTTGAAATTGCTAGGCATGAATTTGTGCTCTTATGAGTTTTTAGAAGATCATAGGAATTATGTGTAACCTCCATGTGTGTTTAATTCATGATCTTAATGGCACTAATTGTGTCCATAACTTGTCCTCAAGTTATGGATAACCAAAAGTCACTTCTTTAAAGGTTGAAATTAAAGAATAGTAGGTTTCATAAAATGAAGAGTCTTCAACTTTATGAACCATTAAAACTCATAAGTTACAAATTGAAGAGACTTAGAATAGTTTCAATTCTTGCCCTCAAGTTTTGGAATTTGTAAAGTCTTACACTTTAATTCCAAATTATAATTTTTTTTTAAAGTTCAAAAAAAATTCAAACTTTATGGACTTCATTAAATTAATTAAAGTGTTTAATTAAAAGAGTTAATAATTCCATAAAGACATGGTTTAAGTTTAATTAAATTAAGAGTATAGTTTAATTAATAGATTAAACCACCAAGTATTTTAATTGTTTAAAATACACCCTTATACTATTATTATAATTTTAATTATATAGATATGTATAAGAATATGTCATTCTTACCGTTAGTAGGCCTCATTCACGAAGCCGGTCTATAAGGGGGGTATAAGGTTGTTGCCTATAAAATGGTGACTTAATGGGTGTCCACTCTCACCCACCGCTTCCTTGATCGGTGGAGGGTCGTTAGCCGAACGGGTAGGATACGATTTTAAATACTCATTAAAAGTATAATGAATTATAAAGTAACTATATATTATAAATTCTCAATCTTAGTTACTTTAGGAAAATGTGAAATTGGTGCTAGCCCATAAAATTACACTTTGTACCTTACGAAGTCGTTAGTGGAGCGTGTGTGGTTAACTGGCACACTAACATGGACTAGTAAGAGTGGCAAAGGGTAACTTGACTTTATTATAGATCGGTGGAGCGTGTGTGGTTAACCGGCACATGGATTAGGTAATACTGTTGAGGGTACCAAGTCAATTTGTATGGTTATTCACACCTTGTTTGTGATCCTCGGCATCTCAGTCACAAACTTGAGAGGGCACAATCGAGATTCAAACATGCCATTGAAAGTTCAATGTATCTCAAAAGATCTAGGAGTTTCAAATCCAATTAAAACTAAATTATATTTCGTTTTTCATGGTGGAAATTGGTAAATCGTCATTTACCTACCTTTAACTATTTTATAATTTGGATTACGGCATCCCTCTTCCAGTTATAAATAGGTTATTGGGTCTTAGCCTTAATATTTCATATTGGGTGTTATATTAAGGACTTTAAATCAACTAACTTCAATTTCTCCCATTATAGATGTCTAGTTTAGACAACTACGGTCTTCCCAAATCTTTAGGAAAAAGCTTCCTAATGAAGATGATATCCCGAATGGCAATCAAGGTGAAAGATCAATCCCTTTATTGTGCATTAGTGGGACTGGAAATCATAATTCACTTCCTCCACCACCTCCAATAAATCTCCCTATCCCACAAGTTTCAAGACCTGATAAGTTCTAAGTCACTCAATCCCTATTGGCAAACAAAATCTATATATGCTTAGGTCTTGGAGATTAAGTCACATATTGACAAGCCGGGAGAGTCGGGTGTCGAAGTCTCAAGGTAGCTGGCTGTTGACTTGGTCACTCCTTAATGACACATCACGACATGACCCTTAATGATCTTACCTATTTGCTTGATGATGCTGAATCAACAATGATTTGGAGCATTGGTAAAGCAAAATTTGATTGGAAGATCAACTTCCCAAACTTCCATGGACATTGACAATGGTAACATTGGATGTCCAGAAAACCTTTCTCTTCCCAATTGAAAGGGATTGGCCATAGTCAACTTGGTTGACCAAATGGTAAAGAGAAAGGCTAAGTCTGTGATAGTCCCATATACCGTTTCCAAAGAGTCCATATGTTTTTGTTGCCAAAGGAAGGGCATTGGTTGCGAAGCTGCCAAATTTACCTAAAAATCCATAAGGATAGTAAAGTCAAATGTTTGACTCTGCTTTAGGTAAAGTCCATTATCTAACTTTATTAAGTTTCTATTCTAAGATTCTTATTGCATGATGTGACTGGGTCACATATTGATGTTTAAGAATCAAAGAAGAGTGAAGAAACTTAATGGAAGTATATGCTGATTCTGATCGTGAAGATGGATTTCGATCGCATGGTTCGGTGATCAGAATTTTGAGTTGTTACTTAAGAGTTAGATATATTGCTTAGGAATAGATAACAACAAGTTTTCCATATGGATTGTAAGGATATGTTTTCCGCAAAGTTATAAAATAAAAGAAAATGGTTTTGATTTTATTTATTTTAAGTATCCTTACAATGGCATTTGTGAAAAGGGTTGTTGCTTATATGTTTCCATTGATAAGAAATATGGGTAAATGGATTTCATTCTTTCATTAGTGGTAGTGTCATAATTTACCAAATAAGGAAAGATTCGCATCACCCAAGTTTCAGTTGGATAGAAACTTGAAATCATGCAAGTTTTATTGTGTGATGAATGAGAATTTTCATCTTTGGTAAATTAAGACTAATTCCTTGTTCACATTCGCATGTGAGTCAAGTGGAGGACTAAAGGATCGGGTACATTAAGTTGTGCACTAGTCAGGTCTACCACAAAGGTAGATAAGATTATTCGTTATGATTTACTAAAGTTTAGTAAATATGGTTATACTTACGAGTTTAAGTGTAATTCTGAAACATTGGAAAGGTTTCAATGTATGGCAGAATGAATAAGAAGAATCAAATAAGGCAGAAAGATAAAAGTTTCTCCAATCTGAAGAGATGGGAGAGTACTTGTGTATTTTGTTTTATGATTATCATAGTGACTATGGAACCATATTACAATTGATCCTCTAAGGACACCTTAGTGTGTTTGTTGCCTGAGGAGAGGAATCGTGAATTGTTGAAATGGTTAAATCAAAAGATAATTCATATTTCTTTCCAAAAATAAATCCTAGATTTATACTCCAAGATTGTAACTTGAGTGACATAGTCTCTAGAAAGTTCATAACACTTGTCAAATGTAGAGTAAGATGTTTCCTATTCTTGTACATTTGAGATTGGTAAGTTGTGATGTTTTGGATAAAACAAAGACCAGCTAAGACCAATAGTAAGAAGTGTTTAACTTGGTAAGAATCTGCACTAGCTCTTGAATATTTGTATTGTCAAGGAATGGTTCTTGACAAAGAGAAGTCTTATAAGTCAAGAGGATAGTGGGAGTCTAAAAGATTCTGAAATAGTTTCAAGAACTAATCAAGAGTTTTGTTAATCACTAGCCCATGACTTGAGGTTTGTAACCTATCGTGTTGACATATTTTGTGCTCATCCCAGTTAAGGTTGGATTTGCATTGGAGTTCTGAGAGTTCTCGACTATTTTCATAACAACCTGGAAGCAATGGTAGGCTCTTATGCTGCCGGATGGCAAGAAATTAAGATTGCACAAGTTCAGTCCATATGAATTTGGAAGTGTCACTAACCTAGTCCTGTGATTATGGTTTTGACAAAATTCACATGGAAAGGAACACATACACCATAAAATCTAAGTGTCACAAGGTTTCTCTTCGATTCATGAAAATGATGGTAAGGAAACGCTTCCACTAAGAAGATTTTAAGTAGATAGCGATTGTGATATTTGCATTCTCATATAGTTAGTGGAGCGTGTGTGGTTAACCGGCACACTAACTAGTGAGAATTGCAAAAGGTCTAGATAAACATGTGAGCTATCTAAGGAAAGGTGTATGTTTTTGATAAAGTCTTATCAAAGCAATCTAGTATCAGAAATATGAACTTTGGTAAGAAAGTCAATAAAGTATTGATTTCTAGAAGTCCAGTTGATTTCTGAGTACATGTCAAAGCTAGTGGGAGCATAAAGTGTTATGATGGTAATCATTATGCTAGTGGGAGCATGGTGATTATGTTAAGTGTTGCAAGTTAGCAATGTTAATTATAGAAAACAAAAGTTTCAATTTGCTTTGAAAAGTTGTTTGCTATACTTAAGGGAGAGGATTTTATACTTCATTCCAATTCTACCAGCTTAGATTGAGTTTTATCAACTTTAGTCAAGGATATATATGAATGTTATGTTGGAATTGTTCAACATAAGGAATTTCAATATATGTTGCGTTCTCAAAATTCGATTATGATTACGGCATACCTCTTCATAGTTCGACTTGTGAGAACATGGCAAATAAAAATTTTATAGCATGAATCATGTCCCATATGCTTTAGATATAGGATCGATTGGATGTACTATAATATTCATCCATTATAAATTTTCCTAATGCTTAGGGCATTAAGAAGGGAAAAGGGATTAGAACTGGACATGACTAAAATGATTAAGCAACTGTCGAGGACAGTTTGAGGTTTACTAAAGATTGGTTACTCATGGACAATTGGAAGTATAGAGTTAGGACCATATTGACATATTTTGAAAAGAGGCAACTCTTGTTCAAAAGTGATGGTCAAAATGGGAATATGGAATTGTTTCCATAGGTGGAAGTTACTCTTTGAATCTGTGTAAGATTAGAGAACTTAATGCAAGAAGGATGTTCAAAGGAATGTACTTTGAATTTGAGACTTCATGGAATTGCTTTCCATTGAAATATCCTGTAATGTCTATTGTCAAGTCCTTGTGACTTCTGTGCATAGTCATTACAAGGGGATCATTGCATATAAGTTTAGAATCTAACGGATTACAGTAAATGGCAAGAGTTTGGTATTCTTGCATTTACAACAAGGATTGGAATTGTGAAATGAGCATCATCGGAATATTGTCAATTAATCTATTTCACAAAGAGAGGACCATATGTAAACATAGTATGCATACTTGGAGTATGGCATAACTGTTGTTTGGAAAAACATAATGTGCATGCTTGGAGCATGACATGACTATTGTTTTAATTCAAGTATTAAGTTGATAAATCGAAACATAAATAATGAGTAATCAATATGGTGCTTAGATAAAAGTTGTTTTATTTACACCCAAGTGTTGGGGCCAAATAGGATTAAGTATTATTCTTGTGTTTCACTTTGCATGTTTTTACTTCTAGAATAATTATGTTACGGTATATATCATATTATTCAAACCATCCACAGTCAGTCATATGTTGGAAGTAGATATGAATCAAGACTGTCATGAATTTGGCTTGTATGATTTGTCTAAAGTGCTTTAGACAATGCAATGGTTGCTACAACATTCATGAGTACTCATAAGGGCTGAGTATTGGATTCAACCCACGCTCAGTTGCATCACTTCATGGAATTTATCGCGAGTGATCGTGAGACGGTAATATCATATAAATCTTCAAACCTAGAGATATGAGTTGTTGACTATGAGTTGGTTATTCATTGATTGTACGGAAACGCATTGGTAACTCAATGTTATAAAACGTGCCTTTGTGAATAATTCAACAAGTAGTTAGTACAAGCATATCAGTCGAAGTTTATCTGTTCCTTCTAGAAATAGAAGCGATATTTGGGCCCCTCGATGATTTGGTTTTGACCTATGTACCGGGCCCGGTCAGAACCTTATTGATGTGTTCAATTTAGTTCTATGTCGAACCAAATCGGAGATCGAGAAACAAATGTTGGACAATAAGTAAGACCATGTTCCATGTGTTTGTCCGGCTGATATCATGAGAGCAGAGGATTATATGATCACTTATCTTAAGTGGCGTATCATCATCATCTCAGTTCCGAGAGACTTTGAAAGATCTACGATTGCTAGTCGAATTTTGAAGTCATATTTGCAAATATAGTTATTAGACTTATCCAAGTGGGAGACTGTTGGATATAGTGTCTAAGTCCATAACTTTATTTGGTATGTGCTTGACCCGACCCGACATGGTCCATTTGGGTTGCATGGCATTGCAATACTTGGATAGACTAAATGAGAGAATATGGCACTTATGATTATTAATATATTATAAGTTCTAATATATGAATAATAGTATTATTTAATTAGTATTGATCAAGTATTAATTTGGTGATCAAAGTGAGACTAATTAAATATATAGGGTTGATTATGACAATCATCAATTCTTTTATGGTGGATTAATGATCCATGGTTTATGGGTTTGCTTATAACCATATGGAGCTCCATGGATAGTCCATGGGAGTTACAAACCCATGGGTCATGAGAAATGAAGAGTCATGACAATTATGGGTCTTCATGATGAAACCCTAATTATGACACACTATAAAAGAAACCCTATAGCATGCAAAATCGGCACTACTGTTACTAGAGTATTCTTGTGAGGGCATAGCCGATTTTGAAGTGTAGAAGTATTCTCTCTAGTTATTCCAAGTTTGTAGTGTTGTGTGAAGCATTTGAGGCAGAACATTTGGGGTGCTAGGCTCACAAAGTCTTGAAGGAATCCAAGCAACAACAAGGTATGTATTTCTACTAGTTTTATGTTTTATATATTCCCCATGCCATGCTAGTTAGGAAATAACCTTGAAAAAGAAATTTGCATGTATATAGAGAAAACATAGATTCAAGGTTATTAAGGTTGCAATGCTCAAAACCCATCATATTTTGCTTTCATCTAATCTTCACGTTCCCAAGTAAATTCAGGTCCTCGTAAAGAGTTCCATCGAACTTTCACTATGGGAATACGACTTTGCTTTAATCATTTGACTTCTCGATCCATGATCTCAACAGGTTCTTCTACAAAGTTAAGTTTGGTATTGACTTGTATCTCGTCGAGAGGTACAACAAGAGTGTCATCGAATAGACATTTTTTGAGATTTGATACGTGAAAAACATCGTGTACATAACTTAGCTCTTGAGGTAACTTGTATTTTAAAATTAAAAGTTTAATCTATTTAAAAGATTAAACCATCTAGTATTTTAAAAGTTTAAAATACACCCTTATACTATTATAAGATTAAAAGTTTAATTTATATATATGTATAAGTAAAGTTAGTCTTACCATTAGTAGGCCTCATTCACGAAGTTAGTCTATAAGGGGTGTTTAAGGAAGCCGCCTATAAAATAACCACCATTGGGTATCCACTCTTACCCACCACACTCTTGACTAGTGGAGGGTCATTAGCCGAACGACTAGGATTGAACATTCTCATTAATAAGTATAATGAAAATACAAAGTAACTAAACCTTTTATAATTCCCAATCTTAGTTACTTTAGGAAAATGTGAATTTGATGCTAACCCATGAAATTGCACATTGTGCCTTGTTGGTCATTAATGGAGTATGTGTGGTTAACCGGCACACTAGTATGGGAATAATGAAGGAAGGCAATGGGTTTCTCGTAAGATTATCACTGATCAGTGGATAACCGACACATTGATTAGGTGGTAATTGACATCGAGAGTACCAAGCTAATTTGCATGGTTATTCACACCTTGATTGTGATCCAGGCGGTATCCCAGTCACAAACTTGAAGGGCATAATGGAGATTAAACGTGCCATTGAAAAGTTCAATGAATCTCAAAAGATCTAGGAATTTCATTTAAAACTTAATTCGTTTAAAATTTTGTTTTTGTGGTGGAATTAATAAATCATCATTTACCTACCTTCAAATAATTTGCAATTGGATTACGACATCCCTTTTCCAAATTGTAAATTATTGTGTTGGTTCCTAGCCTTAATATTCCAGTTGGGTGCTATATTAAGGATCTAAATCAACTAACTTGAATTTCTCCCCTTTGTAGATGTCTGGTTCTAACAACTATGATCTTCCACACCCTTTTGGAAAATGCTTTCCATCTGAAGATGATGTTCCAAGTGTCAATCAAGTTGAAAAGTCATTGCCTTCTTCAAGCATTGAAACTGGAAATCATTCTCTTCCTCCACCTCCTCCAATTATTCTCCCGGCCCACGTGTTCGTCAACTTGAAAAGTTCAAGGTCACTCAAGCCCTATTGGAAAACAAACACCAAGATGGAAAGTATGTATGTACTCATGTCTTGGATATGAAGTCACACGTTGACAGACTGGGAATGTTGGGTGTCGTTTTCCCAAGGAAGCTGACTATTGACATGGTTCTTCAGTCACTTCCCTTGTCATATGGTCAGTTTGTTAAAGACTACTATATGACAGATCACGACGTGACCCTTATTGATCTTTCATATTTGCTAATTGTTGCTGAATCAACGATGCTTTGGCGTAATGGTCAAGAAACTTTGGTTGGAAGATCTACTTCACAAAGTTCCATGGATCTTAGTGATGGCAAAGGTGATAATCCATAAATGATTGCTCCTCCTAAGGGAGAGAAATCGGCCATGATCGAAAAGTTTGATCATAAGAGAAAGACAAGTTCTAAAATAGTCCCATGCGTAATTTCCAAAGTGTCCATATGTTTCTATTGCCAAGAGAAGGGGCATTGGATGCGAAGCTGTCGTGTCTACCTGAGAGATCGCAATGATGGTAAGGTCAAATTGTGTGGATCGACTTCAGGTATATTCACTATCTAACTGTATTAAGTTCCTATTTATAGATTCGTAATACATGATGTGATAATATTCCATTTTGATGTTTTGTAGTATCAAAGAAAAGAAAGGAAGCTTAAAGGAAGATTGAGCTGAGTTTGGTCGCGAAGAGATGGATTTTGATCGCCTAGTTCAATGATCAAATTTTTGAGCTGCTGCTTAGGAATTAGGATATATTGCTTAGGAATATTTGGAAACATAGTTTTCATATGTATTTGCATTGTAAGGACAAGTTTTCTGCATTTTTATAAATAAAGAAAAATTTTGATTTTTGTCTTATTTTATGATATCCTTGCAATGGTATTAGTGAAAATTGGCGTTTATATATTATTAGCCATATTGGAAATAAATTTGATTCTTGGTAGTGTCGTAATTTATCAAATAAGGAAGGATTCTCATCACCCAAGTTTCAATTGGATAGAAACTTGGAATCATGCGACTTGTATTGTGTCATGAATGAAAACATTCATCTTTGGGAAATTAAGACTAATTCATTGTTCACATATGTATATGAGTCAAGTGAAGGACTAAAGGATCTAGTACACATTTATGTGTACAGGTTAGATCCACCATAAAGAATGATAATGGCTATCCGTCATGATTTACTAATGGTTCAATAAATATGGTTATGCTTACAAGTTTAAGTATAATTTTAATACCTTGAAACGTTTCAAAGTATAAGCAAAACGAATAAGAAGAATCAAGTAGGCAGAAAGATAAATTTTTCTCCAATCTGAAAGGAAAGGAGAGTACTTTAGTATCGTGTTTTATTACCATCCTAATGATTATGGAACCATGTCACAATTGATCCTCTAAGGACACTTTAGTGCACTTATATGACTAAGGAGAGGAATCGAGAATTTTTGAAATGGTTAAATCAAAAGGATGAGTCATACTTCATTCCAAAATCAAGTTTTAGTGTGATACTCCAAAATTGTGTCTTGAGTGACATATCCTAAGTAGGTTTATAACGCCTCATGAAATGTGGAGTAGAAAAATGTTTTCTTACTCTTGCATATTTGAAATTGGTAATTGTGATGTCTTAGATAAAACAAAGACCAACTAAGGCCAATTATATGAAGTGTTTTCTTGATAAGAACCCACACTAACTCTTGAATATTTGTTTGTCAAGGAATGTTCTTGAAAAGAGAATCTTATATGTCAAGAGGTCAGTGGGAGTCTTAATGGTCTTGAATAGTTTCAAGACCTACTCAATAACAGACCTTTTAGTAATCACAAGCACACGACTTAAGGTTAATAACCTATCATGTTGACATGTTCTTGTTCTTGTGCCATTCCAGTTAAGTTGACTATGCATGTGAGTTCTATGAGTCCTTATTTGATTGCATAAGGCAGAGCATCATGATTAGTGAAAGTACATTGACAGTGTGGGTGAGTTGCTAAATAATTAGAAGCTAAGATAGGCCCTTATTCTACAAGATGGCAAGAAATTAAGAATAAGAAAGCTTAGTCCATATGAATTTGAATTTGTCAAAAAACTTATCTTATGATAATGGTTGGAAATGACTAATTCACATGGATAGGAACACATACACCATAAAATCTAAGTGGTAAGAGGTTTCTCTCTACTTCATGGAAATGATTGTGACGAAACGCTTTCACTAGTAGATTTTAAAAGGTTATCATTTGTGATAATTATGTTCTCAAATTCGAGTATGATTACGACATCCCTCTTCATAGTTCGAATTGTGGGAAAATGGCAAATAGTTTAAACCTTTGGGACTTATTGCCTGAAAGAGTTTAGACACACACCTAAGCTATCTAATGAAAGGTGTATGAGCTTGAGAAGTCTGGATAAAGGCTTATCAAAGCACCACATATCAGAAATCTGAACTTTGGTAAGAAAGCTAATAGGTATTGATTTCTAGAAGTCTAGTTGATTTCTGATTACATGTCAAAGCTAGTGTGAGCATAATTGTTATGCTAATAAGAATATAATTATTGTGCTAAGTGTTGCGAGTTAGCAATGTTATTTATAGAAAATAAATCTCTAAATTTGAAGAGTTGCAGAATTTGGAAATTGTTTCGCCGTAAAAAGTTTTAAGGGATAGGAACTCATACTTCATTTTGAATCTAAAAGCTTAGATTGAAATTTTAATGGGGCTTAGTCATGGATATATATGAATGTAATGTTGAAATGTTTCAACATAGTAAATTCTATATATGGAAATATTATAGTAAGAGACTGGTCTAGTATCATGTCTTTATGTAAGACATTATGAATCGTATCCCATATGCTTAGGGTATAGGATCGATTGCATATGATATAATATTTTCCTGTTCTGATGTTCCAAATGCCTAGCACGTTAAGAGGGAAAAAGGACAAAAACTTGATATGACTAAAGTTGTTAAATGACTGCCAAGGAAAATCTAAGGTTTACCGAAGATTGGTTGTTTGTGGACATTTGGAAGTATAGTGATAGATGGACCATATTGATATGATTCTAAATAGATATGATTCTATTTAGAATGGATGGTCATATGGAAATTATGGAAATGTTTCCATAATGGGAGTTGGATATTAAGAATCTATGTGTAAGTAAGAAACTTTTATGCAAAAAGGATGTTCAAAGGAATGTACTTTGAATGTGAGATTTCATTTCCGTGGAATTGTCTTAGAATAATCTCCAATGGAATGCTTTGTAATGTATTTGGCAGAGTCTCTATGACTTTGGTACCTTGACATTACAAAAGGATCATTGCATGTAAGTTTAGATCTAACAAGATTCTAATAGTTGTAAGAATTTTGTATTCTTAACAATAAGGATTAGGGAATTGTGAAATGAGCATCATTGGAAATGTGTTCAATTGATCTATTTCACAAGGAAAGGACCATAGATAAACATAGTGAGCATGCTTGGAGCATGGGATGACTATTGTTTTAATTCAAGTATTAAGTTGATTGCTTGAAACATTATACAATGAATTAGGTCTAATAAATATGGTGATTAAATAATAAGTGTTTTATTTATATTCAAAAGTTTTGAGACCATATTGGATTACACTATTCTTCTGTTTCACTTCGCATGTTTTACTTCCCGAATAATAAGATTATTCAAACATCCACAGTCAATCATACTTTGGAAGTAAGTAATGAGATAAGACAGTCATGAATCTGACTGTAGATTGTCTAATTGTTTAGACATAGAACTAGTTTGTTGCAATGTTCATGAGTACTCCTGAAATAAGAATTTGAGTATTGGATTAAACCCACGCTTACTTGAATCACTTCATGGATTTTATCACGAGTGATTTTGAGACGATAATATCTTATATTCTTGAAGCGGAGACATATAGTTGTTATTTAAAAGTTGATTGCTCATTAATAATACATAAACGCATCAATAACTTGATGTTATAAAACATATTGTTGTGTGTGATTTCATGAGTGAATAGTACAAGCATATGAGTCAAAGTTTATCCGTTCCTTTTACCCAAATTGGGATAAAAGCGATATTGATGATTTGGTGATGACACCCTAAGCGCTTGGCCAAGCCTGGACTAAGTTGATGTGTTGTAGTCTGTTGTTAGTTATCATAAATCAGAAATCGGGAAACAACACATGGACAGAGATAATGATTATAATCTATGTCTCATGTGCATATGTATCTTGTACAATGGAGGAATATTTGATCCCTTATCTAAAGGACGCGGTTGTGATATGATCAGAGTTTGACAGCGGCTTTTAAGAGCTACGATTGCTAATTGAGTTATAAACTTGCATTGGTAGTTATATTTATTAGACTTATCCAAGTGGGAGACTATTGGATTAGGTCTCTAAGCCCATAACTATAATTGGGATGTACTTGACCAGATAGTAGCGTGGTCCTTTTAGGTTGCCTTCACCATATCAACTAATAGGATGAATTATAGAGAAAGAGGTTAGTTTATGATTTATTAATATATTATAAGAATAATATATTAATTGAGAAATCATATTATTTAATTAGTATTGGTCAAGAAATTAATTTGGAATTAATTTAGTGATCAAAAGAGACTGATTAAAAGAACAGGGACTGATTGTGTAAATCAGTAACTGTTGTAGTTTGGGCTAATGGATCCTATTGGTATAGGATGGACAAAAATCTTTGGGAGTGCATAGAGTTTACGTCCAAGGCTTACCATATGGGCCTCCATGTGTTTCTTAGGGCCTAAGTAAGGGAATTGGGGTTTCCAGTTGAAAACACTAGTATGCCCCAACTATAAAACGGACCCCAAGGCTCCCAAAATTGGTTTTTGATGATCCTAAGAATACCCTAGCCGATTTTGAGGTCTAATCCTCTCTCTCTCTCTCTCTCTCTCTCTCTCTCTCTTGTTCTTCCTTGTTGCTAGTGGTGTTTGTGACTCCATTTGAGGTGCAACAGTTGAGGCACTAAGCTCTTGAAGGTCAAGATCAAATCAACAACAAGAAAGGTATTCTTCTAACCCTAATTTGAATTAGAATTTCGTTCTTATGCATGCTAGATTAGGGTTCTTGCTTTGGAATAATAATTTGTATATATAACATGAGAAAAACCTAGATCCAAAGCAATTAGGGTTGCATGTGCACCATAGGAATGTTGTTATGCATAAAACCCATCAAGATCCTACCAACATGAAACTAGCTCGGGAAGACTTCCAAGGCGATCTCGAAGGTTGCCAAACCCGAGTCTGCTACAAACCAGAATTCCACTACACCATTGAGGGTAAACATACCTAAAGACTCAGTGAACATAAACACATTGCACAAGAGGGTCGGTGACGCATTTCTTGCTCTTAACTGTCGCCTCTTGAATCCTTCTGAGAATTCCTGTTAAAAGACGAACTCAATGACCAAAGGTGTAGGACACCCTAACACTTAAACCATAGAACCACAAACCCACCTGGAGCTGAACATTCCCACTTCTAGAAAGGTTCATTGATCAACATCTACCCAACAAATCTAAAAGTAGCAATCCGAACAGAAACAGACAAAACCTTCAATTACTGACGCTCAACTTGAGAATTCCCAATTCTTCCCCACTTAGAACACTAACCACCACCCATTGGTGGTGAAACCAAAACATAACTTAACCAACCCAACCAGTTATCACCATACTTAACCATGGAAAGACTAACATACGCAGAATAATCCTTCAGATACGGATCAAACGAACCCCAAGAGAAACCTAAATTCCTGCTGAAGACCTCGGAATTCCCCACTTATAACTGCTTACAATCATAGACAGCTACCAATCTACGACCCAAACATACCTTCCTTTCATGCAATCCCAACGACGATCTGGCACCTGGCCTTCCCATCTTCCAAGAATACAAGCCCTTGCTTGCATCTCAAAGGTACTCAAGCCACATCAATCCTTTTGCGCAAATCAGCACTGTTATATTGTTGCCAACCACGGCGACCAACACACCCCAAGATGAGAATCTAGCCTAACTCGGGAGGTCACAAGCCTTGCCTACTTCTTCTAACTCGGAAAAATTCAAGGTCAAGAACCTCGTCACACATAATCACAATATAATCCAACAATCTGCCACTTAAATCCAAGATGAGATTTCCAAGCCAATCATATCAACCACCTCCTCCCCGTGTCTCAAGGCCCAAGGCCTAACCTCTAACAAAACCCTCGAGACTTCTAACCAATATACTCATATGGGTCTGAACAGCTCAACCCACATCAATATCGACATAGGGTCCTGAACAAACACAAAACCCATACTTTCCTGAGCAGCCCAAGCCAAAAGATCAACAGTTATAGAACCACGACCTCAAACCATGGTATCTAACCATGCTATCTTCCCTGACTAGCTTTAGAATCCCTGTAATCCTCCTTGAATTGAGTATGGATCTTGTGCTTTCAGTCGCACGGGCCTTGTAACAGCCCGGAATCTCAGGTATTGTTAAAATTATGTTTTTGGGGTGTTTTAAGAGGGGACTCGGCGAGTTGGAGCCTAGACTCGCTGAGTAGGATCGCAGACTTGGTCGCGGGTTCGCGACTGGACTCGACGAGTCTAGATATGGACTCGGCGAGTCTACGCTGTTTAGCGAAAACCCTAACCGTTCAGGTTTGGGACGTATAAAAGGGACTTATTGGCCGTCATTGTTCATTTTAGCCTTCTGAGAAGAACCCTAAATCGGTTGTGTGCATCTGGAGCAAGGATTATAGGCCATTGTTGATTATAGAAGAGTTGTTGTGCAAGGAAGAGAAGGGATTGGCTAAAGGAACAGCAAGGGAGTCACATCCTGAGGATTGGGGACACAGAGAATACATCATCCAGGTAAGAACTCGAGTATACTCTGCTATGTTGATGTGATTATGGAATTAGGGTTTATGGAACCCTTTTGTGAATAGATTGAATGTTACCCTAGTCCCCTAATCGATTGTAACCCTGTATTGGGACCTTTGGAGGTCCAGAATGTCCCATGTCTGTGCATTTCGGGAATTGGTTTGGATTGGAATCCTTATGCCTTACGTCAATATGTAAATTATAAGTCTTGGGGTGTATCATGAGCACCGAAATGAGGACCTTACGTGATGGATTAGTTTAGGAAGGCCAGACCTATGAATGGTCGGAGCAGTTCTGACCTTAGGATGCAGTTTGAGCGGTTGCATGGCATGGACTCGCCGAGTCCGATGAACAGACTCGGCGAGTAGCTTGAAGAATAACTGGGACTCGTCGAGTTGTTCTTCAGACTCGGCGAGTTGAGTCGGGGTGGCCCCGCGATTCTTCCAGAAGTAACTCGTCGGGTCAAGGAGGATACTCGACGAGTAGAAAGGGAATCTCAGAGAGTTAGATGACGTCTAGACTCGCCGAGTCGCCATGGCACTCGCCAAGTCCGGTCGAGTTGACCGTTGACCGTTGACCGTTGACCAGAGTTGACCTAAGTCTGACTTCTTAGGGATAGTTACACTTAGAAGATATAAGTGTTAATGAGATATTTGTGATGCTATAGGGAGGTTGTAGCTCGACGGATTGTGCACGAGTGATTTTAGGATTTGCTAGCTTTCAGCATTCACGAGGTGAGTCTTCTCACTATACTGTACCCGGAAGGGTTTGACTGTGTGACCGGAAGGTCAGATATAATATGTGATATGTATGCTATATGTGGTAAGTTATTTGTTATATGTGCTATGTATGTCATGGGCCGGAAGGCGATTATATTATGGGCCGGAAGGCAATATGTTATGGGCCGGAAGGCGATATGTTATGGGCCGGAAGGCAATATGTTGTGTGATGGACCGGAAGGTCGACGTGGGTAGGACCGGAAGGTTTACCCAGCAGGGACGGAAGTCCCCTGAGACACATGGACCGGAAGGTCAGGGCCTGGAAAGGCGTATGTGCGCAAGTTGTATATTGCGGAACTCACTAAGCATTTATGCTTACAGTTGTTATGTATGTGTTTCAGGTACTAGCGAGGACCGTGGGAAGGCGCCGGCGTGATCGGTACACACTGAAGGATGTTTTTATGATCTTGGGATTTAGACAATTTGTATTTGACATAACACTTGAATTATTTATGCCTTGTTTTGTATGGAAATACTTTATTTTTAAAATGAAAAATTGGTTTGAAAGTTTGCGTTGTTACAATTGGTATCAGAGCCTAGGTTTGAGGGATTCGGGTGCACCTTCGGGGGTAACTGAACTCAAACCGAGGATTTGAGGAAACTTTTTAAATAAAGGCATAAACTTTTGTAAATGGTTTTGTGGTAAGCAAGAAAGAAGCAGTGTGTACGATCAGTCAGCGCCCGAACGGTAAAGATCCCCAAAATACCTTACAATATTATATGATATGAATTGTTATGCATGCTAGAAGACTAGGTATTCATGATAGGACTAGAGTGGCCTGATTTGTGATGCCTTAGTCTAGGGAAGTTTGCCGATATGAGATGCTTGGCTAGTGTGCGAGTAGATAGTGCGTAACAGAAGTAGAGTACTCACTACCCGGGGTTTGGGGAGGAAGATTTGGGATGAATGCTGACGCGGTGTGGTCGGTAGTATTGGGCCCGTACTACCGAAGACACCGGGTCAGTGGGAGACCCAAGTAAGAATCCCTGGATATCGGAGACTGAGTAGGGTTGCGTTATCGAGTGCGATTATACTCGATGGAGTCTCTGATAGTTTTATGTTGTATTTCAGAGACATCATGGTTAGACCACGCCACGGAGCGAGTTCGAGCGGTGTGAGTGACGAGGAGATTCGTCAGATGATTCACGCGGAGGTAGCTGCGGCGATCCGGGCCGAGATCCTGGAGATGTTTGGGTCTATTAAGACCACCCTGATGGAGACGTTCGAGGAGCGGTACGCCGCATTGACTGAAGTTGCAGCCGCTGCAGCTACCGCAGCTGTGGCCGCTGCCAGGCCACAGGGGGGTGACTCATTGCTGTTCCGGGAGTTCAGCAACACGAAGCCACCAGAGTTCGATGGGACGCAGGATCCGATTGCTGCGATGAGGTGGATCGCGGATATAGAGGGGTGCTTCTACACTTGTTCATGCCTGGAGCACCTGAGGGTACGGTTCGCTTTGAACCAGCTCCGTCTGGGAGCGAAGGACTGGTGGAAGTTCGTGACGGCGAACTTCACTTTGGCAGAGATTACAGTAGTGACATGGGAGGGGTTTACTGCTATGTTCAGGGACAAGTACGTTCCCCCGGTGGAGAGGGAACGATTGGTTCAGGAGTTCTTAACCCTCAAGCAGGGTACTGATTCTGTTGCAGTGATCACGCGGAAGTTTCATGAGAGGGCGATGTTCTACCCCGAGCTGGTGTCCACTGATCAGGCTCGGATGAGCCGGTACTTGGGAGTGTTGCGGAGGGATATCCGGGAGTTTGTGTCAAACTCCACCTACCATACTTTTGCTGAGCTTCAGGCGAATGCCAGGAAGCGCGAGATCGAGTTGGAGACCCAGGCCAGGGAGGAGGCCGAGTCTCAGCGGGTGGACCGGCGACCGGCTCAGTCCCAGCCGGCAGCCAAGCGGATAAAGTCCGCCGATTCGAGGACAGGAGGTTCGAAGGGCCGCACTTGCGGGAAGTGCGGCAAGAGTCATGATGGGGTATGTCGATCTAGTGCTTGCTACAAGTGTGGCAAGGAGGGGCACATTGCTAGGGAGTGCCCCAAGGGGTTTACGGTTTGCTTTCATTGCAACCGGACAGGCCATAGGAAGGCCGAGTGCCCTCAGCTTCTTCAGGGATCTGCACCTGCTGCCAGAGCTACTGCGACTCGACCGGTGAAGGCCGAGGCCCCGAGGGCTCGGGGGAGAGCCTTTCAGCTGACTGCAGAGGAGGTCCGCGCTGCGCCCGATGTTGTGGCAGGTATGCTGTAATTCATGTATTTATTTTTAATGTCGAGATGTTATGCTTATGTTATTATATGTGTAGGTACTTTCCTTGTGAACTCTGTGCCTGCCTTAGTGTTATTTGACTCGGGTGCGAGTAGGTCCTTTGTATCTTTAGCCTTTAGTCAGCATATCAGCGTTAGTTGTGAGTCGTTGAGTCGACCTTTGAGAGTTTCTATAGCTGACGAGAGAGTGATTTGTGCCACGGAGGTTCTTCGGGGATGCGTGCTAGAGATTTTCGGGGTTGAGTTCCCGATTTACCTGATTCCTATTGCGATGGGTGACGTCTGTGTCATCGTGGGCATGGACTGGTTGAGCCGATTCGGCGCTGTCATCGACTGTAAGCGTCAGCTGGTGACTATACGACACCATAGTGGGGGAGTCCTTTCGGTGTACGGCGAGGGTACCCGTTCGGGATCAGCTTTTTGTTCGGCCGCTAGGGCGAGGCAGTGTCTACAGCAGGGATGTAAGGGTTTTGTGGCGTATGTGATGGATACGCGGGAGGTTTCCGAGAGACCGAGGTCAGTTGTCCCAGTGGTGCGTGAGTTTCCAGATGTTTTCCCCGAGGAGCTGCCGGGAGTGCCTCCTGTGAGGCAAGTAGAGTTTGGTATCGATCTGGTTCTAGGGGCTGCGCCTATTGCTAAGGTGCCTTATCGTCTTGCACCTCCAGAGATGCAAGAGTTGTCCTCGCAGCTCCAGGAGTTGCTGGGGAAGGGATTCATTCGGCCGAGCAGCTCGTCGTGGGGAGCACCTATTATGTTCGTCAAGAAGAAGGATGGTTCACACCGGATGTGCATTGATTACCGGGAGTTGAAAAAATTGACGGTCAAGAACCGTTACCCGTTACCGAGGATCGATGACTTATTCGATCAGTTGCAGGGAGCATCTTGGTTTTCCAAGATCGATCTGAGGTCAGGGTACCATCAGGTGAGAGTGCGGGATGAGGACGTCTAGAAGACAGCGTTTAGGACGCGATATGGGCATTATGAGTTTGTGGTGATGCCTTTCGGGCTCAACAATGCCCCGGCTGTGTTCATGGATCTCATGAACAGGGTTTTCAGGCCGATGTTGGATCGGTCAGTGATTGTATTTATCGACGACATTCTAGTGTATTCGAGATCTAGAGAGCAGCACGAGGAGCATTTGAGGGAGGTCCTTGAGGTATTGAGGTCGGAGAAGCTTTATGCAAAGTTCTCCAAATGTGACTTCTGGTTGCGGGAGGTCCAATTTCTAGGTCCAATTTCTGGTATTGAGGGGATATTGGTCGATCCGGCCAAGGTTGAGGCGGTGATGAGTTGGGAGGTGCCGAAGTCACCCTCTGAGATCAGGAGTTTCCTCGGGTTGGTAGGGTACTATCGGAGATTTATTAAGGATTTCTCCAAGATCGCAGTGCCGCTCACCAGATTACATAACTCTTTCTTAGATAGATTATATCGCTTGGACTTGGAAGCAAGCTAAAGCTACTTTGACCCGCAAGGGTGTTGCATTCTCATGGGGACCCGAGCAGCAGACTTCCTTTGAGACACTTCGCCAGAGGTTGTGCGAAGCCCCGGTATTAGCTCTCCCGGACGGGATGGAAGATTTTGTAGTATATTGCGACGCATCGATTTTGGGACTGGGTGCAGTGTTGATGCAGAGGGGTCATGTGATAGCTTATGCGTCGAGGCAGCTGAAGCCTCACGAGGCGAGATATCCCACGCATGATTTAGAGTTGGGGGCAGTAGTGTTCGCTCTCAAGATTTGGCGTCACTACCTGTATGGGGTTTGTTGTACGATATACACGGACCATAAGAGCTTGAAGTATTTGATGGATCAGCCCAACCTAAATATGCGTCAGAGGAGGTGGTTGGATGTGGTCAAGGATTATGATTGTGAGATCCTGTACCACCCAGGCAAGGCTAATGTGGTAGCCGATGCATTGAGCCGCAGGGCGGAGAGTACTCCATTGCGAGATGTATGTTTGAGACTGACTGTGATGGCTCCAGTATTGGATGATATTCGTGGGGCACAGGCCTAGGCGGTGCGACCAGAGATGCAGAAGAAAGAGCGGGTTGTTGGGTTAGTTTCAGAGTTCGTTAAGGACGGACGAGGGCTTCTGACGTTTCAGGGTCGGATCTGGGTACTGTTCGTGGGCGGTACGCGTATTAATTTGATGGAAGAGGCTCATAGATCGAAATTCTCGATCCATCCCGGTGCTATGAAGATGTATTTGGATTTGAGAAAAGAGTATTGGTGGCCCTGTATGAAGAGGGACGTCGCATGGTTCGTTGAGAGGTGCTTGACCTGCCGCAGGGTTAAGGCCGAGCACCAGAGGCCGCATGGCAAGTTACAGCCATTGGAGATTCCTGAGTGGAAGTGGGAACAGATCACTATGGATTTCATCACCAAATTGCCGACGACTGCCAGGGGAGTTGATGCAATTTGGGTGATTGTGGATAGATTGACGAAGAGTGCACACTTCCTTGCCATCAGCGAGAGTTCTTCAGCGGAGAAGTTGGCGGAGATATATGTGAGAGAAGTGGTGTCTCGGCATGGGGTGCCGATCTCGATTGTTTCAGACCGTGATGTACGCTTCACTTCTAGGTTCTGGAAGAAATTCCATGAGGAGCTGGGTACTAAATTGCATTTTAGTACCGCATGCCATCCCCAGACAGACGGTCAGAGCGAGCGGACGATTCAGACGCTGGAGGACATGCTTCGAGCGTGTGTGTTAGACTTCGGGGGTAGCTGGGATGCGTATTTACCCTTGGCAGAGTTTTCCTACAACAACAGCCATCATTCGAGCATTGGTATGCCACCTTTTGAGCTGTTGTATGGTAGGAGGTGTCGGACCCCCATTTGCTGGGGAGAGGTGGGACAAAGAGTGATGGGCAGCACAGAGATCATACTTCAGACGACAGAGCAGATTCAGCAAGTTAGACAGAGATTATTGACCGCCCAGAGCCGACAGAAGAGTTATACAGACAGGCGCCGATCCGAGCTTGAGTTTCAAGTCGGCGACTTCGTTCTCCTGAAGGTCTCTCCTTGGAAAGGAGTGATTCGATTCAGGAAGAGAGGCAAGTTGGGGCCCCGGTATATTGGGCCATTTCGGGTGATTGCAAGGATAGGCCGGGTAGCCTATCGGTTGGAGTTGCCAGCGGAGTTGGGACAGATCCACGACACCTTTCATCTGTCGCAATTGAGGAAGTGCATAGCCGATGAGTCGGTAGTGGTTCCATTAGAGGATATTCAGGTGGATGCGAGCCTGAATTATGCTGAGAGACCAGTGGCCATCAGGGATCGGAAGATCAAGGTTCTGAGGAACAAGGAGGTACCTCTGGTGTTGGTTCAGTGGCAACACCGGAAGGGATCGGAAAGGACTTGGGAGCCAGAACGTGAGATGCGGGAGCAGCATCCGGAACTATTTTCAGAGTGAGACTTCGAGGGCGAAGTCTAATCCTAGTGGGGGAGAATTGTAACAGCCCGGAATCTCAGGTATTGTTAAAATTATGTTTTTGGGGTGTTTTAAGAGGGGACTCGGCGAGTTGGAGCCTAGACTCGCCGAGTAGGATCGCAGACTTGGTTGCGGGTTCGCGACTGGACTCGACGAGTCCAGATATGGACTCGGCGAGTCTATGCTGTTTAGCGAAAACCCTAACCGTTCAGGTTTGGGACGTATAAAAGGGACTTATTGGCCGTCATTGTTCATTTTAGCCTTCTGAGAAGAACCCTAAATCGGTTGTGTGCATCTGGAGCAAGGATTATAGGCCATTGTTGATTATAGAAGAGTTGTTGTGCAAGGAAGAGAAGGGATTGGCTAAAGGAACAGCAACGGAGTCACATCCTGAGGATTGGGGACACAGAGAATACATCATCTAGGTAAGAACTCGAGTATACTCTGCTATGTTGATGTGATTATGGAATTAGGGTTTATGGAACCCTTTTGTGAATAGATTGAATGTTACCCTAGTCCCCTAATCGATTGTAACCCTGTATTGGGACCTTTGGAGGTCCAGAATGTCCCATGTCTGTGCATTTCGGGAATTGTGAAGGTTTTGGATTGGAATCCTTATGCCTTAGGTCAATATGTAAATTATAAGTCTTGGGGTGTATCATGAGCACCGAAATGAGGACCTTACGTGATGGATTAGTCTAGGAAGGCCAGACCTATGAATGGTCGGAGCAGTTCTGACCTTAGGATGCAGTTTGAGCGGTTGCATGGCATGGACTCGCCGAGTCCGATGAACAGACTCGGCGAGTAGCTTGAAGAATAACTGGGACTCGTCGAGTTGTTCTTCAGACTCGGCGAGTTGAGTCGGGGTGGCCCCGCGATTCTTCCAGGAGTAACTCGTCGGGTCAAGGAGGATACTCGACGAGTAGAAAGGGAATCTCAGAGAGTTGGAGGACGTCTAGACTCGCCGAGTCGCCATGGCACTCGCCAAGTCCGGTCGAGTTGACCGTTGACCGTTGACCGTTGACCAGAGTTGACCTAAGTCTGACTTCTTAGGGATAGTCACACTTAGAAGATATAAGTGTTAATGAGATATATGTGATGCTATAGGGAGCTTGTAGCTCGACGGATTGTGCACGAGTGATTTCAGGATTTGCTAGCTTTCAGCATTCACGAGGTGAGTCTTCTCACTATACTGTACCCGGAAGGGTTTGACTGTGTGACCGGAAGGTCAGATATGATATGTGATATGTATGCTATATGTGGTAAGTTATTTGTTATATGTGCTATGTATGTCATGGGCTGGAAGGCGATTATATTATGGGCCGGAAGGCAATATGTTATGGGCCGGAAGGCGATATGTTATGGGCCCGAAGGCAATATGTTGTGTGATGGACCGGAAGGTCGGCGTGGGTAGGACCGGAAGGTTTACCCAGCAGGGACGGAAGTCCCCTGAGACACATGGACCGGACGGTCAGGGCCTGGAAAGGCGTATGTGCGCAAGTTGTATATTGGGGAACTCACTAAGCATTTATGCTTACAGTTGTTATGTATGTGTTTCAGGTACTAGCGAGGACCGTGGGAAGGCGCCGGCGTGATTGGTACACACTGAAGGATGTTTTTATGATCTTGGGATTTAGACAATTTGTATTTCACATAACACTTGAATTATTTATGCCTTGTTTTGTATGGAAATACTTTATTTTTAAAATGAAAAATTGGTTTAAAAATTTGCGTTGTTACAGGCCCAGTACTACCTCCCACACCTATCCATACTTCCCTCAAGAATCATCTCGGGTCCTAAAAAACCTAGTCACAAAATACTCCTGGAACTTGCTCAACAGCGAACGACTACACTAAAAGATACTCCCTAGGCTATCCTAGGGTTCTACATTTCTCTGCCATCAGCTATTGAAGGGATCCTCACAATGTCAGTTAGTTATTCCTTGAATATAATCACATGCAACAAAGCTTAGATAACCCTTCGATTAACAAACTCATCCCTACAACAGTTGGACTCAAACGAGAGTTGCAAAGCAGGGTCAAATACGTAACTCTGAGATTATCCAACCTTTTTCACATGTGACTTGACATATTCACCTAATAGTTAACTTACATCACTAATGAGTTCCACAAAGCACAAAGAAAGTAGCATTCATGCAGAGGAGCCAACTGACACTAAATGCAATAAAATCAGACAGATTCTCCTATGCAATCCTCGATCTCAGACTCTCAGCATCTCGCGTGCATCTTCACCCTACCCTCACTCTCTAAACAGTGGTCAATCGTTCCTCCTGCCGACCCACTAGGAACCACGCCCAAACTAGGGAAACCACCACTACCTCATCCAATAACATAACTAGCCGGCTGACCTCATACAACTCATCCATGAAACTTCCACCAACCCTGCAGCACTCGTGTATGCTATCCGTACATAACATTGGATCCTATGGACATTCAAATATCCGATCCTACCCTAAGTTCTTCATCAAACAAGAAAAGGAAATAAGGCCAAACCAAACATTCTCAAGCTATAAGATCTTAACTATATATAACCATGATGCATACACTAAGCAACTACACTAATGATGTCAATTTCATATAAAGGGGAATCCTAGGCTATCAGACATCATATAATCAGGCAATTCTATCAAGCAATTCCTGAAGATCATTAGTCTATTAGTTACATGTTGTTATAACATATCTTAACATAATCTCAAATGACTGTGTCGTAATTTGGGGTCAACTTTCTGGCTCTGGCTGATTGTACACGTCGCATCCTCTTTGATTATTTTGAAAACCATTTGAAAATTTGTTTTAAAACCCTTTTTCCTTAGTTTAAGACTAGATTCGCACGAGTGTTCCTCTAATTCACTCAAACCATGGCTCTAATACCAACTTGTAACATCCATAAATTTTCAATAAAATTTAAACTTTTCAAAACAACCCAGTTATTAAAGAAGTGTTTACAAAACCGTTATTTCCAAAACCTTTATTTAAAACTAGAAGCATTTACACAAAGCTTTCAAAACAATAACATTATCAAAGTATCACAGAAACCATAAGTTCCAAAAACACGAGGATATGTACGGTCATGCCTTCACCTTGCCACGATCCACTGAAGAACCAGAAACCATAAGCCAAAACTATACGCACGAAGCTTAGTAAGTTGCATCAAAGTACCAATACAAAAAAAATATCACATATATAAAATAACACCATGAAATGGGTCCACAGATAACATACTGGATTAAACCTGGGCCCACAACATAAGTCTGGCTTGCCCCTTGGGCCCACAACTTATGTTTGGCTTGCACCCCGATGTCAGTACGAGTTTGCCATGCTCTACCCGATCCTCAGCTTGCATCTTGAATGCCCTTGAGCCCTCGGTATGAGTCTGGCATGCCCATCCAGGCCCTCAACTCATATCTGGATCATCGTAATACTCTCAAGCCCTTAGTATAAGTCTGGCATACCAATCGGGTCCTCAGCTTGTATCTGGAATGCTATTGAACCCTCAGTATGAGTCTAGCATGACCTACCTGGCTCTCAGCTCATATTTGGAATGCTCCAAGGTTTGTTGGCTATAGCACGAAGAAGTAATACCTCAACCCATCCACACAATATGTCGACATATAGCAGATAATATCATAACAGATAAACAGGCAATTCACTGGTAGTCCTACATATCTACCAGACTAGCATAGCAAGACTAGCATGCATAACTATATCATACTTAGGATATTAGTAATACCAGGTTACCAAACCAATAGGATGGCCTTGGTGCCTTCGACCTAGAAGTTTAGTGAGGAAAACTCACCTCGCACTGCCGATCACATAGACAGTCCCTGGCAGATTGCTGCTAGATTCCTAACCACCACATCAAGACAACACCCCATCAATAGTTGATTCCATGAATAACCTCTAGCAGCAGATCCGCTATCACCCACATGCTAATAGATACCAAAATGACATTCCATCTTCATCTAATCGTTGACTCATAATACGAGTCCAATTCATGGTAAAAGACCTTTTTACCCTTCCTCAAAATTGGCCAAAATCTAAGGCCCAAACTAGATGACAAAAGGCCCAATATCAAGATAAACTCCTTAAATCCAATTATGGCCCGATTTTCCAATTTGGGCCTAATTCCTTTCATGCCCTTCACTCAAGAAGATCCAGCAAGCCAAAACCCAAACCATAAAATCCCAGATGGCCCAACACTACCCAACATAAACCGACCTGAATCTTAATCCAAAAAGGTTCAAATTACCTCAAGGTCCTCACTTGGCCCAATTTTCCAAATTGGGCCCAACTCCTTATTGGTTCTTATCCAAGGTTTGATACTCTAATTAGCCCAAAACACACTTATCCAAATATTCCATTAGGGCCCAAGTATCAAATCCAAACAGATGGCCCAATACCGGAAGCCCAAAGCAAAGGAGCCCAAAACAATCGCGTACGTGGGGTGTACACCGGAGGTACGCTCAGCGTACACGAGACCTCTCATTGACCAAGTTACGTGGAGGTTGACTAAGTACGTAGGGCGTACTCCTCCTTACCTGGGGCATACCCTCACAAATCCAAAAGTCCAATATGTGCTTAATGGCTTAAGCACTTAAGCTCAAACTTAATATCCATGGCTCAAAAGCACTAAAGAACCATAAAGTCTCAAACTTTAAGACTCTGGTCATCCAAAAAGGGCTTAATGCATGGTCTTAGTCCATTATGACCTCCTATTAGCGTCATGAAGCCAAACCAGCCAAAGGAACCTCATTTTTATAACTTATAACCCTTCCTAGGGTCTGAAAGGACAGCTCAAAATGTCCAAAATAAAGCATGCATAACAATGGGACTTTTGGGACAAGAAGAACACCAAAAATCTACCAAAACAAGATCTAAACAATCCAAGCATAAAGGTAGAACCTTTATATCTCCTGAAGCTTCCCAAGAAGATGATAATCCCAGATCTACAAGCTTGCTTCCTTCCTTGACTCCTTTGATGCACTAACTTCTCATTCAACCATACAAGAAACACACTCTTATCCCATACACACACATTAGAGGATTTAGGGTTTGCCAAAAATGATATTAGAACGTGGAGGTTGAAGAGATAGGGAAAAAAGGGCCACCATGATGCTTAAATACTCCAAAAACCCTAAAAGTTAGGGTTTTACCCAGACACTAGTACGCCCAGCATACATATGTATACGCCCAGCATACTAGGGCAGGCCCTGGTATGCTTAGCATACTCATATGTACGCCCATCATACTACTTATGCTCCACAATGAACATTTTGCCACTAGGTCTTCCCATGGCTACTTCTTTCCAATCTAAGGACTAAAAATGACATAATTACAACCCAAGATATGAATTTGAAATTACTTGAAGATTGGGGTGTTACAATGAAATAGCTTTTTTTGGCACTCACAGTGAATGGAATATGTATATGAAACTTGAAAAATCTATAAGGAATATTTTTTTCTCAAGAACTTAGTTATATAAGTCAGGATAATAAAGATACATTTATATATATATATATATATATATATATATATATATATATATATATATATATATATGATATTAATCTTTCTATATATCCAAATAAGGCTTTTCGGTCTCGAAAAGTACTTACCAACTCTAATATAGCTATAATTTAGGGAGAAAGTATGTTTTGATTCAGCTATTACAAACCTATGAACTCACCAACTTTTTAGTTGACACTCTTTCAAAACACATGTATTCTCAGGAGGTTAGACCATTGGAGGACATACTACAAAGATGATCATGGGATTGCAATCGTCTTTTATATTTTAGTGTTTCCCTCATTGCCTATTTGTTAAGGCTTATTTGTACTTTTCATGTACCCTAGACTACAGGATATTGTAATATACACTTTTAATGAATAAATGTATTTATTCTACTATCGTATTGTTGTATGTTCAATGTATGTTTATTATTGTGATCCATTATGTCGTCTTGTCACCCGTTGTTTCTGTCGTTGACTAGTGGTGTGACAGATTGATATCAGAGCTAGTAGCTATAGTGAACTAGTATCTTCCCGAAAGAATATAAATATACCTTAGGGTTCTCTGACTCGAGAAGGGTTTATTCTTAAACCTGAGTCTAAACTATTCGACTCAAGAAGGGCTTATTATTAAACCTAAATCTCAACTCTTACACTCTAGAAAGGTTTATATCTATACATGAGTTTAATATAAATGACCTGAGAAAGGTTTTACCTTTAAAAACCTGAAGTCAAAAAGTATCAATATTAATGATAGTACAGATTAGGCTAATTCCAAATTAGCCTTGAAGTGAGAAAACAAATAAATTAAAATACACAAACTTCATATATAGAGTTATATAAACAATCAGTCCCTCGATGAGAACACACATCAAGATTTTTGGTCTAATAGATGATCTAAAGTTGGTTTGATACATAAGTAGATCCAAAACTAAACCTAGTTGTGTGCCTAAGTTTTATTATGGCCCGACTAATGAACAACTAAACTTTGAATGTTGTATTTTTCTAAACTAAATGCTTCAGAGTTCGTCAAAGAATGAAGCTTTTATAAAAAAAGCTAAATACATTTAGATCATGGAGGAATTTTGACAAACTGATTTAATTACACACATTTTATTGATTTAAAAGATTCTAATAAAACAATGACGCTCATAAACATCGTCTTGTTTGATGTTTAGGATCTTAACTCTAGAATAGTGAATTACAGCTTTTGGATAGATGTACCTACACCAGAGGAGTACCAGATGGTTCCACCCACTCCTAAACCAGAGGATCCTTACTTCTCAGAGATCCCGGTTCCACCTAATCATGAAATTTCAGATGAAGAACCAATGGAAGCAGCGGATGAAACTACTTAGGAGGAGGAGGATCCTACTGAGGAGGATAGTGAGGCTTCTGAGGTGGAACCTATTCTACATATCCTTCCTATCAGGATCTAGAGGACCGAGTCAAGAACTTACCGGAGGAGGACCCCTCTGAGGAAAATTCTTGTACCTAGGAACTCTCCACCACCAGGATTTCTAGCATATCACTCATTACCACGGCCATGGATTGCTCAACCCAGGATTTGGGGTTTTAAGAAGGATCAGGAAACTGACCAGTATATGGTAGGAGGCCCATCAGAGCAAGTATCACCATACTTTATGTTGTTAGTTCAAAATGTGATATTGATACTTACTGCACGAGTTTCACGCTTGGGAAATCAGGTTCATATCTCTGGAGATGAGATGGGTGGTGTGGGAGAGAACATAGTGACTCTAACTGAGAGAGTTGCGACTCTAGAGGATGAACGATTGGTTGATCAGGTTACTCTACATATTGATTATCATTGTATTGGTGTTGCTCGCCAAGAACAAGTGATTAATAGATTTCAGATGTGGGAGATGCATCAATGGAGACAAGATATGGATCTTAGGATTGATCATGTTGAAGGAACGACCATATAGTAGTACGGAGGAGTCTTGATCTATAGTCTCGGGTGGATGACATTGTTGATCTACTAGGCACTGGTGTCTGACTATGGTAGATTAGTCAGGAGTAGGGATGCATGTGGTTAACGGGTTAGGGATTTTTAGAAAAGTAAACAAGTTTATATGATAATATGTTTTGAAAATCATTTATATTTGAAATTTACACTCTTGCAAATTGTTTTATACTAGGATTTTATTCAGTAGGGAAAACTCCTTAGGGATCTCTATTTGGATTTTATTCAGTAGGGCAATTTACTCATGGCATTCTATTTGGATTATTGAATGGGGCAAATTACTCAGGCATTTTACTTGGATTTTATTGAGTATGGCATATTACTCAGGGCAATTATACTGGGATTTAGGTGATGATAATTAACAAACAACTCTAAGTATTTGAAAATATTAGAGTAATCCCTCCCATTATAAAAAAAGGAATTTTCTTCTAAAAAACTTCAACGAATTTCACAACAACTGCTATAATAGCTTAGTCATTAGCACTTAGGTATAATGACTCATTTAAATGATTCATATGACTTATACACTCCCTAATCGATCAATGCATCGAACTGGCTCAACCAATCCATACCAGCAATCATGCATACATCTCCCATCGGAATAGGAATGAGGCCTATTGGAAATCCCACACCAAAAATCTCCAACATATAGTCACGGTAAACGTCTAAGGATGAAACTGTGCAGTCATCGGTGATGGCGACCTCCAAAGTTCAATCCAATTATCCAAAGGAAACACAAAAATCTCTGCTAAAAGATGTCAACACAAAAGATTGACTCACACCCAAGTCAAAAGCACTAACATAGGTAATGAATTCACTAGGAATGTACCTACATAAGCATGTATATAAGCGTACACAAAACATAAATCGACAGAAATATAAAATAGACAAATGTCAACAACAATGTCCGACTCCACCCTGGCCTTTTCTGTTGTTAACCAAAAGGCTCTCCCTCGGGCCTTTGGGGCCTCGGCCTTCCCCTGGCATCCATCAGTGATGCGTAGGATCGCAGGAGCGGGAGTCTGCACTGGTCTCATTGCAAGTAGCGAACAGTAGGTCTTCATATGGCTCGTCTAGTTGCAGGTGTACAAGACTCGAATATCTAATGGAAAATCCTTCGCAAAGTGTCCCTCTTTTCCACACTTGTAGCACACCGTCCCCACCCGACAGGGACCCTCATGACCCTTACCGCACTTGCTGCAAGTGTGGCCTCTCTAACCTTCTAATCTCAAATCAACATGTTTGAAACGCTTAGTCTCCATCAGCGACTGGATTGGTCTCATGTCTCTCCTCTGCACCTTTACCTCACTCTCTCTAGCCTGGGTCTCCAAATCAATCCCTCCTCCTGGAAATGGTCTGTAGTTCAGCTAATGAACGGTATTAGATGTTCGTCACAAACTCTCTGATATCCTTCTTAAGCATACTTAAGTACCAGCTCATCCGCACCTGCTTCGAGGAAGCGTAGTCAGGACAAAACAATTACCTCTCATGGAAAATCTTGGTGATCTTGTTCACCGACTCTATCGTCTATCTGAAAGATAGGCACTCTTGGGTCATCCGCTCCCTCTCCACCATAGGCATATACTTACGGATGTCAATGGGGGAAAAAGGGACGGGGAGTGCATCCCCAACACCCGCCCCCGAAATTTCCCCGTTCCCTTGTCCCCACCCCCGCCCCCGCCCCCGAATCCCTTTTATTACCCCCGCCCCTGCCCCCGTTCCTCCGCCCCCGATTGATTTTGGGCTGCCTTGTTTGGGCTAAAAGAAGTTGTTATTTAGGCTAAAAGAAGCTATTTTTAGGTAACAAATAATTATTTATAGCATAATATTACATGTTAAAAAAAAAGTTATGGCATCTTAAAAACATTATACTAACAACTTAAAGACATGTTTTTGATGAATTTTGGAAGCTTAAAATCATGTTAAGTTTATTTTATTTATATAATTAATATATGTGTAATTTATTAACGGTGTCCCCATAGGGGTTTCAGGACGGGATTGCCTACCCCGCTCCCGCCCCCGAAATTAAAACGGGGGTTGACCTTACCCTAGCCCCCATCCTCGCCCCCAATTTTTTTATAAAAATTCCCCCAAACAGGACGGGGTCCCATGGGACTTTTTGACATCCCTAAATGTACTAATCACGAAACATCTTGGTAAATCTCTCCCATAATATTATGGCCCGCTCCATAGGTGGGTAACCAGTAGTCACAAACTTCCACCAGTCCTTCATTCCTAAGTGAAGAAGGTTCAGCGCAACATATATAAAAACATCCCTCTACATCATAAATTAACCGCATCGCGACAATTGGTTCCATGGTTCCATTAAACTCATTGGGCTTCATGTTGTTCAATTCTTGATACTACATCAAATTACCCCCATGTGGTCTCGCAACGGTAACAACTATGGTGGTTGCAGCAGCATCATCCTCAGTGACAGCAACATAACACTCGTCAAATAGCTTGATCATTATGGTCTTAATAAACCCAAACACTTCTAGGATCACTACCCTCATCGCTATGGCCACCTCGGCAACGATGATCCCACGAATCTCCTCGTCACTGGAACCTTGTCTCTCCTAATCACTAGAGCCTGAACCTCAGGTAGTCACCACCATATTAAAACATGTGTATAAACAGATAAAAAAATTAGGCCATAGCATCCTCATACACTATATATACAGTTCCTACTAGCTTCCTGGTAGTCTGGGTACTTTTAAGGAATCACGTATGGATCCTGTGCTTTCAGTAGCACAATCCCATACTACCTTCCACACCTACCTGTATTTGAATCGGGTTTCCTCCCCAAGACCCAAATCACTAGCCTACTTGACTTCATGCATTAGTACACCTATCCATCTACTTCTCAGAGCCACACCTATCTCCTAGTTACTCGTCATAAGTCCCCATGGCCACCTCTCGTACTACTAGAATTTCTCACTAATCTTGCTAATTGCTCTATGTATACCAGTCATCCATAATCCATGATCCAATAGATGGTTAAATAAATGATTCCACCCCAAATCCACAACCAGACGAGGAACATGAAATAAGGCGAAACCAGGCATTATATGGCTATAAAATCCTAATTATGTATAACTATATGACATACACATATCAATTAACAAACTTAGTTTCAACTTCTAATACAGCATCACATACATTCCTCTAGGCTACAGAGCATTATGAAATCAAGAAACTCTAATATGCAAATCCTAATGGGATCCTGAGCCTATCGACTAGCATGCATTTCTAATAACTCAATTACAGCATGTATGACAAGTATGGATATTTTGGGAAATCATTTTCGAGCTCCAGCCGACTGTACACTTCACTTCCTCTTTTCTTGTTTGAAAATTAGTCTTTTCTGAAATGATTTTATGAAAGTTTCCTTAGATCCTTAGTTTTGAGTCTAGAATCACACAAATGTTAATCCAAATCTCTCAAACCAGGGCTCTAGTACCCATTTGTAACACCTTAAAAATCACAGTCAAAATTTTCATTTTTAGTTATATAAAAACATAGGTTTCTAAGAGCTAGATCATAAAATTAGAAGTATCAACATACAAACATCCCAAAATCAGAGTATCAGATTATGTGGAAATCATGAAAATATTGAGTTGAGTGTACACTTAAGGCTTCACCTTCTCGCGATCATCTAAAGAACCTAAAACACTTTTAAACCACAACTATAAGCATAAAGCTTAGTGAGTTTCCGTAAAACACCACATACAACATGTATACCACAAAACATAACTGTAACACGTCTATAACAACCTTGTGTACATATCAACCACGAGACCGTATCAACCCCGGGTCAATATCAACCCCAAGTCCATATTGACTCTGAGTGTGTATCAACTTTATGTTGGATAAGGTGTCTAAGTCCATAACTTATTTGGTATATACTTGGCCCGACCCGGCATGGTCCATTTGGGTTGCACTTCACCCGAACTATTTATGGATAATTTTATGGGAGTTATACACATATGTTTATTAATATATTGTAAGTTATAATATATTAATATGAAGTTATGTTATTTAATTAGTCTTAGTCTTAAATTAATTATGAATTAATTTAGAGATTAAAAGGAAGACTGATTAAATTGTGGGCTATTGTTTTTATATGGTGTGGGCTAACACTCATTTGTTGATGGGCTAGGATTATATGGAAGTCCATGGATGATCCATGGAGCTTTTAACCCATGGATCCTTGGAAAAGGAAAGGTCATGGATTATTGGGGTTTCACCCTAACCATGCACGCTATATAAGCATGCTTATGTTGCATGAAATAGCCACTAGTGTGTGTGTGTTTGTGTGTGGCCGAATTTCTAAGTGTGTATACACTCTCTCAAAGTTTTCCAAGTGTTTGTGGTGATTTGTGATTTCCATTTGAGGCATTCATACTATTAGTGCTTGGCTCTCAAACTCCAAGGAATAAAACTCATCAAAATGTATGTAATCTCATCTAATTCTTTTATGTTCAAAAGTACCCCATGCCATGTTAGATAGGTTATGAACCTTGGAAAATTATTATTTTGCATGTATTTAGACAAACATAGATCCAAGGTTTATTAGGGTTGCATGCACACTTAGGAAGTGTTAGATTGCTCAAAACCCAACAGTGGTATCAGAGCCTAGGCTTGCTTGTTTGATACTTGATGCAAAATAGTGAAAAAGTCAAAATTTTTGTTGTCTGCATGATGGACTTGCCGAGTCCATGGGGGACTCGCCGAGTTCAAGGAAAAATTCATCCTACTCGCCGAGTAGGTTCGTGCACTCGGCGAGTAGAAGGTTCAGAATGCAGAATTTTGACTTTTGCTACTGGAAATGGACTAGAAACTTTACCCTAAACTGTTTTGATGTTTTAAAACTTGTTTTAGTTGGTGTAATGGTTGTTCTAATCCATTTACAATGGCTTATATCAAAATTTCATGTCTTATATGTGTTCATGTGTTCTTGAAATTTTGATGTTCATGTTCTGTGACATCCCCAAAATCACGGCCAGAAAAGACCGATTTTGTTTATACTTTATTTCAAAATCAGAAAAGACCGGCCAGAACACATCGTTCACAACACCTACAGGTTGCGAGCCTGCCAGCGTTCCACTGGACTGTCTAGAAGAGTCTGTGGTCATCATCTATACTCCGCTAGATGACTGGATCAACAACAACAACAACATTGAGGCCTCTCATCATTTTATCACACATCATCTTATTACCTCTACCCATGTTTTACCCCAACATTTTTGTAGATATAAAATACATATACAGTTTAAATCATTTAAAACTTGTATAAAAACATTCATCCAGCATAGATAACAAGTATACAAATAATATGCACACATAGCATGTAATATATAAAATACTTCATATCTATGTGTAAGATGAAAGTAACTATGCACTCACCTAAAAAGGTGGTGATTCCGAAATCAGACAGCGCTTCGCTTCTTAAAATAATTTCCTTCGACGAAACCTAGTATTATTACCACTAGAGTTTAGTCTATTATTCGCTGAGACTAATTAATAGTCTAGCTATTATTACTATTATATAAGCGTTAAAAAAATACTTATATAACCCATAATAATAGCCCAAGTATTTATTATAAGTTCCTAATAACGTTACTATAATTAAATAAAAGTTATATTAAAAATAGCGTAGGCATAGCTCACTTACAATGGGTTTTATATAAAACCAGGATTTGCTTGGAGCAGCGTTCCCGAGCCGAAAAGCTCTTCTTCTCGGAGCCGTCGAGCACTCCGGGGCCTCCGCCTCGTGCTAGGGAGGTTCCCTAGGCTTTTTGGGGGATTTCGGGGCTAGAGAGAGGTTCTAGAGTGAGAGAGAGAGAGAGAGAGAGAGTAAAAAGAAGAAAGAATGAGAAAGGTGTGAAGAAAATGAGGGTGGGAGAGGTGGTATTTATAGGTTGAAATGTGGATGAACTTGGTGCCACATGTCACCATCTGGTGGCAAGCATTGGGGAGAAAGCAATGGCCAAGATTGTGCCACATCACCCATTTTCGCACAGCACACTTCCGACTTCTAAAATCCGTAACTTTCACATACGACCTCCATTTTTGACGTTCTTTATATCCACGCGTAGGTAATAATAAGATCTACAACTTGCATTTTGACTCCGTTGGCTAATTCTCGACCGATCTTAAATTTAACAGTACAAGGAGATTATACTGTTAAACGTCCGTGTAAAATTCATAACTTCTACATACGGACTCTGTTTTCGTTTGTATTTTTATCGTTGATTTCCTATTAATGAGATCTTCAACTCTCATTTAGGTCGCGTAAGCCAAAAACCGCTCGAACTAAAATTCGAGTTTCGGGTCGTGCACTGCTAAGCCGAATCTTAGAAAAATTATAACTTCCTCATACGAAGTCAGATTTGGGCGTTCTTTTTATGGATGTTCTCGGTTTAACATATACTACAACTTTGGTTTAGATCACTAAGGCTAAAAATCCATTCATCATAAATTCACTATTTACGTCTCTCGGTTCCGTGCCGGTTTTGCCGTAAAACTTTGGCGAGCCATAACTTCTTCGTTATAACTCGGATTTTGGCATTCTCAATATCCCCGGAATCCTTGTTTCGACCACTACAACTTTATATAAAGATATCGGGCTTATCCCATACTTTGATTTTGATGCTTATTTTTATTCTTTATTAATTATACATTTATAATTAAATAATAAGCACATAAATACACATAATTCACATAATACTCAAATATTTCATCTTTATTACTTCAAAAAGAGTTACAAGAGTTGACTTAGACTATTACATTGACCAATATGCTTAGCCCTGAAACCCGGGCGTTACAATTCTCTCCCCCTTAGGATGATTCCGTCCCGGAATCATGCATCAGCAAACAGATGTGGATAGCGGCTCATTATGTCATCCTCTGTTTCCCAAGTGAGATTCGGCCCATTCGAATGTTTCCATCGGACTAGCACTAAGTCGACCATCTTACGTCGTAACTTTTTCGTCTTACGGTCAACTATTACGTCGGGCTCTTCGATCAACCTTTTATACTCATCCATCCTTAACTCTGAGATTGGAATTATTTCGGGAACATCTCCTGTGAATTTCCTCAAATAACACACATGGAAGGTGTTATGAATACCATTGAGTTCTTCGGGTAATTCGAGCTTGTAATATATAAAATACTTCTGAAGATCCTGAGCTGCTAACATCCTTTCCCTAATCACTTTCAACTTCTTAGCAGTCTCATGGACTATCTCGGGGCCCATAAACTGCTTCTCTCCAGCTTCAAGCCAACAAGACGACGTATGACACTTCTGTCCATACAAGGCTTGATAAGGTGCCATCTTGATGCTCGAGTGGAAACTATTGTTGTAGGAAAATTCTACCAGAGGTAAGTGCTCGTCCCAATTCCCTTGGATTTCGAGGGTACATGCTCTGAGCATATCTTCTAGTGTTTGAATCGTTCTTTCGCTCTGACCATCGGTTTGCGGGTGGTAAGCCGTACTCAAACACAACTTTGTACCCAACTCCTCTTGTAGACTCCTCTAAAACCTCGACGTGAAACGACTATCACGATATGATACAATCGTAAGAGGTACACTGTGAAGTCTTACAATTTCCTTCACGTAAGCATTTGCGAGCTTATCCATAGACCACTTCTCGTTGGCTTCTATGAAGTGTGCACTCTTGGTGAAACGATCCACGACTACCCAAATCATGTCGTGTCCGCTCTTTGTCCTGGGTAGTTTAGTCACAAAATCCATGGTGATATCCTCCCATTTACCCATGGGTACGGGTAAAGGTTCTAAACTCCCATACGGTTTCTAATGTTGTGCCTTAACTCTCGCACATGTTACACACTCGGCTACATACTTCGCAATGTCGATTTTCATCGTCGGCGACCAATAGTAGGGTTTTAGGTCCCTATACATTTTAGTGCTACCGGGATGAATTGAGTACATGGTCTTGTGTGCTTCTTCCATCAGAAGATCTCTTATTCCTCCCATCTTAGGTACCCAAATCCGATCTTGGAATACCTTCAGTCCTCGACTGTTTGCACCGAACACTAACATTTTGCCCAAACGTTCTTCCTTTCAGTCATTCTTCTCTAAAGCTTCTTCTTGGGCTTTCCTGATTCTTTCCACAATTGTCGAGACGACTTCAATTCTCAACGCTCTTGGCCTTTTCCTTTCAAGATTGACTTTCCGACTGAGAGCATCAGCAACAACATTTGCTTTACCTGGGTGGTAAAGTATCTCACAGTCGTAGTCCTTGAGTAGTTCTAGTCAGCGTCGTTGCCTCATGTTCAACTCCTTCTGATTAAAGAGATATTGGAGACTTGTATGATCAGTGAACAACTTGCACTTCGTGCCGTAGAGATAATATCTCCATATCTTTAGAGCGAAAACTACTGCTGCCAACTCCAAATCATGTGTGGGGTAGTTCTTTTCGTGCTCTTTCAATTGTCGAGATGCGTATGCTATCACCTTTTCTCTTTGGGTCAGAACACAACCCAGCCCGACTCCAGAAGCGTCACTATAAACCGCAAAATCTTCAACTCCATCGGGTAGAGAAAGTATCGCTGCTTCACATAACTTCTTCTTTAGCTTCTCGAATACCTCATCGTGTTTCTCACTCCATGTATACGTAGCTCCTTTATGGGTCAAAGCTGTTAATGGAGCGGCTATCGAAGAAAAGCCTTGGATAAATCGTCGATAATATCTGGCTAATCCTAAAAAGCTTCGAATTTCTGTGGGACTCTTTGGACATTCCCACTTCATTACAGCTTCGATTTTTGCTGGGTCAACCATTATTCCCTCCTGGTTAACCACATGACCCAAGAATTGGACCTCTCAGATCCAAAAATCACACTTAGAGAACTTGGCATAAAGCTTCTCTTTCTTTAACACTTCCAACACTTCCCGTAGATGTCTACCATGCTCCTCTTGGCTTTTCGAGTAGATCAGAATGTCGTCGATGAATACTATCACAGATTTATCAAGGAATGGTTTACAAACCCTGTTCATCAAATCCATGAATGCTGCAAGAGCATTGGTTAGTCCAAACGACAAAACCAAGAACTCGTAGTGCCCATATCGAGTTCTGAATGCAGTCTTCTCAATATCCCGTTCCCTCACCTTCAGCTGATGATATCCCGACCTAAGATCGATCTTTGAGAAGTAGCTCGAACCTTGCAGCTGATCGAATAGGTCGTCAATCCTCGGCAATGGATACTTGTTCTTCACCGTTGCCTTGTTCAGCTCTCGGTAGTCTATACACATTCTCATGCTTCCGTCCTTCTTCTTTACGAATAACACCGGAGCTCCCCAGGGTGATGAACTAGGTCGAATGAAACTGTTGTCCAACAGCTCCTGAAGTTGTGTCGTGAGCTCCTTCATCTCCGTCGGTGCTAATCAGTATGGTGCTTTCGCTATCGGTGTTGTTCCGAGTAACAAGTCTATACGAAATTCTACTTGTCTATCCGGTGGTAATCCGAGAAGATCTTCGGGAAAGACTTCTAGATAATCGCACACAACCGGTATATTCTGCACCTCTTTCTTTTCCTTCTTAGCATCGATTACGAATGCCAAGTACGATGCACATCCTTTGGACAAACATTTCCTGGCTTTCAACAGGGAGATGATTCCAGAATTCACTCTGCGTTTGTCCCCGTACACCATAAATGATTCCCTTCTGGGTGGGTTCATCCTCACTATCTTCTTTCGGCATTGAATCTCAGCATCATTGGCGCTAAGCCAATCCATACCCAAAACGATGTCGAAACCGTTTAACTCTATAGGTAATAGCTCTTCATGGAATTCGTTTTCGTTTAGGTCGATGACGATGTTCCTAATACGATTACTAACAGGTACGAATTTGCCACTGGCAACTTCTACAATCAGGGCATTATCAAGTTTTTCTATAGGTAATGCTAATTTCCCACTAAATTTATGTGACACAAAGGAGTAGTTGGCTCCGGAATCAAATAGTATATTTGCAGGCAAGCCATTTACAAGAAAGGTACCTGAAGCGACGCCTGTTGCTTCCTTCGCAGCCTCGAGTGTCATCTGGAAGGATCTCGCCTTCGGCTTCGGTGGTATGTTGGGTCTTCCTGCCTCCTTCTTCTTTGGGAAATCTTTTGAAATGCGCCCCTCCTTGTTGCACTCATAGCAGACCCTCTTAGTGAACGTGCATTCGTTGGCGTAGTGCCCAGGCTTTCCGCATTAGAAACAAGTGACCCCTCCATCACACTTCCCAGAGTGCTTCTTCTTACACTTGTCACACCACTTCGCTTCTAATCCTCCTCCTCTCGAACCAGACTTCGAGAATCTACTCTTCTTGTTGGACTTCGAGGATCCATCGAACTTCCGTTTCTCACCAACCTCAGCTCTTTCTAGACCTCTTTCCTTTTGTTGGGTCTCCACATTCTTTGCTGCTCGAACGGCTGATTTCAGAGTGGTTGCCATCTTGACTGTTGGGCCAAAGTCAGTCGACAGTCCGTTTGCGAACTTCTCAATTTTGGAAAGTTCGGTTGGCACTAGGTATGGAAACAACTTCATCTTTTCCGTGAATGCAACAGCATAGTCATCGATGCTCATTCTCCCCTTTTTCAAATTTTGGAACTCATTGTTCAGATCAATCAGATCTATCTCTGAACAGTACTGCGCCTTCAGTTGTTCCAAGAACTCATCCCACGACATTTTTAGAGCTTCTCCTTGCGTCATTGTATCTGCCAATAGCTTCCACCAGCTCAAGACTCCAGTTTTCAATAGTCTCATAGCGAAGACAGTCTTCTGCTTCTCGTTGCAGTCGCAGCTTTCAAACACCATCTCCATCTCGGAGATCCAGTCCATGATCTCAACAGGCTTTGGGCTTCCTGAGAGACTTGGTGGTTTCGCACCCAAGAAACTTTTGTACATCTGTCCATCCTTGTTGTTTCTCCCTTCTAGGTCGTCCCTTTGCTCACCTTGAGTCCCTATTTGACTCACTTGGCGGCTATAGTTCCCTTCCTCGGATTGCTCGGGAATTGGCTCCGTCGGTCCAACATGTATGGTAGGTTCGTCCCTATTCTCGTGGAGCATCCGTCTCATTTCTTCCCTTTGTTCAGCTAGCATAGCCTGAATCATGGCTTGAACTCCAGCCATGGTGACTGGCTCAGGTGCAACTTCTTCAACAACAGGTAATTGCTGAACCACTGGGGGTTGGTTCCTATCCCCATTTGCGTTCACGTTTCCGCTACGGGTCCTTGCCATCTTGAACTATACACCGAATAAGGTGAATTTAGATCTTTATTTAGGATAGATATTTAAATCGTCCTTATCACTCCGAAACGTTTACATGCTAGTTCTAATATCGTAGTCGTACGTTTAGAATCCTAAACACATAAGGTTTCCAGATCCGGTCGGCAACAGACCATAGATCCGAACAATTAACAACATATCAGGCACAAAGCATTTAGCATATAAAAGCATTTTAGGCATAATTCCTAAAATAAGCTAGTGCTCACACCTCACAATCATCGCTTAGCATTCTAAGTTGAAGTCTAGAAATTCTACAAATTCCTAATTCGCTTAAACTAATGATCTGATACCAACTGTGACATCCCCAAAATCACGGCCAGAAAAGACCGGTTTTGTTTATACTTTATTTCAAAATCAGAGTTATCTTTTAAAAAAAAGGGTTGCGGAATTTGTCCCAAAACAATAATATGATAAAGATTTATCAAAAGCATTTCCTTAGAAATGTATTTCATTAAAAGACTTGGGATGTCATGTTCGATACAGTACATAAGTATAAACAATACAATATAAGCCTTACTACATTATTTCATATCTACAGGCCTATATCCGTAATCCTTCGTCCAAACATCATATCTATGCTCAAGCACCACTACCTGTAATACATAAAACTGAGTGGGTCAGGCTTGGGAGCCTGGTGAGTACATAGGGTTTTCAACCCACAATAAATAAGTTTATTAATTCCATCAATCAACAATAACCCAATTACCCGTTCCCGTTATCCTCACATTACGTCCCTAAACACCTATTATAAGGGACCTATCCTAAGGATCATCATCGGGATGGACACTACTCCTAAGGGGGTTCCTCAGCAATAAATGTGCTAAAGGCAACCATGTGGGGGGTGGAGTACACCGGTGAACACATCGTTCACAACACCTACAGGTTGCGATCCTGTCAACGTTCCACTGGACTGTCTAGAAGAGTCCGTGGTCATCATCTATACTCCGCTAGATGACTGGATCAACAACAACAACAACAACAACATTGAGGCCTCTCATCATTTTATCACACATCATCTTATTACCTCTACCCATGTTTTACCCCAACATTTTTGTAGATATAAAATACATATACAGTTTAAATCATTTAAAACTTGTATAAAAACATTCATCCAGCATAGATAACAAGTATACAAATAAAATGCACACATAGCACGTAATATATAAAATACTTCATATCTATGTGTAAGATGAAAGTAACTATGGACTCACCTGAAAAGGTGGTGATTCCGAAATCAGACAGCGCTTCGCTTTTTAAAATAATTTCCTTCGACGAAACCTAGTATTATTACCACTAGAGTTTTAGTCTATTATTCGCTGAGACTAATTAATAGTCTAGCTATTATTACTATTATATAAGCGTTAAAAAATACTTATATAACCCATAATAATAGCCCAAGTATTTATTATAAGTTCCTAATAACGTTACTATAATTAAATAAAAGCTATATTAAAAATAGCGTAGGCATAGCTCACTTACAATGGGTTTTATATAAAACCAGGATTTGCTTGGAGCAGCGTTCCCGAGCTGAAAAGCTCTTCTTCTCGGAGCCGTCGAGCACTCCGGGGCCTCCGCCTCGTGCTAGGGAGGTTCCCTAGGCTTTTCGGGGGATTTCGGGGCTAGATAGAGGTTCTAGAGTGACAGAGAGAGAGAGAGAGTAAAGAGAAGAAAGAATGAGAAAGGTGTGAAGAAAATGAGGGTGGGAGAGGTGGTATTTATAGGGTGAAATGTGACTGAACTTGGTGCCACATGTCACCATCTGGTGGCAAGCCTTGGGGAGAAAGCAATGGCCAAGATTGTGCCACATCACCCATTTTCGCACAGCACACTTCCGACTTCTAAAATCCGTAACTTTCACATACGATCTCCGTCTTTTACGTTCTTTATATCCACGCGTAGGTAATAATAAGATCTACAACTTGCATTTTGACTCCGTCGGTTAATTCTCGATCGATCTTAAATTTAACAGTACAAGGAGATTATACTGTTAAACGTCCGTGTAAAATTCATAACTTCTACATACGGACTCTGTTTTCGTCTGTCTTTTTACCGTTGATTTCCTATTAATGAGATCTTCAACTCTCATTTAGGTCGCGTAAGCCAAAAATCGCTCGATCTAAAATTCGAGTTTCGGGTCGTGCACTGCTAAGCCGAATCTTAGAAAAATCATAACTTCCTCATACGAAGTCAGATTTGGGCGTTCTTTTTATGGATGTTCTCGGTTTAACATATTCTACAACTTTGGTTTAGATCACTAAGGCTAAAAATCCATTCATCATAAATTCACTATTTACGTCTCCCGGTGCCGTGCCGGTTTTGCCGTAAAACTTTGGCGAGCCATAACTTCTTCGTTATAACTCGGATTTTGGCATTCTCTATATCCCCTAAATCCTTGTTTCGACCACTACAACTTTATATAAAGATATTAGGCTTATCCCATACTTTGATTTTGACGCTTATTTATATTCTTTATTAATTATACATTTATAATTAAATAATAAGCACATAAATACACATAATTCACATAATACTCAAATATTTCATCTTTATTACTTCAAAAAGAGTAACAAGAGTTGACCTAGACTATTACATTGACAAATATGCTTAGCCCTGAAACCCGGGCGTTACATGTTCTTATGAATTTAGAAGATGATAGGAATTATTTGCTAAATTGTTTAGAATTAATTCTCAATCATTTATGCGTTTTAATGGAGTCCATAATTTGTCCTCAAGTTATGGATATCCAAAGGTCACTTATTTTAAACACACATTTAAAACACATAAGTTACATGAAGATGAAGAGTCTTCATTTTATGAACCTTTAATTCATAAGTTATGAAATGAAAAGTTTTGGATAGTTACAAAACTTACCCTCAAGTTTTGGAATTTGTAAAATTTCACACACTTTAATAAACTTTAATTCCAACCCTTAGAGTTTTAATAGTTAAAATTCAACCCTTATACTATTTATAACATTAATAGTTAATTATTATATATATGTATATGAATAAGTCGTTCTATCGTTAGTAGGCCTCATTCACGAAGCCGGTCTATAAGGGGGTATAAGGTTGTTGCCTATAAAATGGCAGCTTAATGGGTGTCCACTCTCAACCACTGCTTCCTTGATCAGTGGAGGGTCGTTAGCCGAACGGGTAAGACAAAGACTTTAAATTCTCATTAAAGTATAATGATTATTATAAATTAACTAAACATTTTAATTCCCAATCTTAGTTACTTTAGGAAAATGTGAACATGGTGCTAGTCCATGGAATTCACACTTTGTACCTTACCAAGTCGTTGGTGGAGCGTGTGTGGTTAACCGGCACACTAACTTGGACTAGTAAGGATCACGAAGGGTGACTTAATGTTTGTCATAGATCAATGGAGCGTGTGTGGTTAACCGGCACATTGATTAGGTGATAATATTAAGGGTACCAAGTGAATTAGCATGGTTATTCACACCTTGTTTTGTGATCCTCGGCATCCCAGTCACGAAACTTGAAGGGCACAATCGAGATTGAAACATGCCATTGAAAAGTTCAATGAATCTCAAAAGAATCTAGGAATTTCAAATCCAATTAAAACCTAATAATTCATTTCATTTTTCATGGTGGAAATTGGTGAATCGTCATTCACCTACCTTTCAAATATGTTATCACTTAGATTACGGCATCCCTCTTCTAAGTATAATATATTGTGATTGGATCCTAGCCTTAATATTACATTTGGGTGTCTTATTAAGGACTTTATATATCTAATCTAAACTTGCTTTCTTCTTTCAGATGTCTTCCAACACTAATGCTTCGGGCTCTAACCCAACTGGTTCTTTCTCTCTCATGAATCTTTGTGGGAGAGTCATCTTTGATGGTTCCAACTTCATGGACTGGATCAAGAACATCGGGATGGTTACTCGTTATGAGGACAAGGAATATGTCCTCGATAAGGTGTTAAAGGAGCTTGATGAGTCCACTGCTACTCCTGAGGAGATCGCTGAATTTAGGACACATGAGAGAGATGCTACTAAGGTGGCATGCATCATGATGGCCACGATGACAGCCGAGCTCCAAAAGTCCTATGAGGACTTCTACCCTTTTGAGATGCACCAAGACCTGATGGAAAGGTACCATCAGAGTGCTCGTCAGGAGCGGTATGAAATAATCTCCTCCATGATAACAACCCGCATGAAGGACGGTGAATCTGTCACGGGCCACATTCAAAAGATGCAAAGGTATGTGGACCGTTTGCTCAAGCTGAATGTGAAGTTCCCTAAGGATTTGGCAATCGACATCATTTTGCACTCCTTACCTTCTTGTTATGACTATTTTCGTATGACATATCTTATGAAAAAGGAGGAAGTTACCCTTAGCAAACTTCAAGGACTCTTGAAGACCGCTGAAACCGGTCTTAAGGGCAAGGCGGTTGTTGCCTCTACTACTCCTACTCCAACATCTACCCCTGTTTTGGCTATTGGGCAAGGCAAAGGGAAAAAAAGGAAGTCCCCTTCGAAGGGTACCAAGGGAAAGTCTCTTGAAGGCACCCCATCAAGGACCAAGAGCGGTTCTGTCACTCCTTCTGCCATTCCTAAGGATGTTGATTGCTACTATTGTCTGGACAAGGGGCACTGGAAGCAAAACTGCCCTAAGTACTTGCAGGATCTAAAGGATGGGAAAGTGAAACCCACTCATGCAAGTATTTACACAATACTGTATAATTACTCACCATATTCTAACTCTTGGGTGCTTGATACAGGATGTGGTATTCACATATGTTCTGATTTGCAGGGCCTAAGAAGAAGTGAGGATGTGGAGCACGGGAAGATTAACTTGATCATGGGGAACAGGAACGCTTCACCTGTTTCCAAGATTGGAGTTTATACTTTATTGCTGAATAATGGGTTAAAAGTAGACTTGAATAAATGTGTGTACTCGTCTGAAATAGCGAGGAATATTATTTCCTATCATGCTTTGTACAAACAAGGTTTTACCTTTCATTTGATAATGAATGTGGTGGTATTAATGCTTTCTTTAATAATGTGTTTTATTTTAAAGCATTACCTTGTGATGGTGTGTATGAAACTGTGTCGATTATAGACAACTTAGGAAATAATGTGTTGTATATTGATTCTTCTACTAGCCTAGATAAAGCATCATTGTGGCATTGTCGTCTTGGACATATAAACAAGAAACGCATAGGCCAACTCCAAAAGAGTGGAGTCTTGGAGTCATTCGACCTTAAATCGGATGATAGTTGTGAATCTTGTCTACTTGGAAAGATGACAAAATCGCCCTTCACTGGAACTTGTGAAAGGGGTGAGGGTTTGTTGGACCTAATACACACTGATGTATGTGGGCCATTCAAAACCGCCACAAGGGATGTTAATCGGTATTATGTGGCTTTTATTGATGATTTTAGTAGATATGGTTATGTCTACTTGATCAAACATAAGTCAGAAACCTTTGAAAGGTTTAAGGAATTCAAACAGGAAGTAGAAAATCAATTGGGCAGGAACATTAAGATACTTCGATCCGATCGAGGTGGTGAGTATCTTAGTACCGAGTTCCTTGACTATCTTAAGGAGTGTGGGATTGTCTCACAATTGACTCCTTCCAGGACACCACAGCTAAATGGTGTAGCTGAGAGGTGTAATCGAACCTTGTTAGACATGGTTTGCTCTATGATGAGTCGAGCTTTGCTACCAATCTCTTTTTGGGGGTATGCCTTAAAGACTGCCGCCCATATCCTTAATCTAGTCCCTACAAAGAAGGTTACCAAAACACCTCATGAGATGTGGACTGGGAAGGTTCCCAATTTAGACCACATCAAGATTTGGGGTTGCGAAGCTTTCGTGAGGCGTGAGACTCATGATAAGCTCGAACCCTGAAGTGAAAGGTGTATTTTCATCAACTACCCACAGAAATCCTTCAGTTACCTCTTTTACAGACCCAGCGAGAATGTGGTCTTTGTAGCAAGAAGAGGGGTCTTTCGTGAGAGAGAATTTATAAGCCAAGGAGACAGTGGGAGGTAAATTGATCTTGAAGAAATTCAAGAATCAATTGGTGAAGGAACCTCAGACACAAGCAATCAACCTGAGGAGGAAACTCCTGTTGAGCCAGCTGACGAGTCTGTACCTCCGAGGCGTTCCACACAGGTTAGGAACACACCTGCGTTTTATTATGGCTTTCATATTACTACGGAAGGTGATACATTTATCAGCGATAGTACACTGGTAAATTTGGATGAACCTAGCAGTGTTAAGGAAGCCATGGCAGGCCCGGAGTCTGCTAAATGGAAGGAGGCTATGGACAGCGAGATATAGTCCATGTATGACAATCAAGTTTGGAACTTGGTTGACAATGTACCAGGCCGTAAAACAGTCGGGTGCAAATGGATCTTCAAGAAGAAGACCGACATGGAAGGAAAGGTGCATACTTATAAGGCTCGACTGGTTGCGAAGGGTTTTACTCAGACTCAGGGTATTGATTATGATGAAACCTTCTCGCCGGTAGCAAAGATTAAGTCTACTAGGGTTATGCTAGCCATTGTTGCATTTCATGATTATGAAATATGGCAAAGCGTTTGGCTTCTCGAGAAGTGAAGATGAGTCTTGCATGTATGTCAGAGCTAGTGGGAGTATAGTTAGCTTCTTGGTACTGTATGTAGATGACATACTACTTATAGGAAATGACATCCCAACCTTGCAGGAGGTTAAGTCCTAGCTTGGGAAGTGCTTTGCTATGAAGGACCTAGGGGAAGCTGCCTATATCCTAGGGATAAGGATATTAAGAGAAAGGAGTAAAAGACTAATTGGACTTAGTCAGAGTACCTACTTGGATAAGGTGTTGAAAAGCTTCAACATGCAGAATTCCAAGAAACGAGATTTACCGATCCAAAGCAATACCAAGATGAGTAAGACTCAGAGTCCGAGTACAGAGGCAGAGATAGCTGAGATGAGCCAATTACCGTATGCTTCCGTTGTTGGCTCGATCATGTATGCTATGACTTGTACCCGCCCTGATGTGGCCTTTGCTTTGAGCATGGTCAGCAGGTATCAGGGGAACCCTGGCAAAGCTCATTGGACCGCGGTAAAGAACATTCTCAAGTCCCTGCGGAGGAATAAGGATTGGATCCTTACCCTTGGTGGGAGTGGTGACTTGAGAGTATTAGGGTATAGTGATGCTAGTTTTCAGACTGATAGGGATAACTTTCGCTCTCAGTCGGGCTGGGTCTTTACCTTAAATGGAGGGGCAATCTCTTGGAAGAGTTCCAAGCAGGAGACGGTGGCTGATTCGACTTGTGAATCAGAGTATATAGCAGCGAGTGAAGCAGCAAAGGAGGCGATATGGCTGAAGAACTTCATCGGAGACCTTGGACTTGTACCAGCTATTAAGGAGCCTATGGAGATTTTTTGTGACAGCAATAGTGCGGTTGCCTTAGCCAAGGAACCAAGAGATCATGGCAAATCCCGACACATTGACAGAAAATATCACTTCATAAGACACAAGATTGAAGAAGGACTCCTCGTGGCAAAGAGGGTATCGTCAGATGAGAATCCTATAGATCCCCTTACAAAGGGACTGACGAGGGTTAAGCATTTGCAGCATGCGAGGCGCATCGAGCTGAGGGATGATATTAGTTTTACAGATTAGATAGCCTTTTCTGAAACTTGTAAAATGTAATCGACGTTTGATGATGAATAAAATTTGTGATTTATTTGTGAGTAAAGTGTTACTATCATTGTCAATTATTTACTATTGTTTCAGTTTTGCATGTTTTGACTTCCAGAATAATTAATTTATTCAAACCTCCACAATCGGTCATACGTCGGAAGTAGGTATGAATCAAGATTGTCATGAATTGGGTTTGTAGATGTCTAAAGGTGTTTAGACATGGAAATGGTTGCTACAACGTTCATGAGTACTCATAAGTTATGAGTATTTGAATAAACCCACGCTCACTTGTATCACTTCATGGAATTTATCTCGAGTGATCGTGAGACGATAATATCATATAAGTCTTCAAACCTAGAGATATGAGTTGTTACCTATGAGTTGGTTGTGCATTGATTGCACGTAAACGCATCAGTAACTTGATGTTATAAAACGTGCCTTTGTGTACAATTCAACAAGTAGTAGAACAAGCATATGAGTCGAAGTTTATCTGTTCCTTCTAGAAATAGAAGTGATATCTGGGCCCCTAGATGATTTTGTGTTGACCCATGTACCGGTCCCGGTCAGAACTAAATTGATGTGTTCAGTTAAGTTCTTTGTCAAACAAATCAGAAATCGAGAAACAACTGCCAGACAATAAGCAAGACATAGTTACATGTGTTTTTCTGGCTGATATCATAAGAACAGAGGATTATATGATCACTTATCTAAAAATGGCGCTTCATAGTTCAACATAGTTTTCGAGAGCTATGATTGCTGGTTGGTTCCTAAAGTAATATAAGCAAATACAGTTATTAGACTTATCCAAGTGGGAGTCTTTTGGATAAGGTGTCTAAGTCCATAACTTATTTGGTATATACTTGACCCGACCCGGCATGGCCCATTTGGGTTGCACTTCACCCGAACTATTTATGGATAATTTTATGGGAGTTATACACATATGTTTATTAATATATTGTAAGTTATAATATATTAATATGAAGTTATGTTATTTAATTAGTCTTAGTCTTAAATTAATTATGAATTAATTTAGAGATTAAAAGGAAGACTGATTAAATTGTGGGCTATTATTTTTATATGGTGTGGGCTAACACTCATTTGTTGATGGGCTAGGCTTATATGGAAGTTCATTGATGATCCATGGAGCTTTTAACCCATGGATCCTTGGAAAAGGAAAGGTCATGGGTTATTAGGGTTTCACCCTAACCATGCACGCTATATAAGCATGTTTATGTTGCATGAAATAGCCACTAGTGTGTGTGTTTGTGTGTGGCCGAATTTCTAAGTGTGTATACACTCTCTCAAAGTTTTCCAAGTGTTTGTGGTGATTTGTGATTTCCATTTGAGGCATTCATACTATTAGTGCTTGGCTCTCAAACTCCAAGGAATAAAACTCATCAAAAGGTATGTAATCTCATCTAATTCTTTTATGTTCAAAAGTACCCCATGCCATGTTAGATAGGTTATGAACCTTGGAAAATTATTATTTTGCATGTATTTAGACAAACATAGATCCAAGGTTTATTAGGGTTGCATGCACACTTAGGAAGTGTTAGATTGCTCAAAACCCAACACTTTATTGGGTCCATATCAACCTACAAACACATAACATACAAGCATACAACAAAATTCACAAAGACAACAAGTACAAAATGACACCCAATGTCCTATATTATAGTGAGAATGCTTACCTCACAGATATCGACTAAGTACAACAGCTCTACCACAATGCAGACCGGTACTACGAAACACCTACTCAACAATAAGGAAGTACTCCATCATTCTATACCCTAAAACCCTTAATCTGACCAAAAGTCAACTATGATCACAAGTCATAGGTCAAATTCCACCTCAACATGTCTCCACATTGTGACCACCTATAGGTCACATCGTGGGCACTCCATGACAAAACACTCAGGTCATCCCTCAGTCGCTAGGTTGTGGCTACCTAAGTGTCACGTCATGGGAATTGGGTTCCCACAACTTAACAGATTCTACTCTTAATTTGTTAAGCCACTCATTGTAACTCTCTAGAAACCTTCTTAAATCCTAATACACCACAAATATCGATGTTGTTCAGTTATGTATGTCCAATGCAAGTCTAAAGCTCAACTTATGTCAAAATGGGAAGAAAAGCACCAAAATCTCATGCATGGAGTCCAATCCACCATTGAACTTCAGATCTGAGACTAATGTTTGTCAAAGGACCTCAATGATCCATAAAGTTTCTAACTTTATGGATTCCATGCATTTAACTCACCCCAAACATGGAGTAAAGTGGGTAAACCTTAAATCTAGCCTGCTTAAATGAGAAAGAAAAGAACTTGAGGGCGTACAATGGTCCAGAAACAACACAAGGTGATGAAGAGACTTTCTTGCTGAAACAATGCACCGAAGGAACCACCTTCTTCAAAAAGGAGCTAAAAACCACCAAAAGAGCTCTCAAAATAAAACAATGGAGGCTATATTTGATTAGGGAAAGAATGGAGGTGATGGAGGCTAAGGGTGTGCAAACCCTATCCCCACATTTCCTTAGATAGGGTGTAAATCGTAGAAAAATTAGGGTTAACCCTTAGGCGGCTGCCACGTCCTGGCAACATGCTCGTCATGTTGTGGCCCACAAGAAAGGATGCACGTTTATGCATTGATGGTCATGAGGTCTACTTCCTCACGTCGTGATTGCCTCAAAACCCAAGATTTTTCATTTTTTGTAGATCAAAAGCATAAATAATTCATTTAGCATGTGGTGCATTTATTTTAGTTTTCATACTATATTGTGTGTCCTGTTTGATTGTTGTCGTGGTAGTTATATATTTAGAGTCATTTCATATCTTGTGAGGTATGTGTTGATGTGCCTTGCAATGATCTAGTATGGTCAAGAAGAATTATGATGAATATGAATGAAGTGCGATGACAACCAATAATCATTCTAGATGATTTAACGTATACTAGCAGTCTATTTACTAATACCTTGTAGAGGGTGTTGTTGCATTCATTTGGTTTTTGTAATTTTTTTTTCAAAGCTAAATATGGTTTGTGTAATGATTTGCGAAATAAAAATAACTTTTATAACAATCTCCATTCTTAATAATTGCCTCTCCTACATGCCACGTGTTATATTTATATGCTCCATCAATCCACGTGTCCGTTTCTCACTTCTCCTCAGAAAAAAAAATCCCGCTTATTGCATTAAAAACGAAAATCAATTACAAAATTAAATAAAATTACATACAAAATGTTTTCATCAAATCAAATTAAAAGAAAACGAAATTTTCGGATTTTTCCTACTAATTAGAAACTCTGTTGCCATATTCTAAGCAATCTTTTTGAATCTTTTTGAATTGATAATTCTTTTACCTATTATATCTACATTATAATAGGAATGTAATCATGTTTGCGATTTTATCATTTACTATTTACATTTATATAAATCTATATCTAAAATTATTTGTTTACCTTTGCATCTTTCATAGTTTGGTTCTCTGTACGTCTTCTTCTCTGCGACTCTGGTAATTCATTCTCATCTATATTTCTTCTTCTGTTAAATTAAGTATTGTTCTTCTATTTACAGTTTGCCTTCTCCTCATGGTATGTGTATATTTCTTCTTCTTAACAAAAACCTGTTGATTAGTGAACTATTTTCCATCAAAAATACGATATTGTTTATCTTTACTAAAATGATAATTATGCCCTTTTGTGTACAGAGGGTTATTGATACATAATTGCAACAAAAAGTTAACTGATTTTGAGTTTGAATGTGTATGTTATAGTTGAAAATATTATGTAGTTATTCATATTGTTACTTCTCTGTTCCTTTCTTCTCTATTAACTTTGTTAGTATACAATATGCTAAAAAGGATTGATTATCTTAACAAAAACTTGTTGATTAGTGAACTATGATGCAGAAAAAAAAAAACAATATTGTTCTCTTTACTAAAATGATGATTATGCCCTTTTGTGTATATGTAATTATGAGAATTTATTTTTGTAATTGGACCATGTCTGTAAAAGAGTTGTCTCTATAGGGACTACAATTGGACTTTATTTATTTATTTATTTTTGTACACAGTCTGTATCTATGTCCACATAGCAAATGGAAAAGTCATTTCTGTAAAAAAAAATGTTTGTATAGGAACTAGAATTGGTCTTTTTTTGTACACCATTTGTATCTATGTCCATATAACAAATTTTCATTTATAGCATCCTACTTATAAACATCACAGACAAAACACACACAACATATTTATATATTTATAATAAACCTTTATGTGAATTTGGCATAAATAGGAAATGGCATGATTGTCCTTTTATGTTTTATAGAAATAATCGTAGTTTTATTTATAATTTAATATATATGGTATGAAACTCTTCTATTTAATTAATTTTTCTTGTTTCTACATTTTTCACAAATAAATGGCAGCACTAAATCTTACCTTGATAGCTGATGTGAATGTAACTAAGGATGACTTGACTTTCATGCTTCGAATCATAAACCTTTGGCATCAAATGTATTTCTACAACAAAAATAAATTTTGGTCAATTGAAATGATCTTAATGGATGAACATGTATCTTACTAAAATTATTTTTATATATTTCTTATACATATTTCGCTATTCTTAATTACTTTATAAGTTTCTGTTACTGTATTAAATATTTAAGGGAACAAAATCCAAGCAATGGTCTCCAAAAGAAACATATATCGATTCAAAAATATAGTAAAGGATGGGATGACATTTTAAATTAGATGTAACCAACCATTGTTACATCTGTTGGTTAATACATATCATTTTATGTTTAAATATAATATTATGTTTTCCAATTCCCAACATAACCTTCATTCGTCTTTTTCTTTTTATAGAAGTTATGGTTTGGTTTTCGTAATTGCGGAGATTCAACAAGGTCATCCAGATAAATCAAAACACAGGCTGGACATCCGCATCCAAGATGCAAAGTTGGTATTCTTATATTTTTACATCTTTTAATTTTTAAATTTTAAATTGATTATGTTACTATATCATTTTTTATAAATAAATTACTTTTCCGACATTTGCAACTTCATGTCAATTTGTGGGGCGAATATGCGTACAAGGTGCTTGAGTGTATACATAACAATCCAGACAATTGTCATGTTGTTATTCTTTAGTTTGGTCAGATTAATGTTTGGAGATTTATTCAAATTATGTTATTAATATTTATGTTATCCTCGTTAAAATTATATATATATATATATATATATATATATATATATATATATATATATATATATATATATATATATCGTCCAAGTGTAAACACCTACTTTACTTCTTTCAATTTGTTCATTAACTCTGACATAGATGAAATTATTGATTTCAACAAAAGGTAATTTATGTTTTATTGTGTTTATTGTACAATTATAGTTTACGTGAGTAATACTTTTTTAATTTTTTGTATACATAACAGTTTGGATGGTGATGATCGTCCTGATTATTTACAAATACATTTTCAGTTATTCCATCCAATCAAATTTTTGAATATGATGATATCATGGTAAAAAATAACTTGAAGGGTATCGTTGGAGTTTAGGAACCGGTCGAGGTATTTCATGTTTTATTGTACTTTTTTTAATTTTTATTTGTTGCTTTAAATATTTTGACTGTGTGTTTGTGTTTTTTTACGTTTGTGTTATATAATTTAAATATATTTCATTTGCATTTGCGTTATGTATGTTAATCTAAAGTACATACCTTTTTGTAGAAATGCAATTTCGTAATCGTGGGTTTTAAAGGGAATTTTACAGAATCAAAAATGGTATTATCAAGCATATACCAACTATTTCGGAAAAGCAGTTCCATCAGATGAAAGTGATGCCCATCAAACAAAGTCTTCTGAATGTCATAATGAAAACTGCACAAAAACTACCACTTCGATTGTTCCATGGTTGTTACATTACACTTGAATCATAATGAACTATCTAATATTCCATGTTTATCACAATATTAATATTATTATCAGTTTTTATTTTTTTTTTATACGTTTATGATTCCTATACGTGTGCATGATAATACTGAAACTCTAACCTTAACCATCTTTGAGAGAGAAGGGAGGTATATGTTGAAGCAATCACCGAAAGAGTTTGTTAACGCATTGAAAGGTTTGAAATTGGCCTCTAAAATTTATGTTATAAAATTCAATGTGTCCAACAAAAACAACCAATATGGTATTGCTAGAATCAGGGATGATGAGAGTTTAATCGAACAACTTGAAAAATAAGTTGACCGAGTCACAAGTTATTTTATTACTTATTTTTTGTTGTTTTTAATTTAAATATTCTTTTACTTTTTAGTACATTATTTTATTGTTTATTTTTTGTACTATATAGCCTTCTAATTCATAGTCGTTAGATTTTGGTTCGGCTGATTTGCTATCTCAAAAGATCAAAAATTTAAAGATTAAATACATTTTAATTTTTTGACAGATTCTCTAAAACAATACTTCAGTTTAGCAATAAAAATAATATACGATTATATTTTTTTGGACACAATTTCTTGCATGGACGATAACATAACTCCTTCCACTATCGACAAAAACAAGACAACAAGTCCAATGAAAAGTTTGAAGACAACACCGGTCTTAAAGCGAAATATGGAAGAAGTTTTCGATTTAGATTTGAATGATCATTTATCATCATCAAAAACTCCAAAAGTATATCCAAATTGTCCAAAAAAAATAGTTGTTAAAGGTAAAGTTGGAGAAAAATGACTGAGTTATGCTGTGGTGGGGAATTTGAATAGGTGTTCCATTTTGCAATTACATAAACAATTACTTCCTTTAATTTGCACCATGGATTTTTCACCTTGTGGTTTTTCATGGTTCAAAAATTTGTTTCCTATGATTGTTTTTTAAATGGTTGTTTGATGCTAAATTCATAAAATTATCTGAATTCATGTTTTCTATTTTTTTATATTTTTTAACTTATGTTTTTTTTTCCATAATTTTTTTCTGTTAACAAAACGTTATAAACTACCATATTATATCATAAAAATATTAGTATGTAAAGTTGTTATAATATATAATATATAATTTATTTTTTCAATTTATGATATTCTTTAAATCAACTACAACATGTTGATAAGAGAAACTCTTATTATATCGTCATATAATAAATTGTTGGTAAAATTAACAATCAGGGCAATCTTAACTTTTTATTGTCTTATTACCATGGTGTAGCATCATACTTTTATAATTTTACTTTCTACAAAACTTTGTCCAAATTATAGTTTTACTTTACTTCAAATAGTGGAGTTATTTTGTGCAATTTAAATAATAAATGCATAAAAGTTTGATTTTCTCATGATATTTTTCTTAAACTATGTTCATAATCACCACAACTATAACGATGAATAATAATAAAAGTTAAAATAATAATAATACAAAATAATCGTAAATCTAACATTATGTCCAGAGTAGTAACTCACACCATCAATCCACCATCGGATCCAAAAAATCATCATTTCAGTTTTCACAATTTAAGGATTTTATATTATATCTTAAATGACCTACAATCAAAACAATAAAATGGTAATTGCTATCATATCACTAGTTGTATTCCAATTTCAAAAAAGATAATCAATTCCCAAAAGATAAGGTTGATTATTATGATATTTTTAATTTTAATACCTGAATATACACCTTTTTATTTTTTTTCTCCCGCACAATTTATCATTCAATATCAAATCTGTTTCCATAATCTTCAGCAGTCGAATTGTGGTGAATTTTCTGCTTTGTGTAATCTCTATTCCTGCATTGAAAATCAATTTAAATCAATTTACATATACAACATTATGATATAATATTGCAAAAATTAATCAATTTACATTTATATTTACATATATAATCCATCAATCCACGTGTCCGTTTCTCACTTCTCAGAAAATTTTCCCGCTCATTGCATTAATAACGAAAATCAATTACAAAAATTTACATACAAAACATTTTCATCAAATCAAATTTAAATAAACGGAATTTTGGGAGTTTTCCTACTAATTAGCATCTATGTTGCCAAATTCTAATCAACATTTTTGAATTTATTTATCTTTTACCCATTATATCTGCATTATAATAGGAATGTAATCAAGTTTGTGATTTTATCATTTATCATTTACATTTTTATAAATATGTATCTAAAATTATTTGTTTACCTTTACGTATTTCATAGTTTGGTTGTCTGTATGTCTTCTTCTTTCCAAATCTAGTAATTCATTCTCATCTATATTTTTTTCTTCTCTTAAAGGAAGTATTGTTCTTCTGTTTACAGTTCGCCTTCTCCTCATGGTATGTGTATATTTTTCTGTATACGACATATTGTGTTGCTTTTTTCTTATAAATTTACCCATCAACCATGTTTTATACAGATGGTTATTGGTACATAATTGCAACAAAAAGTTTACTGGTTTTGAATGTGACTGTGTATGTTATGGTCAAAAATCTTATATAGTTATTCCTATTGTTACTTTTCTGTTCCTTTCTTCTCTATTAACTTTGTTATTACACAATATGCTAAAAAGGATTGATTACCTTAACAAAAACCTAATGGTTAGTGAACTATTTTGCAGAAAAAAATGATATTGTTTCTCTTCACTAAAAGGACAATTATGCCTTTTTGTGTATATGTAATTATGAGATATCATGTTTTATACTTTTACCTAATAGGGCAACCTATTTTTGCATATGCATATGCTTACCACAAAAACTCCTTCAGATTGGTGTAGTATAGTTGAAAAGTTGACTTCTTTTAACAATTATCAATTTGGAGTTCTTTATGCAAGTAAATAAAATACAATGACACTTTGACTGTATTGCATATGCAAAGTCAAAGTACATAATCTAATGATATATTCTTATGTATAATATTTGTATTCTTTTACTTCTCTATTTATGTTGTATAGAATAATAAAAAGTTAAAATTTTCAAATATTTTTTACATACAAAACATGACTTTCAATATCTTACAACAATTTGTCATGAAGTTGTTATTTTAATTTTTTTTCACAGAAATGACAGGTCCAAATGTTACCTTCGTAGCTGATGTGGATGTAACTAGGGATGACTTGACTTTCAAACTTCGTGTCATAAACTTGTGGAAGAAAATGGCTTTATACAACAAGGATAAAATTTACTCAATTGAAATTATCTTAATAGATGAAAAGGTAATTATATAAATTAAAAATATTTTTTCATTACTCATACAAATCTAATATAATTTACTTATAAATGCCAACTTATATCATACTTCTTTTAGGGAAACAAGATCCAAGCAATTGTATCAACAAAAAACATCTACAAATTCAAAGATATTCTAAAAAATGGGCATGCATTTTACATAAAATTTCCAGTCTTTGCATCACAAAGGATGGGTGGTTTGAGGTTAAATCGGCTTCATCATAAACTTACTTTTGTCCATAACAGTATTCTTATGGAGTGTCATGACTTTTCTAGATTGGTAGTTGCTTTTGGTGACATGTTGCAAGATAATTCCGATATGAAAAAACACAAACTCAACATCCAAATCCAAGATGCAAATTATGTTTTATATATATATATATATATATATATATATATATATATATATATATATATATATATATATATATATATATATATATATATATATATATATATAACATTCCATTTGAGATTAATAAAGGAAGTAAATAAATAAACCCTAAGCCCTGAGAGGTAAATTATAGTTTATTGAAGCCCTAAATCCATAATAATTTAGCAAGGCACTGGTTTTGGGAGTTAAATGTCATAACTTTTGAATATTGGGGGTTAAGTCTAATTTCCGGATTGGTTTGTAAGGATTTTCAGAAGTTAGGGGATGTTTGGCATTTATGGGACTTAAGTTGAAAAAGGTTTTCTGGAGGAGGGCCAAAATTGGAATTTGAGCTCATGTTTGAAAGAAAACACGGGAATTAAACCCGCTTCCCTTCCCTCTTGTTTTGGTGGATACTGAACACTAAACCTAGCTGATTTTCTTTTCAGTCGCCACCATCTTGGAAGCTTCTCAGTCGCCACAATCTTGGAAGCTTCTCAGTCGTCGCCTGCAAATCCGAGTCCGACCGTAACCCTACCTCCTGCTACATTTCGGTTGAACGCCTCCACAACAACCCCAACTCCCGGGCGTCGCGGGCAGCCGGAAGAGTCACCGAGGTCGGTGTTTGAAGCTGTGTTCATCATTGTGTGGGTCGTGAGTGACCAGGAAGTTCACAGTAATGCTAACCACCACTCCTCTCTCCTCTACTTCTTTTCTCTCGGTGTGTTTGACATCGTGTACGCCGTTGCTATCGCCAGTGACCCTGTTTCTTCGTTTCTATTTGTTCCAACATCTTCAGCGCCTAGTCGGTGGTTGAGAGCTTGTGGTCACACGTCATGTATGTGCGTGTGTTACTACTAGAACCCATGAAGCATTCGCAGGAGGGTTATGTTGGTCGGATTTGAGGCGAACGACCATCGCAGCCAACCATGGTGGCTGCGCTAAGCTTCCTTCTTTTTTCCGCCACCAACTACCGTGAGGAGATGGTTGTGTATGTGATTTGGTGTGTTAATGATGTTCAACTTGTATATGTGTTTTGTTAATGGAATTATCCCTCGAGTCACCGCCATGTACGGGTGGCTGCCCCCGTGAACCACCGTCTACCACCATCGCTTGAGGTAGCAGTGGATGGTACTCGGCCTAGTGAAACCCTGATCAGCCTAAAACTTAAACATTGGACTAATTGGCATGTGTTTGGATTAGAAACCCTAATTAGGGTTTAGAAAACCCTAATCTTGGAGACTTTTGTTTAGGACTTGCGGGACCCGCGTTTTTTACCGTTGGAATGAAATTATGAATTATGCCCAACTCCATTGTAGGATTGACCTGTTAGAGTGATGGGCTTACTAGATTAAGTCTTTATGGGTTAAGTGATTTTCCTAAACCCTAGTCATTATTTTATGTGAAAACGCTAATCTTGTTGAGCTTTGAGTTGGGCCTTTCTTTTGGGCTTAGGTGTTTGGGTCCTTATTGGGCCATTTAAGAACAAGTGTATGGTCTAGGATATTTGGATGGGCTTTAGGGTAAGGCACGTGTAAGGGTTTTGGGTCCAATTAGGAAAAATGGGTCATAATTGGGCCTTGGTTGACCTTTTTTGGCTTTTGGTCCTCCAGAGTGTGAGTTTAGGCCTTGGTTTTGGACCACGCTAGGTTAGGGGTAAAATAGTCATTTTAACCCAATTATGGAGTTATGCATTAGAACCCAATTGTTAATTGGGTGTTATTTTGATGATTGACGGTTCGGGAATAAGTCAGCCAGCAGCTAGGGATCGTCAGTGTGAGTCGGCAATGTGAGGTGAGTTTCATTATCGTGTTTAGCGGGTCGAAGGCACCAATGTCGGCCGATGTTTATGTTATGCTGATGGAATGCTAGCTGCCTTTGTGACTCTTGCATGTGGCTATGTTTATATGATATTGGACTAAGGTCCGATGTCGGGCGAAGCCCGATGACTATATGTATTTTGTGTATATTGGATGTGTATGTCTTTATATGCTTTTCAAGCTCAACTCGATGACCGGGCAGGGCCCGATGACTGGGTGGGGGCCCCTGTATGATTACTATATGTTTGGTATGTGGTATTTTAGGGGAACTCACTCAGATTTGTGTTTATGGTTTTTAGTTTATGTTTCTGGTACTTCTAGTTCCAAGGGAAAGAGCTCGGGATGATTGCATCGCACACACCATTGGGATTTTGTTATGATGTTTTACTCTGGTTTATGACAAATTGGTTCACTGGTTTGTTACAAATGTTTAGATGACATGGAAGTTCGCTATTTTATCTATTATTTATATCGAAAAATTTTGGGACCATATTTTTGGATGTTTCATTTTGGTATCAAAGCCTTGGTTTGAGAGATTTGGGCACACTCTCGGTAGTGTCTGAACTTAAATTAAGGGCTTGGTAGAAAAATTTTAAAAAGGAAACATTTTCATAAAAAGAATTTCTAAAAGAGAAAAGGGTGTGGTACGTGCAATTAGTCGAGCTCAAGTAAGTTATCCCAAAATACCCATACATGCTTATATATATGATATGAATTTTGAATTGTGAATCGCATGCTAAATTATGGTTAAGGATCTAGGAGAGATGCCTTGTTTGCCTATTGTATGAGCTTGTAGACTTGCATGCTAGTTCTGATTAACCAGTGATACGTTGGTGTGATATGTGGTACCTGGTAGTCTAGGAAGCATGTGATGTTAGGTTGGGTTTGGTTAGTATGCGTAAGGCAATCAATAGAGGGAGTGGGAGCTCCTAGTATGTTTTGTAGTAGGTTGGATTGGAGTGATATTGCACGAATGTTGCTTGCTTTGTGCTTTGTGGAACTCCTAGGTGATGGGAGTTAGCTACTAAGTGAATATGTCAACTCACATGTGACAAAGATTGAATAATCTTAGAGTGATGGATTTGACCCTATTACGCAGCTCTTGTCTAAGTCCAGCCGTTGTAGGGATGAGTCTGTTACTCGAAGGATTATCTAAGCTTTGATCCATGTGATTGTATTCATGAGGTGGGTGACTGGAATTATAGGGACTTCTTCAGCAGGTGATGGCAAGGTGAGGTCAGAAACCTAGGAAAGCCTAAGGAATTGCTTTAGTGGGTTTCATTGCATTGGTTAGAGAGTGTGTGGTGTATGGATTTGAAGGTGACTTAGAGGATTCGGGAGGATTCTTGTGGAAAGTGTGGATAGGTGTGGAAGGTAGTGTTGGGCCCATACTATTGAAAGCACAGGATCCATACCCGAATCATGAAGAGCCTTGGAGAATCTAGGAAGCCTGTGGGATGAGGATTCTTAGGTATATTCGGATCTCTTGCATGTTGCTTTCTATATGGTGTTGAGCACTCAGGTATGGGGTTCAGATTTTGGTTCCAACTCAGTAGCAAGCATTGAGTCGATCGATGTGTGGATGTAGGAGTTTATCTCATCGGAGATTACTAGCAGTATTCTAGCCTGGACCTGGGTGGTCTTAGGTTAAGCCTAGGAAGGGATTTTAGAGTTCTTTGACAATCATTTCAGGGCCTTTTGGGCTAAGTCTGGCAATCGTGTCGTGTTCGGGTTGGTGGGTCGCGGGTTGGCGGGTCGACATGTCAAAATATACCAACCGAAACATAACCCATTTAATTATACAGGTCACAGGTTGGCGGGTCACGGGTTAGCGGGTTTGGAACAAAAACTCATATATGAGCCGTCAACCCATTTATTTATACGAGTTTACAAGTTGGCAGGATTGTGGGTTAAATTTGGCTTCATATGTTCGTGAGTCAGATTCCATAAATAAAACTGATAATTAAACATGAGTAAATTCTTGATGCAAACCTATCCGAATTTTAGAAACTTAAGTCTTAAACATCCAAATGAAAATTATAAACATTCATGGAAACATGTTCAAACTAAAACATTAATACAAACATAGATAAATTCAATTGCAAGCATTGGCGTCGCTCGATAATGATTCGATCGTTCATGTCGTCGTTTTTGTGGAATATTTAGATTATTTATGGCAAACACCAAATGTGTTGCAATGCAAATCAGCGGATGGTTGCCCATAGGTCAAATGGTCAATGATATTAGGTATTCTATCCTAGTATAAAGTATAAAATATATAGTGTGTAATACTTAATACATTTAAAAAATATATAATTTTTTTTATTAAAATTCTAAACGGGTTGGCGGGTCAACCCATATATTTTTTGAGAAACCCATATATTACCTATTTAATAAACGGGTTGATAGGTTGGCAGGTTGAAAAAATCAATCCAACCCCGTTTATTTTGTGTCGTGTCGTGGGTCGTGTCGAGAATTGTCAGGCCTATTTCGGACCGAGATTGTAGTAAGATAGTTGGGGGCTCATCTGGAGCCCAAAGCTTGTGGATCCCCAAAATCCTTCAGGAAGGAGGATCCTACTATTAGTTCCTGTCAAGGAGTATTTCTCTGTTTGGCTCGAAGACCATTAGGGTCCATAGCGGAGTAATGCATGTATAGCACTAGGCAGGTGGGACCCATGAGCAAGGCAACTTTGTGATATAGATGGGTGGGACCCGTGGGTGAGGGCCATGCTATTTTGGCAATACATGTGAGACCTGGTAAAGACCGTTCAATCAAGGATTTGGATCTTGAGTCGCAGGATTAGGTAGTGGTCAGTGTGTGATGCAGGGAGGTTTATAGGATGGGTAGCCTTGTTATTTGGACTCTAGGGAACCTGGTGGTTACACCAGGTGCAAGTTGGTTTGGGAACCTCTGTATCTCGGTCTAGCAAGGGTTGTCGTTATCAGAAAGTGTTCGGGTGAAATGCAAGTGCAGATCTGTGGAACTCGGTTTATGGGTTGAGTATCGGGTTGGTTATTGGGTAAGATCTCGAGTCAAGTATCGCAAGTGTTTTGTGCAGAATCTTCGTTTACGTGGGTTGAGGATTAGGGTATCTTTATGTCGAGGGCATTGGTCAAAGGGTTCAAGGTAATAAATGGATTCACTTTTGGATGGTAGAAAAACTCTTGTGACCGTGCCTTGGATTGGTTTTATTTGTGGAGGGAATCAAGATAAGTCAAGGCAGTATTATTGATTTGGAACTTGTGTATGGAGTAGCTTGTTATTCGAAGGAGATGTAGGTCACTTGCAGTTGATTTTGAATAATCTCATAGTAAATGATTTGATCCTGTTGCACAACTTGTCTGAGTCTAACCATTATAGGGATAAGTCTCCTACACGAAGGATTATTTGAGCCTTCTGTCAGTATAAGTGTTATGTAAGGATACTTGGTCTATGATTCTATTTTCTATTGGGAAATTCAAGTAATTAGAAGTTGAATAGTTGGTTAGGAGATAAGTGGATGGGATTCAACAATAATAGTTCAGTATGGATGGTCTGCCAGGGAGTCAGACCATCTCGAGACTTCAGATTTCAAATTGAGTAAATGTGATTGTTGCAAGAAGTTCATTCAATTGCAATTTGGAGAGCCCTAAGAGGGTTTTTTTCGATTGCTTTGGGAAGATTGTGGTATGCTCAGGGTTGTAGTCTTGTTTCTCAGGTTGTTGACTTGCTGGGATTGGTAAGAGATGATTTCGAGGATGAAATCTAATTTAAGTGGGGGAGAATTGTAACATTTCGTTTGAGATTAAATATATAAAAGAAGTAAATAAATCAATCTTAAACCCCAAGATGTAAATTGTATTTTATTGAAGCCCTAAATCCATAATAATTTAGCAAGACATTGGTTTTAGGAGTTAAATGTCATAACTTTTGAATATTGGGGGTTAAGTGTAATTTCTGGATTGGTTTGTAAAGATTTTCAGAAGTCAAGGGGTGTTTGGTATTTATGGGACTTAATTTGAAAAAGGTGTTGTGGAGGAGGGCCAAACTTGGATTTTGAGCTCATGTTCGAAAGAAAACACGGAAATTAAACCTGCTTCCCTTCCCTCTCGTTTTGGTGGATACCGAACCCTAAACCTAGCTCATTTTCTTTTCAGTCTCCACCATCTTGGAAGCTTCTCAGTCATCGCCTGCAAATTCGAGTCTGACCGCCACCCTACCTCCTACTACCTTTTCGTTGAACACCTCGACAATAGCCATTGTTGTGGGACGTTGCATGCAGCCGGAAGAGCCACCGAGGTCGGTGTTTGAAGTTGTGTTCGTCATTATGTGGGTCGTGAGCGACCAGGAAGTTCCCGATAAGGTTAACTGCCATTTCTGTCTGCTTTCCTTCGTTCTTCTCAGTGTGTTTGACGTCGTATACGTCGTTGCTACCGTTGGTGACCCTTGGTCACCATTTCTGTTTGTTCCAGCATCTTTAGCCGCATAGTCGGTGGTTGAGAGCTTGTGGTCTCGTGTCATGTATGTGTATGTGTGTTGCTGCTAGAACCCGTGAAGCATTCGGACGAGGGTTATGTTGGTCGTAGGTGAGGCAAACCACCATGGCAGCCAACTGTCACACCCCAAAACCGGAACGGCAGAAACGTTCTGGGGTGGATGACGTCATGTCAAGTATCATAACATATGCAGTATAGTAATCAAAGTACAACAACCATTTCATTAATAGTAATAGTTTTACATGGTTTACATTACATAGAAAACATTAAGTAATACAAGTAGTAATATAGGTGCAGCTTGGTACTAAACTGTCTTCATCCAAAAGCTCCTGGAATGTACCTGTCTAAAGCTGACCTGAGAATACAAGTTATTTGAAAAGCGAGTATCAGCATTTTTATAAATGTTGGTGAGTTCATAAGTATTTAGTGTCATTTTATCCAAATAACTTTATATAAGTAGTAGTTTTAAAGTATACAGTGAATTAGAGTCCTTTCCAGAAAATCCTATATTTTCTAATTAAAAGCAGTCTTCTACCAAGACTGGACAAAGTTATGTGGTAAAAAGTAGTTTTCCCTTAAACACTATCGTTATCAAAATATGGTGTTTGACTTTAAAGAAAGTAGAAGAATATCAGGGAAAAATAACATATGCCTCAGCAGTGAGGACTGCTGACTAAGGCAAAAAGATATCATAGACTCCAGGAGAGTATCGAATGAACGGTACGCCTGGCTCAGTCTAACAAGAGGAGACACAGTCCCCAGATAGTATCAAATGAAAGATACGTCTAGCAAGGCCTAAAAACAGTGAGAACAGACCCCAGACAGTGTCAACTGAATAATACGTCTAGCAAGGTCTAAAAACAGTGAGAACAGACCCCAGACAGTGTCAACTGAATGATACGTCTAGCAAGGTCTAAAAACAGTGAGAACAGACCCCAAACAGTGTCAACTAAATGATACGTCTAGAAAGGTCTAAAAACAGTGAGAACAGACCCCAGACAGTGTCAACTGAATGATACGTCTAGCAAGGTATAAAACAGTGAGAATAGACCCCAAACAGTGTCAACTAAATGATACGCCTAGCAAGGTCTAAAACAGTGAGAACAGACCCCAGACAGTGTCAGCTGAATGATTCGTCTAGCAAGGTCTAAAACAGTGTTAAAAACCCATTACCTTAAAGCCATGAATTATAAGGTAACCCCGAGATACTCGTAACCATACTGATAGACACTAGAGAACTTGACGCCCTGCAAGCGTCGGTGTAAGTATGACATTTGTCACCCCTTGTCTTGGTAGGCCGTGGACTGTAGCTAGCAGTCAGGGTGCGGGGGTGTCAATCTCGTATAGATATATACACATAATGTCCGCTCTCCCTACAAGAGACTCTGGTTACCAACTTGACAACGGAGAAGCCCGTGTACTGAAGATGTATCTCGTGTAGTGAGATTTGATGTAAAATACTGGACTAATGATAGAGACTCACAACTGAACCGACTAATGTAAACCTGTATGTCTACGCTTGTATACATGATATATAACTAATTATCAAACAACCTTCGGATGGATATCCGATCCCACCAGACCACATCTCAACGAAGAAAAGGAAATAGGGCGAACTAGCCTTCCTAAGTCCTTTAAACATTATTTATATATATCTATACAAGCACAGGCATACATTTAACTAAGTAGAAGCATTTAACGAAGTTGAAGTGTTTCAGAAAGTAGAAGTGTTAACAAGTAGGAACGTATCGTGAAGTAGGAGTGCATCGTGAAGTAGGAGCATATCGTGAAGCAGGAGTGTATCGTGAAGTAGGAGCGTATCGTGAAGCAGGAGTGTATCGTGAAGTAGGAGCGTATCATGAAGCAGGAGTGTATCGTGAAGTAGGAGCGTTAATAAGTAGGAGCGTATTACGAAGTAAAAGTGTATCACGAAGTAAAAGCGTTAACAAGTAGTAGCATATAACTAAGTAGGAGCATTAACTAAGTTGGATTATAACGAAGCAGTAGAATCTAACGAAGTAGGAGTATAAAACATGGAAGAAAACTTCGGTGAAAACTTTGGAAAACATTTATACTTAAGAAAATCGCGATTTGGTATTCTTTTATAAAATAAGTTTGAAAACCTTTAGAAATTCTTTGGAAACCTTTCATAAACAAGTTTTAAATGAAACTTCGATAAAACAATATAAGTAAAAGTTGAACAAGTAACGACGTTTTGGAAAAACCATTTACAGTATCATTCTCGGTAAAACAGTTAACAGTGTAGTAAATCCTTGTGCATGCGGGTTATCAATCACATGCGATTGATATGATAACTGGCATGTTTAACTTGTATTCCCCCCCCCCCCAATAAAAGCATGTAAAAACATTTAAAAGGTTAATTCAGGGGTATGAACTCACCTGATGTAAGTGGATCCGACTAAGGTGCCGGTTGGGTGCTCGGTGTCAAGTAACGACTTGAACACACTTAGTGACCTATTAACATATGATAAAATATGTTTACATACAATTAGTACATATAATACTAATTAAATAGGTAGACGCATCCTATAGTGCGGAAAACACTTTGATTAAGTGTTTGGAGTGTCCCGGGTAACATTTATGGACATGTATGGCTTGGGTGAGGAGTTTACTCTTCAAGAGTAAACTCTTAAGAGAGATTTCGGCCCTAAACACCTCATACCCATGAGTTTACGGCCGTAAACTTATGGATGAGGTTCTTGAGTGCTAAATGGCCTTGAAACACTTGGGGATTAAATCTAGGTTTGAGTCTAATGCATTGGAAAGGGTTTTAACTCACAAATGGACCATTTATTGGAGTTTACGGCAGTAAACTAGGAGTTTACGGCTGTAAACTCCCTCACACATATTCCTTTGGTGTTTTAAGGTCTTAAGTGGTAGGGAATAAAGTTCTATGCATTTTCCAAGTCAAATGAAGGAGTTTAGGCATCATTTGGGCACTTAATGGGAGTTTACAGCCCATGGACCAATTCTATGGGAGTTCACAGCTGTAAACTCCTATTCCCTTGGTTTTATTGAAGTTTTAATCCTTTACAACAATGGAGTTGCTTCTAGACATTTTTCCAAGGCCATAGGAAGTGTTTGTGGGCAATTCTAACACATAAAATTGAGTTTACTTCCCATGAAGAGGAGTTTACGGCCCAAGCATGTTCTTGGGCAGTAAACTCATGTTTACTCTCCAAAAACTCGTTTCAAGGTGTTCTAAGTCCGAATATGTAAGCCTACAAGTCATATCTAAGCCTTAGGGGCAATTTAGAGGGGTTTTGGGGATTAAAAACCCCATTAAATGGTGTTCACGGTCGAAGAGAGTTCTTGGACCATAAACACATGTATTGGCCCCTAATTCATGTTTTAAACATGAATATGCATGCTAACTAAGTTATACAACAAGTTAGGGTAGATTGCTTACTCGTTTGGGGCTCGAAACGGACGATTTTTGGCTCGAAAACAAGTTGTAGAGAGAGAGTGTAGAGAGAGGGTGAAAAGGGTGGAAATGAAGTCCACTCCTCATTAGATAGGGGATTGAGTCGAGGCTCAGTGGAAATCTACCCGATACTACCGTTAAATGGGGCTTTTTGGTCGCACCCGATTAAACGGTCAAATTTTGACTTGGTTGAAACTAAACATTTTTAAGGGCATTTTGTGGGTGTTTCTAATTTGTTTCAACCCTCATGAAGTCATTCAAAAAGTCCCAAATTAATTAATCAGTCCAAAAGTCAACGGACAGTTAAATAAAAATGAGGCTTATTAACGGAAGAAGGGGTTAAAAATGACGAAATAAATTTCGGGTTGTCACACCAACCGTGGTGGTTGCTGCTAAGCTTACTTCTTTTTACTGCCAACCAGCCACCATGAGGAGGTGGTTGTCTATGTGTGATTTGGTGTGTTAATGATGTTCAGCTTGTGTGTGTGTGTTTGGTTAATAGGATTGTCCCTCAAGTCACCACCGTATGTGGATGGCTGCCACCGTGAACCACCATCTACCACCACCGCTCGAGGTGGCAGTGGGTGGTGCCCAGCCTAGTAAAACCCTAATCAGCCTAAAACTTAACCATTAGACTAATTGGCATGTGTTTGGGTTGGAAACCCTAATTAGTGTTTAGAAAACCCTAATCTTTGAGACTTTTGTTTGGGACTTGCCTGGATCCGTGTTTTGGACCGTTGGATTAAATTATGAATTATGCCTGACTCCATTATATGATTGACCTAGTAGATTGATGGGCTTACTGGATTAAGTCTTTATTGGTTAAGTGTTTTTCCTAAACCCTAATTGTCATTTTATGTGAAAACCCTAATCTCGTTGGGTTTGAGTTTTCTTTTGGGCTTAGGTGTTTGGGTCCTTGTTAGGCCATCTAAGAACAAGTGTATGGTTTAGGATATTTGGATGGGTTTTAGGGTAAGGCCAATGTAAGGGGTTTGGGTCCAATTTGGAAAATTGGGCCATAATTGGGTGTTGGTTGACCTTTTTTGGATTTTGGGCCACCAGAGTGTGAGTTTAGGCCTTGGTTTTAGACTAATCTAGGTTAGGGGTAAAATAGTCTTTTTTACCCCAAGTATGGATTTATGGTTATGAATTGGAACCCAATTGTTAATTGGGGGTTATTTTCATGATTAACAGTTCGGGAATCTGTCAGCCAACAGCCAGGGATCGTTTATGAGAGTCAGTAGTGTGAGGTGAGTTTCCTTAACGAGTTTAGTGGGTCGAAGGCACCAATATCGGCCCATGTTTATGTTATGATGATGAAATGCAAGCTGTCTTTTTGACTCTTCTATGTGCCTATGTTTATATGATATTGGACTAAGGTCCGATGTCGGGCGAAGCCCGATGACTATCTATATGATTTGTATATTGCATGTATATGTGTTTATATGCTTTCCGAGCTCAGCTCGATGACCTGTCGGGGCCCTGGCAGGTCCCGATGACTAGACGGGGTCCGATGACTGGGCGGGGCTCACTGTGTGTTTATTGTATGGTTGGTATGTGGTATTTTGGGTGGAACTCACTAAGCTTTGTGCTTACAGTTTCAGTTACTTCTGGTTCCAAGGGAAAGAGCTCGGGATGACTGCATCGCACACACCATTGGGATTTTGTTATGATGCTTTACTCTAATTTATGACAAATTGATACACCAGTTTATTAAAAATGTTTGGATGATATGAAACTTTGCTATTTTATCTATTATTTAAATTAAAATTTTATGGGACCATATTTTTGGATGTTTCAATATATATATATATATATATATATATATATATATATATATATATATATATATATATATATATATATATATATACACACACACAGAGAGAGAGAGAGAGAGAGAGAGAGAGAGAGAGGTTCCGTTGAGATTAAAAATAAAATAGAGATCTTGAGATTCAACCTTAGCCACGTATTTCACATCTGTTGATCTAACCCTCCGGCGTACCGGCGCTGCAGGACTGGTATAATCATAAGTGATTATACAGTGCCGCCCATTCCTTTCTCCTCCACCACCATAACCGCCACAGCCATTACCATTATCACCACCTCTGACACCAACCGACTTCACTACTGTCACATATACCAACGCCAACTTTGTCATCACCACCTGTTCTGCCACCAACTGTCATAATCATTTATGATTACTCTATCTGTGAATAGACTTATATGTATAATAATTTATGATTAGGCACATACGTATAAACATGTATAATCCTATATGATTATAACTCTCTGCCATATAATCATTGATAATTAGGCATACCCCGTTGCTGCCGGTACGCTGGTGCATTAGAGAGGCAAATGAGAAATATGTGGCTGAGATTGAATCTTAAGATCTCTATTTTTTTTTTAATCTCAAGTGAACCATCCTCTATATATATATATATATATATATATATATATATATATATATATATATATATATATATATATATATATATATATATATATATATGTATATCAATTAATTTAATAATTTATTTTCCAGTGGTTTACAAATTCGTGTCACTTTGTGGGTCATTATGCTTACAAAATGCAAGAATTTATTAATAACAATCCACACGGTCTTCGAATCATTGGCATCCTTCAATTTGTGATGCTTAAAGTTTGGAGAGTTAATTAATTTTCTTGTTATATTTTATTTTATAATAATTTAAATAACATTGATGCTTAAAGTTTGGAGAGCTAATTAATTTTCTTATTATATTTTATTTTATAATAATTTAATAACACTTGTATAGTTTTTTTAGATCATCCCACAGTTAACACATAGTTTTCCATGACAAAGCTTTTCATTAACACCGATATTGATGAATCATGTTTTCAAGAAAAGGTAATTTATGTTTTATCATTTTATTTCTATAATTACCCTTTATGTGACTAATATTAGTTATTTTTCTTATAAAATTAGTTTTGGTGGAGACGATCCCACTGATTCATCTTCGAATACAAATACACTCATTCAATTTAATCAAGTTAGTAAGCATGATGATTTTCATACATAAGTTTCAGTTCAAGACTAATGCATAGGTTTTGAAACACAGTAAAGAAATTGTGAATGTTACATTAGAAAACATTTGCTGAGTTTTAATTTTAATAGCAAGTTTGAAAAAGTTTGTTTCTTTAGACTTGTAAACAACAATTTTATTTTTCATGTTGGTTGTTTAAGATCTTGGTTTGAAAGGTGGAAACAATAGTTAAACATCATTGTTTGTTTTAGTGGTTTCTTACCTAAATTATGGATTATACATTATTGTTTCACATTTTGCTCTTATAAAAAAAGTGTTTGTTAATGTTATTAGTTGTTTAATCTATTTTTTTGGTATATTAAAAATCCTACTCTAGGGTTGTACATGTAATTTGTTTCTTTAATATATTTGTTGTGACATCCCCAATTTCACGGTCAGAAAAGACCGATTTCGTTTATGCTTTTTAAAGTAAAATCAGAGTAATCATTTCATTAAAAGTGTTATGGAATTTGTTCCCAAAGTCAAACATGATAAAAATTTATCAAAACCTTGCTTTAAGAAATATATATTTTTATTTCATAATAAAACCTCGGGATGTCATGTTCCGATACAGATCAAAAGCAGAAACAAGACCTTATAAGCCTTACAACAGTTATTTATAACTAATGGCCTATAATCCAAAATCACTCATCATCATCATCCGACTATGCTCGGGGTCCACTACCTGTAATCATAAAAAGCTGAGTGGGTCAGGCTTGGAAGCCTGGTGAGCATATAGGGTTTTCAACCCGCAATACATAAATTTATTATGTTTAAACATCAATCAGTCAACCAAATTACCCCAATTACCCATTCCCGTTATCCTCACCTTACGTCCCTAAAACAACTATCACAAGGGACCTAGCCTAAGGATTTTCATTAGGGGTGACAACATTGTTTTCCTACAACAATTTATGTCAAATAGGCACGAAGTCACATCGTCGCCAAGATTTATCCAATAGGCACTACGTCTCATAGTCGCCAGGGTTTACCTAATAGGCATGAAGTCAGATCATCACCAAAGTTTACTTAACAGGAACTAACAACATTGATCCCCACATACTAACTTTATACAGTGATCTTACTAGATCTAGCCTAAAGGATCGATATGAACAACTAACTACGAAACTACTTCAGAAATCCTCTAGCAGTAAACAAGGATTGATAAAGATATTGAATGAATGGACTAAGTTTAACTACGCACCTTTGTTCATAAAAGAAAGAACCACAAGACAATTAAGTCAGGGGTATTTATTAATGCCTAGGCTGTGGTCTGAATATCGTGAGGTATATAACCCCCAGACGCACCCTATCCAGCATCGAACTTTGCATAGGCTGTGGTCTGAATATCGTGAGGTATATAACCCCCAGACGCACCCTATCCGGCAATGGAAACACTAACTAATGCCTAGGTTGTGGTCTGAATATCGTGAGGTATATAACCCCCAGACACACCCTATCCAACATCGAACTTTGCCTAGGCTGTGGTCTGAATATCGTGAGGTATATAACCCCCAGACTCACCCCTATCCGGCATCGGAAAGGAAAACACTGACTAATGCCTAGGCTGTAGTCTGAACCCCCAGACTCACCCCTATCCGGCATCGGAAAGGAAAACACTGACTAATGCCTAGGCTGTGGTCTGAACCCCCAGACTCACCCCTATCCGGCATCGGAAAGGAAAACACTGACTAATGCCTAGGCTGTGGTCTGAACCCCCAGACTCACCCCTATCCGGCATCGGAAAGGAAAACACTGACTCATGAAGCTCGTCCAATCACTTCACAAAAGAAACGAAGACTCCAAATCTCTTCAAAATAAAAGCATTGGGAAAATACTAATAAAGTACTCCCATACGCTCTCGTACCCCGACACGTAATAGTGTCAAAAAGAAGAATTAACGGATGAACAAATAGTTCAAAAACACCTAAGGAACATATAGTTCAAGAACACTTTATGAACATATAGTTCAAACATACGTACCGATTACGAGTCTACTAACGTTCCACTGGACTATCTAAAATAGTCTGTGGCCGTTGTCTATACTCTGTTAGATGACTAGATCATCTTAAACATCAATACCTCTCATCACTTTATTTTATCACACACCAACTATCTACCCATGTTCTACCCAACATATTTGTAAATATATATATATATATATATATATATATATATATATATATATATATATATATATATATATATATATATATACAGTTTAAAACTTGTATAAAATATCAACACAACAGTCACCTCAAATAAACAATTAATATATTTACACGTAACACGTATTTTAAGGTAAATACTTCATATCTATGTGTAAATTGAAAGTGAATATACACTCACTTGTTGATAATAACTGGGCAGCAATTCGTTTCCTAAAACGATCGTTTTTAATAAAACCAGGAGTTTTATTAAGAAACCGGGCTCTGCGAAAGGTCGGGCTTCAAAACCAAAAAGATAAATTTTCTGGGCCTTCGGGCACTCCGAGACGTGTTCCGGGCGTTGGAAATGATCTCGGGGCATCGGGGGAAGCGAAAATGGCTAAAATATTGAAAAAGGGGTGAAAAATGGCCATTTTCCAAAAGTAGCCGGAAGATCTCGCAAGGCCACTATTTATAGGGGAGAGCTGCGAGGGTTCGGCCGAGAAGGAAGAGTCAGCGAGGGCAGGTGGCATCCGCGGAGCGAGGACACCTGGCGGGTGCGAGCTTCGGACACGCAAAGGGCACGCGGCGCCTTCGGATTGGGCCAACGAGGCTCGGATGATGAGTCAGAAGCGAGGCGTCGGAAGATCATTGGACCGTACCCTCGATCCAATCAGCAAGCGACACGCGGGTCGGATCACGTGGGTTGCATGCGAGGATCACGTGGCTACTGTTCATGCGAGGGTGACTCAGCAGATTTCGCCACGTGGCATATGCGAGGCGAGTACACGTGGCAAAAGCGTGACTATGCGAATTTTCTCGATTTTTGTGAAAAAAACTTCTAAAATCCATAACTTTCGCATACGAGCCCCGTTTTTTACGTTCTTTATATGCACGTGTAGCTAAAATTACGCTCTACAACTTCCGTTTAGACTTCGTCGGCTAATTTTGAATTTATTTTTTATATTATTATTTTTAACAGACCGGGACAGGAAATCCGTTAAAAATTCATAACTTCTTCATCCGACGTCCGTTTTCGTCAGACTTTTTACCGTTGTGCTCCTAATGATGATACCTTCAATTCTTGTTTAGTTTGTGTCGGCTAAAAATCGCTCGATCTAAAATTCGAGTTTTTAGCTGTCTACTGCTAAGCTGAAACTTCGAAAAATCATAACTTCATCATACGAAGTCAAATTTGGGCGTTCTTTTTATCGAACTTCTCGGTTTAACGAATACTACGAATTTCGTTTAGATTACTAAGGCTAAAAAGTAGTTTATCAAAAACTCACTTTTTACGACATTCGGCACCGTGTCGGTTTTGTCGCGAAACTTCGACAGGTCATAACTTCTTCGTTATAACTCGGATTTCGGTATTCTTTATATCCCCGAAATCCTTGTTTCAACCACTACAACTTTATGTAAAGACATCGGGCTTATCTTACACTTTAATTTTGATGCTTATTTTTATGTTTAATTAATTAAACCCTAATAATTAAGCATAAAACACATAATTCATATAATTCCTTTTCATTTCTTCTAAATGAGTTACAAAGGTTAACCTAGACCATTACGTCAATATTAATGTCTAGTCTAAAAACACGGGAGTTACATTTGTTTTTATAGAACTCACAATACGCTCTTATTGTGTTTCGTTTTATCAATTTACTATTTTTTGTTTCTTTAAATTATCACATAACCAATATTCTCAAAAAAAAGATATTTCATATTTGAGTAAATTACTAAAATCGTCCTTGTGGTTTGGTCAAAATTGCATGTTTGGTCCCTAACCTTTTTTTGCACTTGGATCGTCCCTGTGGTTTGATTTTGTTGCGTTTTTCGTCCCTGTGGTTTGATTTTGTTTCATTTTTCGTCCCTTACATACATAAAGTTAGGGACCAAACATGCAATTTTTACCAAACCATAGGGACGAAAAACGCAACAAAATCAAACCACAAGGACGATCCGAATGCAAAAAAAAAAGTTAGGGACCAAACGTGCAATTTTGACCAAACCACAGAGACGATTTCAGTAATTTACTCTTCATATTTTTATGATATCTCCTTGCTGTTACCAAAATCACAAAAGATGATTATATTACATCTATAAAATCAATAGGCATAATGCAATGTACATAGAAAAAGCTAAATATAATACAAAGTGGAACAAAGTAACCCATGACATTAGGTTTTATGGCAATTTGACTCCAAAAATAATCCTAAACACATATAATAGAAGATTGTTTACGAGTTTATACTAAACTTCTTTTAGCCTATATATATATATATATATATATATATATATATATATATATATATATATATATATATATATATATATATATATATATATATATATATATATATATATATATATATATATATATATATAGGGTTAGGTTCATTTGAGATCACTTATATTTTGTGAGACCGTGAGACGCATTTGTTTATTTATTTTTTATTTTTTTTATTTATTTTATTTTTTTTTTAGTTAATTCATGTTCCGAAAATAATATTTAATAAAAGAATTTTTTGATTTTTCCATTTATTTTGCATTTTAAAATTATTTTTAGAATATGTACAGTGTAATATTCTATTTAGAATATTTCACGTATTTTTCAAAAAAAATAGAATTTTTTTTTTTTATTTTTTTTTTATTTTTTTAGTTAATTCAAGTTCCGAAAATAATATTTAAAAAAAGAATTTTTAGATTTTTCCATTTATTTTGCATTTTAAAATTATTTTTTAGAATATGTCAGTGAAATATTCTATTTAGAATATTTTACGTATTTTTCAAAAAAAAACGGATTTTTTTTTTATTTTTTTTTATTTTTTTTATATTTTTTTTAGTTAATTCAAGTTCCGAAAATAACATTTAAAAAAAGAATTTTTGGATTTTTCCATTTATTTTGCATTTTAAAATTATTTTTAGATTTGGTCTCACGGTCTCACAAAATTAGAATGGTCTCAAATGAACCTGAACATATATATATATATATATATATATATATATATATATATATATATATATATATATATATATATATATATATATATATATATATATATATATATATATATATATATAGGCTAAAAGAAGTTTAGTATTTTTTTGTAAAATATCAATGTAATATTTTTTGATATTTATCATAGATAATGTTTTTTTACGCATAATGAAACATATTTTAGACATTCTTCCATTAATACCAATTTAGCGTATCTTAATCCTTATATTATACCGCAACTTAACGGTTAAACCAATTGGAATTAAGCTCTTGTAAAAAGTAGCAAAAAATAATTGGAATATGCTTTAAATATATGCTATTTATAATAATAAAAAAATATGCTTTATAACATACATGGCATACCTGTTTAAACACCATTATCGTTTGAACTCAAATCACTAAACACCCTACTTGAGTGATACACACTGCCTACAATCAAATTAAAAAGTTGAAATAAATATTGGCCAATAGGAAGATTTGCAGCTTTTATAATGGAATACATTTTTTTAAATCAGATCAAAAAGTTTGTCAAAAGCTTTTGTTTTATGCTATAAGGATACCTTTAAGAGACCATCAGTAACCCCTATTTAATACTTGTTAGATTTGGGGTGAGTTTCTCATCATCTTGAGAATTAAGGTGTAACATGTGGCATTCGTGGGTAAATTAAGGAAAGAATATTGTTTACAAGTTTACAAAAATACCAAACAAGATGCAAAATGTTGTTTATATGTATTAGTTTCATCAATCAAGTGTCTAAATCTATAAGTTTTTCTATATAAATGGATAAAAATAAAGAAAGAAAAAAACGAGATTTGATCATTTGATCTATAGAAGAATAGATACCTGAAACGAGATTTCATAATTAATGACTCGGGGACGTGCTATTAGAATTACCTGATTATCATTACTAAGAAATGTAGTGTTCTCCATAATTTTCAAACACTTTAATAGAAGCATCAGGCTTTCTAGGTTAGAATATTTTGTGATTCTTAATATCGTTCTAGCCATTTTTGCAAATAAAGGAGATCATAAAGCATTAGGTGCTGTTTGTTTTTCTGAAGCCAAAATGTATGCAGTCTGCGGACCACATCTGCAAGCCTCTGCAGCAGAAGAGGTGGACCAAACGTCTGCAGTCTGCAATAAGAAGACTGTTTGTTTTTTAACGTCTGCAGGCTGCTGAAATAAACTGAATTTTAAATAAAATTATTTTACAAACTTAAAATGATTTTTCAACACCAAAATTTTAATAATAATAGTCTTATAACATTGAAAATAAAATTCATGCAACTAAATTAGTCATACAATAAAAAAAAAATGTTTTACAATAACAATTTCATTTAAAACAATTCAATTTATATTGTGCATCAACTGATCAGCAATTTCATCACGTAACTGAGTCATATATTCACGGTCTGCTGCAGTACCATGTGTTGGAATCCCGTCTTCATCATCATCAATGGCCACATTGTTATTTCGAAACGGGACATTGGGTTCATCGTATCGTGCGAAATACTCATCACTCAATCCTTCTTTCCTTATATAATTATGAAGCGCGAAGCATGCCATGGCAATGTTTCTTTGTGTCACAAACGGGAATGGTGCCATCCTCTTCAATATAGGGAAGCGTGCTTTCAAAACACCAAAAGCACGCTCAATGACATTCCGAAGTTTTGCATGTCCATGGTTAAATTTTTCTTTATTGGTCAATGCACATCTTTGACGAAAATCTCCAAGCCAATACCTCACATTACGATAAGGGGCCATAAATCCTCGAGTGTGTGCATACGCGGCATCACAAAGATAATATTTGTCTGAAAAAAATGCAAAACACTAATCAATTTTCAAATTAAAATGAAAATATTAAAAAAAAACAAAAAATTACCTGGTGGTGGAAACGGGAATGATGCTTGTGGATCGGCTACTGCTTCTGATAATATTCTAGAGTCATGCACTTCCCCTTCCCACCCGGTCACAACAAATGTAAAAATCATATTGAAGTCACATATTGCCAATACGTTTAGGTAGCAATCTCCCTTTCCCCTACTTCTATATAAGTCTTGTTTCTTAGCAGGGACAACAGCATGTATCAAAGTGCCATCAAGTGCACCAACTGTGTCACACCCCCGAACCAGACGGCGGAAACGTCCGGGGGCTGTCGTGACTCAATTGAATACCATAACATTGAATATATATGAAACATAACAACATTCGTCACCATGCATTAATATAGTACAACAGGTAGCGTTTACATGTCATACATTGTTTAAACATTACATTCCCAAAAAAAATATAAATTGTTCGATTCGTTCATAATCAAATTGCAAGCCATCATCGAATATGTTTTCCTTTGGTTCACTGGTTCCCTGAGAATACAAGTATTTTGAAAAACGTCAACATATGAAATGTTGGTGAGTTCATAAGTAGTGTTTGAAATCCAATGTTTGTATTGTTTGAAAACTACCAGAAAATCCGACATTTTCTGAAAGAAAAGCTTTTGAAAATGTTGTGAAGATCCATAGGTATGCTTGTTTGTTTCTATGCTTGAAAAAAATTGTTCATTTAAAATTGTATGCATTTCAAATCTGTATGTATTGAAAACCCTAGGAAAACCCGATGTTTTCCTAATTCCTTGAATTCCATGAAGTCACATTGAAAACATTGCATAGCGTGTAGTGTCAGTCCCATGCGACGTTGGATTATTTTTGAGCATGATTATTTGCTACAAACACGTGTTACACAAACGACTAGTCTATAGCTATACTAACGATCCCGTAGGCGTCGTCCGTACTAATCACGTTACCCAATCGCCCTGACTATGTGTAGTCCCACATCCGAAGAGAAAGAGGTCACGAAGACCCCGATGACTCCATTAACCGGTTGGGGATAAAAATGTACGAGGGGTCCCCGACCCGCCTCGCATAAAATGTAGACTTTAGTAGCTATACCAAAGGACCCTTGGGGACCAGTAGTATACAAGCCATACGTTGTGTCGGATCGGTAAAACCCAACACTCCGTAAAAAAAATGTCTTCGGGCCTTAAGATCAGGTCATTGGGCTAGCTAGGCTCAACGAACAAGATTTTACACTTTTAGGGCCCAAAGATGGTGCGTAGACGTCTGTGCACACTCGCATCTACCCTAATAAATGAAAATGACTTTGCCACATGTCATTCTCTCATAAAATTAGCCACATGTCATTTTGTCATAATTTGAGATATATTTATTTTCCACTTGTCATTACTTTAATTTTTCATTTTCAATATATCATTAATTTAGTTTCCATAAATTAAACCTACCATAATGACTATTAATTTCAAATTTTAAATTTCAAATAAATTTACAGTTTAAACCTTTATGTTTAACATTTTGTTATAATTAACCCGTTTAATACACACTAAACACATAATTTTAATTTATTTATTTTTTGCATGTTTTTTTTTCTCATAATTTTCACTTATTTCAATTTCAAATTCAAATAAAATTTCTATTTAATCGTTCGTACTTAACATTTTGTTTTAATCAACCCGTATAACATACGGGTCTCACAACTAGTGTATAATGTATTATCAAACGTTACTTGTATGAATCGTAGTATCGTAGTGTCGTAGTGTTAGTAGTTGTAGATTTCTATTGGTTCGAGACCGAGCCAATTCGTTTAACAACGACTTTTGGTATTGTAATGTATTGTATTTCGTCGATAGTCGTGGTACCATTGTTTGCATGTATTGAAATAGCCTTGAAAGTTTTCTGTTTCAGCTCCTCATTGATTGTAAAATTTACCTTTTCGACCCTTTTATTAAATAATTTCCGGTTTGGTCCTTGAATCGATTTTCTTGACATTTAAACACCAAAAATTATTGAAATTAATATTTTTCTGCATATTTTTCAATGAAAACAGTTTAAGCCCCTGAAATTTCAGTTTTCTCGGTTATAACCCTTCTTTTTTGCAACTTTGACAATTTTGGCCCAAATTGTAATATTTTTGCAATTTTGGTCCTTTTTAAATTTAAAAAGCATTTTAAACCTTTGAATAGGATTTGGAACACTTATAGTCCACTGTTTTACAGAAAAATACAGTTTTGGCCCTCCAAAACAGAAAATCTCGCATAATGGGCCTCATTGGGCCAAAAATGTCATTTTTAGCCCATTAAGCTTGGAATTTATGTTTTTAATCCCCTAAATGAGTATATTTCCAGAAATTGTTTTATTGAAACTGTTTTGGCACACCTCATCCATCAGAATTCGTGATATGCCAATTTGGACCCTTAATTTTGTATTTTTCACATTTTAGGCCCAAAATTTGTGTTTTTAACCCAAAGAAAATTGTTACTAAACCACTTAACCATTTTTCTTGAAACACTTTGTATGTAGAAATATATTTGAAGCTAAAATCATTTAACACAAGATATATCTCGGTTTTGAGGGGTTTTATGGCTAGATCCAACATTATAACACACAAATGCATACATATAAGCATGGAAATCATACAAGGCATATAAACACATATAGATCTACACTTTCACTTGTATCCCCCCCCCCCCCCCCACAAAACTCATAAAAACAGAAAATAGGGGGTATGAAGCTCACCTTGGGTGTGGGGGCTCGGTTTTGCAAAGAAAATGGAAGGAAAATGAAGTGATTTTTGGCCTTAGCTCCCTTTGATGAAGATCTCGAGTTTGAGATGGTTCTAGGATGCAAGATCACGATTTTTGCATAGATTAGGAAAGGATTTTGATAAAACAAAGAATTTAATTCATAGATCCAAGCATTTCTTACCTTAGATGAAGAATTTTGTGGAAATTTCCTCTTGAATGCTTCCTAAAACTCGAGATTTTTGAGTGGAGAGGAAGGAGAGTTCTTGAGTGATCTAGAGAGAATTTGAGAGATTTTTGTGGTTGTGTGTGGGTGTATGGCCGAGAGTGAGAGAGATAGGAAGAAGAGATGTGATTTTGAAGTGATACTTGCATGGAAGAATGAGATACAATGCATGGATATCCTTTGGGTAATAGTGAGGTGGCATCCAAAGTCAACACTTCCATTTCTCCTTGGGTTTGGGCCTTGGGCCGAGAATTTGAAAGGGAAAAGAAAATTTTGGGCTTTTTCCCTTTAAGCCCAAAATTAGAGTTAGTTAGGGTGTGTTTTATACCTAAAAGAATGTGGTAGGATTTTTACATTTTTGTTGGACTAGTTTAGGTCATTTATGGAGAAAAGCTTTTAATTCATTTCATTCTAGGCCCAATATGGCCCATAATATTGAAATAAATGAATGTGGGTCCAGTTAGAGCCCAATTAGGGTTCTAAGCCCATGATAATCTAATTGGAAGCTTATTGGTCCATGTGGATCCAATATGGGAGTCCTAGTCCAAAATGGACTTAAACAAGGACTTCTAAGGTTTCCAATTGCTTGATGACTATTTGTAGTACTAGTATGATGTATTTGATTGAAGTTTTTGATTCACATTAGCTTGAATGTATAGATTACATGACACAAAATTTCCAGTTGTGACAAACTGCTCCTTTGAAAACCCTTCGTAGCCTCCTATTATGTCCTGGAATGTTTGGATTCAGATTAAAAGATGTTGGTACTATAACATCTTGTGCGAAAAGCATCATTTTTTCCAACACTTCATAAAAAAATTTATGAATTGTTTGCTTCGAGTGTTGAAATCTCCGCTTGATAATCACGTAACGTTGATTATGTCCGATCATCATCAAAAACATAGCCATCTTTTCCTCAACTGATACATGTTTGCTGTCCTTTAATGAGTAATTTGCTCTAAAATGAGCACATAGTCGTACAAAAGATTCACGGGACATGCGTAATACTTCAACACATTGTAAACGATTACGGTGTAATAACTCCAATGTGTATTCGTGTCCCGTCATTTCCGAATCATTATCCCGCAATCGTTTCACACCCCTCTTCCAAAAATAACGGATGTATAGGTACATTAGAATTACGAGAAGTAACTTTTGATCGTGATCCATCTGAACCTAAAATCAACAAAGTAGAACTTTAAAAAACATTACATAAACCATATTTCAAGTATCAAATAAACATTCCATTTATCATATTTCAAGCCAAAATAACATTACATAAACCATATTTCAAGTATCAAATAAACATTCCATTAATCATATTTCAAGTACCAACAAGGGCAAAAAGACCTAACAAAATAGTTCCAACAAAGGCAAAAACATTTAACAAAGTAGTTCCAACAAGGGCAAAAAGTCCTAACAAAATAGTTCCAACAAAGGCAAAAACATTTAACAAAGTAGTTCCAACAAGGGCAAAAAGACATAACAAATACTTTCAACACTAGAAAATCATCGAACAATCTTCCCATCCTTCAAAACTCCTAAACTGGTACCCGTCATCTCAAGCCACCCTCGTAATATCTCGGGAACATCGGGCAAATGCATCCACATCTCTCTCATGTTCATGGTTCCTCCAAAAATATGATATGCGACAAAGCGTAAAGGATCTGTAGGGCCTAACTGAAGGACCTCTAACTTCTCTAAACACTGAGGAATTGTATACCCTTTAGTCAAACTTTGTAGAGCTTTCTTCATTTCAAATGCTAAATCGTCAACAGTAACAGAAGTTCCATCAGGTGAAGAAGCAGACGGTGAGGCACTAGGAGCTACAGGAGTTGAGGGTTTAGCCCTTTTGTTGGGGTTACCGGATGGTGTAGTAGTATATGGTGAACCAGCAGAAGGTGAAGCAGCAGAAGGTGAACCAGCAGAAGGTGAAGCAGCAGAAGGTGGTGGCTCATGATGAGAAGTGTCAACACCATCATCATCCATTGCATCAAAAGGGGTGACGGTGATCTGAAGTGGTGGAACACGACAGGAGGATGCGCCAGCTACTGATGATGATTGGGTTGAGTAACTCCTAAAATTACCAGTAGCACTATTTCCATCAAAAAGACGTACACAAAGATCTGGAAAAGGCAGTGGAATTATTCTCAAAGAAGCAGCTTTCAGATGCCCCTAAACCCAAATGTAACAAGAAATAGTATAAGAATATTTGGCAACTTCAAACGTAAATGTTATATATATATATATATATATATATATATATATATATATATATATATATATATATATATATATATATATATATATATATATATATATATATATTATTGTATATTAATGTATATATACCTTCTTAAAATCATCCCACTCCTCGGCTGTTAAATTAAAAGTGTTTGTTTGAGAATTGTATATATTACCGGTTTTGTTTTTTAAATATACCCATCCAGTGTATTTGGCTTTCAGATTGTCATATGCGTTTTTCATTTGTTTTTGAGTCAACTCAACCCCAAATTTCTCCTTAAGAACTCTTCCAAGCCTTATCCATTTTCTGCAAACTCAATCCTTTTCTACCAACACTCTCTACTTCTTCAATACAAGTATCCAATAAGCATTTTAAGTGCTCATTGGTCCATTGTTGTTTTTCTCCCATCTCTAATAACCAAATAACAATAAACAGTGAACAAGTAACATCATTATTTCAAAAAAAAAGTTTTTATTTTCACGACAAATTTGTAATTTTGTTTTATTTTCAATCACAATAATGTGAAACTTTTTATTCAATTATAAATAACCTCAATTAGAGTGTTTTAATTCAAAGTTTTCTAAAAAACTTTATAAATCAAATAAACTTCACTTTAACGACAAAACTTTACTTCTATCAAATAAACAAAACTTATGTCTCTTTTTGATGCTTTCTATCATATACATACAAAATCAACAATCATATACATATACACTATCATATAAATATACACAATCAATAATATATATATATATATATATATATATATATATATATATATATATATATATATAACTTTGAATTACTGTATATTTAAGTAATACAATCAATTCTAATTATAAGCATTGTTGATAATATGGGTGAGTGGAAATTTAACATTGTTGGTGTACATAACCCAAATTACATTCAAGGTATCATATAAGCATCATAAAAACATCATTCAAAACAACAGGAGGCATGCCCAGGCTTGACAATAACAAAATTAAACAGAAAATTTGGGTGCTACTGTTACAGGTTTAGCATCCAGGTTCAATTGCTAATTGAAGCACAAACACATACACAATTGGACTTTTTCGATCAAACAGACCAAGCTGGAGATGTTACAGGTTTAACATCTCGGTATTTCATTCAAAACAAATCCAATTTCACATTCAAAGATAAATTACTTTCATTACAAATGTTTTTATTTTACAGCTCTTTTATAAGTTATGCATCAATTAACATAAATTCTGAACTATAGCTTCAATGCAACGGATAAGAAGGGAATAACAGAAAGTCGGGAGAAGAAGGAAGACTGACAGCAGGAAAAAAAAAAAAAAAACGAACCTGTAGCTGTGAGGTCGAAGTCTCCGGTGTAGCTGTGGGGGCGACGGTCTCCGGCCGGTGGCTTCACAGGGGAGGCGCTGGTTAACGGCGGCGAGCAGGGGAGGAGTCGTCGCTTGGTCGCTAGTTGAAGTTGTCGTTGTGACCTTGCTGTTCGCCGGCTGCTGCAATCGACTGTGATGGTCGGAAAATCGGAGGACGCCGGATCGGAGAGGAAGGCGGCGATCGATGGTTTTGATCGGAGAGGAGGGTTGCGACGGTGGTGGTCGCTGCAAGGTGGAGTACGATCGATCGATCGATCGAGGGTTTTTTCTGGGAGGGTTGGACGAGGACTGGAGGCGGAAGCAAAAAAAAAAAAGACGCGTTTTTTTTAGGTTAAAGGGCTTGCAGACTTTAGAAGATGCTATCCCATATCTGTGTGGTGAAGACCTCGCGCAGACGTTTTTATGTCTGCGCACTTCAGAAAAACAAACAGACTGCAAACCATTATGTCTGCGCGTGGTCTGCGCCTCGCAGACAGAAGAGGTCACGCAGACCTGCAGAGAAAAAACAAACACCCTCTTAGTCTTCTCTTATAATATGAAATACATACAGATAGTGTTCTCTCCAAATGTCCAAAATAACCTTCAATAATTATGAGATCCTGACTATTTATCAAAAGTCCAAACTACCCTCCAATAATGAAGAAGGTCATGTTGACTACAAATCAATTTCAATGTTTTTTCATAATAACAACCTGGGTAAATAGGTAATTTTACAGTAAGAACTTCTGGAAAAGGATTAAAAAATACATGTAAATTGGTAAAATTCTAATGGTTTCCTTTCACCCAAGTGAAGTAAGTTTTGGTTTCTCATCTGGCAAGAGCTAAAAGGTAGACAAACCAACGGATGTTATTATAAACACATTTTCTTCATTGTTTTCTTGTTTATTTATGATACTAACCTTGTGTACAACCATGTAACAGAAATTTAGACATGTTTGAAGGAAACATGAATATTGAAAATCGATCCATTGGAGTAGAAATGATAAAATGTATACCATGTCACTGGCTCCATTTGAAGACACGCGCCACTTTTATGCCTTGGAATAGAAGTTGACATGTAAGCAAAAGGATTAAAAAAATACATATAAAGATGTTGACTTTTGGTCAAATCATTGATTTGGAGCCAAAATGGGTTTTGGGTATTTTGAAGATTGAGAAAAAGGGTGTTGAAGGTATGTAGAGAACCACGTCGTTAATTGTTTCTATTATACTACCCCCTAAAAAAGTTTTTAAAAAAACATAAAGGTTGTTTACTTTTGGTCAAACAGTGAATTCAGAATTGATGGCATTCATGAATTTACTCAGATTTAGCAAAGTTTCTACCCTTCGCAATTTTCATACACACATCTCTCTTTTGAGCAAAATTAAAACTAACAGATTAGTGACTAATTCACAAAATAGAAAAATTTGTATCTAATATCAAACAAAAAAACGTATATCATCCCTAATCACATCAGACTCTTCTCCTTATCCCCTTTAAAAATTGAATTACACAAGCGGGAAGTTTGAAACCCAAAAATGAAATTACACTAGCGGGAACTAAAAATTTTTAGAGAAATATTTAGGATTTATTTTTACACATACATAAAGAAGTGTTATGACCTCATAATTGAATAAGGAGAAAGTATTCCGCCTGATTTCAAGCAATTTGCATCTTAATCTAAAAAAAGCCCTAATTTTTTAACCTGTTGAAATCGCATGCTAAGAAGCCTTTCATTGGTTCAATATTAGCCAAAAGTTCCCCGCTTTCATTCTGTAATCGCAGGAAATCGAACCTCCTTCGACCACTGTTCTTCCGATTCTGCACAAGGGCATCCATCGTCTGAAGGTATGTTCCTTTTCAGTTATCTATTTTCCATCAAGAGAAAGTTTTTATTTAGTCCCCATATTTTAAAAAAAATACAACTGATTCCATTCTTTTATTTTGTTGAAATCATGTTTTATATATATATATATATATATATATATATATATATATATATATATATATATATATATATATATATATATATATATATATATATATATATATATATATATATATATATATATGTTGTGAGACCCGTATATTATACGGGTTAATTAAAACAAAATGTTAATATAAACGATTAGATGAAAATTTTATTTGAATTTGAAATTTAAAATAACTGAAAATTATGAGAAAAAAACATGCAAAAAATAAATAAATTAAAATTATGTGTTTAGTTATTAGATTTGTATACCAAATGGATAAATTATAACAAAATGTTAAACACAAAGGTTTAAACTTTAAATTTATTTGAAATTGAAATTAAAATTTAGAATTTGAAATTTGAAATTAATAGTATTTAATTTATGGAAACTAAATTAATGATATATTGGAAATGAAAAATGAAGTAAATGACAAGTGGAAAATAAATATATCTCAAAATTATGATAAAATGACATGTGGCCAATTGAATGTGAAAATGACAAGTGGCAAAATTATTCTTATTTATTAGGGTAGATATATATAACACATACATACACACACATACACAAACGAAATTGAGTAATCTAACCCTTTTATTGGTTGTTTTTATAAATTATTATTATTTTTTTAAAATAACCGCTTGGTCCAGAATGGGATTTTCTAACCAGATTTAATATTTGGTAAATGAATAGATGATTCCAACCCGTTAATATGATCATCCCATAAAAACTCTAACCGGTTTCGGTCTTCCGAACCTGGTTTTTTTTGCTACACATTATTAATCAATTCATGTATTCAAGTTTATACATATTACATGACCTACCAGTCGTCTGTAATAGTTAGTTTCAAATTATTAATTTTCTTTTTAACTGTATTCTGTTACTATCATTACATACCAAACAATGACATGAATGCAACAGACGCTAGAAAGAGAAGTAAAAACAGAAAGTCATATTTGAATAAAAAAAAAATCCAAAAAACAATATACCACATCATCATCTCATCGTACACCTACTATACATTTTTATTCATTGTACCCAATACGGTAATTTTCTTAATTTATTTTGCATTGATTATATGTTTTATTTATTTATTATTTAAAAAATAAAATTAAATAAAATAAAAATTAAATATATTTAACTTTATATCATAAAATATGACTTTAAATTGTTTTCTACTATTTTACAGGTTCAAATAATACTATAAAATCTATAAACGTGAAAGCGATGAGAAAAATTAGAAAATTATATTTGGATAATAGAAAATCCAAAATATTACCACATCAACCTATCAAAATTCATCTATTACACATGTTTCTTACAAGTCGAATAGTGGTATTTATATTTGTTTTTTTTAATTTATTTTTTAATATAAAAATTATATAAAATTTGCGAGACTCTTTAATTTACTATTTTTAATAACTAATATTATTTCGATTATTACTAACTATTTTTTCTCATTATATAAGAGATGTCTACAGTTGTGGTCGCAGATTAATATCTACAGATAACTATATTGATGGTACATTAGACAATGAAAATATAAACTCGGTCAAATTATGTGTATATCAACATACAATTATTAATCCATCTTCAACAAATATAAATGTTACAACAGCCTTTTCAAAATTTTCAAATGGTATGTATTTCCATATACACAAATATAAAAATATATGCTTCACATTTATATAATTCATAACAATTTCTAACATTCTAATTTGTATTTTTATTTTCTCTAGCAATTATATTTTTAATAATAACGTTCAAACACCACTATCTACTAACAAAGATAAGTCTATGTTTGGTACTGCCACGATATCCACCAATCGTTCTACGATAATACATAATTTTCCTTCAACAAATATAAATGTTAGAACTCCATTTTTCTAACATTTCAAATGGTACGTATTTCTAAATACACCAATTTAAAAATATATGCTTCACTTTTATATAAATCATACCAAATGCTAACGTTGTAATTTGTATTTTTTTTCAGGCAGTTATATATTCAATAATAACCTTCAAACACCATTATCTATTAAAAAAGATAATTTTGTGTTTGGTAATGCCATGACATCCGACAATCGTTCGACAATAATCCAGAATTCTTCGTCAATCAAGTTACCAAGAGGAAAACATCAATTAAAAAGGAAGAATCCATCTATATTTGCTATACATGTGTTTGACTTGACATTATATGTGAGATTTGTCATGCAAAATTATGGAAATTTGAATCAATTATAGGGCAAAACAAAGGCAATACATCTGATTCCCTATGTTGCGGTTATAGCAATGTTGAGCTACCATCCTTAAAAGAAGCATCGTCATCCTACCGAAATCTGTATAGATCGGTAGATTCAAAAAGCAAACACTTCATGAAGAAAATTCGACAGTACAATTCAATGTTTTCATTTACATCGATAGGAGGCAAAGTTGATTCATCCATCAATAAAGGCAAAGCACCATACATATTCAGACTTAATAGTCAAAATTATCATAGTATGGGAAGTCTTTTACCTACTCCTGGTTCAAGACCGTAATTCTGTTAGTTATATATATATATATATATATATATATATATATATATATATATATATATATATATATATATAGAGAGAGAGAGAGAGAGAACGAGATTTCAAATAGATCGACAAGTATTGGGTATATTATTACAATTAACTTTAATAAATCAGTTCAATTCATTGATTTTTTGTACTAACATTAAATAATTGTTTATAATGTTTTCCATGGACCAACGAACATCAACTTCAAGATCACATGATCTCCAGATTATAGAATTTTTGAAGGATATATTAGATTCAAACAATGCGTTGGTCAAGTCTTATAGGATGGTAAGAGACACTCTACATGAAAATCCTTGTGCTAATTTGAAGTTAAGATTAATTGGAAATAGAGAACAAGATGGAAGGACGTATAACTTACCAAGTTCTTCTGAGGTTGCCACTTTAGTTTTTGGTGACATTTGTGATTCAATTGAAAAAAGAGATATTGTTGTTCAAACTTCATCAGGATTATTAAAACGTATCAGTGAATTACATCCTTCTTACCCTACTCTTCAGTATCCATTACTATTTCCATATGGCGATGGTGGTTACAGAGTTGACATCCTTTATAGAGGTATTACATCTTCAAGTAATAGCAAGCGTCCAACCTATACAATGAGAGAATTTTTGGCTTAAAGAATTCAAGACATGGATCAATCGTTCTCATTAATTCTTAATGCAAAAAGGTTGTTCCAGCAATTTTTGGTTGATGGTTATACCATGATTGAAAGTGAGAGACTATTTTTCATACTTAACCAACAAAAAATTCTTACATGTGAGTCTTATGCAAGGTTCTAAAATGGCGTGAGGCGTGGCGTGGCGGCAAGGCCAAGCCTCAAGCTTAACGAGCCATGGCGAGCCACGGCGTTTTTCAAGGCGTGATGTAAGGCGGCGATTTTGTATTAATTTAAAATTATATTACCACATAAATATAAATTTATATTAAATATAACTACTTATTAGAAGTGTTAGATCAATAACTAATAACAAAAAGTTAACAAAAACCACAATACTTGTATCTCCGATTTGAAAAGACATAATGAAGCGAAAAAAATTGTGTCTCAAACGAAAAAACACGCGCCATAACACGCCATAACGCGCCATGGCGCGCCATATCACGCCTTGCCACGCGTTACGCCTAACAGCAACGTTATGAAGCTTTTCGTAACGGCGAAGCCACGCCTCACGCCATGGCGCGCCTTTTAGAACACTAGTCTTATGAGAATTTGTGTAATCAACAAGCACTTGGGAGTACATATATTTTTAACATCGGGCAACATGTGATCTTACCTTCTTCATTTACCAGTGGTGCACGCTATATGATGCAAAACTATTTGGATGCCATGTCGCTCTATAAATGGTTTGGATATCCTGATTTTTCTCATAACTTTTACGTGTAATCCAAAATGGCCAAAAGTTCAAAAGTTTCTTAAGCACACTCCACTTCATCCAGAAGATAGACCGGATATATTATCTAGGTTATTTAAGATCAAGTTGGATGCATTTATTAAAGATTTAAGGGAAAATGAAGTTTTTGGCAAGGTTCAAGTAGGTATTTAAATTTATAGTTTAACATGTAACGACCCAATTTTACGAAGAAAATTTTCATTTTAATTAACCAAACACATTTGCATAAATCATGAAATCCCAAAACAATTGTTTTCAAATCCACATTCATTACAATGTTAGTATAAAAACATCAGAGTGTCCCCAAACCATATCAGTGAAAGAGAGATAGAGTGCACGCCACGCTATCACGCCTTGCCCTTGCCCTTGGGCTCAGATGTACCTGAAACAAATCAACAACCTGTAAGCGCAATGCTTAGTGAGTTCCCCAAAACATACAACACGCAATCCACATACACATATCATGTTAGCTATAAAAGCTACACATATATCACATAAGCCATGCATACATAAAACTTGTAAGAATGTCATGGGCTACCCCACATGATCTTTACCTAGGAATGTCATGGGCTACCACACATAGTCTTACATCCAATGTCATGGGCTACCCCACATGGTCTTTACCTAGGAATGCCATGGGCTACCCCACATGGTCTTACATCCAATGTTATGGACTACCCCAGATAGTTTTTACGTAGGAATGTCATGGGCTACCCCACATGGTCTTACATCCAATTCCACAGGCTCCCCCCGGGGTCTTTCATGCAAAAACACACAATCACATAGCAGATCAAATCACAGAGTGACTAACACATATATCATAATCACATAATGGGACGACCTTGGTGCCTTAGGGCATCGCTAACCCACCCCCAAACTCCATTTATTCCCCCATTCTTCTCCAATCCTACCCCATTTTCATCTCCATTTTTGGAGATATGAATAGTATTCCCCCACATATGGGGGAATACTATTCATATCTCCAAAAAAGGAGGTGAACTTTGGTTGCCAATTTTAGTCCCTTTCATTTTTATTTTATACATTTCCAGTTTATTTTATCTACTAATTATAATTTAAATGCAATATTTAATATTTATAATATCGTGTTATATACTAATTTATATTAATTCATCATAAATATAGAGTTTAATTAGTAGAGGGGTGTATTTGACAATAAATATAAGTTATAAAAATGGAATATTCTTGAAATATACTTTTAGGGGTAAGAATGGGGTAGAAAATGGAGTAGGGTTGGAGATGAAACACTAGTTACTCCATTTTTTACTCCATTTATGGGGGGAAATGGAGATGGGTTGGAGATGGTCTTAGTGATGGGTTTTGAGCATTCTAACACACATATGGTGTTCATGGAACCCTAGAAACCTTGGATCTATGTTTTCTCTATTATACATGCAAACTTTCTTTTTCCAAGGTTTCATCCTAACAAGCATGTGATTGGGGGTACATGTAATATAAAAACTAGTAGGATGACATACCTTTTCTTGTGGTTGATTGCTTGGAGCTTTAAGAGCCTAGCACCAATGATGTGAATGCCTCAAGTGGAATCACAAATCACCAAAACAACTTGGAAGACTTTGAAAGAATATGATGCACACTTGAAATCGACCCACCCTTGTTATCTCACACACTAGTGCCATTTCAAGTTCCAAAGACCTCTTTATATAGTATAGTGGATTAGGGTTACATCCATGTAAAACCTAATACCAATGACCTTTCATTTCCATAGGATCCATGGGTTAAAAGCTCCATGGACTATCCATGGACTTCCATGCAAGCTTAGCCCATCTGTAACATTCCAAAAATACAAGCCAAAAATTTCGTTTTTAAAACCATTTACCAAACATAGTTTGAGTTCAGGCACACCCGTAAGTATGCCCAAATCCCTCAAACCAAGGCTCTGATAGCAACTTGTAACATCCCAAAAATATAAGCCAAAATTTTCGTTTTTAAAACCATTTACCAAACATGGTATTATCACCATAAAATAAAATCATCAAACATGTATCTCAGAATCCCATAAAAACTGTCAACATATAACGGTCTCATATAAAATATCAGAGTAAGCTCCCAGGCTAATAAAATTGTGGTGTGTGTCATGCCATCAACTCGAGCGCTTACCTTTACTAGCCGAAGTACCTGAAACCAAAACTGAAAACTGTAAGCACGAAGCTTAGTTAGCTCCCCCAAACCACCACATACCAAACTAAGCAAATATAGAAAATATTGGGCCCCGCCCACTGCATCGGGCCCCGCCTGGCATCGAACCGAAGTCCGGAATAACTTGGGCCCCACCCACTGCATCGGGCCCCGCCCGGCATCGGACCAAAGTCCGGAATAAACTGAATCATAACATAGCTCAAACATATAACATACTCACATAAACTGCATTGGGCTTACCCGGCATCGGACCAGAGTCCAGAACATATAACACATAACGTAGACATACATGAATCACAAAGACAACAGGCATACAAAACTACTTCTCGGGACCACCCCGGCATCGAACCGGAGTCCGGAATAAACTGAACAAATGAACTGCATCGGGCTAACCCTGACATATTGTAACCACATAACGGGTCGGCATTGGTGCCTTAGACCTGTTCCTACTAGAGGAAAACTTACCCCGTACAACAAACTGCTACAACTTTGTTGTGCTAATCTTATCCAAATGGTAGATCTGGACTCCTAAGGTAGATATAACATGTAAAGTCATGAACTTTACGTCCATCCATGGGACTATAAGCTCAAAAGAACCAAAAATGAGGTCTACAAGATGCATGGGGCTATCATGGCCATAAAGCTTGCATCTTTATGCCATGTACTCCTCCCTAGAACCTAGATCTGAGATATGAACCACTTGGGACGTCCCAACATCAAGGACGAAGGTTTTTGAGCCAAAACCCTCTTAATATAGGGACAAATAGATCTAAGAGAAAGAAGATCATGTTATAAGCTTGATTACCAGAAAAGAAGGCAAATGGAGTGTAGTTCCTAGATCTACTCCTTCTCCCTTGATTCTTCTATCTTCCGCTTCTTCCATTAGCTTCAAGATGCACCAAATAACACTCGAAACAACCAAGAAAACTCAAGTTCACTTATGGAGGATTACTGTTTCGGGATTAATGTTCTGGAGGTGATGGGGGCTGGGGTGGAAGCCTCATAAGTTGTTTAAATAGGGTGCAAACTCTCTAATTTAGGGTTTCACTCAGCAAGCTCCTACTCGTCGAGTCGGCCTTCCGGCTCGCCGAGTAGGTCGGTTAATCCCCCGACCTGGAGTCGATCCTACTCGACGAGTTGGGCCTTCAACTCATCGAGTCTAAGGGTAAATATGAAGTTGCTTTGAATTTAAATGTGTACCTGAGACCGGTGTTACAATTCTTCCCCACTTGTCTTAGACTTCGTCCTCGAAGTCTGCTGTCTCCGAAAACAACTTTGGGTAGTGCTCCCTCATATCCTCCTCGGGCTCCACATCCACTCTGAACCCTTATGGTGCTGCCACTGCACCTTCACTAACTCTACCCTCTTGTTCCTCAACTCCTTCGTCTTGCAATCTAAAATATTCACTGGTCTCTTGATGTAGTTCAGGCTATCATCAACCTGAATGTATTCAAGGGGTACTGCTGCTAAATCATCCACTAAGCACTTCCGCAACTGAGAACACATGGAATGTTCTCTGGATCTGGCTGAGCTCTGCTAGAAGATCTAACAGATAAGCAACCCAACCCACCCGGGCCAAAACCCTAAATGGACCAATGAACCTAGGGCCCAGCTTGCCCCGCTTCCGAAACCTGATAACACCCTTCTATGGTGACACTCTCTGGATGACCATATTGCCCACCTGAAACTCCAAGTCCGAACGCCGCTTATCGGAGTAACTTTTCTGTCAACTCTGAGCAGTCTGGAGCCTGCTCCGGACTTGTTGAATCCGCTCCGTGGTCTTGTGTACTACCTCCGTACTCCCCATGACTCTCTGACGACCTCACCCCAACAAATTGGGGTCCTACACTTCCTCCCGTAGAGCATCTCGAAGGGAGGCCAGTCTATACCGAAGTGATAGTTATTGTTATACGAAAATTCCGCTAACGGAAGATACGTATCCCAACTGCCACCGAAATCTAGCACACATGCCCGAAGCATGTCCTCGAGAGTCTGAATCGTCCTCTTGCTCTGCTCGTCTGTCAGAGGGTGGAAAGCGGTGCTGAAATGGAGACGAGTATCCATCTCGTCAAGAAACCGCTTCCAAAATTTGGAAGTAAACCGGACGTCTCGGTCTGACACCACCGAGACAGGCACTCCATGACGTGCCACTACCTCTTGCACATAAATCTCGGCCAGCTTCTCGGCCGAGATGCTCTCCTGGATCGGTATAAAATGAGCGCTCTTGGTTAACCGATCCACGATGACCCATATCAAATCAACCCCACATGCGGTCCTGGGAAGCTTAATAATGAAGTCCATAGTGATATCCTCCCATTTCCACACGGGAATATCTAGAAAAGTTGCATCTTGCCGTCTGGCCTCTGGTGCTCTGCCTTGACCTTCGTGCAGGTCAAGCATCTCTCCACGTACCAAGCTACGTCCTGCTTCATGCAGGGCCACCAGTAATCGGGTGGAAGATCTCTGTACATCTTCTTCGCCCCTAAATGGATGGAGAACCGAGACTTGTGGGCCTCATCCATCAACACCTGCCGTACTCTGCCCCAGTATGGTACCCAGACCCTCCTACGCATGGTCAACAATCCTTGGCTATCGTAATCAAACGAAGCTACTCGGCCCACTATCCTCTCGCACTTCTGGCACTCCTCTTTCAGACCCTCAACCTGCACCTCCCTAATCTGCTCCAGCAGTGGAGTAATCATTGTCATCCTTAGACAGATATCTCGGATTGGAGCCGCTATTGCCTTGCGGCTCAGGGCGTGGGCCACTACGTTGGCCTTGCCCAGGTGGTAAAGGATCTCACAGTTGTAATACTTTACCATATCTAACCACCAACGTTGCCTCATGTTCAGATTCGGTTGATCCATGAGGTACCTCAAACTCTTGTGGTCCGTGTAGATAGTACACCGGACCCCGTAGATGTAATGCCGCCAAATCTTGAGGGCGAACACCACTGCCACCAGCTCTAAATCATGCGTCAGGTAGTTAGCCTCGTGAGGCTTCAACTCTCTCGAGGCATAAGCTATCACATGCCCCCGCTGCATTAACACTTCTCCCATACCTGTGATCGAAGCATCACAGTAGACTAAAAAGTCATCTACTCCATCTGGTAGGGTAAGAATTGGTGCCTCGCACAGTTACTGCCTAAGCGTCTCAAAGGCTGTCTGCTGCTCAGGGCCCCAACGAAACACCACCGACTTCTTAGTCAGTCGGGTCAGCGGAACTACTATCCTTGAGAAATCCTAGATAAATCTCCTATACACTACTAGAAAAATAGCCTTTAACGACGCGCAAACCACGACACTCATTAATTTATGTTACGCAACCGAGAGTGACATTAAAAACGTGTCATCTCTTCAGAAAATTTAAGGATTTAGGTCACGCATTATTGCGCGCCCTTAAATTAGTGCCCTAAGAAAAAAATTAAAAACACGGAGTGCGTTGTATCTTAAATGCGCGTTCTCTGTAGGTGTCGCTTTATAATTTTATGAACGCGCGTTCCTTAGCTACAAGCGGGAAAAGAAAAGCCAAAAAATTAGAAAAGCCCGCTACCCTCTTTGCCCTAAGTGTTTTGATGCATCTTTCATTCTCCTCTCACTGTTGTGCAACTTCTCAATCACAGATCCAAGGTTACAATTTCATCTCCATCACTCGACTTCATCATATCAATCAAGAAAAAATGCTTCTGATTTCCATTCAACTACTTCATCTCTGTTGTGATTTCACCTGCTTCATCTTTGATGTTCTTGAGAATACTCGCCAACAGTGTTCTTGCATTATTCCTTCGACCTGCTTCTTTCTGTATTCTTTTCTCCACAATATCTTCAAAGATATTCTCACACACTTTCTCAAAAAATCTTTTGTTCTCTCTCAAGAACCCTAGCCATCACTCACACCACCATATTTGTAGTGTGTTCTGTTCGGATGTATAGGCATCGATGAAACAAGGAACCGTGATATGGAAGGCCACCCAAGTATTAACTCTTCAAGATTCAGACCGCCAACACCACCGCAAAGACATTCTCACATGCTTTCTCAAAAAAATCCAATCCTTGCCGCCCCCAACACCCCATCTACATCGAACCACCAACACCACCAGAAACAAAGGTTCGAATTCCCCTTTCTCACAAGATAGAAGATCAAAAGAAGCTAGGGCAGCTTCTGGGATATCGTCTCTGTTTCTGGCACTTAGGCAGTAATATCGTCTCTGTTTCTGGGATACCGACTGTAATTTTGCTTCTCGTCGCCTCCCCTGTGAAGCCAATGGCCATGTTTTTACAACGATCTCCTAACCACCGCCTTTCTTCCTTGTTTATTCTCACGCTGATATTTAAACACCCGTCTCCGTTCTTCTTCACGCCTCCACCATGGCTACCAAGTTCTGAAATTTTGAAACTACTCTTCCCAATCATTAGTACAAAAAAACGACGACCTTTCTCTGGAACATCTGACGTGATTGAATGAATATGCTTCTGGTAATGTTTTCTGATCTTATGTTCATGAGTTCTTGATTTCTCCTTCCCAAGACTCAAATAGCTCAATCAAAACTGCCTCTAACATCGTCTTCTGCCTGTACGGTATAGGTGAAAGAAAGGGTGTCGATTTAGAATGATGGGCGAAAGTAGATTCACAACGACTCCAAGGCCAACCCACATTATTACTGAGGTAGCTCAAAAGGGAGAGAGATGGGTTGCTTTCCCCCCAATTTGTAGGGAATTTAGCCCTAAAATATTGGTAAGTTTGTCAAGTAGGTCGAATTTGATTTTCAACTGAGTCCTTTGTTTGATTCCGATAAGCCTCTTGCCATTGATTTATACTATTTATGGTTCATATTTCAATAAACTTTGTACACTTGAACCAAAAACGTTTTTTGGAATAGATGAAACTGACAGTGTGAGTGTTACTTATAGGTAGGTGAATGTGAATGTTATTGAAAGACTTCCCCAACCAGATGCTCTTAACATGGAGATTATTCCAAATCTAAAGGTAATTTCGTTATCTTCTCAGGGGTTATACAGTACAAAACTACAAATTTTATGGGATGAATAGCAATATAAGCTGATTAGTTTGGTTATTAAAGCTTCCTACTTTCATAAAATGATTGATTGTTCAATTCTTATAATACTTTGTTCTGCATTCAAAGCCTTTGAAAATCACTTGTTGCTGGATACGAAATTACCAATCATCATTTCTATTATTTTTGTCAGACCTTTTTATAGGTTCTACCACCTGTTAGATGAAATGCCTCAAAAGAATACTTGGCCATTCCCCAAGTCACAACATAGTAGTGTGTAGTTTGTTATTCTTTAATCCACTCTATGCCATCTATCATCTAATTTGAAAGATCCAATGATTTTAAATGCACCACACTGCCAACTAAAGAAGAATATTGTATTCAGGAAGTGACAAGTGTTGATTCTAAACTCAATAAATAACTAAATGATGTTTATTTTTTATTATGATGATAAAAATGAAAGAGTAGTTAAGCGTCTGTTGAAAAGTTTATCTTGATTTGAATTTTTTTGATCTTGTAGGTGAATCTGGTGGTAGGGTAATATGATGCAGGGGATAACATGAAATTTGGGTTTGTAGTGAAAATGCTATGATGTAGTATACTGGAATACATGAATCAAATGGGATTCCATTACTGCTATCTCCTTTTACATACCAAAAACTAGTATATCTAACTGTGTTGTTCTTTAAAATTCCACAATTTTAGCTGCTGCAGGAATTAATGTGCAAACACAAAGTAGAGGTATTACTGTTGATGATAGCACAAGGAGTGAAAATCCAGCTTCTCAAGGTACGTCATATGCGTAACATGTTTAATTGGTGTTTTTTTCTAAATGATTTGTGTAAAGTTTGATATTTGTACATCCAGGCCAACTAGATGGAAGTGTGTCTGAATCTGAGACTAGAACGGTATGTTTTCAATTTTTTTTATCGACTTTATAATTACAAGAATGCCACTAATCTAGTATTGACTATGGAGCAGAATATAGAAGGTGCTGAAACACCATTGCCATTACCAGTAGCAGTGCAACAAAGTCTACAAGTGAGGTTCAAAATGATGCTTCTACTTCATCATCAACTCCAGCCAATGATAACTCAACAAATGCTCCAACCGTTCCTATTTGACTTGGGATAGGAGGTTTACAACCCAAGGTGTGTGCACTTGTTCCATATTTTTTTAAAAATGACCAATATACCATTGTTTGACTTGTTCTATGAATGTGATGTGATATTAGAGACGAAGTCGGCAGACAAAACCAGAAGTGATTACTACTAGTAATGCCCCTGTGCCTCCTGTTAATGCGTCGCCTACTTCTTGTCCAGCTGGCCAGATGGATCCTACTGCAATCATGAGTCAGATGGTGGCAAATCCTGCACTTGATGGTCTCTTGTCTGGAGTTTCAAGCCAAACCGGGATTGGTGATTACATCGTCTTTGAACACAAAATAAGAACATCTCCTCATGCATGGGGAGCAATCATCGCAAAATCATAACAAAAAAGTAAGATATGTGAATACAAATAAAGTAATCAAATAGCAATATACTTACCTTACTGAATCAATAAAGATGGCCTAGGAAATTCTTGAATTGATTTAGTTCATGTACAACATATTTAGTAACACAATATTGTGATTAACTAAATATGAAAGTTGTATTCAAGATTTAATTAAAAAAAAAAAAAACCTTACCTGCTAAATGATAGACCCCTTTGAAGAGAAACTAAATATTCAAAAGCATTTGGATAATTATCCCCTTTATACAAATTCTCCACCAAATCAAATACTTTATTTTTATAACAAATATTGCTTTAGGTCTCTTTATGTGATATCATAGCTTCAAAGCTGTCAAGTCCCAACTCTCACCACCTTGAACGCTAAGGTGGACTGCACTAAGTCTTTGTTGAATTTACCAACTTTCCCTTTGAAATATCCATGCTTTTGGACCATCATTAAATGTGTAGCCAACTTCATTATTTGAAATGGAATCATGAATTGATATTTTCATTAATTCCTAGAAATAGAACTAATAATATAATTACAGGGCCTGAAATAACCTTGGGATTTTCTTTAAGTTCAATTTTTCTGTAATATTCATTGAAGATAAACAAAAGCAGGTCTCACGTTTCGTTCTTTATGTCTTCTACCTTTGTTGAATCAATCATCTCTTTTCGTTGCCCAACTCCTCCGTGAGTTTGTTCACATTTAAATGCAGAGCCCTGTAAACAAAAAATAAAAAACAAATCATAAATAATAAACTCTCATTTTTACTCTATTGGAACGCAAATTGACACTCTTAAGTCCTATCACATGCAAATGCTTGACTAAACAGCTTGTACCTACAAATGCCAAATGATTATACATTAAAATAAATGCTCAACATTTTTACTCTACCGGATGTATTCAGGAACATGTTGGGTCAACTAACTCAGAACCCTGCAATGATGAACACGATAAATCAAATTGCTCAACAGATTTATGGGAATCAAGATCTGAGCAACATGTTTTTCGGTATGGGTGGTGGTGGTGGCGGTGGCGGTGGTGGTTTTGATCTGTCGGGTATGAAACAACAGATGATGCCGATTGTTGCCCAAACTTTTGGTGGTGGGGGATCTGGTTTAAACATGCCTCAACAACCACCGCTTCAACCTAGAAGCATAAATGATAGTTCGAGTGCTCCTCAGGTTTGTTTGAAAAGTTTCGTAAAAATGACAAATGATGTATTTGAAACTGAAACTGAAACTGAAACTGATGTGTTTTGTTTGTAGTTGAACCTGCGGGATTTGGCTAAGAAGATCGAACACCACGAGTCGCCATATGTAGTGTTCTCATCTGTGTTTGAAGCTGCTGCTCGTGTGAACAACAATAACAAAGGAGATGAGCTTTCTGAATTGCTTATCCAAGAGGGTCTTGTTGATGTTAGTATGTCTCTTAATTTTTTTTTTTTGAATTTGTTGGATTGGATTTTGGAGCTTAATGCTTAAGTTTGGGTGGTGCAGGATTTTGGAGCTTAATGCTTAAGTTTGTCAGACATCAATACAACATGGTCTCCAATATTTCAATATTACACTTGGCTCTTTCAATAACCATGGCAGTGTGGTGTCCTCAAATCGTTGTGTTGTGTTTACAGGGTTGATGAAAGCGAATAGCTCTCGAGTTAGAAGTGGAAAAGAAAGCTCAAGCCGAAAGAGATAAGATGCTGAAAATGCAAGTGTTGTATTCTTCATTTCAATTGTTAGTATGAAACATAGAGTAGATTAGATTAATGCAAATTTATATATTGTAAGAAATAGAATTGTATGACATTAAAGTTTATTCAATGGATTGTATTTTTTTGTATATGGTATTTTATTTCTATTATGACACATTAAATGCAAATTTAATTTAAAAATTAATAAATATATAAATATATATATTTTTTAAATATTTAAATTTACGATACGCAAAAATGTGTGTCATCTTCATTTATGACATGGCCTTTCTTGACAGGGGCTTTCTTGATACGCATTGCGTGTTATTAACACGTGCGTCGTAAGGTTACGACACGCGAATGCGTGTCGTCTTCCTTTATGACAGGGCCTTCCTTGATACGCATTGCGTGTCGTAAACGCGCGTCGTAATTGCGCGTCGTAAATGCGTGTCGTCTCTCTTTATGACAGGGCCTTCCTTGACGCGCATTTGCGCGTCGTCTGAGCCTTTTACGACGCGCAATGAGCGTCGTAAAAGGCTGTTTTTCTAGTAGTGGTAATACCCTGCCAAACCTAGGAAGCTCTGAATCTCAGATGGAGAACTCATGGCCTCCCACTGCATCATGACCTGTATCTTGGTCGGATCGACTAATATACCCTTCTAGTTGACAAGGTGTCCCAGAAACTGCATCTCGCACAACCAGAACTCACACTTGGAGAACTTCGCCAAAATTCTCTCCTTCCTCAAGGTCTCTAGCACGTCCCTCAGGTGCTCCTCATGTTGCTCCTTACTCTTGGAATACACCAAGATGTCATCAATGAATACTATCACAGACCGATCCAGCATTGGCCTGCATACGCGGTTCATGAGATCCATGAACGCGGCTGGAGCATTGGTGAGCCCAAACGGCATCACCACAAACTCATAATGACCATAACGGGTCCTAAAAGCGGTCTTCTGCACATTATCATCTCTGACATGCATCTGGTGATAACTAGACCGTAGATCAATCTTGGAGAACCAAGATGCTCTGTGAAGCTGGTCGAACAAATCATCTATCATCGGGAGTGGGTAACGGTTCTTCACTGTTACCTTATTCAGCTCCCGGTAGTCTATGCACATACGGTGCGACCCGTCCTCTTTTTCACAAACAGGATCGGGGCTCCCCATGGCAAACAACTCGACCTGATAAAACCCTTGTCTAGCAGCTCTTGCAACTTTGTAGACAACTCATGCATCTCGAGAGGAGCCAACTGATACGGTGCCTTGGCTATCGGAGCCGCACCTGGGACCAGGTCAATCCAGAACTCAACGTCTCTCCGGAGGTATCCCAGGAAAATCCTTCGGGAATACATCTGGGTACTCTCATACTAATGGTACATCATCACCTGTCACCTTACCCTTATCCCGGGTATCCACGACATATGCGACATATTGTGCACAACCCTGCTGAATGTGGCGTCTTGCCCTCACTGTAGAACAGAAAATTGGTTCATTTTGTGGCCTCTCTCCCTGGATCACTAACCCTCCCCCATTGGACGTACGAACTCTAACCAACTGCTGCTCACAATCTAATATTGCCCTATTGGGGCTCAACCAATCCATCCCTACTATAACCTTATTCCCTCGCAGGGGAATAGGAACCAGATCCACTGGAAACTGCTCATCAAATTACTGAAGTGTACATCCTCTATGAACCCTCGTGACCCTGACGGTCCTGTAATCAGCTATCTCGACGTCGAGTGGGCGATCCAGCTCCCCCAGAGCTCTGCTAAACAGCTTGCTAGAGCGAGCAACACAAAAGATCGGGTAGCCCCCGAATCAAACAATACCATAATTGAGATGTCGTTCACTAAGAACGACCCACATAAACATAAGAATTAAACAGTGAAAATAAAAAGATGATGGAGAAAATACATACCTGCAACCACATCAGGAGTCGCTCGTGCCTCCTCTGCTATCAACTAGAAGGCTCTGTTCTTCACCACTGGCGCCTCGGCCCAACCCTATCAGCCGTCTGTAATCCTCAAGGTAGCAGGAGCGGGTGCCACCACTTGTCCTGCTAATGCTAAACTCGGACACTAGGACTTTTTGTGTCCCCTCTGATTGCAATGAAAGCAAATCAGATCAGATGCTATGGTGGTGATCGTAGTCGTACAATCCCTGCTCATATGCCCGGTCCGACCGCACTTGAAGCAGCCGGAACTCCCTGCCTTGCACACTCCATCGTGCAATCTGCCACACTTGCCACACCGACTGTGGTTCTGCTATCCCCTAGACCTGTGATCAGACACCTTGGGCTTTTTGTCTGTACCTGTTGCGCCAGACGTCACCTCTGGCTTCCTCTTCCTCTCCATCTCTAGGTCAATGTCCCTCTCATGAGCCCTCGCTATCATATCCTCCAGCGTCTTGCAGCTGGATCGACTCACAAAATGGCGGATATCACTCCGCAACATCTCATGATATCGGGCCTTTTTCATCTCCTCGTTCGCCGCATACTGTGGAACAAGAAGGGCCCTCTCCCTAAACTTGGTGGTAATCTTTGCCACAGTCTTTGTCGTCTGCTAGAGGTCCTTAAACTCCCTAGCAATCTACTGCATCTCAATAACAGGTGTGAACTCAACTCTAAACCTAGTCGTGAAATCACTCAAGGTCATAGCATCCAATATAGTGTCGTCTCCAATGGCTCTCCCGACCTCCTCCCACCAGTCACGTGCCCTGCCCTTCAGAAGACGGGACGCGAGCCTAACCTTGTCCCCCTCGGGACACCTGCTGGTGCGAAATGCGTTGGCGACATCTTCCGACCATCTGGTACTAGCACTGGGTTCTCGAGCCCCCTGGTAATTAGGAGCTCCACATGCTCTAAACTCTCTAAACGTGAGCGTGCACGACCCCATCATGGCCGCCACCTCATTGTGAAACGCACTGAATCTCTCATCCATAAGCTCCATAATACCCTCCTTGATTGAACCGAAGATCATATGAGTCTGCTCAAGTATGGTACGCGTGATCTCTGAGGAGATGAACTCTCTAGTCTACTCATCCAAGTGCTCAACTCTAGAGCCTAAACCTGATCCCTCTCCGGCACCTAAACTGCCGACTGTTGGTCTAGGGCATAAAACCACCATTCTGAAAACACATAATGAAAAACGTCATAATACTAATATAACTCGAGGGATCACATCTACTACAAGTTCCATAGTCTTGTCTCAGCCTTCACCGATTCGAGTACGGATCCTCTGCTTTCAGTAGTACGGGCACATACTACCTTCCACATCTATCCATACTTTCCTCAAGAACTGCCTCGACTCCACCAAGCCCATTCTACTGCTACTCTCATCCTAGGCTTGCCCTAGGTTAATCACCATCCCACTCTCCGCCATCAGCTGCATAAGAAGTCCCTACTTTCTTCCCCTAACTAGCTTACGAATACTATCACATATTACTCAGGCTAGATAATTCTTCGAATGAGAGATCCTACCCCACAACGGTTGGACTCAAACATGAGCTACAAAATAGCGCTAGACCTAACCTTCTGAAATTATTTAGTCCTTGCAATATGTAACTTAACATATTTGTTTTCTAGTTAGTGAATGACAACTAGAACTCCTAAAAGCACAAAGCAAGCAGCATTCGGACATCGAGTACACATGATCAAGCATATACTACTCAGGCTATCATCCTAACTAATCTGTACTAGCATGCAATTCTTATAAAGGTGAAACACATATAGCAGGCACATAAGGCATCCTTCCTAGATCCTTAGTCCTAATCTAGCATGCTGTTCTAGTAAAGCTGACAATCATAACATAAACTTGTATGGGTAATTTGGGAGTACTTTCTTGAGCTCGGTTGATTGCATGCACCACACCCTTTTCTCCTTTCAAAACTCTTATACTTTTCTAGGTTTGTTTCTCTTGCTCAAAATCCCTTTATAAAAATGGTTTTTTTTTTCTTTTAAAAACTTTATACCACTTCCTTAGTTTGAGTTTAGGCACACCCGAAAGTATGCTTAAATCCCTCAAACCAAGGCTCTGATACCAACTTGTAACATCCCAAAAATATAAGCCAAAAAATTGTTTTTAAAACCATTTACCAAACATAGTATTATCACCATAAAATAAAATCATCAAACATGTATCTCAGAATCCCATAAAAACTGTCAACATATAACGGTCGCATATAAAATATCTGAGTAAGCTCCCAGGCTAATAAAACTGTGGTGTGTGCCATGCCATCAACTCGAGCCCTTCCCTTTACTAGCTGAAGTACCTGAAACCAAAACTGAAAACTGTAAGCACGAAGATTATTGAGCTCCCCCAAACTAACACATACCAAACTAAGCACATATAGCAAATACTGGGCCCCGCCCGGCATCGGACCGAAGTCCGGAGTAACTTGGGCCCCGCCCACAGCATTGGACCCTGCCCGGCATCAGACCGATGTCCGTAATAACTTGGTCCTTGCCCAGCATCGAACCAAAGTCCAGAATAAACTGAATCATAATATAGCTCAAACATATACCATACTCACATAAACTGCATCGGTCTTACCCGCCATCGGACCAGATTCCAGAACACATAACACATAACATAGACATGCGTGAATCACAAAGACATCAGGCATATAAAACTACTTCTCGGGACCACCCCAACATCGGACCGAAGTGCGAAATAAACTGAACACATGAACTGCATCGGGCTAACCCCGACTTACTGTAACCAGATAACGGGTCGGTGTTGGTGCCTTGGACCCGTTCCTACTGGAGGAAAACTCACCTCGTGCAACTGACTACTGCAACTTTGGGTGAGAAATCTTTGTCTGCTGCTACGGTGACTCTCCGACTATAAATTTCCATAAAGGTACTTAGTCAAAAGCTGATAATTACTATTAGGATAAAATGACCATTTTTACCCTGGATAAATTCAACATTCGGGGCAAATTCAATTTCTAGTCGACTCGACTCACCAAGTTGGCCCACCAACTCATCGAGTCCCTAATCTTTCGTCTGCCCCAACCCCAACTCTACTCGTCGAGTCTAGCAAGAACTCGACGAGTTCTCCTTCAATCAACATCGGGACAATCTTCAACTAACTCATCGAGTTTGTCCTTGGATTCGGCAATTTCATCTTCATCATATGACTGTGTCTAGTCTGTGACTCGCCGAGTTGTATGAACAACTCGTCGAGTCCGTCTTCATAGGTTGGGAGATTGCCTAGGAATCGCCGAGTGTGTTCATCCACTCGTTGAGTCCCATGGTTTCCAGGTCCATAACTATGTTTATTTTGTTGATTCCTTCCTCTGAACTCATCTAGATACTGTCTGGACTCAACTAGGTCCCTCCGATTCAGCAAAGGTTGGGGAACCAATCCCCCCCGACTCGCCGAGTCCCAAGAACGAATCGTCGAGTCGACTAATAATCATACCCATAACTCGATTTATGTTCTGCTAATCTCATCTAAAGGGTAGATATGGACTCCTAAGGTCGATATAACATGTAAAGTTATGAACTTTACGATGCATGGGACTATAAGCTCAAAAGACCCAAAAATGAGATCTACAAGATGCATGGGGTTATCATGGCCATAAAGCATGCATCTTTATGCCATGTACTCCTCCCTAGAACCTAGATCTGAGATATGAACCACTTGGGACGTCCCAACATTAAGGACGAAGGTTTTTGAGCCAAAACCCTCTTAATATGGGGAAAAATAGATCTAAGAGAAAGAAGATCATGTTATAAGCTTGATTACCATAAAAGATGGCAAATGGAGTGTCGTTCATAGATCTACTCCTTCACCCTTGAGTCTTCTATCTTCCACTTCTTCTATTAGCTTCAAGATGCACCAAATAACACTCAAAACAACCAAGAAAGCTCAATTTCACTTAGGGAGGATTAGGGTTTCGGGATTAATGTTCTGGAGGTGATGGTGGCTGGGGTGGAAGCCTCATAAGTTGTTTAAATACGGTGCAAACTCTCCAATTTAGGGTTTCACTCAGACAGCTCCTACTCGTTGAGTCGGCCTTCCGGCTCGTCGAGTAGGTCAATTAATCCCCCGACCCAGAGTCGATCCTACTCGACGAGTTGGGCCTTCAACTCGTCGAGTCTAAGGGTAAATATGAAGTTGATTTGAATTTAAATGCGTAGCTGAGACCGGGTGTTACACCATCCTAAATGAACATTGGCCCATTCTATATATATATATATATATATATATATATATATATATATATATATATATATATATATATATATATATATATAAATGTTATAAGAGTCCGTATTTAATTAGTTTCCTTTTAATCACTAAATTAATTCCAAATTAGTTCTTGATCAATTCTAATTAAATAATATGATTTCATATTAATATATTATACCTTATAATATATTAATAAATCATATATATATATATATATATATATATATATATATATATATATACTATTCTCAAAAGACTATCCATACAAATTGTTCCTGTGAAGTGCAACCCAAATAGACCATGTTGGGTCGGGTCAAGTAGATACCAAATATAGTTATGGACTTAGACACCTTATCCAAAAGTCTCCCACTTGGATAAGTCTGATAACTATAGTCGTAAGTATGACTTTAGGAATCGACCAGCAATCGTAGCTCTTACAACCCTGTTGAACTATGAAGTGCCATTTTAGATAAGTGATCATATAATCGTTTGTTCTCAAGATATCAGTCAGACAAATACATGGAACAATGTCGTACTTATTGTCTAGCAGTTTCTTTCCCGATTTCCGATTTGTTTGACATAGAACTAAACTAAACAAATCAATTTGGTTCTGACCGGGCATGACATATAGGTCTAAACAAAATCATCAAGGGGCCCAAATATCGCTTCTAATCCTCCAAGGATTGAAAGGAACTGATAAACTTTGACTCATATGCTTGTACTAACTACTTGTTGAATCATACACAAAGGCACGTGTTATAACATCAAGTTACTGATGCGTTTTCATACAATCAATGTATAACCAACTTATAGTCAACAACTCATATCTCTAGGTTTGAAGACTTATATGATATTACCGTCTCACGATCACTCGAGATAAATTCCATGAAGTGATACAAGTAAGCGTGGGTTTATTCCAATACTCATAACTTATGAGCACTCATGAATGTTGCATCAAATTTTGCTATGTATAAACACCTTAGATATGTACAAGCCCAATTCATGATAGTCTTGATTCATACCTACTTCCAAAGTATGATTGAATGTGGAGAGTTTGAATAAAGTAACTTACTCTTAAACAAATAACGAATTTTATTTAATCATCAAATGTGAATTGCAATTTACAAGTTTCAGAAATAGCTATCTAATCAGTAAAACTAATATCGTTCTTCAGCCCGATGCGCCCCGCAGGCTGCAAATGCTTAACCCTAGTCAGTCCCTTCGTGATGGGATATGTTGGGTTCTCTTCTGACGATACCCTCATTGCCACGAGGAGTCCTTCTTCTATCCTGTGTCTTATGAAGTGATATTTTTTGTCAATGTGTCTAGATCTGCCATGATCTATCGGTTCCTTAGCTAAGGCAACCGCACTATTTCTATTACAGAAAATCTCCATAGGCTCTTTTATAGCCGGTACAACTCCAAGGTCTCCGATGAAGTTCTTCAGCCATATCGCCTCCTTCGCTACTTCACTTGCTGCTATGTACTCTGATTCACATGTCGAATCAGCTACTGTCTCTTGCTTGGAACTTTTCCAAGTAATTGACCCTCCATTCAGGGTAAAGACCCAGCCTGACTGAGAGCGGAAATTATCTCTATCGGTTTGAAAGTTGGCATCACTATACCCTACTACTATCAAGTATTCATTGCCACCAAGAGTAAGGATCCAATCCTTAGTCCTACGCAGGTATTTGAGAATGTTCTTTACCGCAGTCTAGTGCGCCTTGCTAGGGTTCCCCTAATATCTGCTGACCATGCTCAAAGCAAAGTCCACATCAGAGCGGGTACAAGTCATTGCATACATGATCGAGCCAACAGCGGAAGCATATGGTAATCGACTCATCTCATCTATCTCAGCCTCTGTACTCGGACTCTAAGCCTTACTCAGCTTGGCATTGCTTTGGATCGGTAAATCACCTTTCTTGGAATTCTGCATGTTGAACCTTATCAACACCTTGTCCAAGTAGGCACTCTGACTAGTCCAATTAGTCTTTTACTCCTATCTCACAATATCCTTATCCTTAGGATTTAGGCAGCTTCTCCAAGGTCCTTCATAGCGAAACACTTCCCAAGCCAGGACTTAATCTCCTACAAGGTTGGGATGTCATTTCCTATGAGTAGTATGCCATCCACAAACAGTACCAAAAAGCGAACTATACTCCCACTAGCTCTAACATATACACAAGACTCATCCTCGCTTCTCGAAAATGAAAACTCTTTGACTTTCTCATCAAAATAAAGATTCCAGCTGCGAGATGCTTGTTTCAACCCATAAATGGATTTCTCAAGCTTACACACTCTATCAGGGTACTTTTCATTGACAAAACCCTCTGGCTAACTCATGTAAACATCCTCAGCCAACTTTCCATTAAGAAAAGTGGTTTTGACATCTATTTTCCATATTTCATAATCACAAAATGCAGCAATGGCTAGCATAAACCTAATAGACTTAATCTTCGCTATTGGTGAGAAGGTTTCATCCTAGTCAACTCCTTGAGTTTGGATGAAGCGCTTCTCAACCAGCCACGCCTTATAAGTGTGCACTTTCCCGTCCATGTCGGTCTTCTTCTTGATGATCCATTTGCACCCAACTGTCTTACGACCCGGTACATTGTCAACCAATTTCCAAACTTGATTGTCATACATGGAATGAATCTCGCTATCCATAGCCTCTTTCCATTTAGCAGACTCAGGGCCTGCCATGGCTTCCCTATAGCTGCTAGGTTCATCCAAATTTACCAGTGTACTATCACTGATAAATGTATCACCTTCTGCAGTAATATGGAAACCATAGTAATGCCCAGGTAGATTCCTAACTCTGGTGGAATGCCTCAGAGGTACAAACTCATTAGTTGGTTCAACAAGAGTTTCCTCCTCAAATTGATTACCAAGGTTTGAGGTTCCTTCTCCACTTGACTCTTTAAGCACTTCAAGGTCAGGTTGCCTCCCACTGTTTCCTTGGCTTATGAATTCTCTCTGGCGAAAGACTCCTCTCCTTGCCACAAAGACCACATTTTCATTGGGTTTGTAGAAGAGGTAACCAAAGGATTTATGTGGGTAGCCGATGAAAATACACTGCTCACTACGAGGTTCGAGCTTATCGTGAGTCTCGCGTCTCACGAAGGCCTTGCAACCCCAAATATTGATGTGGTCTAATGTGGGAGCTTTCCTAGTCCGCATCTCATGAGGTGTTTTGGCAACCTTTTTAGTTGGGACTAGATTAAGGATATGGGCGGCAGTCTCTAAGTCATACCCCCCAAAATGAGATTGGTAACGCAGCTCAACTCATCATGGAACGAACCATGTCCAACAAGGTTCGATTGTTCCTCTCTGCCACACCATTAAGTTATGGTGTCCTGGGAGGTGTCAATTGTGAAACAATTACACGTTCCTTAAGATAGTCAAGGAACATTGTACTAAGATACTCTCCACCTCGATCGAATCAAAACATCTTAATGTTCCTGCCCAACTAATTCTCCACTTCCTGTTTAAACTCTTTGAATTTTTCAAAGGTTTCTGACTTATGCTTGATTAAGTAAATATAGCCATATCTACTATAATCATTAGTAAAAGTCACATAGAAGCGGTTAGCATCCCTTGTGACTTCACAGGTACTTTTTCAAAGGTACTTTTGCTAGGGGTCCACACACATCTGTGTGTATGAGGTCCAACAAACCTTCACCCCTAGCAAAAGTACATTTGAAGGATGACTTTGTCATTTTACCAAGTAAACAAGACTCGCAACTATCATCCGAGTTTTAGTCAAATGATTCCAAGACTCCATCCTTTTGGACTTGGCATATGCACTTCTTGTTAACATGTCCAAGACGACAATGCCACAAGGATGCTTTGTCCAAACTAGTTCAAGAATCAATATGCAATACATTATTTCCTAAGTTGTTTACAACTGACACAGTTTCATATACACCATCACAAGGTAATGCTTTAAAATAAAAAACACCATTATTAAAAGCATTAATACCACCACATTCATTATCAAATGAAAAAGTAAATCCTTGCTTGTACAACCCATTAAAAGAAATAATATTTCTCGCCATTTCAGACGAGTAACAATATTTATTCAAATCTAACATTAACCCACTACTCAGCAATAAAGAATAAACTCCAATCTTGGTGACAGGTAAAGCTTTCCTATTCCCCATGATTAAGTTTATCTTCCCGTGCTCCACATCCTCACTTCTTTTTAGGCCCTGCAAATCAGAACATATGTGAATTCCACAACCTGTATCAAGGACCCAAGAATTCGTATGTGGTGAGTTATTAGACAATATAGAGTAAATACCTGCATGGGTGGGTTTTACTTTCCCATCCTTAACATCCTGCTATTACTTGGGGCAGCTTCACTTCCAGTGCCCCTTATCATGACAATAGAAGCATTCAGCTTCTTTACGGTTAGCAGAGGGAGTAGCAGGACCACCCTTGGTTCCACTTGAAGAGGAACCATGAAAAGACAATCCCTTGTTACCCTTTGAAGGGGTCTTCCTCTTCTTCCCTTTACCTTGACCAATTGCTAGAATAGGGGCGTTGGTAGGAGTAGGAGTGGAAACAACTGACTTACCTTTGAGACCACTTTCAGCGGTCTTCAAAAGTCCTTGAAGCTTGCTGAGTGTGATATCCTCCTTGTTCATATGATAGGTCATTCAGAACTGATCATTACATAGAGGTAAGGAGTGTAGTATGATGTCAATAGCCAGCTCTTCAGGGAAGTTCACATTCAACTTCAGCAAACGGTCCACAAACCTTTGCATTTTCTGCATGTGGCCGGTGATGGGTTCACCATCCTTCATTCGGGTTGTTATCATGGAAGAAATGATTTCATACCTCTCTTGACGAGCACTCAGATGGTATCTATCCATCAGGTCCATGTGCATCTCAAAAGTGTAAAAGTCCTCATAGGACTTTTGGAGTTCAGTTGTCATTGTGGCCAACATGATACATGCCACCTTGGTGGCATCTCTCTCATGAATCCTAAAGTCGGCAATTTCCTGTGGAGTAGTTGAAGACTCATCAATTTCCTTCAGCTACTTTTCGAGGACATATTCATGAGAGAAAATGAGCCGGTAGGGTTTGAGCCATCCTGATGTTCCTGATCCAATCATTAAAGTTAGAACCATCAAAGATGACTCTCTCACAAAGATTCATGAGAGAAAATGAGCCGGTAGGGTTTGAGCCAGAAGCATTGTTTGAAGACATCTGAAAAGAAGAAAGACAAGTTTAGATTAGATAAAGAGTCCTTAATAAGAAACCCAAATTTAAAATTACGTCTAGGACCCAACACAATATTTTATAACTTGGAAGAGGGATGTCATAATCCAAGCTACAAAATATTTGAAGGTAGGGTGAATGACAATTCACCAATATCCACAATGAAAAACGAAATAAATTATTAAGTTTTAATGAATTGAAATTCCTAGATTCTTTTGAGATTCATTGAACTTTTCAATGGCATGTTAAAATCTCGATTGTGCCCTTCAAGTTTGTGATTGGGATGCCGAGGATCACAAAACAAGGTGTGAATAACCATGCAAATTAACTTGGTACCCTTAATTTTATTAGCTAATCGATGTACCAGTTAACCATACACGCTCCACCAATCTATGATAAACATTAAGTTACCCTTTGTCACTCTTAATAGTCCATGTTAGTGTGTCGTTTAACCACGCACGCTCTACTAACGATTTGGTAAGGTATAAAGTGTAATTTCACGGGTTAGCACCAAATTCAAATTTTCCTAAAGTAACTAAGATTGGGAATTTATAAAACATTTAGGTACTTTATAATAATCATTATACTTAATGAGAATTAATGTCATATCCTACCCGTTCGGCTAACGATCCTCCACCAGTCAAGCAAGCGGTGGGTGAGAGTGGACACCCATTAAGCTGCCATTTTATACGCAACAACCTTATAGAATGGCTTCGTGAATGAGGCCTACTAACAATAAGACTGACTTGATCTTATATCTATATATATATATATATATATATATATATATATATATATATATATATATATATATATATTAACTTATAATATTAAAAAGTATAAGGGTTGAATTTTAAACTTTTAAAATTTTGGGAATCGTAATTAAAGTATTAGTGTGTGTGAGACTTTACCAATTCCAAAACTTGAGGGCAAGTTTTGAAACTATTCAAAACCTTTCATTTCTATAACTTATGAGTTTTAATGATTTTAATGGAAAAGACTCTTGGAATTCCATAACTTGAGGACAAGTTATGGAGTCCATTAAAAGGCATTCATGATCAATAATTAAACTAACATGCAATGTCAAATAATCTATGATCTATCAAAACTCATAAGCATGCATAGTCCATATCAACAACTTTCAAGAATCACATCAACTTAATATAAAACTTGAAACTTTGATAATTATCTTTGAAATTAGATTAGCATGATCATTACCACATCTAAACAGGTTTATAAGTTCAAAAACAGTTAAGCGTAATGATCCTAGTCCAATTCTAGCATTCAAACTCAAAATCCTGCACTCTCGGCCTCCTACTCGTTGAGTGCATGAACCTACATGACGAGTAGGATAAGTTTTCACATGGACTCGTCGAGTCGCCCCATGGACTCGGTGAGTTTACTGAACAATGAGCAGAAAAAATTGATTTGTTTAGCAATTTGCATCAAGTATAATTGAAAACATGCCTTGGCTATGATACCACTGATGGGTTTTGAGTATTCTAACACTCATATGGTGTGAATGCAACCCTAGAAACCTTGGATCTTTGTTTTCTCTATTATACATGCAAACTTTCTTTTTTCAAGGTTTCATCCTAACAAACATGTGATTAGGGGTACATGTAATATAAAAACTAGTAGGATGACATACCTTTTCTTGTGGTTGATTGCTTGGAGCTTTAGGAGCCTAGCACCAATGATGTGAATGCCTCAAGTGGAATCACAAATCACCAAAACAACTTGGAAGACTTTGAGAGAATATGATGCACTTTTGAAATCGCCCCACCCTTGTTATCTCACACACTAGTACCATTTCAAGTGCCAAAGACCTCTTTTTATAGTATGGTGGATTAGGGTTACATCCATGTAAACCCTAATACCCATGACCTTTCATTTCCATAGGATCCATGGGTTAAAAGCTCCATGGACTATCTATGGACTTACATGCAAGCTTAGCCTATCCTAAATGAACATTGGCCCATTCTATATATATATATATATATATATATATATATATATATATATATATATATATATATATATATATATATATAAGAGTCCGTATTTAATTAGTTTCCTTTTGATCACTAAATTAATTCCAACTTAATTATTGATCAATACTAATTAAATAATATGACTTCATATTAATATATTATAACTTATAATATATTAATAAATCATAAATATACTATTCTCAAAAGACTATCCATACAAATTGTTTTAGTGAAGTGCAACCCAAATGGACCATGTCGGGTCGGGTCAAGTACATACCAAATATAGTTAAGGACTTAGATACCTTATCCAACACTTAGACCCATGGGTATGGTGAGAATACTCACCTCTGTCTGTTGAATACGAAAGCTGCTCTCCAAATAGTCTGTGACCACCCGTGCTGAATAATAATATTAATCAATGTTAGGACCTTACTTAATCAAAGATACCCAAAGTCCAAAACATTCCATGAGGCCCAATTATCCTTCCCTTGTTAATAGGCCCAAAGTCCATGTCCAAAATCATTAATGGGCCTCTTGGCCCAATAAGGCCCAATCAATATGTTCATGGCCCATAACAGATGAAATGACTCATAATTCCCAGAATATAACCATGTCCAATAACCAAATGAGGCCCAAAAGCTCAAAGGCCCAAAATAGATTCGGGCCCAACTATGATGCGTACGCTCGGATGGTACGCGCAACGTACTGGGGTCTTGGGACTACGCGCAATGTACACTGGGCTACGCCCAGTGTACTACCAGAATAAGCACTTTCTACATCAAGTGCTTAATACTCGATTTCTTTACGTCCAAAAGCCAGATCTATGTTTGTTAAGACGTCCTAAGGCATAAATTTGGCAACTTTATGCCTTTGCATGCCTCATATACACCCAACACCTCCATTAAGACCTTTACAAGGTCTTTAACCCATACATGAGGCCAAAACCCCCCCACCAAGACTCCATTTTTATGATACTAAAGGACTAAGGGACCTCAGATCTATAATTCCCATCTTGTGGATTTGCTTAACTCACAAATGGAGGTCCAAAATCAACCAAAGGGAAAAAATAGAAAACCCTAGCTAGATCTATAGATTTAAGTGGAAAGGTGAAGGCTTTTTACCTCCTAAAGCTTTGCAAGATGACCAAGGTGCAGATTCTTGAAGCATCAAACTGTCGCAAACTTGCTTAGCAATTCCTCTTTCTTGAAATAACTCTAAAATAGCCACAAAAACCCACCCCTTAACCTCAAAACCCTCTCACATAATATCTCAGCTGAAGGTAGACGAAATGACGCTAAAGAGACTGATAGGTATTGGTCTAAGAGGCTAAAAGATGTTTAAATAGGGGTCAAGTCCGAGATTTAGGGTTTTGGCCCTCTGTTGTGTACGCCCAACGTACGTAAGACTCCTCTATGATCCTCTATACATGGTATGCTAAGCGTACACATAAGTACACACAGCATACTTAAAGGACCAGTTATGTCAAAATGTAAATACCTCAAGCGTTTTAAGTCATACCTGATTCAGGGTGTTACATAACATATAAATTAAAATATAATAATTTAAATTTTTCCTAAAGATATTTAAATTTATAGTTTAATGTATAAATTTAAACAAATTTTAGTTGCTAACTTGTATTTTATTTGTATATTTTTCATGCAGTGGTTTATACCATTGAATTTCAAAAAAAGAGGTTTGCCTCATAGTGCTTATACCATTGAATTTATAGTTTAACGTATAAATTTAAACAAATTTTAGTTGCTAACTTGTGTTTATGCATGCTGACTGTAAGCTTCCTACAGTTTAATATATCGATACCATTATTTCTGCTGGGATTCCAAATATTGATGATGATCCAGAATTGTATTTACTTGTCAGGGAGTTCATGATTCACGGTCCATGTGGAGCTAAAATTTTGAATTTCCCGTGCATGGTTGACAGAAAGTGTTGAGAGAAAAACTTTGAGACACACTTGAACAAACGTTAGAACAAGTATATATTGGAATAGTTAATCTCGAAGGATTTGTTAGCTCAACAATAATATTAAGAGTTAGAAGTTAGTGAGTTAGACATGGAAAAGTAAAGGAATGTAATTAAAAACAATTGTTATTTCAAGTAAACACTTAAGCTGATTAATAACGAGGAATGCATTCAAATCAAGTTAGTAAGTGAGATCAAACTTAATGATTAAGTCAAAAGAGACTTGCTCCGAAGAGATATGATAATTGATTATGAGAGTAAGAAGATTGGATAAGTAAGATAGAATGAGAACTTTGAGATGTGTATTAGAAATGGATGCGATGTTCACTTCGTACTTAATACATGAGAGTGAGCTCTATTTATAGAGACTCATAAAGAAAACAAGTTTACAACTCTAAGTGTAGCTATGCAAGGCATACTGGACATTAGAGTGTTTTACAGTAAAGACAAAGTAAAATAAATGAAGATAGAGACTGCGGTGCTAAAGACTTCGGATGATGATTGATGAAGAGACTGCTTGACTGCAATGGCTTGGAGGCTGCGGTAGCTGAAGTTCAAGAGGGTCACTTTTTGATTCAACAATTTCCCGCTAAGTGACCTCTTTAACTTTGATCAGCTATCAAGTTTAAGGAACTTGTCAAGATCCACCAAAACTCCCTGATGTTCTCTAACCAGTTGATTCTTCTAAGGATCTCGAACTTGACCTCTGCGGTAGTGTGCTTGGACTTTTCAACTGCGTTTCGGCGGATCTCAAGTTGCTTTCTGGTGAGACGATGCATGGCAGTCATAGGAATGAAATATTTGACATTGTCAGTTTTCCTCTTGAAAATGACTCCAAGCTCAGGATAGTTAGATGCACCTAAGGATATTTCCTCATAGC